>NC_069082.1:82554863-83185509 GCF_025698485.1 Gossypium arboreum | reverse complement strand
TCCGAATTTAAATAATCCACCCCAAGAGCCCGTGATGCCATCGATTCATCGATCCTGTGAGGCTGAGTAAACCACCGTGGACTTGATTAGGAAGCGTGGGGCCGAGGAGTTTAAGGCCATAGTTACCGATGATGCCGAAAGGGTAATTTCGCTTGATAACACCATTAAAGTGTTTGATGAACTGTCATGCACACCGATGAATGTCTTAAGTGTGCTATATCTTTGTTACGAGACTCACCTACTATTGGTGGAGGACCTTGATTTCCATAGTCCCAAAGGAACAAGTTACTTGGGATTTCTTTCAAACGAATTTGGAAGAAATATATTAGTCAACGGTTCATCGATCGAAACGTAAGGAATTTTTGGAGCTCAAGCAAGGCCGTATGATAGTATCTCGAATCGAACATGAGTTCGTAAGACTTAGTCGGTATGCTCGGGAGTGTGTGGCTGATGAGGTTGCTATGTGCAAAAGATTTGAAGAAGGATTGAATGAAGATTTAAAGCTACTAGTGGGTATTTTGGAGATAAAGGAGTTCGTAACACTAGCCGAACGAGCCTGCAAGGCGGAAGAACTTGGAACGGAGAAGAAGAAGGCTGAATTTGAAGCAAGAGATTATCGTAAAAGATCGGCGAGTAAAGCTCCGTTCTCGACCGTAAAGAAATTCAGGGAGAACACCAGTAAGTCGAGGGCGACTGCGGGAATTTCCATTAGAGCTCGACCGTCGACGGACTCCCGAGCTACTTCGGTAGCTAGTGTGGGCAATAATCATCGAGAGAGACCTGAATGCCCCCAATGTGGAAGACGACACCTAGGTGAATGTTGGGGTAAGTCTGTTAATAGGGCCTGTTATGGATGCGGTTCGAAGGACCACTTCATTAGAGATTGCACGGAGCTAGATGAGAAGAATAAGATGCAAGGTGCAAGACCTAGTGGAACAATGGCTAGAGGTAGGCCCCCGAGAATTTCTGGAGGTAGGGGTGGCAATCAGAGAGGAGCCTCTGATACGGCTGTTCGATCCGAGGCCCGCGCTCCTGCTAGAGCATATGCCATCCGCGCACAAGAGGAGGCCGGTACTTTCACTCTTTTCGATACTAATGTGATTGCTTTGATTGACCCTGGTTCTACTCATTCTTATATATGCGAAACCTTAGCATCCAAGAAGACTTTGCCTATTGAGTCTCTCGAGTTTGTAATTGGTGTCAAACCCTTGGGTCATTACGTGCTTGTCAACAAAGTGTGTAAGAAAAGTCCCCTAGTATTTCGAGGTTCTTGTTTTCCGCGGACTTGATGCTTTTGCCGTTCGATTTAATTCGACGTTATTCTTGGTTTGGATTGGTTGACCATGCACGATGCGGTTGTAAATTGCAAAAGCAAGACTATCGATCCGAGGTGCGCGAATAACGAGATAATGCGAGTTGAGTCTACGGACTTAAAGGGTTGCCACCGTAATATCGCAATGTTGGCCCGAAATATGTAAGAAAAGGGTGCGAAGCGTACCTTGCGTATGTGCTCGATGACAAGGAGTCGAAAAGAAACCCGAATCTGTGCGATGGTTTGTGAATACCGGATGTTTTCCACGAAGAATTGCCGGTTTGCCACTGTTCGGAAATAGAGTTTGGCATCGAATTGGTACCGGTACCACTCCAATTTCGATAGCTCCGTATCGTATGGCACCAACGGAATTAAAGGAGTTGAAAGCTCGGTTGCAAGAATTGGTGGATAGAGGTTTTGCTCGCCCGAGTTTTTCGCCTTTGGGTGCGCCGGTGTTGTTTGTGAAAAGAAGGATGGAACCATGAGGTGCGTGCATCGACTATCGTCGACTTAATAAAGTGACGATAAAGAACAAATATCTGTTACAGCGATCGATGATTTGTTCGATCAACTGAAGGAGCCTCGGTGTTTTCGAAAATAGATCCGAGATCGGGCTATTATCGATTCTTGAATTCGAGATTCGGACGTACCAAGACCGCCTTGAGCGAGATATGGTCACTACGAGTTCCTAGTGATGCCGTTTGGGCTTACTAATGCCCTATTGTATTTATGGATTTGATGAATCGGATCTTGGATCATATTTGGATCGGTTCGTAGTTGTCTTCATTGATGACATTTTGGTCTATTCGCAAAATGAGACCGAAACATGTTGAACACCGAGGATAGTGTTGCGAATTTTACGGGATAAGCGTTATATGCTAAGTTCAGCAAGTGTGAGTTCGGTTGAGGAGGTTAGCTTCTTGGGTCATGTGGTATCTGCATTGGGTATTCGAGTCGACCGAATAAAATTTCAGCCATACTTAATTGGAAGCCTCAGAAATATTCTCGAGGTTCGAGCTTTTTGGGGCTTGCCGGTTATTACCGACGATTTGTAAAGGTTTCTCAACGATAGCCACGCCAATGACGAAGCTACTCCAAAAGGATGTTAAGTTCGAATGGACGGAGAAATGTCAGAAGAGTTTCGATCAACTGAAAACTTATTTGACTGAAGCCCCAATCCTAGTGCAACCCGAATCGGGCAAAGAGTTTGTCATTTATAGTGACGCATCCCTACTTGGGTTGGGTTGCGTATTGATGCAAGAAGGGCGAGTTGTGGCCTATGCGCGTCGAGACAATTAAAGCCACATGAGAAAAATTATCCGACCCATGATCTCGAATTGGCTGCCATCGTATTCGCCTTAAAGATATGGCGACACTACTTATTTGGTGAGAAGTGCCGTGTGTATTCGGATCACAAAAGTCTCAAATATTTGATGACCCAAAGAGACTTAAATCTGCGACAAAGACGATGGCTCGAGTTGTTAAAAGATTATGAGCTCGTCATTGATTATCACCCGGGAAAGGCTAATGTGGTTGCGGATGCCTTAAGCCGGAAATCACTGTTTGCTTTACGAGTGATGAATGTACACTTGTCTATCCTACCCGACAATGTGTTAGTAGCGAATTAAAGGCCAAACCATTGTTGGCTCATCAAATTCGGGAAGCTCGAGAAAGTTGATGAGGAGTTGCTTGCAAAAGCGGGTGAGTGTGTTCGAACAAGGAATCGAGTTTCAAATTGATGATGACGATTGTTTGAGGTTCGAAGTCGTCTGTGTGTTCCAAAGAATTGAACTTATTTCAATAATTCGAATGAAGCCCATTGTAGCCAAATGGCAATCCACCGGGAGTATGAAGATGTACAACGATTTGAAACGTCGGTTTTGGTGGCATGGTATGAAACGAGACATCTCGATTTTGTTTGAGATGTTTAATATGTCAACAAGTGAAAGCGGAACATCAAGTGCCTTGAGATTACTTCACCGATCACGATACCCGAGTGGAAATGGGATCGAGTCACAATGGACTTTGTATCCGGACCGCCATTGTCACTAGTAAGAAGGATGCGATTTGGGTCGTTGTAGATAGATTGACTAAGTCGGCTCACTTTGTCCCCGTGACGCACGGATTTTTCAATGGACAAACTAGTCGAATTGTACGTTTCGAGTTGTGAGACTACACGGGTGCCTATTTCCATCGTGTCGGATAGAGATTCGAGATTTACCTCGCGATTTTGGAAGAAGTTGCAAGAAGCTTTGGGTACCAAGTTGCATTTCAGATCGCCTTTCACCCCCAAACCGATGGTCAATCTGAACGGATAATTCAAATACTCGAGGATATGTTGAGATGTTGCATCCTTGAGTTTAGTGGTTCATGGGAACGGTATTTGCCTTTGATTGAATTCGCACAACAATAGCTTTCGTTAAGTATTAAGATGGCGCCTTACGAGGCTTTATACGATCGTAAATGCCGTACCCATTATTCGGTGAACTTAGTGAAGGTAAATTCTTGAGGTTGATTTGGTTAAGGATGCCGAGCAAAAGTTCGAGTAATTCGTGAAAGTTTGAAGGTCGCCGGATCGCCAAAAGTCGTATGCGGATTTGAAAAGGAAAGACATTGAATATCAGGTTGGAGACAAGGTATTTCTCAAAGTCTCACCCTGGAAGAAGGTGCTTAGATTTGGCCGTAAGGGCAAATTGAGTCTGAGGTTCATCGGTCCGTATGAAGTATCTGAACGAGTTGGACCAGTAGTGTACCGATTAATTTTACCCCCAGAGCTCGAAAAGATTCACAACGTTTTCCATGTTTCAATGCTTCGACGATATAGGTCTGACCCGACACACGTAATTACTCCATCTGAGGTCGAGGTTCAGCCTAATTTGAGTTATGAAGAAGAGCCGGTTCGCATTCTGATGCGTGAAGTAAAAGAGCTACGAAACAAGAAAATCCCATTAGTGAAGGTGTTGTGGCATAAACACGGGATGGAAGAAGCTACTTGGGAACTTGAGGACTCTATGAAAGAGCGATACCCGAGCCTATTTACCGGTAAGATTTTCGGGGACGAAAATTTCTTAAGTGGGGGAGAGTTGTGACAGCCCTAAAGTGACCCTAGTCGAAAAGCGATTTCGGGACCGCTAAACCGAGTCACCGAAATGTTCTAACGTAATATTTATTGTCTAGAATATGTGAATATGAATGTGTGAAAAATTGAATGTTTGGATTTTGTTAATTGTAAGTGAATTTTATCAAATAGGACTTATGTGAGAAAATTTAGAAATGTGCTAGGCAAATGTAAGGTGGCCTATTAATACATGTGGGAAAATGGTTGTCCTTGCATGTCAAATAACCCCCTTTCCTAAGGTGAGTGGCCGGCCATGACAACATTATGGGCAAAGGAAACATGTTTCCAACATGTTTTGCTAGTGGTGTATGTAGGAAGCCATAAAATAAAAACTAGCATTAAAGAAATGAAAAAAATGAGCATGGATGCCCCCCATTGTGCCAGTAGCTAGAGAAAGAAAGAAAAAAAAAAAAAAAGAGGTTTTGTTCATTCATTGTTCATTCTTTTGGTTGTTCTTGAAAAAAAAAAGTGAAAGGAAGGAAGATTTACCTAGGTCAATTCGGCAAGTATCTTTGGCTACTAGGAGGTAAGCATTGAATTTGTTGATTTGGTTTTGTAATATGCTAAGTTGAAGTGTGGGTGCACTTTTGTTAAGGTCAAGGAAGATGAGATTTCTCATGTGTATTTAGACAATATGCCGAATGATTAAGTGTTGGAGATAGGAGTTTATTTGCATGTTAAATGATTCCTACTTAGCCCATGCTAAAATTTGTAATTTTATGGATGATAGGAGCAATAGGCTAGGTATAAAGGTAGGGATTTTGGTTGTTCATCTAAGTATTGATGAGGAATGTACTATGGAAATAAATCGGCCTTCCCAAGAATACGAGTTGTGAATGTTTATACGTTTTGATTTAAGTAAAATAATTCATGTTTGAACACACAAGGATTCGGCATTGTTCATGACTATTGTATTTAGAACGTGATTTTGAATATTCGAATATTGGAATGTAAGTATAGGTGTGATCGGTCATGGGAATTTGAGATGAAATTAGGTGATTAAAAGATGTTATAGTTGACATTGTATATATATATATACATACATTCGCCATATGGGGTAAAAAAAAAAATGGGTCATATGCTCATGAGATAAAATTTTGTGAATTGATGTATTAATGATGATAGTATAGTTGATGTCATGTATATATGTATAAATATTTGGCAAGACGGTTAAACTAGTTTATTTATTGACTAAGCTCAAGAAGCTCGAGGTGGAGAAACAAGCAAAGGCAAAGGAAAGAACATCGAGTAGCCGAGTTGGAACCATTTTGCCCAACACAAGGTAAGTCATTAAGCACATATGTTTGATATTGCTTAAATGATTGGAAAATCTATGCAATTGTGTTTAATGGAATGCTATATATGTATAAATGAAATTGTATGTGTATGGAGTGATGATAATTGTTGAATGTAAAAGAAATAGTGAAATGTGTAGAAAGTTTGCTTTCGGCACTATGTGTGAGCAATACGTGTGTATGGTGACGAGATAGGCACTAAGTGTGCGTGCTGGAAATATATGGCACTAAGTGTGCATGCTGGAAATATATGGCACTAAGTGTGCATGCTGGAAAAAAATAATACTGACCTGGGTGTGCGAGCTCGAAGGTATGGCACTATGTGTGCGGGCTTAAATCGCGTGGCACTAAGTGTGCGAAATCGAATATTAAGCAATCGTGTGTGTGCGTACTCTATATATATGGAGGGTGTGTCTCCATCGAGTTGAGTATGGACAGCGGATCGGTAAGTATCTCGAGCTCATGACGAATAGAAAATACGTTCATGCTCGGGGTTGAATTTGGTAAGCCTTAAATCTATGTGATGATTGAAATTGTATGATTGTGGTGGAAATGAGTTAGTGTGTGAAAATGCTTCAAATATCTTGTTGTGTAGAATATGAAATGTGGATGTATGACTTGGTATGAGATTGGACCAAAAGGTCCGAGGAATTATGGTATAGATTCGATATGGATGAGTACCTAACCTCGTTTATTGTTCATGTTGTAGTAACTTTATCGGTGGATTGATGAATGCTTATGACTTCTTGAGTTATAAACTCACTCGGTGTTTTCTTGTCACCCATTTTAGGTCTCTCGGACTCGTATTGTTTGCGTGATCGGAACCGTCGTTGAAGTCATCACACCGGCTGAAATATTTTGGTATTGTCTTCGTTGTTGAAGAACATTTGGCATGTATAGGCTATTATATTTTGTTGAACTGTGGGTTGTAAACTTTAAGCCATGTGAAAATGGCCTATGTGGTCGTCGAGTGGGATGCTAGAACCTATAGCCACGAGTCTTAGAAACTTTAATTTTGATAAGGTGGCCATAATTTGTGTCATGTATGATGGATGATTAAGGCCAAGGAAAGATTCATGAAATTGGCATAGTCTACTGCAGTAACTGTTGCGGACAGCAGCAGTGAGGTGAGATTGAAAAATCACTAAAAATAGTATAAGTAGAATTAAATAGTTAATAAATTATGAAATTTAACCTTGATGAATCTAGTTTAATATGGATGGAACGAAACAACCATATGAGCAGTATAATGAGAGATATTAAAGTTCTCGTGAGACAGGGCCAGAACGGTTTCTGGGTCCCCTGTTGTGACTTTGAAAATTTACTATAAATTATCCAGAAAGAATTATAAGTCATGCCTTATATGTGCAGATTCAATTTTGAGTCTAGTTTCATTATAAACAAACGGCACCAGTATTAAAGCCCTGTACAGAGAGATATTCATGTTTTAACGCTCGAAGGTCAGTGTAGTCGACTCCTGTAACATTGGTGACTTTAACTAATAAAATGTACCAATTGGCTCAACCAAAAATTCTAGAAATAAATCCATGGATAGATATATGAGTCTAAATTCAGGAAAAATTTACGGAATCAGTTTCCGAGTTTTGAAACTCGAGATATGATTTTTAAGGCAATAGTGACGCAGTTAGCTAGCCTGCCTAGAACAGCAATCAGATTTTACAAAGAGAGAAATAAGGGAAGTAAGCCCGGTAACACCACGTGTTCAAATCCGGTGACGGTCACGGGTTTGGGGTGTTACAGTTATGTTAATGAAGTGTACAAACTAGAACACATATATAACATATGGAAATTTGAATTCCCACCAGTCCTAGATGAAAGTATGTGGTCACCTATACCGGATGCTCCTTTCGAAATTGTACCAAATATTTCGTTGCATTACAAGTCAAAAGGTTGATTGACTTTTACTTAGATACGTGCAATATGGATATTTGGGAGAGGATAGACCAACCAAGGTTATGTAATTATTGTAGGAACCCAGGGCATACGAGGCCAACATGTCCACACTTGGAGGAAACATTGAGGACAATACCTTATTAACACATTTATTCATTCATTTGATAGACAATTTGTTTATTTTTTATTGCTTCTGATTTTTTCGTAAATTATAAATATTGATATATTATTAATGTAAAATACAGAAAAATATAAACATTTTTTCATTTTTCATAGATTGAAAAAATAATGATATATTATCAAAATCAAATACATTGTTTTCTGAAAAATGTAACAATACAAATTAAAAGTTAACAAAGTAAATGATTATTTATAGGGATGAGCAAAACTCGATTCGACTCGAAAAAATCAAAAAAAATTCAAATTTCGAGTTAAACGAATCGAGTTATTCGAGTTAATCGAGTTATTCGAGTCAACTCGAAATTTTTTTCGAATTTCGAGTTAAAATCGAGTTGAGTTTTCGAATTCAAATAACTCGAATAATTCGAATATCAAACTATAATATTTTATATTTTTACCCCAAACTCCCAAACCTTTTTACTTTTCCCTCAAAACTTTTACTCCTTCCCACTTTCCCCCCAAAACTTTTACTCCTCTTCCATCCTAACCCCCCAATCTACCCAAAATCCATTTCCCACCAAAATTTTACTCTCCCATTTACTTTTTTTTCAAAATTTTACTCCCAAAAACCCTCAAAACTTTTTATTTTCCCCTAAAATTTTTACTCCCTCCCACTTTTCCCCTAAAATTTTTACTTCCTTTCCATCCCACCTCCCATCTACCCCAAATCCATCCCCCCAATTTTTTTTTTTAAATATTTTCCCTCCAAAATTTTACTCCCCTATTTATTTCCCCTCAAACTTTTATTCCCCAAAACTTTTTATTTTCCCTCTAAATTAACTTTTACTTCTCACATTTTACTCTAAAATAAAAATCAAAGTTATCCAAAAAATCACTAAACATAAATAGTAATAATTTTATTTATATCTACAATCTATATTATTAATTAAATTTCATATTTTATATTATTTATATTATTGAATTGTTTAGTCATATTGAATATTTATATTAAAATTGAATTATTAATTATGCCATTAAATATTCATGTTAAAATTTTATATTGGTATCAATTTCACATTTTATCTTTAAAATAACTTTTATTAAAAATTACATTTTTACATTTAATATATTTTTAATTCCAAAATACATAGTGACAAGAATCTGAAGATAATTAAAAGTGACAACTAAGCAAACAAATAAGCTAACCCGTATATAAAAGATTAATAAATAAATTATGAGGTGATGAAAGTTAATAAAAATTTTGATTAAGGTGGACAAATTTTATTACGATGGGTGATAGTGGCTACAAGGACCCAAAATTATTTTATAAAATTTAACTCGAACAAATATATTCGATTTGATTCGATTCGAATTCCATCTCACTCGACTCGATTCGAGAAAATTTCAAATCAAATTAGGATGATAAAATATGATTCGTCAACTCGATTAACTCGAAATTTTTTCATTCGATTCGATTCAATTCGATCGAACGCTCACCCCTAATTATTTATATGAAAAATATTAAAAAAAAACAAATAATTGGCATCATCGAGCCAAATGTGTGCCACAACCTGCTGTGTGCTATTTGCGAGACGGATTTTTCGTACAAGTGAGGCTCCGGCTCTTTATCTTCTTTTCTTCATCTTCACCTCAAGTTGCTTCTTCATCTTCATATCATTCCTCTGTGGTTGAGTGTTGTGTCCTTCTGCATCGCCATCGTATGTCTTCTGTTCCACAAATAGGCTGTTACGAAGATGGGCCACCTCGGTAGAACAGTGATGCCGAGTGTGTTTGCGACACTATCGACTGATAAGTGTATAGTGTCGCATAACCCGGTTGCAAATAAAATGTTAGAATTATCGAAGGTGGTTGATATGTCGGTGTTGTTGTCGACATTGGTGTGTAATATGGTTTTGGGGACGGAGGTGGTGTAACACCCCTAACCCGTCTCCGTCGCCGAAGTCGGGTCACAAAATATTACGATGTTAATTTAAACCTTTATCATTACTTACTCATAAATCTCCAACCATGAATATAAATAATTAATCACATTGCAATTATAACAAAAATACACTCAGGGCCTTAAATCGAGTTTGCGAGGCCCTAAAAATAGTTTGAAAGCATTCTGGGGTCGATTTGAAACAAAACAAAAAAGTTAGGTAAAAGTTGGAAATTTTGAAAATAGGGGACACACAACCGTGTGGCTAGGCCGTGTGTTAGAGCCCAAACCATGTAAACATTCAAAATCTAGACACACAACCGTGTCCCAGCCCGTGTGTGCATTTAATGTCGGGTCACACAGCTGTGTCACAGGCCGTGTGAAACCTACACCTAAATAATTATGACACATAGCCATGTGGATAGACCGTGTGAGACACACGGTCGTGTGCACCAAATTTTTCTTCTAAAACAAGGCAATTTTTACATCTATCTTGGTTCCCAAGCCAAACCTAAAACCACATTAAAACCATGACCAAAATTGTCCTCAAACAAGTCCAAAAAAAAATACATATCAAAATCCTACAATTCATGTGCCTAACCAATATGCCATTCAAAGGCACCTCAACAAGAATTTAGCATTCAATAAAGCAAGATATGTAGACATATAACTCAAACCAAGCTTTCACATTCTAACATCAACCAAATGACCAAATATATATATATATATATAAACATGAGTACATATATATAAACTTTCTTCTAATACTAATTCAAGCACATCAATAGCATAATACCAAAGTAACCAATTCACTAAAATAACCACCATGTGAAAGCATTTACATAAATAACTCCAAACATCTATATATAACTATGTTTTAATGTAACACTTCAGTCACAACTTATAGAACTAAATCCAATACAAGTAACCTTCACTAGAATTAACCATAATCAAAAGATCATTGTTTTGATATTGACAGCCTAGGTACATGCTAAGACACAAAAGAAATATATCACCAACTTGAGTTCGGGATTTATGTTGAATGCCGAAATGTCAATCAAAAGTAGGCACCTAACCTGCACATAAGGTAACGATCAATTAACGAATACTTTACTTAACTCAAAGAGCTACAAATTAATTTAATAACCATCATTTCATAAATTAATTTATATAAAGCTTAATCCAATTTGGTTATCATTGAATTCAACCCGAGTATACATAATTATATATATCTTTCTTAATAGTTCTCATTTACCAATCTTCTTCAATGTTTTGAATATACTTGATTTGTACGAGTCATTTAGTGGATGGTACCCGGTGTTTAACGGATAAACCGTAACAGAGATTTGTGCCCATCGCTAGTCGGATATCCGACAATAGATGTGCTCAGCACTAGTCAAACAAATCGAAGAAAGTTGTGCCCAGCACTAGTCGGGTAAACCAACAAATATAATGGTGTGCCTAGCACTAGTCAGATAAACTGACAAAGGTTGCACCCGACGCTAGTCGAATAAACCAACAAGTATAATGATGTGCCCAGCACTAGTCAAATAAATCGACAAAGATTGCGCCCAATGCTAGTCGGATAACCGACAATAGTTGTGCCATGCACTAGTTGGATGTACCAACGATAAATTGTGCCTAGCACTAGTCGGATAAACCAAAGATTTCGATTGCATAATTCCATATTCCATCAATTCATAATAAATCTTTTGTATTAATCTATTATGCTATATCCATGATCGAATTTCATAACATTCAATATAACTCCATAATATTTCATTTAAGCAATTTAAATTTTAATCATTCATTGATTCATTTCATAGAGCCACATTTCATATAAATAATTCACAATTTCTCATTTCATAATTTAATCATTTACATATATATATATATAATTAAGATATCAAAGTAATAATTAGGCATTTAAATTAAATAAATAAAGTTTGAGTTCAAAGACTACGAACTTACTGAATTTACAATAGTTTCCAGTGATCGAGCTTAATTAATCGACGACTTTTCGGTGATCAAGGTTAATTATTCGACAACTTTCTCCTTCCCTCGGTTAATGACCACTTTACTCGTTTCTTGATCTAAATACAATAATCTAATTCAATTAACTAACTCAAAACTTCAATAATTCAATTTAAAAATCAATTATAAAATTATATTTAAACATTTAACCCCTAATAATTGGTCACTACACAACTCAGTCACTATCATAAAAATTAACTTCATCTCATCCTCATTTAGTGTTCATAGCTAATCAAATATACATATAATTCACTATCAGTCCCCAAATTCTTGAAATTTATAATTTAACACCATGACATTTTAATTTATAACACTTAACTCTTTTAAAGCTAATACTAACTAAATCACTAGTTAAAGTAATAATTTCTCATACCATACAATTTAATAACTCAACCAACAATTTCCAGAAAAATAAATAGTCTCAAAAGAATCCCTATATTTATCATATTTTATCCATTTAATCCCTCAATTAGAAAATTTTTATATAAATTTGTCCTTAATGCAAAATTTCCTAAATTCATTCTACAGGGTACTCTCACTTAACTTCCAACCCTAAAATCTATCAACTTAACTTAAATTTCTCAAAGATAACATTTTCCACAACATTAACAATTCTAAAAATCCCAACATGAGCAATTTAACTTATGATCTCAAGGTTCCAAAAACATAAAATTTATGCAAAAAGGACCAAATTTTACTCACCAATTTGAGTTCCAAGAGTTAAAGATTAAAGCAAAAAATGCTTCTTCCCCCTCCAAGTTCGACATGCAAGAAATAATGAAGCTTAAATTTGTTTTTCTCTTCCCCCACTAAGTTATTTGTTTCTTTTATTTTATTATCATTTTCATTTCATTTTCTTTTTATTTTATTCTAATATAATTTACTATCTTAATTGTTTCAATATAATTAATATACATATAATATATATAATACCCTCATAATCATCTACTATCGAAACCCATACAAATATTAGTCTATTTATTTAATAAGTCCCTTAATCTAATCCCACTTTGAAATTGAATATTAATTACTATTTTTATCACCCACTTAATTTAGTCCTTGTACTTAATTTTAAACATTAATAATTAAAATTATCTAACTATCATTTAGTTCACTTCTAATGTAATTAAAATAAATAAATATAATAATAAATATTTACGATCTCGGTTCGCAAAAATTGAGTCCTAAGGGTATGTTTCCTGATACCTCTGACTTTTGGGTTGTTACAAGTAGTGCAAACAACATACTTGCAGAAGGCGTTGAAGCAGGGTACGGTGGTGCATAGTGTGGTGTTTGTGTAAAAATAACGGGGTTAGTGAAAGCACCAGAATAATATGAACCATATTGACCGGGAGGTGGTGCGACCCTTAGTGCCTCGTGTGGGGTTGGAGTTGATGATGACTCCATCGAGGCATGCACTCCCAACCTAGGATTGATGTGGGGTTGTCTTTGTAATAGCCCGTTTTTCAGTGGTGATGGAACAGTGGTTTCGAGACCACAAATTTCTATCGTGTCGACCTGTAAATATTATTTATAGAATATTTATGGAGTCATTAGAGTCGTATTAAAATTTGGTTAAGAAATTTTTAACGTTTAGATAGCTAATTAAAGAAAAGGGACTAAATTGAAAAAGGTGCAAAACTTAGTAACTACTGCATTTAGATGATTTAATAGCTTAACTAATAAATTTGGGAGGGCCAATAAGGGAATTAGACCTTATTGTTAGATAGTGGACTGTATTGAAGTGAAAATTAAAGAAAAAATTGAAAGAAAATTTAGTTAAGGGCAATTTTGTAAATAAGTTAAAATTAACTTAAAACATAATGAAAACTCAATCTGTAATAGCCCGATTTTGGGTCTAGTCGGAACAGTGGTTTCGGGACCACAAACCCGACGAAAAAAATTTTATTTTTATTATATTTTTATAGTCTATAAATTTATGAAAATATTTCGTAAAAATTTCATTCGAAAATTTTGACGTTTGAGCACTCAATTTAGTCAAAAGGACTAAATTGTAAAAAGTGCAAAAGTTGAGTTCTTTATATATGAGGTGCCTAATTGTTATGATTTTTAAATTGAAAGTCCTTATGTGACAATTATTCCTTTAATAAGTTAGTGAATGGATATTTGTTTAGTATTTTTGAAATTTGGTTGAAATAAAAAGGGTAATTTTGTAAATTAATTAAAATAACCTAATAAGACAAATGATAAAAGCTATCATTTTTTTTCATTCTTTCTTCTTCAACCGTGGGAAAGAACAGAAAATAGCAGCCATGGATGAGCTCCATTCGCCAAGCTTTTATGGCTTATATAGGTACGGTTTTGTCCGCTTTTAATGATTTTCGTATATTTTGAGATCCCCAAAGCTTAAATTTTCTATTTCTACCAATTGATTGAAGAGAAATTAGAGTTTAAAAATTTACCCATTCATGATATGGTTGTGTTTTGATGATTTATAGTGGATAATGAATGTTTGATGTGTTAAATATGAGTTTTATTCAATGAATTTCGGTAAAAATGTCAAAAAGGGGTTAAATTGTGAAAGTTACAAATTGGTCATAAGTGTGTGAATTAGTGAAAATTTGGAGTTTCCATAGAAGAGAAAAATGTTCAGCATGTCTTAAACCTTATATAAATTGAATAAAAATTAATTTACGAGCATTGGGGCAAAAGTGCAAATATGCAAAAGTTTAGGGGTCAAAATGAAAATTTGTAAAAATATGATTTTTAGACCCATATGAATATTGTGACTGATTGGTAGGCTAAATGTGATGTTATAGATGATGAAAATTGAGACTTGGACCTAGAACGGAAAGAAATCGATTTATGGACGAGTATGTCCTTTTCACATTTGTGGTATCGAGGTAAGTTCGTATGTAAACAATACCATGCTATACATGTATTTAAATGTTATCATTACATGAATTGTACAGATATTAATGTGTATGTAATTAATAGAAATATGATAAGACAAAGCCTTAATAGACGAGGAAAAATCCGTTTGAACCTTAGGAATAGAATAGGATACGAGTGACATGTCACTAGGAATTATGAGTCTAGATGACTAGCTCGAGAGTGAGCATTGAAATGTCATGAGATATGAGGTAGCTTTAGCTACAATTGAAGCACTTATGTGCAAAGGCTTTTCCGAGTATCTAATTAGTATTCCAAGTGTTCAACGGGCAATCCAAGGAAAGAGTTAATGATGGTCTCAATGAGGTAAGTCATTGGTGAGTATGCACTCGAGTTATGTTACGAGTTGTGCAAGTATGTATACTAATCCTATGAGAATGCCTTGATATGTGATGATCTATGATGCATAATATGTATTCTTACCATGATGGATAAAATGGTGTTGTATTAATATTATGAACAATGATCATGAATGAGTAATTTAGCCTTGACAGATTTGAGTTACTGCAGTAGTGTAACTTTGAAAATACACTAAAAATATTGGAAAATGAGTTAGAGGCAGAATAAAATATGGGATTAAAGCTTAATGAGTCTATTTTCACATGAAAGAAACAGAGGAAGAAAAAGAATTCCATATTGTTTGATATTTGAATTCTTGTGAAATAGGGTCTGAATGAATTCGAGATCCCCTGTTCTAAATTTAGAAATTCACCAAATATTGTACAAAAATTATTAAGATTTATACCTTACATGAATGGATTCCTTATTGAGTCTATTTTTATGGGGAATAAACGGTATGGTCGTTGGAATTTTGTACAGGGATAAATTCGGTTTGTAGTGTATAGGGGTCATAGTGGTCATACCCTGAAACAGGGGAGACTTTAACTAATAAACTGTACTATTTGGCTTAACCAAAAATTCTGGAAATTTTATGGAAAAAAATAAAATAAGTCTAGTTTCAGGGAAAATTAACAGAACTTAATTCGGAGTTTCGTAGCTCCAGATATAAATAATTTAGTGACCGTTGCTCAGAAAGACAGCTTGTAGTGAACTTGAAAATATGTTGTAAACATTGATAAAACAAGTTAATGAGTTGCTAATTGTTTTCATATGAACTTACTAGCTAAAGCTTACCCCCTTCTTTCCCATGTTTTCTAGAGTTTCCAGGTTAGCTCGGGTTGGAGGCCGTCAGAGATATTATCACCCTATCGAGTTAACGTTATCGGAGTAAGTAAACTCAAGTGATTCGAGTCTATGGCATGTATAGGGTTTTAATGTGAGTATGTAATATTATGATTTAGCCAAAGGCAGTGGCTTGTTATTAAGGTAGTATTAGTCATGTAAATTGGCCTATGTCGGCTAATGACATTATGGGCCCATATGATTATTCTTATGCTTGTATGTTATTATCTCTTGTGATGTGGCTTACAACATGTATGCCTAGAGATTGAATTGATATTCATTGATGAGCTAGTAACTAATGCAGGATTAAGTGATTGGTAAATAGTTAATACTGCTTCATGAATGGTTTGTGAGGTAATGATAGTTATGTCTAGTATGTGGTAATGATATGGGCAAATTCTATAATATTTATTACACAAGAAAATAACTTGAGCATAACATGTTTGTAGATGTTTAAGAGCTCATTTATGCCACGTTGTATGTTATTGGATAAGTATGTATCTATGCATGTGGTGTGAGAGTGACAAAAGGCTTGATAATTAGCCTATTTACGCCACACGGCCTGAGCACACGGGCGTGTGAAGCCTTAACGCAAGAGATTTTTCTAAGTTTTTTCATGAGTTCTCGATTGGGTCCCGAACCGCCCCGAATGCATGTATTGGGCCTCGTAAGCTCGCATAAGGGACAGATTGCATGTGAAAAGAAAAGTTTTTAATTATTTGAGATTTCATGGCCCTGTTTAGTATGGAAGTGTTAGTAAAAGTCAGGTAGCACCTCGAACCCCGTCCCGGCGTCGGATGCGGGCGAGGGGTGTTACACAATCATTTTCTTCATTTTTTCTTATTTGTTGGTCTAAACCTCCATTTTTCAGAGGTTGAAGGTTTAGTGGCTTTTGATGGATGCATGTAAGTGAAACTGACACCCGTTTTTAGTAATTTTTATGTTTTTGAAATCGTTACAACTAGGTCCAGCTAACTCATACCTTCATTTTTGAATTTGTTAAAAATTTTGAAGTTTCCATTGATGAATGTTGGTTTTTTTTATGATAATTATGTTTTTGAAGTTATGATTGTGATATTTGGTTGTTTTATGAAGTAATTATTTTTTTTAAGGATTAAATTGTTAAAATGTCAAAATTTCAAGGTTTGATGGTGAATTAAAGGTATAATTGGGACTTTTTAAGGGCATAGATTATTTGTCTATAAATTTTGACTTGAGAAAATGGTTAATTTGATTATTTTCGGGTTAAGGGATTAAATTGCATAAATTGTAAAAGTCAAGGGTAATTGTGTAATTTTTGAAAATAAAAGGGTATAAAATGTATAATTAATTGGAATATGAAATATAAGCTAATAAAGAGAAAATTTTACATTTTAGATGAAGACCCTATTGACTTACGTGGAAAAGGAAAAATTATAGAATAGTCCCTTAACTTCTGCAACTATTACAATTCAGTCCAGGTAAGTTCGTTCGATTTGTAATTTAATATCTTTATGAAATGTATGATGATATGATATAAAATAGTGAATATTAATGGTTTTATTGACGATGTAAAGCTATTTGGAAAATGATATCGAATTTCGATACTTGAGCCGAATGAACGTGAGATAGAGTATAACCGAATGATGGCATGTTATGAGGGATTGGAGTGGAGATTGATGTGGCGTGCTTTACATATTTTTCTTGAGTATTTCGAGGTTCAGCATTTGTTACGAACCCTCATGTATACTATCATATTCTGACGTGTTATGGGGGTGGATGTATAGCCTACAGGCTAGGCACGTGTTATTTGTTGGATTAGCTCTCATGATTGTTTGGCGTGTTATTGGTTGGATTAGCTCTTATGAGCGTTTGGTGTGTTTTCATTGAACTATTTGTGTACTCGTATCTGTAAGTCGTTCATCAGGTCGTAAATTATTGTACTATAACTTGTTTAATGACTTTGAATGGCATGACATGTACTTGACATCTTGAATTAACTCCGTTGTAGACATGTATGCTTTCCAGAAATTATTATATGAGCTTTGAATTAAACTTGTAATTCACTGGTTTGCAATTGTAGATGACAAGAAACATTTGTTGTTGACTATATTTGATTAAATTGTTATATTTACTTCGGTAAGATTTATTATTTTTGTCTGTTGAACTTACTAAGCTTCAATAAGCTTACTTGTGTTAGTTTCATTTTCTTGTATATATCTTTTAGTAAAATGGGCGATTGGATCAGCACTCAAGTCACACTATCCATCCGATTTCAATAGTTTTTGAACATTTATTTTGGATTATATGGCATGTAATAGGTCGTTATGTCGATGACCTCATTTGATATGTATATATATATATCTATAAGGCATGTAATTGGTTAATCTTTTGATCAATGTTGTCTTGTAATGTGATGATGGTTACATGGTTGCTAGGTTTGGTGCTGAATATAGTTTATTTTGTGAAGTTGTCGTTAAGTTTTTGGTAAGCTTTGCTAGGAAAAAATATGATACATGTTTGATCTTAACTTAGCAAGTTATAAGGTTAGGTATTTAGCTTAAAATTGATAAGATTATATGTTTTGAATGAATGAATCGTTTATGATTTATATTTTCATATAAGTGAGTATACTTGTGGTACCATTGAGGGTACATTGGTTAGGCGCTTAAGATGGTTGATTTAACATGATTTGAGTATGTTTAATGGCATTTTAAATAGGTCTAATGGCTGGTAAATAGATTGTTTAGTGTCCAAGAAATCTTGAAATGGTAAACTTGATGTTTAGGGTTCATTTAGGCACACACGGCTTGGGACATGAGCTGCCATACGGTCGTGTGCCATACAAGGTCTGCGACACGGTCATGTGTATCAAGTCAGAGAGTTACACGGCCGTGTATATCAAGTTAGTGAGTTACACGGGCTGGGACACGGCTGTGTGTCCCAACTTCAAAAGTCACACTGTTTGGGGCATTCCACACGACTTGGCCACACAGCCATGTGTCCCCTATTTTTGAAATTTTTCATATTTTCTTGAATTTTCTTGACTTGTTTCAAATTAGTCCTTGAGAGTTTTAAGATTATTTCTTTAGTCCCTTAAGCTCGATTTAAGCCTCGTAGATGTAAGTTATGATTGTAAGTCAATTACTTTACGGTATTTGAGAAATTATATTGTAATAATCATGATTTTTACTTGTTTATTTATGTTAACTTGCTGTAGCATTCCCGGAATTACTATTTCGGTGACGGATACAGGTTAAAGGTGTTATAGTCTTAGCCTCCTAGTATGATGTTGCCTAGTCATTGCCTCCTCAGACAGAATATATGGTTTGCCATGATGTTTAAACCATGACATGTAGTCGAGAGAGGTCGCCAAATATTGATATATTGTCCATGGAATGTAGGCCAATCTTCGTCTATTCTCCCTCGCAAATCGACCTTGTACAGTAGTTCGATGTCTTGGGGTGATGGAAGAATAGTTTGCCTAAACTCGAACTGTCGCATTCCTCGATCGGATTCATGCACCTCCACCTTCGCGTAAACTATCAATGGCACCTTCATATGCTAGATATTGGGATTAGCCAAATATTCAGCCGGGATGCATGCTCAAATTCTCAGATTGGCTTATGACATCCATTCAAACTATAATACGGAATAATAAATTTTATTACCTACATAATATTAACTTTCAAATCCTTAGGTTAACAATATATGATTGAAAATTTTAAAAACTAACATCATCTTTCGGTCGTTGATCTAACAGTAGTTGGATATCTTCGAGCTCCTCTGGTAGTCCTACATGACTTGCGCGAGTGTTTCATCTATTCAAATAATATGTTATTTCAAAAATATAATGATGAAAAATATTATGATAACTATATTATCAAATGAATTTTACCTTGTTACGAGTGGGAAAGTATAAAGGGCGTTAATTTGGGGATGTAAAAATGATAGTCGATACCATGCCCAAGACTGCAGAATGAGTATGCAACCACCGCCCAACACATCTATCAGTACAATGTGGCCAACACGACATCCCCAACTGAGTCGATCCGTTTCTTTCAAGTCGATGAGTTTTAGTAGCCATCTTAGATGTACCAGATTTCGAGATTTATCGGGCATTAGAACATCATTGACTAACCTTAGGATGAATGCTCGGACGTGTTGTTCTTTTTCAAGGGCATTCGAGGTGTCATCGAGATAACCAAAATTATCTTCTAACCATTTCATCTCTATCCGAATACCAAAAAACTTGTTTGGCACCTTGCCTAAGAGTTGCTCACAAATGCCGCTCCAACTGCCAACGACCACTGATCCTGTAACAATTAGCCCATTCACTAGTAAACCGAATTGTAAAGTTATATCCTCAAGTGTGATTGTACACTGATCGCATGGAAGATGGAATGTGTGTCTCAAATCTCCATCTTTTTACCAACACGCTGATAAGTGTGGGATCCAATCTACACCCCCTAGCATACAAGACACATGTAAGAATCTCGCCTCTTGAAAGTATCGTTCAGTTACATGCGGTGACTTTGATGATAGATTGTGTATGTACGTCTCTAAAATTTGATTTTCAGCTTGAATATAACAAAAATAAATTTAATAATATTAATAACTTAATAATGAATTTAATTAAAATTAAAAATATTAAAAATATTTTATTACCATTTGCAATTGGATGCCAAAAATGTGGTTGTCATCGAAACGAAAAAAAGTATTTGACATTTTGCTGTTACATAAGTATAAAATACATTTTGCTGAATGTATTTTTATTTCTCTATTCAAAATTAATCTATTTTCTTAAATATCTCAAAAGCGACCCAAACCCTTTTTTTTTTAAATATCCTTTTTATTATTATCAAATTTAGCCCACAAACCCGCTTAAACGATTTTTAAGTACACGATCAAAATACAGTTAAAAGGTATAATATAGAGACTATTAGAATACTTTTACAGTAAAATTAAATCAAACTTGGTCAATAGAGGGACTAAATTCATAATTTTATAAAAACTTAGTTTTTAAAGAAGGAAGACGACAGCTAACCATTTTCTTGGAGGAAAAAAAGAAAAAAAAAAAAAAGGGGGATGGGGAGAGAGGTATCAGAAAGCTGTATCGATAGCTTACTAACCGAAATGGTTTCAACATATTGCAACCGATTTTACGCTAATAACCCTGAACTCGCCGCCCGTCGGATCGAAGCCATTGGATATCAGGTCGGCCACCAGCTCTCTGAACGGTAAACCCTTCCACATCTTATCAATACCCGAATTCCCAAATTTTTTTATTGAGTTAATATTAGCATATTTATGAATCTGAGCAGCCCATTTGAATTGTGTTTTGGTAATTTTAGCTTGATTTTAAGTTACTCTGATTTAATGTCTCTTGTGTGTGTGTGTGGATTTCGAGGAAGGGAGAAAAAAACCCATTACTTGAGATTGAGTTAAATCGAGTGAATTCAGAAAAGCCATCTTGATTATGTCAATTTGGGTGAGTTTATGATGTGAGAAAAAGAATGCTCTTAGTTTTAGTTTTGTAGTAATAGTAATACGCCTTTATATGTATTATGATTTGTTAGTCTTCTGAACACTTAATTTGGATTTCTGATTGTATCTGTTGATGGATGCAACTCCTTGCCTTGGCTTTCATAATTATCGTATTGCTTGTAACTGTTGATATAATTATCTTAGCAATTCCAATTTTTCATTGAGTTTGATGATGTAATGTAAGATAGATGATATGGAGAATAAAAGTTTAAATGATTTGGAAATTTTGATTTGCAGTCTTGAAGACTCTTCATAACTTGTATGCATTTGTTTCTACATGAAACCGAAAAGATCTCATGGTTTTAAGGAATTACTTAGAATAAGATATTGGTCAATGTTTGGCAAAAGTACCATAGAGGTACTTGTACAAGGAGTTAGATTGCATTTTGTCCCCTCTACTAAAAAAAAGGGTAAATTATGGTTTCTTGTACATTATATCAAAGAGCAAATCGGTCTCTTCTATTAAAAGTTTCATCTATTTGTACTGTTAAAAACTAGTATGGCTGATGTAACCAATCAGTGACATGTACATCACATGTACCTCATGTTGACATTAAGTAGCCAATTTTTAACTGTAGAAATAAATGGAATTTTTAACAGAAGGACTAGTTTACGTTTTGATCTAATGTATAGGGACTGCTTTGCTCATCTTTTGAGTAAAAAGGGGCAAAATACAATCTGACTCCTAGTACAAAGGCTTCTACAGTACTTTTTCCATCAATGTCCCTATCCGATTTATTTTCGAACTTGTTGTCTTATGTAATGATCTCTTTACATATAGTGTTGATGTTGTTTGTCGCCCTCGACATCAACATTTGATTTACCATGGGGCCTTTAAGAAGTATGATAGTACCTAATGTATTTGCTGAAATGCATTCTGATATCTTCAGGCTTTGATCATTTGAGAGGTTCAAATGCTACAAGTCGTAATAACAAAGTTTAGTCGTTTCCAGGTACACAATGGAGAGGCCACGTTTTAGCGATCATTTAGAAGCAATCAAATTCATCTGTAAGGATTTTTGGTTTGAACTCTTCAAGAAGCAGATAGACAATTTGAAGACAAATCACAGAGTATGTTTAGGAACTGAAACCGACCAAAACTGTTTGCGGTGATGAAGTTTAATGAAGCTGTTGACATTTATCTTGTAGGGTACCTTTGTATTGCAAGATAATCGTTTTCGTTGGCTTACACGCATGTCAATTGATCAATCACCCGAAAATGGAACATCCGAAGAGCTTTCTATCATGGCTGACAACAAGACTATGCAAAGCATGCATCTCTATTTTCCGTGCGGAATTATCAGAGGAGCTCTATCAAACTTGGGAATACCTTGTGCAGTTTCCGCCGACATATCCAACCTTCCTGCATGTGAGTAACCTACTTGACAATTGCTAATAAATTTTATTACCCTTTTCTAGACACTTCACCATATTTCGAGTCATGCAAATTATAAATGATTTTGACTCGGTTAAGGTTAACATTCCACTTTAGGAACTTGGCCAGTATTAGTTAGATTTTGGTTCCCTAAATTATAAACTTTCAAGTAAACCTAAGTGACTTAATTATAGAAATTAGAAAACGGGTGATGTAATAATGCTATCACATTTGCTATCCAGGGCTTTACGAAGAAATCTGGATGATCACATCGATAACACCGGACCATGAAAATCTTACATTCAGTTCATTTGATGGTTCTTTGGTTTTGAAAATATCTTTTGATGTTTTCTTTGCCCTTGTTTGTACTGTAATCATAATGATAACATGTTTCTGGAAGAAATTTAAACATAATGAACAGATTTAACATGTAAACTTGTTCAGACTTGTAATCTTGCTTTTACTCCCAGGTTCATTTGTGATCCGAATAAAGGCTTGATGAGGATGATGCGGGGTTTCGAACATACTCTTATTGCTAGTTTAAAGCATGATAACAAGAAGTTGGCTGGAGAAGTAATAGAACCCATTCAGAAGGATCAGAAATTGTGGTACATGTAAGTACTTTCTGAATAAAATTATGTGACAAATAGAGTTGGAACATTTTGTATATTGTGAAAACCTTTGTTGTTGAGTTCTTGTCTGTGTATCAATGCCCTTCACTGTGTTGACAAACCGAACCAGTTGGTGGGACTAGTTAAACCCCACAATGTTAAAAGAAAATGGGAGTGGAGTACGACAAACTGATGAGGCGTTTTAACGAGTTGAATTGGTTGGTTGTATTAAAATGAAAATTTTAATATTGAAATATAATTGTAGTCCTTGGCATAGTTGATAAACAGGAGGTTTTCGGTTTCGGGACCAAATCATGGCAATTTATGCATGTGGATTTTTTATGTTTCAGGGTGTATTACTGTCATATTTTAATAATAATTTATTTTACTTATGTATTTGTATTTTTATTTTAATAGTATTGTACTTGTATCTTAATTATAATTATGCCTTGTATTTGTTGGGGTTTTAAAATAATTAATTAAATAATTTTTTACTTAAATTTTATATTTGTAATCAATTAATATATTGAGTTAATTACATCAAACATCATTCTAAATTCATCTTTAAATTTTAAATAATTCTAATTACATCCCCAAACCATTGAGGCTATATCAATTAGATCCTTTTGTTACTAAAATTGTTAATTTATCGATTAAATGACATAATTTAAAATGAAAAATTTTAAAAATAAATATTGTAAAATTGATGTTTTGAAAAATCTTAGTTTTGAGGTATTCAATGTTTTTACAAAAGGTTTTTTGTAAGAAATATAATCTACTGTAAGACAAATTTGTTAGCACTAACGGAGAAAAATAAATAATTAAATTGGTGTAATCGTGTAATAGACATTGTCTTTTAAGGTTCGATTAATGTTGCTCCTGTAGGGATTCTATTTATACTAATAATAAAAGGGCAAAACAATATCTCCATTAAATCCTCAACAAACAATCAAACATGTATGATTTTCAACTGTATTATCATTCACTCATTCTTTCTTTTTCTGTTTTCATTGTACTTTAATTCTTTTAAAAGTGATGGAATGTAACAAATTGTATTTCAAACCGGTCACTTTATTTTCTGGTGTTTACTTACCTTAAAAGCAGCTCCACCCCTCTCCATTAGACCAAGTAGCTGCTCAGAAATTATATATATTCATGAGGAATATTTCAGATACTATTGTTGAGAAGTTGCGGGTTTAATACAAATTATGTGCGCTGAAGGTTGAGCATCTTTCAAAATCACACTCATCATTTAAGTCTTTTCATTTACGGTCTTCATTAGCTGCCACTGAATTTCCCACCATAATGCTGACCTCAACAACATTAACATTTTTTATAAATTCAAGGTTTGTTTAAATTTGAAGTTTTTGTTGTAAATTAAATGGATGTCTATAATCTTAATAAAATAAAAATTTTATTTCATTTATAATTAGGAGATCATTAAATAGAATAATTAAGAAAATTTATTTCATTAGATGTAATACATTTATTAATTAAATGTAAAGGAGCTTATAAATAGCACCTTGCAAGTGAAAATAAGACAATGAAAAATTCTCCCGTATTTTCATCCACTTTTATTTATTGTTTTATTAATTTTCTATAACATGTTATCTGCACGAGCTTCTACGAGTTCATAGTGAAGTTTACGTCATTTCGACTTTATATAATTTGCCCATAAACTCCCGCTAAACTATATACAAATGTGAATATTCAACAAAATTTCGATGGACCCAAAATCAATGGAGATGTGTGTCTTGCAGATAGTGTTACAACACATACAATATTCAAAGATAAAAAATATTTTTGTCATTTGACAATGAGTAATGCCCATGTTAATACAATATCAAGTAGTTCAAAACTTATTGAAGGCTCTGGAAGAGCTATTATATTATTACCTAAAGGTACAAAAATTGTCATTGATGATGCTTTATATTCTACTAAGTCTCAAAGAAATTTATTGAGTTTTAAAGATATTCGTCTTAATGGATATCATATTGAGACTATGAATGAGAAAATTATTGAGTTTGCTTATAATGTTGCTATTGAAATAGCAAAAGAAAATGAGGATCCTGAGCCTAAATCTATTGAGAAATGTAGAAATAGAAAAGATTGGCCAAAATGGAAAGACATAATTCAAGCAGAATTAAATTCACTTTCTAAATGTGAGGTTTTTGGACCTATAGTCCAAACATCTAAATATGTAAAGCCGGTAGGATATAAATGGATATTTGTGCGAAAAGGAAATGAGAAAAATGAAGTCGTAACATATAAAGCACGACTTGTAGCACAAGGATTTTCACAAAGGCCCGGCATTGATTATGAAGAGACATATTCTCCTGTGGTGGATGCAATCACGTTTAGATACCTTATTAGTCTAGCAGTACGTGAAAAACTTGACATGTGTCTAATGGATGTTATCACAGCCTATTTATATGGTAAACTTGATAATGAAATTTATATGAAAATCCCAAAAGGATTTAAAATCCCTAAAGGCTATAGAGTTTTCCGGGAAAATTGCTCAATCAGATTAAAGAAAAGTTTATATGGATTAAAACAATCTGGACGTATGTGGTACAATCATCTTAGTGAATATTTGTTAAAGGAAGGTTATAAAAACGATCCAATCTGCCCATGTGTTTTTATAAAAAGGTCTGAATCAAACTTTGTGATAATTGCTATTTATGTTGATGATCTAAATATTATTGGAACTCCTGAAGAGCTTCAAAATGCAGTAAATTATTTAAATAAAGAATTTGAAATGAAAGACCTTGGAAAAATAAAGTTTTGTCTTGGCCTGCAGATCGAGCATTTAAAAGATAGAATTCATATCCATCAGTCAACTTATACAAAAAATATCTTAAAGAAATTTTATATGGATAAAGCACATCCATTGAGTACCCCGATGGTTGTACAATCGTTAGATGTGAATAAAGATCAATTTCGTCCTTGCGAGAATGATGAAGAGTTTCTTGGTCCTGAAGTACCATAACTAAGTGCCATAGGAGCATTGATGTATCTTGCAAATAACACAAGACCTGATATAGCTTTTGTTGTAAACTTGTTAGCAAGATTTAGTTCTTCTCCAACACGTAGACATTGGAATGGAATTAAACATGTATTTAGATATCTCAGAGGGACCATTGATTTGGGGTTATTTTATTCAAATGATTCAAAATCCCTATTAGTTAGTTATGTTGATGCTGGATATTTTTCGGATCCACATAAAGGTTGATCTTAAACGGGATATTTTTTTTACATGTGGAGGTACGACTATATCATGGCGTTCAACAAAGAAAACATTGCTTGCTGCCTCTTTAAATCATGTTGAAATAATTGCAATGTATGAGGCAAGCCGAAAGTGTGTTTGGCTAAGGCTATTAACCCAACATATCCAGAAGATATGTAATTTTCCTTTACAGGAAAATATGCTAACTATCTTATACGAAGATAATGCAGCATGTATAGCTCAATTAAAGGGTGGTTATATCAAAGGTGACAGAACGAAACATATTTCACCAAAATTATTCTTCACTCATGATCTTGAGAAGAAAGGTGATACAGAAGTACAACAAATTCGTTCTACTGATAATTTAGCATATCTTTTTACCAAGGCATTGCCAACTTCAACATTTAAAAGACTACGAAACAAGATTGGAATGCGCCGGCTCAAATATATAATGTTATGTTACCATTAGGGGGAGTCTAAAACACGTTATACTCTTTTCCTGTAACCAAGGTTCTGTCCCATTGGGTTTTCCTGATAAAGCTTTTTAACGAGGTAACTTGTAATAGGAGATTGTGTACTCTTTTTCCTTCATTAGGTTTTTATCTCACAGGTTTTTCCTAATAAAGGTTTTAATGAGGCACATTTAGGGGTGAGCAAAACTCGATTCGACTCGAAAAAATTGAAAAAAAATTGAATTTTGAGTTAAATGAATCGAGTTATTCTATTTAATCGAGTTATTCGAGTTAACTCAATTTTTTTTCGAATTTCGAGTTCGAATCGAGTTGAGTTTTTGTAACAACCTGATTTTAGCTAAATCAGAACAGTAGTTTCAGAACCACAAATCTGAGGTTAGAAAATTATTTTAATATTATTTTTGATGTTTATAGCATGTGATTATATATGTGTGAAAATTTCGTGATCTAATTTTATCGTTTAATAACTCAATTTGAGAAAAAGGACTAAATCGCATAATATGTAAAAGTGGCATTCTATATGTTAAAGGTGTTTAATTGCAATGAATTATTAAATCAAAGGTCCTTATAATGATATTAGACCATGAATAGTGGGAATGGACATAAATAGGCATATATTAAGTGATTATATAATGGTTTCATCAAGGGTAAAATGGTAAAATATGTATTAAGTATAATAGAATAAAAAAAATATAATTTGTGTTTATCTTTCTTGCTATCAACCGAAATTTAAAAATAAAAAAGAATCCATTTTAGGGCTTTGATATTCGGCTAGCATATTCCTTGATTAAAGTATGTTCTTTGCTCAGTTTTTTATGATTTTTATGTTTTTGAAATCGTTGCTTCGTATACTAGCCAGCCCGTACCCTAATTTTTGAATTGGTTGATGAATTTTTAAGTTTCCATTGATGATAGCTTGATGTTTTTGAATGTTAATGATGGAAAATGAATAATTGTTGATAGATTTTAATGTTCTATAAAGTGATTTTTGATAAAAATGTCAAATAAGAATTAATTTTTACAATGTGCAAATTGAGGGGTTTAAATGTGAAATAAAGAAAATTTTTGGACTGCTATGGAATTCGGCTAGTGTGTATTTGGATTGAATTGTGTGAATTTTGTGTAATTATGAAATAAGGACTAAATTGTAAGAAATGTGAAAGTTTAGGGCTAAAATGTAAAAATACTCAAATATGTGTTTAAAGATTAAATTGAATGAGTAGTTGACTAAATGGGCTAATTTTGAATACATATAAATCAAGAAAGAAAGAATTCAGATTTAGATCGTGGGAAACCGAAAGTTATTGAGTAATTGATCCAATTTGTCAATTCCGAGTACGAGGTAAGTTTGTATGTGATAATTTTGTTATAAATGTATGTTATATGCTTTGGTATTGCATAAAATGTGATTGTGAGACTACAGATAATGTTTGAATTGTGAATACAACTATATAGATGTGTTCGACAATGAAATAGACAAGCGAAACTTCTCGGTTAAACCTTAGGAATAATTAGGATGCTAATGACATGTCATTAGGCTATTGTGTTGGCTTCGGGCAATGATATCGGCACTCCGGGTGCGAGTGATACTTTGATTTGACTACGGGCCATGGTATAGGTATTTCAGTGAGGAGTTACCTTAATTTGGCTACGGGCCATGGTGTAGGTACTCCGGGATAAGTTACCTTGATTTGGCTACGAGCCATGGTATAGGTACTTATCAATTGAGATCTTGAGTATTCGACTTCTATTTAAAATGGTTCAATGGGTAGAGAATGACGTAGTTGAGAAAGAGGTTAGTACGAGGTGGTATAGGTACGTACAGAACCTATTCAAGTATTACATTGAACAAGTTCAATGAGATGGTATTTGATCATGTTTTGAGACATGATAAAGGTTCGTGGTTAATGTGATTTTGATTTGGTAATGTGAAAATAGCTAAATTGCATTTATTTGATGAATTGATATATTCACTTACGAACTTACTAAGCTATAAAGCTTATTGTGTGTTATTTGTCTATGTTTTATAGATTTCTTTTATGAAAATATGAATAGAAGGCTATGTGGTACTAAGGGTTAGTTTAGCAATGCTTTCGAAAAGTGTCATAAGAAAGTGCTTTTGAGAAGTATTTTTGAAAATTTTGGTTAAAAATTTGAGTGTTTAGCATTGCTGTCAAAAAGTATTTTTGAAAAATAAAATATCCATTTTAGACATATTATTATCAAGTAACAAATATACATTTAAATAATGTTTAAATTAGTTAATATTATTATATTTTAGTGAGAATAAATTTTTTACTATAACTTGTTAATATTTTATTATATGAAATATAAATTTTAAATATTTATAAAATTTAATTAGAATATATAAACTATATTTTAAATATTTAAATATAACCATTAAATATTTATAATTAGTATTTTAAAAATATTTTTATTTTTAATTAATAATTTTAATACATTTGTAATTAAGCAATCGGGAAAAAAGAAAGTACTATGTTATTGGAAGGATAAAAAAGTAATTAAACACTAAAAGTATATTTGGGAGAGAGAAAGCTAAAAATTTTAACTTTTCTTCTCGAAATGCTTTTAAAATGTTTTTGAAAAGTAAAAAATTTAAGCAAAAAAACAACTTGTTTAACACAATTTTTCTTCTAAAAGTACTTTTGGAGTCAAAAGGGTTTTTTTTTTAAACAATACTAAACATGCACTAAATATGAATGGAGTTAGATCCGGATTGGTTCAACTTTTTAAATTTATTAGTTAAAATATTTTATATTTTGATAAAATTTTAGATTTTGTTTCTATATTTGAAAACTTGAAAATTAAATCCTCTTAAATTTTATTTTTATGAATTAAAGTCTAATAATTAAAATCGTTAGTATTTATTGTACAATTTTGTCAAGTTTGGCATATTAATTAAGTTGTTCTTATGACATGTTAATAAAAAATAAATGTATTAAATTAAAATTGGATTAAACCTTTTAAGATGAAAAGTAGAAGGATTGAATTATAATTTTAAAGTATAGGATTAAATATCAAATTTGATAAAATTACATGAACTAATAATGGAATATTTTACCAAAAGGGCTAGTCTAGGCAGAAAAGGAAAAGACTCCTTACGCAGAAATAATTCTTGTCGTTAACAAAATCTTCTCACCACAGTACCATCAAAATTTACATACAAAAAAATCTCTCCCTTTCTTCCCACCTTAGGGTTTCTTTGTTTCTTTTAAACTGTGCCAAAAACCTTAACTAGGTTCGTCACTTTCTGCTTTTCCTTTTTTTTTTCTTTTTTCTTTTTTCTTTCGCATTGTCCTTTATATCTCTGTTTTGCATTGCTTTACGTTTTTTTTTTGAATATGGCCTGAACTTTTTGGTTTCTGAACCTGGGTTTTGCATTTGAGTTTCTCTTAAAGCATTTAAAATAACAGACTATTTTTTTTGAAAAAAAAAGAGCTCAAAACTTGCTCCTTTTTTTTTGGCAGCCGGGTTTTGCAATTGTTGGTTTTATATACTTTTTAACAGTGGAAAAGTTTTTGTTTGGGGGGGAGGGGTTTCCTTCAATGGAGGATCTTAAGACAGAGTTGAGACTTGGTGAGTTAAAGAGCGAGAACCTTCGTAAGTCACTTGAGCAAGCCAAAGGTCTAGCGTCTTCAGTTCTGTTGTTTACTTTACAATGGAAAGAATTGGAGAGTCATTTTGATTCGATTCAACAGAAAATTGAGGAAAGGGTTGCTGTTTTCGAGTTGCGAGAAAAAGAGCTTGAAACTACTATGAGAGTATCGAGGGAAAGACAAGAAGAGATTGGTTTGAAAGAAATTGAATTAAGTTTGTTGAGTAAAAAGGTTGACGAATGCAATGTTGAGCTTACGTTTAAAGAAGAGGAAATTGATCGGAAGCGGAAATTGCTGGAAGAGTGTTCATCGGAGTTTAAATCAAAAAACCAGGAGTTGGATTTGGTTAGAAAATGGGTTGAGGATTGTTCTAAGGAGCTTAGTTTGAAGAACAAGCAATTGTGTTCTGTGCAAAAGTTGATAAGTGAATGTTGTAAGAAGCTAGAAGGGAAGGAGAAACAATTGATTTTGGTTGAGGAACAAATTCGAAAATCCAGTAATGGAACTGATGCGTTGAAAGAGGAGTTGGAATGTTTGCAAAACTCGATAAAGGAATGCTCTAATCAACTCGATATGAAACGGACTGAACTTGTTCAAAGCCAAGAAATGGTTGAGGACCAGCGCAAAGAGCTTAATGAGAATGAGAAAAAGCTAGATTCAATCAAGTCCTTGATTCAGGATTATGAGGAAGAACTTGAAGCCAAAAGGGAAAAATATGAAGCACTTGACAAATCTATCTGTGTTCATGCTGCTAAACTCGATTATAAGGAGAAGAAATTGGGGTCGATCAATGAAAAAATTAGGCATCGCTTGCAAGAGCTTCATTCAAGAGATGATGAACTTGGTTCACTCCAAACATTGATTCTAAGGAGAGAAAAACAACTTGAATCAACAAAGGAGGAGCTCAAATCAGTTGAAGCAAGGGTGAAACTATGTTCCAAGGATATCGAATTGAAAAACCAAGAGTTCAATGCTATACAAATGTCCACGGAAGAACTCAGTCAAGAACTCCATTTGAAAGAGAAACAACTCAGCTTGGTTCAAATATCGATTGAAGGATGCTCCAAGCAGCTCGAAGCAAAGGAGGAAGAGCTTACCTCAATTAAAAACTCAATCTTGGAGTGCACCAAGGAAATTGAATCAAAACAACTGCAGCTTGAAGCAATACAAAAATCTCAAGAGGAACTCTCTGGCACGCTTGAGTCAAAAGAAAAGCAACTGGATTTAGTCGAAAAGGCATGCGGTGAACGACTACAGGAGGCTAACATGAAGGAGAAGCATCTTGATTTGCTTAAAAGATCATTAGAGGAAGGCCTGGAAAAACTGGAAACAGAAAAGAGGCAATTTGAAGGTCGTGTCAAGGAGTTTGAACTGAGGGAAAACCGATTCGATTCCGTCCAAAAGGCTGTTGAACAGAGAAGTAAAGAACTCGAATTGAAAGAGAAGAAACAATCTAATGGCCTTCACTCTCAAGCGAGCAGCAAGAATCCTAGTTCTTTCTTCTCGCGGGCTGTTGGAATAGCTAACACAGAATCAGGTGGATTCTCTATTTTTATGTATCAATTCACTGATAGCTATGTTAGTCAGACTTGCATATATGTTTCAGGTATCTGTACATATTCAAAACAGGATGTGTTTTGTTCTTTTTATGTGGTTGTGGAGCACCATAAGACATGCTCATTGTCTTTTACTTTCAGTCTCTTTATTTCACTGTGTTTACTATTTCAAAACCATGGTTGAAGTTACACCCTATGGCCAATATGAAGATTTTGAAAGCTTGGTGGCTTGTAGGTGACATGATTATGTTTTGTTATATTAGGGCAACCATCCGCTATTTTAACAACCCTGTGAAGGACATTTTTTATTCTAGCTGTTCTAGTTATAAAGTGAGGAAATCTCATTTGTTGTCCGCGATGTTGCAGTATACTAAAGTAAAACTTGTATATACCTTGGAGATATAATTCACCGCCATTGGCTCTTAGAAAGTTTCTTGATATAAATATGTAATGCTCGTATGGAAATAACTCATCACTGCTATGAATGTTTTAGTAATTGCAATGCAGAATTAAGACTTTGCTTTTCTTACTAAACTCTCTCTTTTTCTTCTCTATTGCATGTGCTTAGTGAACTCCATCATCCCTAATCAAATAAAGACGGAAAATCCAGAAAATTTTATCATTTGCAGAGCAAGTGAAGCTTTGTCTGCTGATCTTGTGGTTGGTGCTACAATGGATGGAATGGATTTGCAGGGGATCCTCAATAAGCATTTAGATGAGCCAGATTTGAGAAAGAATGAAGTTCTGAGTGCTCTTCAAATGTCACCCGATCCAGCCAAGTTTGTTCTAGATCTAATGCTATGGATATCTTCTCAACATAAGAAGAGGGGTGGAACAGGATTCGAAGAAAGTGTTCTGAAGATTTCTCTCCTTATGTTGGAGCAACTTTTGCAAGTCTCACCGCATGTACAACCTAAGGTGAAAGCAGACGCATTGAAGTTGGCAAGCGAGTGGAAAGCAAGGATGAAACTGAATGCAGACAATTCTATCGAAATATTGGGTTTTTTGCAGTTTATTGCTGCTTTTGGATTAGTGTCCTCTTTTAATAGAGATGAAATCTTCAAACTTCTTGGCACTACTGCTCAACACCAGCAGGCTCGAAATGTATGCCAGGTCCTTGGTTTTACAGATATGATTCCTGGTAAAATTTACTGAATGCTTAGTTTGTGTATTCATTTTCTTTTTTGATTGTGTAACCGTACATGAACATTATCATTTTCTTCTGTATGTTCATGTAGGCATCTTCTATACATTTCGTGCTTATGTTCTTTCTAGTTTTCTCGATCTTAGTTCATTCGTAAACTTTTTTCTTCAATATAAAAAAGTAGAAATCAAATAGAAAACCTAGAGACTAAAATGTATATTGAAATTGACAGATTGATGAAGACTACAATTTCATGTTTTTATGTAACAGGATTCATTCAAAGTCTAATAGAAAGGAAGCAGTATATCGAAGCTGTTAGATTTGTTTGTGCGTTTGATTGCAAGGATAAGTGCCAACCAAAACAGCTCTTAACCTTATTCTTGCAGGATGTAAACAGAGTGGCTTGTCATCGCTGCAAGATTGGGAAGAATTCGCCTGAAGTGTGGGTAATGTCTTACAATTCATTGAGGTGTTAATATATCCTTGATAGTAAAGTTTAATTTACATTATATTTTTACAATAAATGATAGAAACAGTTGGATATGATTGTCTTTGGCAGCAAAAGGCTACAGATGAACAGATTGCTGCTTTGAAATCCGTAATTGAATGCATTAAAGATTGTAAGCTTGAATCGTGTATGCCAGTTGAGGTCATTGGGAAGTACATCGCTGAGTTAGAAATGCAAAAGATGAACATGACATTTTCTGCACCAGCCCCTGCCCCTGCAGTTCAGCCAATAGTTATCCCTTCTGGGCCCTGGAATCAACCGAGTCCTGTTCTTGCAGCTCAACGATGGTTTCAGGGTGGGATTCATGCTTTCACTCCGGGGACTCAACCACTTGGCCAATTTCACGGTGGGATCTATGCTTCCACAGCGGGGACTCAACCACTAGGGCAGCTTCACGGTGGGATCTTTGCTTCCACACCGGGGGCTCAACCGCAAGAGCTAAGCAATAAGCGTGCTCGGACTGATGGGCCGGTTATTAACTCCTATAGACCTCAAGTAGCAACTGTTAACCCCTATATTCGTCCAGCTTCACCGCATGGGTTAGGCATTCCACGTAATCAAGATATGGCCCATTTTGGTCGGCAGCCGAATTAGAACGTTCATCTACTTCAGTATTGCTGAAGAAAACTACTTGATCCACAACAGGCTCAAGCAGTCGTAGATCCTGTCCAGTAACTTTCCGACAACCTGTACATATTTTGTATATATATATATGAAGCAGCCCTAACCCGGACCGACAATAGTCATTTCCGACTGATCTGAATCTAATTATAACATTTATTGAAGGAGTTGATTTTCATATGGTTAGGGTATAAACCATGGTACTCGGTACCGTTCTGGTACCACTCATATGGGCTGGAACGCTCTGTACCGGTAATAAATTGGAACAATTTTAAGTTCTGTTCTGGTGCAAATTCTGATTGATACTGATCTTATCAATGCGTACAGGTTAATTTTGCCCATACTGGTTGAAATTAGAGTACCGGTCATTATAAAAAAATAAAAAAATAATTTTTTTATTATTTATTTAGAATTTGTTGAATTATGAATTATTTTATGTATGGGATGATCTTATTGTTTAATTTATGAAATAATTTTTTGCTTTTTTTTTGAGTTTGTTTAGCAATAAATTGCATTTGTGAATCTTATTAAAAATAATTTATATAATTGATAAGTTTTTTTATTGGGTGTCTTAAAATTTACATATTACATATGGTGATATTTGAATGCATATATTAACTTTTTAAAATTTTTCTTTTAACATTTCAAACAAAATTAAATTTTATTTTCTCAAGTATTTTATATTTGAGGTTTTTCATTATTTGATATTTATAAATATTATATATATATCAAATGTTTTCCAGCAATAATAATAAATTCAAAATGATACATTGAAATAAAGTGACATAGAAAGCAGTACGTCCACCATGATACTGACTAATATAGACTATAATTCGTACACCAATCCTTATCTCATTATAAACACATAATTCTAATTAAACCATTTTCCTAGGATATTGGCATAACATAACGGTGAAACCATATAGCCGGATATCGGAATGTGTCTAACCTACACTCCAATGGACGCACTAAAATGCTAGATATAAACCCTTCACCTATACACACATCCATAGAACTATTAAAATTCTAGTTGGCATGTCGATTTATCCCACTATTTTTCTACCAATTTACGAAGGCATTTCCAAATACTTAAAATTAAAGGCAATATATATATTATATACCAGTTAGGGGGAGGCAGGGCCTACACCAAAATTAGATTTTTTTTTTTATTTTTTTACTTTTTAAAATGTATAGAATTATATATTAATAATAGTAAAATTTCTATTTAATTTAATTTAATTTAATTCTTTAAAAAATTATAAAAATATTAACTAAGATAAGGGTGAAATTGCATTGCAATTCTTATTAAAATTTATAACATAATTCTATCCTTTAAAAAAAAAAATTCAGACTTCACCTTAAATACCCATCATAACATACCTGATTTTTTACCTATAAAGCATATAATGCCATTTAGGCAAAACAGTGCAAATACTTGACATGGTAACATGATTGGCTAAAATATTGCTCCCTTTATATTAAATTTGGATACTTTAATATATGATCTCATATTCATCCCATTATTCATTTCAATATAAACTCGTATTTATTCATTTATAAATTCAATATACACTCATATTCATTCAATTAACCACACAACCAAATTCCTCCAATGCAATTAATAAATAAGCAAATACTTAAAAGTTGTCTTCATTTTCAATGCTATTACCGTATAGCCATAATTAGACTTACCTTAACTCAACCACAGCTTGATAGTTCACTCATTAGTTTGATAGCCGAGTTCCTTAATTATTTAGTCAATAAATATAAATGTTATAACTTACATTTTAGTATAACCCAACATTATAAACCATTGAACACATACACCACCTTAGTCTACATACTTTCCTTTGTTAAAAATACCATGAAATCATGCGGTGAAATTTTAAAATTGTTTGAATCAACTCAAATAATTAAGAATTAAAACATTGATAATCTAGTACATTTGTGTTCTGATCTACTTTAGCATGTTGAAATTGATTTGCGTGCTCGTAAGAATTGCAAACATATCTCAAAATTAGATGATTCAAAAACCATTTCAAAAAGGACTCAAAGATTTCGAAATGTCAAACCAAAATTACCCCTATAAAACCTATTCAATTGATCTTAAACTTTCCATTCTACGAAAATGACCATATCTTGAGCTACAGAATCAAGTGATTCAAAAACTATTTTAAAAAGAACTCGAAGATCTACAATTTAGACGAAAGAATCATATATTAATAATAGTAGATTCCAGGAAGAACTCGGAAGATATATTATTTAGACATAAGAACCACATATTAATAATAGTAGATTCTAGGAAAGTATTGCTCCGGTATAATCTCTCTAAGAGTTTCGTGTCTCACACGTCAGTCCCACACCAAATTTAACTCAAATATCATTGTCAATATCTGTAAGGTTATTGATACTGCATGGAAACAAAAAATGCAGCAGTTCCCTTTCGCGACCACATCATATCTCATCCTCCTCAAACGGATCTCGTTCAGGATAGTAACCAACCTGCAAAAAACAAGTTCCGTTCTAAGTTACAAATAAATAAAAGTGGTAAAACAGGTAGAAGACTCCAAGTATTTAACTGTCAGAATACATCTACTGGACTTCGGATATGAAAAACGATTAAGCTGCCTGTTAAACATATATGTAATATATTTTCTCATGAAAGAAGAAAAATTTAGACAAAAATAGAGTCCATCAGCTGTTTGGATAGACTTGTTAGATACTCAACAAAGATCCAAATCTTTCAAAGCAAAAAAGTATGTATCGGGTTCCCTAATATAAAATCTGACCAATATGTACAACATTTATTCCATCTTTTATTCTTCCTATCACTTTTCTCGTGTCCCATCCACTACTATAAATCAATTACCAATCAATGTTAATGCTACTTTTCCATTTTTATTTATGCTATAATAATTAGAAGGAAACACAAAATAAACAAATAATACTATTAAGTTGTTATGGACAATGCATTGCAATGCAGTAAACTTGCTTTCTTAAAGTCTGCAATAGCATCATGGATATACGTGCATTACGAACTGTTGCAATAAAGGTCCATAGATAGAAAAAAGAAAAAGCAGGATGCGAGTGGGCAAGAAACTTTGCCAACGGTGAAACTTAAAGGTAAGCTCCTGCAGTTTATTCAATTTGTTGGAGCACAATGCTTCATAATAGGACTATCTACCTAAAATATTTGAACTTGAGAAGGCCACAGACTAACCCCAGAATGCTTATATCACTTAACATATTTGCATACAAACCTTTACTTTGTCAGGCCTAACCATTGCACCGCAAAGTGGAGGGCATTGAAAATATCGAGTTCCTTTCACTCTGCAGTATGACCAATAGATAATTTAACAAATGAAAACAAATAGTGAATCCAAATAAGGTAGATTATCTAATAAACATCCAAATAGGATAGCCAATTTAATGCGTCTGTGTCAAGAGAAAAATTCAAATCACCTTCAATGTGAATAAATTAAGTGCCATTTTTTTTAAAGAAGGCATATAATAGACCAAAAAAACCAATCCTTGTAGGAGTTTCTATCACACACAGACACACACACACACAAAAACAGAAGTGCCATACAACAAGAACATTACTGCAAAATTGAATAGAACATTAAGAAAATAAGAATATAGAGTTTACATACATTCCATCATGTTTTCCCAATGGCTCATCATATTGAACTCCAATCCAAAAGCCTGGCCCTAATGCTTCTGCTCGACCCACATATTTGACAACACCTCTTTTCTCCCCTGGATCAACTTCACATCTGTCTCCTACCTGATTTGAGACAATGTGAAAATACATACGGCACTTAAGTGGAAGCGAGCAGGCAAAATAACAGAAGATACTCGTGACGTTGAGAAATAGAGGGAAAATAGCATGGTTCTTCACTCTAGGAAAATATACAAAACATTATCCTAGAAGTGATATACACAAAAAGCTACATTTAGTAGTGGGTGAGCATTATCAAGCATGAAGTACTGAATTAATTGAATTCATTTTCCACTATATTTAAGTACCCTATCAATCAGTCTATGATCTTCATTAGCTTTCCTTAAGCATCTAGCAACAAAAGAAAAGATCATTCACTTGGCACTTCAAAAAGGGAAAATCACAAATGAAAAACTAACCAATCTCTGATCTGTAAAGAAGATAAAACTAGAAATAAATTAGCACTACTGACTTTTATTAAGTTCTTTCATCAGTACAAAACCATTGTCAAGATGGTAGGCAAATATTGAATAATTTCTTCTTGAACTACCAATGTCCAAAGGTAATTAATAATAAATGACATTTTCTTCAACACACACACACACATGGAATTGGACTATTTTACTTCCTTTAAAAAGAGTGAGAGACCAAAACAGTACTTTAATATGCTGCAAAAGATGCTAAGTACATATGAAAAAGTTAAAAATAAATACACAACCAACCTTGATATTTGAGCAGAGGTCTCCCATGTAGTCATCTGACATCTGTAAATGAAACCATCAAGCATGACCAAGACAGAAATAGCAGCAATATATACATAATTTCACTTTGTAATAAGCATTAGGGACCTGTGCGTACTTAAATATAATATTAGTTGCAGCTATTGATAACAGCTTAAAGCTACCCCATATATATATACACACACACACACATACACATGTATATAAGTATGTATAGATATGTAATTGTGTGTGTGTGAATATATGAAATAAGATGTACTTACTTTATTCCTGAATTCTGATGGATTTTGAGATGCCATCTGTTCCTTGAATTTCCTAAATGTACCTGAAACAACAAAAAAGTTCAAACCATTGCAAACAAATAAATGGTAAATTAAAAGGAAACAAATGTGGAGGATAACAAATTTAAGTCAATAACATTGCAGAATCAACTTATGCAGGTAACTAACTTACCAGAACGTTTATTGTATTCATCTTCAGAAATCGAGTACTTCTCGACTAATGACGTATCTTCAAGCCACCCTCCCGAAGTTACCGATGAAGGATCAAGATCTATAATGTGTAGTCGGAACCTGTTACAGCAAAAAGGAGTCAGAAGGAAATAATTGATATGTTTTTAATATGAAAATCTATAAAATTAGAGTTAACAATGAAAATAAAAATAAAAGGAGAAAGGGCGAAAGACTAACCCATCTAGTGGAGAATAGAAACCGAGAGGTCTTGAATCATCGCTTAAATCACAAAGTTTATTTTTACAATCATCATATAGCTCTAACCGCATTGAATTTACTGAAGTCCCACATTTCTTCCATAGCTTATCTTTCACTGCTTCCACGTTCATCTTTAAACAAATCAATTTGTTTTTAAAAATAAAAATAAAACCTCAGGAGTAATTAATTTAAAGTTAAAGAAATTGTTTAATAAAAATGGAACCTGAAGAGAGAAGCGAATGTCAGCGGCGAAGCTTTTGAGGTTGGAGTGAGTGACTCGAAGCAGCACTGAGGCATCGCCCTCGATTTGCAGCCGTGATGCCATGAATATTTCCTATAATTTCTGGATTCAAATCTAAATGTGTAACAAGCAAATAGAAAACAAAAGAATCTAACAAATTTTCTTTTTGAGGCCTAATATAAGATGAAAAACAATGGGACAAAAAATGAATAGGAAAAAAGTGTGCAAAGGATGGTGCAGATGTTTTTAAATGTTTTATTCATGAATCATTTAAGCAAATTTGTGGGTAGAAGACGCAAAAAGGAAAGAGAGGTAGTTCTCTTTTATCAAATCCCCTTTGACTCAATTATGAGTGTAGTGAGAGGTAAAAAGCTAAGTAAAAGCACAATCTGAGAAGACACGAAGAATATATGAAAATCGTAAAAACAGTGTAAAAAAGTGCACCATCATCACCCCACAAGATATGAAGAGAGTAGGAAAGAGGGATCTCATCTCACCTTGGCAATTAATGTAGAATGGCAGAAGCCAGTGAGGGGAAGCCACTGGCAATTGGCAAATTATATGAGAGGACTGAACTTAAGTCTCAAGGAAACAGTGAAGTACTGAAAGATGCCTAATTCCTTAAGGTTAAAAGAAATTTGGGCTCAATTTCATAGCCCGAGTATAAAGCTGAGACAAAGAGTTGGCGGTAATAGAGTGAAACCAAAACAAAAATCCATATTACCATAACCCAAATTACATTTTGTATGTTAAATTAGATAATAAATTAGTTTTTTTATTAATTTTTATTCCTATTCAATATTTCGTCAATAGAAATTATTAATTTATCCTTTTATTTAACATTTTTTAAAATAGAGAGAGTAAAAATATAATCTAACTCTTAATATAGAGACTTCTATAATACTTTTACCGTAGAATGAAACATGAAAACAAAAATCAAAATAAGAGGAAAATAGAACGAGCAAGTCGGTGCTTTGAACTCAATAATAGAGGTGAGCATTCGATCGAATCGAGTGAGAATTTTTTGAATTAATCGAATTCATGAGTCATGTTTTATTATCCTAACTTGATTTGAAATTATTTGAATTTTTTTATTGAATCAAGCCGAATGAAATGAAATTTGAATCGAGTAGAGTTGTTCGAGTTAAATTAAAAAAAACTAAATATGTTCTATTTAAAATATTATGACAGTATAACTAATTCAATGTTAGAGCACACAAATTTGAAATCATATATATTTGAAAATTTTTTCAAAGCAAAATAATAATAATAATAATAAAAGATACTTTAATATGATAAGCTTGAATAATTAATTTAACTTATTTATCTCTCCCAAATTATTATTTTAGAAAATTTTAAAATTTAACTTTCTTTATGTATTTTTTTAGATTTTTTATAATTTTTTAAAAATATAAATTTTGAAATTTTTATAAATATTTTGAATTTTAGAAAATTATTTTAAATTTTTATTGTAATTTTTGTTAAGAGAGAAACTGATTTTTCATTTTTAAAGTTAACATGGACTGAAAGAGTATTTACACAAATCATTATTCAAATTGTAAAGTTCAACTCGACTCAAACTCGATTTGAGTAACTCAAATTTAATTTTTTAAATTGAATCAAATTTACTCAACAATAGAATTTAATACATTTTGTTAAATAATTTTGGAGTGCAACTATTTTCACAAATTTTGTTTGTATTTAATATGCTAGTTTTATCTTAAACAAGAGCCAAAACAAATAATAAATAGTAAACTGTAAATTTACAAATAAAATTTCTTCAAAAAAAAAACATTCCAAACAAAAACAAAAGAATATAAATCGATTTTTTTTTAAAATTACAAAAATTTTACGAAATTTAAATCTAAATTATTAATTTTTTAATATTATATTGCATCTAAAATATGTTTTAAATTTCTAAAACTATCATATGTTACTATTAAAATTAGGTTTAAATTGAGTCTTATAATTTATTAGTTGAGTGTTCACTTTATTCAAACTAGGCTAGTTAAAATCACAATTATATGAAAAAAATTAGTTTTGAATTTTTAAACTTTGAAAATATATAATTTATTAAATCTTAATTATTTATTAATATATTATATTAAATTGTAATTTATAATTTAAATGCTATTGACCTAATTCTAAAATATGTTTAATAAGCCGTTAGTGAAATTTAATTTTTCATTAATCTTTATTCTTAATTGTAATTTACATATAGTAATTTAATTAACAGTTTTAATTTTAAAAAATATTATTTGTAGAATGTATTTTTATGACTTAATTCGCAATGCATATATCAACTTGTTGTTTCCAACTTTCGAGCATTCAATCAAGTTGACACATCCTATTTTATCATCTTCACTCGATTTGAAATTTTCTCAAATATCAAAATTTTAAAAATGACTTTAGTATTGTTTATTTTTATGTAATCTTTTCTAAAAATATTTTCTTAAAGTTTCTAAACATGACCATACAAAGGAAATTAGAAGTAAAGAGGTGAACAAATAAAAACAACAAATCACGAGTCCAAGTATATATAGATATATAAATATGATTCTCCGAATATTAGAAGAAATTGACCTGACTACAGCTGCATTAAAAGGGAGTAATGTTGAAATATGTTAAAATAAATAAAAAGAACACATATTTTACGTGGAAACCCTTTTGGGAAAAAAACCATGGGCAGAGGAGAACAAAATTCACTATGTCGAATTCGAATGATTACAAGAGGAATAGACTATGTCTATTTATAGGCTTGTAAAGCCATATTCTAGTAAGATTGAAATACCTTATTCTAATTAATATAAAATAGATGGAATTTAATAAGGTTTAAAAAAATCTTATTCTAAAATAAAATAAAAGAAGTGTAGTTCTATATGGATTTTACTTTTATTTTATTTTACCACTGTATTTTATTTAAATAAGGATTCGGGTCATTAAATTCTAACAGTCTCCACATTGACACGAATTTTCAATGAACAAGTTCTTCATCGCGAACTCTCAATGAATAAGTCCTCCACTTCTTCCATAAAACTCCTTAAGGGTTTAACTTCAACAATGAACACCAACCAAGTCTAAGCAATGCTCAAACTTGGTTATAAGAAGTGACTTAGTCATTATATCTATAGGATTTTTATGAGTACTAATTTTGCTCACAACAATATCACCACAAGCAATAATATCATGAACAAAATGATACCGAACATCAATGTATTTTGTTCTCTTATGAAACATTTGATCTTTTGTAAAGAAGATTGCACTTTGATTGTCACAAAATACTGTACTGATTTGAATGTCTTCATTGAGTTCACTAAAGAGTCCCTTCAACCAAATAGCTTCTTTACAAGCCTCAGTAATCGCCATGTACTCAGCTTCAGTGGTAGACAAAGCGACTGTAGTTTGCAAAGTGGCTTTCCAACTGATTGCATAACCTCCGATTGTAAAGACATAACCCGTAAGAGATCTTCTTCTATCAAGGTCTCCAGCAAAATCAGCATCAACATACCCAATGACTCCATCTCTAGTTCTTACAAACTGTAAGCAAACATAAGTAGTACCTCGTAAGTATCTTAAAATCCACTGAACTGCTTTCCAATGTTCTTTACCGGGATCCACCATGTAACTGCTAACTACACTGACTGCATATGATAAATCTAGACGTAAACAAACCATAGCATACATGAGAGATCCCACTGTACTAGAGTATGGAACATGTGACATGTACTCAATTTCATCCTCTGATTTTGGAGACAAAGCCGATGAAAGTCTGAAATAGGCTGCTAAAGGAGTACTAATAGGATTAGCACTCTGCATATTGACCCTGCAAAGAACTTTCTCAATGTACCCCTTCTAACTTAGGTACAATTTACTTGCTTTTCTATCTCTGAGAATCTCCATACCAGGTATCTTCTTTGCTGACCCCAAATCTTTCATCTCAAATTCTTCACTTAGTTGGGCTTTGACCTTTCTTATCTCTCTTTTATCTTTTGCTGCTATCAACATGTCATCAACAAAAAGAAGTAGATACACAAAAGAACCATCACTATTTTTCTTAAAGTAAACACAACTGTAAAAACTACTTCTTTTGAAATTATGAGAAGTCATAAAGGAATCAAACCTCTTGTACTACTGTCTTGGTGACTGTTTCAAACCGTAAAGAGAATTTTTCAGCAAGCAAACATAGTCATCTTTTCTGAAATTGTAAAACCCTCTAGTTGTTGCATGTAAATATCCTCTTCAAGTACTCCATGTAAAAATGCAGTTTTTACATCTAACTGCTCAAGCTCCAAATCATGCATGGTCAGATACCAAGTAAAGCTCGAATCAAACTATGCTTCAAAACTGGGGAGAACACATCTATGAAGTCCACTATTGGAATTTGACTGTAACCCTTTGCAACAAGCCCTATTTTGTATTTGGGTTCTTCAACTCTTGGACTCCCTTCTTTCTTTTTAAACACCCATTTACAACAAACAACTTTTTTACATTTAGGAAGTTTCATAATATCCCATGTTTTGTTTTTGTAGAGTGATTTCATCTTCTCTTGCATAACAAACATCTATTTTTCTGAGTCTTCACAACTAACCGCCTCAGAATAAGTAGATGGCTATTGGTTTGCATCTATATCTTCAGCCATATTTAAATCATAAGCAACTAGATCAGCATCGGAATACTTCTTTGGAGGTTTAATTTCTCTTCTAGTTCTATTTTTGGCAATAGAGTATTGTGGTTAAGAAGCAACTCTATTCTCAATTTTTTTACTGCCTTGAGGAGTCGACTCTGTATTAATCTGATGCTCCACCTCCTTTTGATTTTCTTTATTGGAAGAGTTTTTAATAGATAAGTTAGGTAGCATAGCAATTTCATCAAAAACAACCTCTGCTAATCACAACTTTTCCATTTTCAGGACACCATAACTTATTCTCTTTTACACCAACTTTATACCTAATGGATCTCGGTTCCAATTTTCTATTATCAACATGAGCATACGCAGGACACCTAAAGATCTTTAAATCAGAATAATTAGCAGGATTATCAGACCATACCTCTTGTGGAGTCTTTTTCTCAATGACAATGGATGGAGATCGGTTGATCAAAAAATATACAGTAAAGGCTGCTTCTACCTAAAATGACTTTGATAAGTTGGCATTTGATAACACACATCGAACTTTCTTTATGATAGTTCTATTCATTCGTTCTGCAATGCCATTTTATTGTAGAGTATAGTGAACTGTCAAGTATCTCACGATCCCTTCTGACTTGCACAGTCTATTAAACTCATCAGAACAGAACTCTAATCCATTGTCTGTGTGGAGATATTTTATTTGTTTTTTCGTCTGTTTTTCAATCATAATTTTCCAAGACTTAAATACGAAAAACATATCGCTTTTCTGTTTCAGGAAGAATGATCAAACTTTTCTGAAAAAATCATCAATAAAAGTTAGCATATAATTAGCTCCACCTCTCAAAGGCACTTTGGATAACCCCACAAATCAGAATAAATATAATCCAACTTTCCTTTCATGTTATGGATTCCACTGGTGAATCGAACTCACTTTTGCTTCCCAAAAACACAATGCTCATAGAACTTCAGTTTGCAAATTCCTTACCCATTAAGAAGCACACTTTTTCTCAATTCTACTATGTCATTTTCACTCATATACCCTAGGTGCATATGCCAAAGTTTAGTAATATCATCATCTGACAAGGAAGAGGAAGCGACAGCTACATCACCAGTAACAGTAGAATCCTGCAAAACATAAAACTTGGCAGTCTTTCTCTGCCCTTTCATCACAACAAAAGAACCTTTAGAAATATTTAAAACCCTACTTTCAGCTGTGTATCTGTACCATTTTGAATCAAGAGTACTTAACGAAATTAAATTTCTCTTCAATTCAGGAACATGTATTACATCATTAAGTGTTCTGACAACTCCATTAAATATCTTAACTTTAATTGTTCCAACACTTGCGATTTTACACGAAACATTATTTCTTATCAAAACAATACCTTCAGACACTGTTTCGTAAATTGTAAACCAATCCTGATTGGGACTCATGTGGAAGGTGCAACCTGAATCAAGTATCCACTCATCGCTCACTTTAGAATTATTGACAGAAGCGACTAAAAATTCACCACCATTGTAGTATTCTACAACATCAGCTTCACCAAAATTTTCTTGTTGTTTTCCCTTTTGATTTGTAGCCTCCCTTTTAATCTTGTTCTATAGCTTATAGCACTCAGATCTAATGTGCCTTTTCTTCTTGCAGAAGTTAAAAGTTTTACCTCTATTTGAAAACTTCAATCTACCCTTAGATTTACCGCGAGGATTCTATTTCTGTGTCCTTCCACGATCATCATCAGCATTCTGATCTTGTCTCCCACGAACAATGAGATCCTTTCCTTTAGAGTTGGATTTAACCAAAAGATGCTTCATCTTATCACACGAGGTCAAAGAATCATAAACCTCATCAATTGTGAGAGACTTGCGGCTATATAAAATTGTGTCTCTAAAGGTTGAATAAGACGGGGATAACGAACAAAGTAGAATCAACCCTAGATCTTCCTTATCATACCAAACCTCCATCGCCTCCAAGTTTGATAGAATTTCTTTAAACACTGTTAAGTGTTCGTGTACAAACGCACCTTCCTCCAAACGATGAGCATAAAGACGCTGCTTCATATGCAACTTGCTTGTTAGAGTTTTCGACATACATATTTGTTCTAGCCTCTTTCATAATGTAGCGGCAGTCTTCTCTTTCATCACATCCTGCAAAATTTCGTAAGACAAGTGTAGATGTAATTGTGTTAACGCCTTTCGATCCTTACACTTCTTCTCTTCATCTGTTAATGTTGAAGGCATCTTATTTATCCGTAGTAGGGTATCCTCTAGATCCTTCTACGCAAGAACTGCTTGCATCTTAATCTGCCACAACGCAAATCTGGTGCTGTGATCCAACAGCGGAATTTCATACTTCAAAGACACCATTACTGTGATCGAGATAAACAACCCGGAAGCTCAGATACCAATTTGTTAAAATAAATAAAAAATAAAATAAAATAAAAAGAACACAGATTTTACGTGGAAACCCTTTCGGGAAAAAAACTACGGACAGAGAAGAAGATAATTCACTATGTCAAATTTGAACGATTATAAGAGGAATAGACTATGTCTATTTACAAGCCTGTAAAGCCATATTCTAGTAAGAATAAAAATGTTATTCTAATCAATATAAAATAGATGGAGTTTAATAATATTTAAAAACCTTATTCTAAAATAAAATAAAAGAACTGTAGTTCTATATGAATTTTACTTTTATTTTATTTTACCACTGTATTTTATTTAAATAACGATTCAGGTAATTTAATTCTAATAAAATACAGCTTCTTCAAAAAGTATTGTTGATCTTCATATTATTTGCAATAACTAATAACAAATTTTGTGCAAAATCTCAATCATAATCTAACTGGTTAGCATCTCCACCATGTACTCAAGGAACAATAGGTCTGATATACATAAAATTTATAAATTCAATAAATGGTAGCAAGAAATAACTAACAGATTTTCATTATAATGTCATCTGATTACACGCATGTAGCAACTCACTCTTATGGTGTCTAATTAGGCATAAGAGTAACTATTATTGAGATTGATTTTGTAAGAAATGAAGAAACATCTACGTTACTTGGACTCAAGATCAAGTATTGAATATCAATACATAACAGAAATAGGTATGCTCAAATTTTTCAAAGTTCTTTCATTAATTTATAGGAGCCATGCTAGTGTATCTAAATATGTTGTAAAGGAACAGAAGTCAGATAGGATTCTCAAGGGAAAATAAAGAGTACCAATAATGCAGAATAACACTAGCGTCTACAAGAAACAATTTCTTTTACTCTTAGTGAGTACATAAAAAGCCGTCAATGAATCGGTTAGTTTACAACAGCAATGGAACCTACAAACAGCAGCAAGCTACATTTACCCTTTAACTATGGCATATCAAGGATGTCTATCCCACTGCCACAAATTCAGGCCAGGCCAAATTTGAACCTAGTGATTATTGAGAAATTATTTCATCATGAAAACGCTTTGTTAGCTTGTGCCTGTTATCAGAGTAGCCAATACGTCTGATATTTGGAAAATGAGACTATCATAATCCGTGGTCTATTCTAACTCCAAATATTACAGGTGATAAACTCATATACTGAACAAAGTTGGATTACACAAAGATGCAAAAGGAATACTTCAAATATCACAAGGACCCATTAAAGCTAATAAGCTACATATTCTTGCAGTTGGAATAAGTGGTCAAGCAATGGGGTTTTCAAGCAACATAGAACACTGGAACTCATATAAGCATTTAAAAACAGGATAACAAGTTCAATATGGTACAAAAAGAAAAAGAGTAGAGAAAAGAAAAAAAGGATATATCATGAATGTCTTCAATTAAACTGAATTACGAAAAGATGATTTGATTTTCACAACTAGAAATAGAAAACTTTTCAGTCAACTCTCACTTGCATTACTAATATCTATAACTGTTATAAACCAAATCATAGCTTTCAACCTTACTCACAACACCAAGTTAGAAAATCAATTACTCCAAAAAGAACCAAATTTATCCAACATTATGCCAAAAAAATATAATATTACCTACATGCCACTACAAGAAAATAGACTTTTAGCGGCGTTTTTTTTAGCCAAAAACTATTAGTGGCGTTTTCCCAAGCGCCGCAAAAAATGCCGCTAAAGGTAACGCCATAAAATTTAACGGCATTTATCTGAAAAAAAAACGCCACAAAAGATCAAGACTTTTAATGGCGTTTGTGGGAAAAGATCGCTAAAAGTCATGGCTTTTAGCGGCACTTTTTTTCGCAAACGCTGCTAATTTTGGCAGATTTGAAATGTACATTTTTCACCAATATCCAACCCTTCCTGCATTAAATCTAACCAAAAACAACAAATATAGCATGAAATCCAACCAAAAACAGCAAATGTAGCATAAAAAATACAATAAAAAAACATTAAATTTATACTTCAAATTCAACGAAAGATCTATGATGCAAATTAATAAATTAAGTATAAGTCAAAATATTCTTACAATAATGTTAAATGTGACAATGTTAAAAACGTTCTTACAAGGAGAAAACTAATGTCTAAGATGGCGCTTTTGTGATCTTTGAAACATCTCGCATCATTTTTCAAGTCGTAGTTGGAGCTCATCGTACTTTCTACTGCTTTATCGCCATCGCCGCCTCGACTCTCTTATCTGCCGCCGCCGCCTCATTGCTACCTCCGCCTAAGTTGTTGCTTGGAGTTCTTCATATTTTCTTTGAACCTCAACAATTTGCTCAATGCGTTTCGCTTGCATCCGAGCTATCTGGTCTCTTAACCTCTGAACTTCAGCTTGGGCTTGACTCCCAGAAGACATGTATTGGTGGGAGCCAGATCCAAAATATTGGGTCGGGGTAACACCAGATCCTTGAAATCGAACCTGATCGTACCTTTCAGGACCCAAAACTTCAGTGATAATTCTGTTATCAATGTTCTCAAGATTAACAGAACTATCAGTCGAAGCAATCGCTTCGTACTCCGCCTTCTTCTCCTTTAGTTTCTCCTAATAAATCAATTAAACAGTTAGAAACGAAATGTGTAATAAAAAGGAATGCAACATAACTTAACATTATTTAAAACTACTAACGACGAATTAAACCATTATAATTAAACATTATAAATATTTATAATAAATCAAATATTATTAAGTAAATATACCATAATTTCTCCAGCTTCGGATGTCATAGTAGTAGAAATATTATTTAATAGTAGAAAGTCATTAATATTTGACAGAATTAATAAATTCATAATACCTCAGCCTCAGATACAGAAGCAAAACTTCTCGACCCTGCCGTGTACGTGAATTTTTGTTTTTGCCTGCTACTTGTTCCGACTCGCTCACGGTCCTACATAATGAAATTATTATTACGTATATAGTAAACACTATAAATAAGAGTTTGGAAATACGTAATACCTCTCCTTTCTTTGAATTCCAGAATCTAACCGCATCTTCCCATTGGTACCTCAGCATTCCTGGCGGGACATTTCTCAATTTTTCCTCAAGGCTTATGTCTTTCTTAAAATATAGTTTTTTCAAAGTGCTTTTATGGTCTCTCTATTTTTTTACCCAATGCCTTCTTGATATAGTCATCGAAGACTTCTAAAGCAAATCTCTCCTAAAAAAACACAAGTTTAGAATGTAAATATAAATGAAAGTTAAACTGAAGTATTATAAATTACTTTAACGTTTTGTTACCTTAATATTATCGAGAGCCTGATTTTTGTTGCTATCAGGCATGTGATGCCATGATTCGTAGTTGATAGGTAACATATTAGCATTTCGTGCTATAATGCCCAAATAGCCTGCTAAAAGTCGAGCTTCAGATCCAACAGGCTGACCATGATTGTTTCTACTTACTTTGACACGCTCAACAGGATTTAATTCGTATAAATCTTTAAGTAGCGTACGTCCTCGACCTCTGTGCATCCTACCATTTTCAGCTGAAAAACGATATATATTATTATATTAAAATTGAAAAATAAATCAATAATAAAAGTCAACACACATGTAAAATAAACTTAACATTATTTTGAAATTCTGCAGCTCGTCAAGTGTCTCTAAGACATTCAAGATCCAACAACTGCTCATTGTTCACTATTTGCTTCTTCTGAATTTGGAGTATTCTAGACAATACTTAAATCTTATAATCTTCTTCTACGCATTTTCTTGCAATACACATAAAATGATTGAAATTTTAGTAAAAATTACAACAATAATAGTACATGTAAAATAGTTAAATTATATAACATGACCAAGATTAAAATTATAGTATTACATATAATTAAAAATCTTAAAATCTTACTACATCATTATTCGTAAATATCTTCATCTACATCATGTCGAACCCATTGATGTTGTGTACTAGTACTAGGGATATTTTCATCTAAGTTTTGTTCTGGAAAATACAATGTTTCTGATCTTTCGACGATGTCATCTCTACTTCCATTACCCATGTCAAACAAGTCTCTAGGGGTGTTCCGGAGTACAACATACCAACCCTCATCAGTTAGAGCTTTTGAATAAAAAACTTGTTTCACTTGAGAAGAAAATGCATATGGCTCGTCCAGCAATTCTTGTCCAGTGTGAATCAAGCGAGAGAAATTAACCATTGTAAAACCAAATTGATCTTTTTTAATTCTGCGAGCAGTATTAACATCAGCCCAATCACACTGGAATAAGACAACTTTCCATCTACCATAGTAATCCAACTCAATAATGTCGGTAAGAAGTCCGTAATACTCCACATTACCCTCAACCGAATTACTGTCCCTAGTACTAGCATAACTTGTAATTGAAGAATTAACAACAATTCCACAATTCTGAGTTCTCCTCATTCTCTCGCGATATTTTGTATGAAATCTGCATCCATTTATGAGGAAGGCACTATATCTTTTTATTACTCTATTCGGACCTTGGGAAAGCCATTTAACTTCATCATTGACGTCCTTCCCACTCCAAACCTATTAAATCAAAAGTAAATTTAGTAATTATAAATGTATTATGTAAAAACATTCTTATTTGATTAACTAAATTTCGTGATTACATGTAACTTATTAACTTCAGTTACATACCGTTTGGCTTAACCATTCATGAAAAGATTCTGTAAATAACTTATTAATCTCTCGATGTTGTAATCTTCGAGAGTGTGCACGATATCTCAAAATTTATTTGTACTCACTATGTTGAAAACAAGTTTAATTGGTTAGAAGATAAACAAATCAAAATGACGAATATGTAAGGAAATTTTAGAACTTACTTGCATAACAGTTCAATTGAATCGTGGTGAAAAAGTACATATCGATATGCTTGTATCTATGATATATCATCTAATTCTACAATTTCAACTTTGTCGATTGGTTCTCCATAACTTTGGAATAAATAAGTTTCGGCCAAGTTATGATCATTGAGCCCAGTATTTCTACTTGGTCTATTCAATCGTGTTTTAACATCTTCTAAATATCTAGAACAGAAGGTCATACACTCCTCTGCCAAGTAGCCTTCAGCAATTGAGCCTTCTGGATAACGCTTATTGCGACAATACAACTTCAATTTGCTTAGGAACCTAAACACGATATACAATATTTATCAAAAACTGTAACTAAATGTATAGAGGTGAATGAATGAATACTTGAAAAATAAATTAGCACCTTTCTATAGGATACATTTATCGATAAAAAATCGATCCACCAAGTATTGCTTCGTGAGGGAGATGGATTATTAAGTGTACCATAATAGTGAAGAAGGAAGGTGGAAAGATCTTCTCCAAATTGCATAAAGTCAAAGCCGCTCGATCCTGTACTTTCTCAAGTTCTTCAACATCCAAAAGTTTGCCACAAATAGCTTTCATTATATTGGATAGTTCAATTATACAGGATGTTACATTTTTTAACATACAGCATCGTAAAGCAACTAGGAGTAAATCTTGCATCAAAATGTGGTAATCATGTGATTTTAATGAATATAATCTTTGATCTTTAAGACTTACACATCGAGATATATTTGACGCGTACGCATCTGGGACCTTTATGTCCTTCAACACCATGCAGAACACTTCTTTCTCTTCCTTTGACATTGAAAAAATAGAAGGCGGCAACCGATATTTCCCATTCGAAAGTACTTGAGGATAAAGATCACGCCGAATTCTCATGTCAACTGAATCAAGTCGACTCTGAAGATTGTCTTTTGATTTTCCATCGACATTCAAAATTGTCCCAATTATGTTCTCGCAGATATTCTTCTCAATATGCATGACATCAAGATTGTGGCGTAAAATGTTGTGCTCCCAATAAGGCAACTAAAAAAAAATACTCATTTTTTTCCACAAGTCCGCCTCATTAGGATCATCCTCTTCATCAGATTCATTATCAGATTCATCCCTCGATCTTCTCTTTGGTTGTGTGTTAGGTGGTTGATTCATCTTCCCATAACTAAAATTGATTTCTTTTAACATAAACAAGATTTTAGATCCAATGGTCTGCTCAGAAGCTCTTCTGTACTTTTCAGTACCGTCAAATAGAATCCTCTTAAATCTAAATTTATGATTTCCATCTAACCACCAACGATGACCCATGTAAGAGAACTTCTTCCCATTGTACAACCACATCAAACAAGTTTGCGCAGCACAACAAGGACAAGTATAACGTCCTTTAGTACTCCAACCCGATAAATTAGCATAAGCCGGAAAATCATTAATTATCCACAACAAAGCTGCACGTATTAAAGTTCTCCTTTCTCAATACATCATATGTCTCAATACCAGACCATAATTGTTTTAACTCTTCAATAAGTGGCTGCAAATAGATGTCAATATCATTTCCGAGACCTTTCTCTCTAGGGATAATCATTGATAAAATAAACGAAGATTGCTTCATGCAAATCTATGGAGGCAAATCGTAAGGAACAAGTACTACAGGCCAAGTACTATACGAAGTACTCATGATTTTAAATGGATTAAAGCCGTCAGCTGCTAGCCCAAGCCTCACATTCCGAGGATCGCTTGCAAAGCTTGGAAATTTACTGTCAAATGATTTCCAAGCTAAAGAATCCGCAGGATGTCTTAATAATCCATCATCGGTCCGTTGATCATTATGCCACCTCATAGATTCGACTGTCTTTGACGACATGAAAAACCTTTGAAGTCTTCGTATTAGGGGAAAATATCGCAAAACCTTGACTGGCTTCTTTCTTAACTGTGCCCCACCTTCATCCGCATTCACATATTTTGTATTACTATTCATCCAACGAGACTTACCGCAAGACTGTTGATTTTTCTAATCACCCCAGTACAACATGCAGTCATTTGGGCAATTATGAATTTTATCGTACCTAAGGCCCAAATCTTTTATTAGTCTCTTCATATCTTGACAAGAATGGGGGATTTTTGCAAACGGAAACATCTCTCTTAGAAACTCTAGCATCATTGTAAAAGAGTTTCCGGTCCACCCTTCCAAACATTTTAAGTGAAATAGATGAATGCAGAAGGACAATTTTGAATATGTTGATCCCTCGTAAAGTTCTTCATTCATTTCATTAAGTAAATTGTAGAAATTCACTGCTTCTTCATTTGGCTCCTCATTAGGTGCACTTGTTCCCATTTCGCAAAAAAACATTTCCACCAATATTACAATCATCGGATGTAATAAAGTCAGGTGGAAACGATTGCTCACCATGACTGTGCATATTAAATGCATCCCGCAACATATCTTCCATGCCATCTTGTCTAACATACTGATGGTAATCAGTATTAGGATAAGTCAGATTAATCGTTGAAGAAGTTCCATTAGATGTACACTCTCCATGGAAAATCCATTTTTTATACCCCCGAATAAAGCCATCAACAATTAGATGTTCGTAGACAACTTCACGAAAATGCCAATTGATGTTGCCACACTTCTTACACGAGCAAAGAATCATATTCTCTTGGCTTGCATTTTGAAATGCAAAATTTAGAAAAGTTTGTACTCCATTTCGATAGGCATTGCTTACCCTTGATAATTTCATCCAACTTCTATCCATTTCGTAGTTCTTGAAATCTAAAGTTGACAACATATTACAGTTACTTAAATGTTCTCAATTGATTTAAATCATGTCATTATACTAAATATCAAGTCTCTAATAGGTATAAACTAATTCGTAAGTTATGGATTTTCAAGTATAGACTTATGTATTATGTAAGTTAAGTAAGTTTTGTAAGCTAGTTATGTAAGATATGATATGATATATATTTAAGTATTATGTAAGTTATGTAAGTTATGATATGATATATATTTATGTAAGTTATAAAATTATTTTGATTAAATAATATTGAAAAAATTTATTTTAATTAAATAATATACATGTTCGTTTTATTTGACAAATCACATGTGCAGTTAAAATATAGATGTACAATAGTCCACACTTAATTTAATTTATGTTTTACAAGTCATCTTTTCTTAAGTAAATGTTAAAGCACTATGTGGACATCCGTATTTAGCTTAAAAGCTATATTTATTTCGAATAAAAGTTTAACTTAAATGATAAAACGGACGATAATATTTGTGATAAAATGGATAATAATATTTGTGATAAAACGAACGAAAATATTTCAATAATAATTTAAATTTAAGTTAAAACTATATAAAATATTTTATTAAATATTTGTATATTAGATGGGACATATTATATTAATAAATAAATTTATTAAAAATCATGATAGAAATATAGAAATATTAAATCTCAAATTACAAAAATATGGTAGAAAAAAATTCACGTGGCAAGCATACATGTCGAGAGGTATAATATTATTAAAAGGTTGCAAATTGAGCAGAAATGATCCCTTTTACAGTATTAATGTAAGTAAGAACATACGCATTGGAACCAGTAGCAAAGAGATCCCAAGGATAAGCAGAATAAGCAAATTAAAAAAAATTAAAGACAGCATAACAAGTCTCTAAGGATAAATAACATAAGCAAATTAAAAAAATAATCTAAAGACAGACTTGAAATAAGTTAAAAACATGATCCATTAATAATCCATTAAAAATAATCTTAAGATAAACAAGAATAGTAATTTAAAAAAACTAAAAAAAAAAGAAAATAAAAGATTAGCTAACCTTCTGGTTATCTAGGCTTTCTGTGTATTTGAGTAGTATTTGTAGTTTGTATTTGGTTTCTTAGATCTCAAGTGGTAACTGATAGAGCAGTTGAAAGCTTCGGCTCTTTTTGCTATTGTTGATCCGATCCTGCCCAATCCAACAATTCCAACTGATTACAATTATTAGAAACATGATTAATTATTCAGTAGATAGCTATCCAAATGAAGAAGAAGAAGAAGCTGACCTGAAGATAACCTTTTAGTACAGCGACCAAATTGCTTGAGACTTCCTCTACTGAAGTGCTGTCATCTATATCTATATCATTCCCCACACCTTTCTCACCCAGTTTGAAGCAGTTAGCAAATCTGTTATTAAAAAAGAAAATAAATAAAAGAAGAATCACCTTTTTGAAATTTTGTGTTATATTTTTTGATTGCTTCGTCTAAATTTCTTTCTATTTTCAGAAAAAAAAAGTCCTTTACAATCAGTTTTCAGGATTTTTTTATAGCTGAATTTCAATATTATTTTTTTTATTTTTCTACTGTTCTCGCTAAGTTTGTGCATCTGCTACTGTTTGTGTCAAGATATTACTTTGACTACTTGCTTTGTGATTCCTGAAAGCAAAAAGCAAATTACTAAAGAACTCAAATTTCCAGTTCAACTTATGCATATAAAAAAATGCAACTGTTAGTTAAAAATGCAACATTTCAGTAATTTGGTCATTCTCATTCTTAATCAAATATGATTTCCAGCCAATTAAAGAACGACGAAGGCAAATCTACGAACAAAAATCACAATTTTCACTAATATATAACCATTTTTCAACCACATAAAATCTCCAGCTTCATATAACAAATCAAATTTCGTAAATGCTTTGCCACCTAAATAAACGTTATATATATTTCCTTTTATTGTTCAACACACAATATTCAAAAAATCCGAAGTATATAGGAGACAAAGATAAACAATAATGATTCGAGATCTAATAATCAAACAAACAAACAATAAATAAATAAATCCAACTAAAATTACGAACCCGAAGCGTCCTTGAAGCTTCAGTTAAAACCAAAGGACCCCCTTGCTGATGCGAGCTAACTCCTCCAGCCACCATCGCCGGTGAAGAAGACGAAAGATAAAAAGAACACCTAGGAAAAAAGTAAATATTTTTGAATTAATTTATAACGTATATATGCAGGGACAAATTAAAAGATGTTTTAAAATTTTCAACAAATTCATCACGAAGCTATAGAATCAACAAGTATCATGTTGTTAATTTATGTTAAAAAAAGACTCACCACACTCCAACAAGATGCAGACGGCTGGCGACGGAGATGTAGCAGAGGGGCGATGCAGAGGGCAGCCGACGGCAGTTTCGGGAACTGATTTGGGGAAACAATATTTGAGGGATGGGGGAACTGATTTCGGGAAAAATTATTTGGGGAAAAATTACTTGGGGAAAATGTTAAGGATTTTGGGGAAGGGGATTTGCAGAAAATAAAATAGGAAAATGAGAAAGGGATTTAGGGTAGGATATAAGTCTGGGGAGAAAACAAATAGGACTAATTTGGGGGTTTATTTTAGGGGGAAAATTTGGGGATTTCGGGTATAGACATGGGATGAAAGTGATGACAGAAAAACGACATCATTTCACATAAAATAAAATGACTATTTGCGGCGTTTCTTCCTAGCACCGCTAAATATAAACTATTGCGGTGATTTTAATGTAGCGCCACTAAAGACACACCATAAAACGGCATCGTTTAATTTTAAGTAAACTTATTTTTGCGACGTTTTTATCTAAAACGCCGCTGATGTTTGACTTTTTGTGGCGTTTTTACCCTAGCGCTGCTAATGGCAACAAAGTCCTCACAACAAACAGTGCCTTTTTCATTTAAGTAAGCTTAATTTTTACGGCATTTTGTGAAAAGCGCCACTATTGTTTACCTTTTGTGGCGTTTATAATAAAAACGCCGCTAATGCCTTTCCTACTATTAATTTTTAAAAATTCAAAAAAAATTATAAAATTCAACAAAATTGATCAAATTGAAGTACACATGTACTAAATATTTAATTTTTAGTTAGATTCAATCCAATTTTCTTTTTCGTTTCTATATTTGAAAGGTTTAATTATTTCATAAATTCAACAAAATTGATCAAATTGAAGTACACATGAACTAATTACTTTAAACCCCTAACCCCTGTCCTTTTAAACCTTAAAACCCTAAATACCTATCTCTTTAAACCATAAACCCATAACCCTAAACCCATATCCCCTTGACTCCTTAACCTTTAAACCCTTAAACCATAAACCATAATCCCTAAACTCATAATCCATAAACTTTAAAATATTAACTCATAAACCATAAACCCCTAACCCATGTCCTCCTAACCCTAACCCCTATCCGCTTAACCTTTAAACCCATAACCCTTAACCTCTACCCACTAATCCTTAAACTTTAAACCACAATCCTTAAACCCATAATCCATAAACTTTCAAATATTAACTCATAAACCATAAACCCCTAACCCATGTCCTCCTAACCTTAACCCCTATCCCCTTAACCGTTAAACCCATAACCCATAACCTTTAAACCCATAACCCTTAACCCTTAACCTCTACCCACTAATCCTTAAACTTTAAACCACAGTCCTTAAACCCATAATCCCTAAACACATAACCCTTAAACCTTAAAATATTAACTCATAAACCATAAACCCTGAACTATAATGATAATTAATTCAATATTTTAAAATTAATATTATCTCTTTTACGATTATATAATAATTTATTTAATATATATTTTCACAAACAATCAGTCATATACCTAAAAAGCTTTAAAATTATTTTAAATAATAGTATTTTAATTTTTTCATTTTTAACATATATTTTTATATGTTTTTATTTTCAAACTTTTTCTACGTGTCATTAAATATTCAATTAAAATAATTTGCATTTTAATCAATATAAATAAACCATTTAAATAATAAATAGATAGATAAAATACTTTTTGCGGCATTTTTATGAAAAATGACGTTAATGCTCGATCTATAGCGACGTTTTTAAAAAACGCCGCTAATGCCACTAATGCTCAACATGAAAACGACGACGTCTTGTTGATTTTTTTTGCGGTTTTTTTCCTAAAACGCCGCTAATGTTCAAACCTATAGCGGTGTTTTGTATAAAAGCGCCGCTAATGCTGATCTTTAGCGGCGTTTTTCAGAAAACGCTGCTAATGCCACTAATGCTCAACGTCTTGCTGATTTTTTTGCGGCATTTTAAGACAAACGCCGCTAATGCTCAACTTATAGTGGCATTTTCTATAAAAGTGCCGCTAATGCTCAATCTATAGCGGCGTTTTTAATGCTCGAATTTTAGCGTCGTTTTTGTTCAAACGCCGCTAAAAATGCCGCTAAAAGTCTGTTTTGCTGTAGTGTGCAGAAGTTATAACTGTGTCAAATGAGAAATTTAAACAATACGTCGAAAAACATGAATCTAATCCAAGAATCAACGGTACTAAATATAGAAAAAAGAGGACAAGAAAGTTTGACTTTTTAACCTTCTTAAGGGCAAGAGCTAGGCGTTTACTATCAAGCTTTCCAGGCAGTAATAAAAATACAAACAACAATGGAGTCTTCACCGTGTCTGGTTTTGTTGCAGATTGAGTTGGATAGAACGACACCGTTGTGATCCAAGCCCAGGAGGATAACTACTTTGATTAGATTTTGGGGGAAAATTGGAAATGGTCGGGTAGTAAAATGGGATAGAGTTTAGCCGTTTAGGGAAAATCTAAAACCACATAATTTTGGTAAAATTAAAATAATAATATAAATTTAAATTTTAAAAATATATAATTTAAAACTACTTGTAGAATAAAAATATACATTGCGGGTATACGAAATACCCACTTATTTTTACATGTTCATTGTTGTTTGCACATAGATTACTTATTATTAATTATGGTTTGTGTACGTGAGTAAATTGAGGTTTTTTAAACAATTAAAATTTTACCGACAAGTATTAATTATGCACATTGCATTAAAAAAAATAAGGTTTAAACCTTAAAGATAATATTGTTGAAAATTTAGTAAAATCAATGAATCTTTCATCATCGGCTGCTATTAGTGCATTGCTCTAAAAACAATATTTTGTGCATCTTTAACTCATTGGTTAGGTCCTTCACCCTTTTGCTGTCATGGTTCCATTTTTAATTTAAAAAGAAATGATTTGTAAGATAGATGAACATAAGAAGAACATTAAAAATTTCCAACGGATGAAAATTACAACTGAAATTAAATGTGGAGTCTTATTGTGTACACAGACCCATTTCATAGGGTGAAAATAATAATAATATGATACTATAATTATTTCCACTTTCTTTCTTTTCTATTGGTTTCGTAATTAAGGTTTAATAATATGCAAATATGAAAAATGCTGTAATTACCTTTATTTAATTTGTAACGTTTGGTCGAGAAAATAAAAATACAACAACATAGATGTTTAATAATTATTTTCAAAAAGCTATATAAAATGTCTCAAAATGGTTATAACGGTGTTTAAAATTTGTAAGCTTGAAAATCTCGTGTGTTGGCATGATGGTCAGAGTGTTCAACGCCCTTGTTGTGGCCTGGATTTGAGTCGTATTTATTGCGTTGCTGTTAGGGCTTTGCCCTCCTCTTCTAATTTTCCAAAAAAAAATTATAAGCTTGATTCATGGAATATTTGTTAGTTATACATTTTAAAAATATTTTTAAATAATATATTCTTCATTAAATTAGTTTTATTCGAAAAGTATTTTCTAATAAATATTTACTTTTATAATTAATTTAATTTTCAAAAATTAAATAGTATCTATAAATTTGAAGGACTATTAAGTATAATCTATCCATTTAAAATGTCATAAAAAAGCACTTAATAAAAAAAAAGTTTTAAAGAATTGGATTGGACCAAATTGCATGAGTATAAAATGTCAAAGGGTTTACAAAACAATTACATTGAAAATTAGAGGTGAGCGTTGACGAATCCTATTTTATCGAATCGAATCAAATCGAATCGAATCGAATGAAAAAAATTAGGGTTTATCGAATCGAATGAAAAAAAATTTCGAGTTAAGTGAGTTGACGAATCCTATTTTATCATCCTAACTCGATTTAAAATTTTCTCGAATCAAGTCGAGTGAGATGAAATTCGAATCGAATCGAATCGAATCAAATATATTTGTTCGAGTTAAATTTTTAAAAAAAATGACTTTGGGTACTTATACTCACTGCCACCCACCATAATCAAATTTGTTTTTAACTTTCTTTCCCTCATAACTTATTAATTAATATTTTATATACGAGTTAGTTTCTTTGCTTGCTTAGTTACTTCAATTATCTTCTGATTCTTGTCACCATGTATTATGAAATTAAAAATATTAAATATAAAATTGTGTTTTTTAATAAAATTTATTTTAAAGATAAATTGTGAAATTGATACCAACAGAAAATTTTAACACAAATATTTTATGACATCACCAATAATTCAATTTAAACATAATTGATAAAGATTTGGCATGATTAAACAATTCAATAATATAAATAGTAAAAATGTGAAATTTAATTCAATAATATAAATAGTATACATAAATTGAAAAAAAAAATTAGGGTTTGAGGGAAGTAAAAGTTCTGAGGGGAAATAGAAGGAAAAAAATTTTTAAGGGTTTAGAGGAAGTAAAATTGTAACACCTTGAATTTTATTTTTCTGCTTTTGTGAAGATATGAAATAACTATGCATTTGCTTCAGTGGTTAAGCGTTTTGGGTGTGTGGGGGAGATCTTGGGTTCAAGGCTTACCCTTAGCAAATTTTGTTATTTTTGGAATTAAGCCCTATCCTTGATCAGCGGGCTTATATTTAATTGCCTGTAAATTTATATCAGAATGAGCCTATTGGTTCGAGTGGTAAGAGTATTGGTGTGTTGGAAGTCTTATGTTCAAATCATTATGTTAGTGAGGGTATTAAACTATTTTTGTTTTGTTATCTAATAGAGTTTCGGCTGAGCTAAAATTATGAGGGAGTTATCAGTAGTGGGGTAATGGAGGCAATTAAGGGATTGTGGGGAATATCCTGGTATTTTTTTTTTGCTAAAATTATTCTTTTCCCTTTCTTCTGAAAATCCCCAAATCTCTCTGACGTTTTATTTTTTTCCTTCCCTTCTACACTGTTTCACATTAAAATTTCCGTTATCCTTTTTCTGTTGCTGTCATTTTGCTGACCAATTGCTACTCTTACTTTTTGGGTTCTTCAATCGGGTTGGTAAGTTAAGTCTTAGTTGTTAATGTTGGATTTTGAGTTTTGGGCGACATTAGAATAACCGTTATTAGTGAGTAATTGATGATTTTGTGAACGGCTATGTAGGTGAAGGCGGTGGATTGGTGATTGTCGCATCAATTGCTTAACTTTCGTTTAGTTGTATTGCGGTGGTAAGTGTAGAACGTTGCTCAGTTTAGTGGTTAATTTTGGTAAATCGTTTGCTAATAGGACTTTTGGGATTCTGTTTTTAGGTGCTGGTAGTCTCGAGAGCGTTTTTACATTGAAACAATACCAAGTGTGTACCCAAAACGCAGAAATTGAGTTTTCAGTAAAAATCGAAAATGGCCACTGTCGACGCCACACGGGCATGTGGTTGCCCGTATGGTAGGCCATGTGTGAGGACACGACTGTGTGATCGACGAAGGCATGGTCGTGCGTAAGACACAGCTGTGTAATGGCTCGAGTGTGGCATATGGGCCACATAGGCTAGGCCAAGTTGGGTGTGTGGGCCCATATGAGTGTGTGGTATCTGGGCCAAGTCATGTGATCCACACGGGCAAGGCCAATCTGCGCGTGTGGGCCCATGTATCTGAACTTTTCCCTAGGGTTACACGAGTCGTCCCAAATGACTGTGGGCCTACTGTTGGGTCGATAAGGGCTAACAAACCCTAAACTGTATGATCTGTTTGACTGATATCCTATACTAAGCATGATAGAATTGTACATGTATGATTATTGATCTGGTTAATAGCATGGTGAGCATGTTAAATTGCTAACTGTTTCTGTATCTGTTACTGTTATTGGGGTGGGATGATGTATATTGGAGGAAGTGTTCCGAAAGATAGTATGACTATTATCAGGCAGCAGGGCTGCGTTATATTTGTTATATGCTACATCAGTACAACATGGTATGTAAGGCTAGGTGGGTGTTTTAAACCCCCCATGGTGTGTAGTGATGGTCGAAGATGGTGTGTAGAGGATGGGGGTAAGATATCTGATTTTTTTATTCTGATTTGCATATCTGTATCTGTATCTGTAATAGGCGTAAGCCAAAATCTGTATCTGATTGATTCTGATTTTCTGTTTGTGAGCATGCTTAATTCTATAGGGTTACGCACTGAGTTTACGTAAACTCACTCTTTTATGTTTATTCTGTATAGGTAATCCATAGTCTTAGGAGGATTGGTGCTGCGGAGCCCCTCGGTGACCACATGTTCGAATTGGTTATAGTTACAATTTAAATTCTTATGTTCTGGTTTATTCATGTAATTCAGACTTTATGGACTGTTTTAGTTTAACTTGGGTTAGACTACAATTTTATGATTTTATAACTGCAAACTTGGATTTTACCAAAAGCAAGGGTTTTTCTAAAATCTTGAACGATTTTCTAAACACAACGATTTTAAAAGCTTCCACTACAAACACGTTTTACCTCTAAGCGATTAAATAAATGAGAGTTTTGAAATTGTTAATAGCTATAAGGGCTAATGAACTGGTATAGTTTTAAGTTAACGAAAACAACTTTCAACCTCATTTCATGTGACACTTCCAAATTCGACCATAACGTCTAGGCCGAATTTGGGGTGTTACAAGACGTTTTTAGGTAAATGGAAAAACATTTTGGAGTTCAGGATGAAGTAAAATTTAGGTGCGAGGGGAGACAGTAAAAGGGTTTGAGAGGGGATGTTGGTAGAAAGGAAAGTAAAAAGGGTTTGATATTTGGTTTATTTGAATTATTCGAGTTATTTGAATTCGACAATTCAACCCTGTTCAAACTCGAAATCCCCAAAGTCCTTGATAAAAATATATTTCTAAACCCTAAATGGAAAACATTTAAACTTATTCCTAAAGTCGTCATGGCTATTTATGTCCCACCCATATGTTTCACATGATAGCAATAAAGGGTACTACAAAGGATCATAATAGCATGCAATATTTTTTACGTTCACTTATTGTTTGAACCAGTATATCTCTTCCATTTAAGTAGCCCGCTTCCTCTCCTCCAACAATTATTGCAGCAACTTGAGATGTAGTATGTAAAGTATATTGGAGTTGATTTGTTGGTTGCTCTTTAATTATAAGACTACAACTTTGGATACCTTATCAGCGACACAGTTAACGAAATATTCTCATACATGGTTTATAATGTTGGAAAATATAGACATTACATATATAATAAGGGTAATTACATGTTATTATTTACTATCATAATAGGTTAGTCCAAATTAAAAGTGATGTATTTGGTTAAGTTTTATTGGGCTTTAATTATTAAATAAAGTATGGGTCAAATATGTGTAAATACTCTAGTAACTAATTTCTAATTAATGATGGGCTGATTAGAAATTAGGGTTAATGTGCAAAATTTATATATTAGAGTTATGGTCCCCAAATTACATATAAGATAGCTTTTCTAATATCACATCTTTAGAAAAGAAAAAGCCACTTCTCTAAATTTCTTGTGTGCTAATTTGGAATATCGAAATTGCAATAGCTATAGAGAAATCAATGAATTCAAGTACGTTTTCGCATTTAGTTTTGTTCTTTATTTATTCTTAATTATTTGACATGACAGATATTGGTTTATGGTTTGTTAAGTTTTATATTAGATATTACTTTATGATTCTAACAAGTGGCATCTGAGCCTTGTCATGTTGAATCATTGAGAATGAATTGATTCTCTATTATTTTGGATTGATTTATTTTTCAAATTTTATGGATCTGATATTTCAATTATATACCATGTTGAATCTTTGAAATTTTTGATAATTTTTTAAGGTTTTGATTAATTACAATTCAATCTTTTTAGGGTTATTTTTTATTTTGATTTTCATTCAATGTTGAATTTTTAGATTAATATGGATTTCTCATGACTTTTCACTTTCGGTCAAAAAACCTAAACTATATAGGTTGCTGTTGGTTTTAAAAGGCTATTTGATTGATCGATAAATAGAAAGAAGGTAATGGGTTTATGCTTCTATTATTTGCTTTATGTTTAATAAAAAAATGTTAACGTTTCTTTTAATGACTTTGGTTATATAACACATGGTTTTCAGATTTGCTGAAAGTAAGTCACTTTGAGCATGCATTTGCTGTAACACCCTGAATTTGGGGCCTAGAAGAGTTGGGTTTTGAGTCTGAGATTCGGATAAAAGAAAATCTGAATAATTAAAAAGTTTTAAATATTATCGTTTAAGAAAAAAATTTTGAATTAAATTACTACTAAAAAATTTTTACTGTATTTATTATTACGGATATTTTAAATTTTTATGATTAGATATATTTATAAAATTATTATTATTATAATTATTATTATTAGATAGGAAAAATATATATATTTATAAAATTATTGTTGTTTTGGTGTTTAAACTCTAGGAAAAAATTGTTTTAATTTTTGCCTCATAGAGGAATCGGGCATAAGGCTTATAAAATAAATTGGGCAAGATGGATATGAAGAAGCATACCGCCCAATGGTTAGCATGCTAGGTAGTGGGAAGGAGAGTGGGATTCACTCATGACATGTGCAAAAGTGTTTTATTTTTTCTTTATATCAGGGAATGACGCAGGGAAGCCTTATATATAGTTGGGGTTAAAAGGTAACAAAAAGGGAAGCTTGGTCCAGTGGTAGAGGCGCTGGGAGTGTGGTATAATGCTTAGGTTCGAGGGTTGGCGCACGCAAAGGCTTGTTTTTATTTTAGAAGCCAGGTCGCACTAAAGTAAGGTTTAAGAATAGCTGCGACCGAGTTATGCTATAAGGATGCTTGTGGCGCAGTGGTAGTAGGGTGTTAGGAGTTCCACAAGGGCACAGGTTCGAGTTGCGTGGAAGGCGAAATTCCCCTTTTATTTTTAAGCGGACCAAAGCTTCAGCAGGTAAGGTTTATAATTAATTGTAACCATATATTAGTAAAGGAGAAAACGTGGTGCAGTAGCTAGCACAGCTTGGGCGAAAGCGCAAGGGCGCAAGGCGGACGGGAGGTCTGGGGTTCGAGCTTCATCTCGCGCACGCAAGGTTGGGATTTTTGCTGCATCTGTGGGGAAGTAATTGGGGTTTGATCAGGACTCTTGGCAGCATGCTGAGCCGGTGCAAACGATGGGCTGATCGGTCAAGAGTTTGAATGGAATTCAAACATTGAATGTGGCCAAAAATCAATAAGCAATTCGGGGAATTGGAATTTAGGAAGAATTCCTATGCCGAAATACACTCGGCCATAACTAATAAGTGTCGTATATTTTGGCCTTTAGGATTTACTTTTTCTTTTCTTTTCTTTTCTCTTCATCTACTTTCTCTTCTTCTTTTCCCCCATAGCCGAATCCTTCTACTATTTTACTCATCTCCACTTTCTAATCATTTGTTCCTAAGCTTTATACACAAAAGCCGAAATCCCGAAAGCCTATATTTCTTCTATGCCAATTTCTCCTAGCCAAACCCTCTAATTCTTCTCCATCTTGTGGTCGATTCTTTCTTCTTCTAAACCCTAAAGTTCTGTCGACAAAGCCACTACAAAACTCTCATATCTCATCTTCTTCACTATTTCAAAAAGCTGAAAACCCCATAGTTTAGGGGCATAGCCGAATCTTTAGACCAGAAAAGGACCGACTTCTGCTAGGGTTTGAAGGTTAGATCTACATCAGAATCGAATAAGAACTAAAGTGGAATCGTTGGCTGAAGGAACCGGTGGTAAGTTTTTGAAATTATTTCTTTATTTCAGGAGTTAAGAAAAGCCGAAACCCTTATGGGTGGCTACTGTTTTGGACTAAGGGTTTTGTGCCTCTTTCTGTTTGGTTGTGTAAACGTTAGCGTGGACAAGGGGACTTATAGCAAAGGGCTTGAAGACTAATTCGGTTGGCTCATCATATCTAACCCATATTTCGGCAAAAGGTAAAGAACTCTGGGATCTAAGGTTGTGTTGGCCGAATACGGTAAGGGGTTAAATACGTAGTTCGTTTTTGATATTTAGATTGACATGTTAGTAATCCAATTGTAGGCAGTTCATGTGAGGATCTCACCAATGTACCGTTCTAAATCAGGTGTGTATCGAATACCCTCTCATAGTTCAAATCGGTAAAAGTCGAAATGCCAAAAATCTGGCATTTCGTGGGCCTGTGAGTGTGCGAGTGCTCACAAGACGTTTAGAAATCATTAGATCTAAAATCGAAAAGTGGTAAGTTAGTCGTGTGTGAAATTTCGTGCACTTCAGTAATTGGGCCTCGATAGGCTAAAATTGGGCCCAATGGGCTTATGGGCCCATACGGGTAAAATAATAAAAAAATAGGCAATAAGTATGTTCTGTTAGACTATGGAATCGGAACTACTTAAACCGGTAAACTGGTCATAAAACTTGAATTGAATGGGCTTAAATTGCTAGTGGACACTGTAGGGCCCATTAGGGGTTTTAGGGCCCAATGGTTAAAATTGTGAAATTGAGACAAATAAATTATTGCGATGACAAATGGGCTAGTAAGGATAGTAACATTCGTGAGAAACCTTAAAACTGATAAAATTACTGAAATACCTTTATAGGTGGAAAATTTACAAATTTACCCCTAGGAGCAAAATTACTGATATACCCCTAGGGTTAAGGTTGACCTGAATGCATGTTTGACTGTTACTATTTAATGCATGCCATGTTATTATTATCTGATGCATGGGACTGGGTTATTGATGGAAGAAGTACTGAAAGTGGCTTGTCCACGTACTAGAGGCTTTGCCTCAACTTATCGATATCTCGAGCAAGAATGCCGCAAATGTGGAGTGTAGAAATTTGGGTGGGTTGAGCTATTCCTACATGGAGTGTAGGGCTGGTACGGTGGAGTGTAGCGGTTGGTTATTGGTGGTTGGGCTTGCATACACGAATATGTCCGCTCTGCTCGGAATGAGCCTATGGGCCATCTTGTTATCGAAAAGGGCTAAGGCCCGCCATCAGATTCGAAAAGGGCTTGACCTAGTACCATTGTTATCTGAATAGGCTTAGGCCCAATGGGCTTGAGCTTACTTGGGCTTTGGATGGGTTTTCCATACACACTGAGTTTTCCAAACTCACCCCATTTCTCTTCCATCCTTGCAGGTGAGCCCTAGTTGGTGGACTTGGAGCTAGGCGGGATTCAGAGTGGCCACGAAGATTAAATTTCTGGTTTTTAAATAAGTTTCAATTAGCTTCCTTTTAAATTTCGCATTTATTTTTGATTATTTCTATTTTGGTTAAAGTTGTAATAAGGCCGCTTTATTATCTTTATTTTGGGTTTTTAAATTACTTAAATCGTTTTCAACTTGAGATTCACATCACTTAAATTGATTCCTTAAAATTGGATAGCCCTAGGGTGCGTATTATAAAAGTTACTTATTTTCAAAATATCAAGATATCTGAGCAAAGCTTCCGCAACGTAAATGGTTTCAAAAGAAATAAATATTTTAAATAGACTTAAACTTAATTTGTTGTTCGTGGTCAAGTAATAAGCTTAAAGTGTGGCAATGGATGTGTGCATGCCTAGGATTGGATCATGGAAGAGCTAGGTACTTAAGCAGTCTAATTGACTCACCTCCTCTTTTCTTGAATCCTACCTGGTGCGCAGCTTCCATTCATTTTAATTTAAAACGAAAATATTCTTTAAACACTAAGAAAGATTTTAGATAAAACATGACTTCTCTAATAACGCTTCAATGTGACACGCCAGATTCGGTCGTAACATTTAGGCCGGGTTTGGGGTGTTACATTTGCAACCTTTTATATTGTTTATTTATTACACATGGTTAGTAATATTACATTTGCAACTATAGTAATAAACATGTGACGATTATTCAGTTTTACATATGAGCAATAAAGATTTATGGTTCAACATGTTCTTATTGTCAATGTTTGTTTATTACACCAAGATATCACTTATAAGTTAATATTTTGTCCAAAGACGAAATATTAATAGAGTGTCTGATATCTTAAGATGAGGTTTACCTCTATTCAAATTATTTTGGTTTAAATTTGAAGTCTTACGTAAGGTTGTTGATGATTTATTCAACTATTATTATATTTGTCAACATCATTTTATGTTGTTTTGAGATAAATATATATACATGTATATACTATTATCTTCTAATTTGATTGAAAGATGAAATAAGAGATATATTTGGAAACAAATAAATTCAGATTTTGGCTTTGGATTTTAATTAAGGATGTCTAATATTTTAAATAGATTAGTTGAAACAAAATGCCGCCAAAGTGACATCTTTCGTGTATATTAGTTTATTCAAAATATCAAGATGATTATATGTTTTTATGATTCATGCTTTTATTAATTGACCCAAAGGTAAGTTAATATTTGGAAGAATTTTCAACGACATCTATGATGATAAATGTGTGACAGTTTTAAGGTAATTAATGTGAGCAATAAGTTAGTCCAAAGATTAATTCATTATTTAACATAGTTTATTGTCAATATTTGATTGCTGCAACAAGAGTATTGTTTACAGTTAATATTACTGTCCAAAGACTTGATATTAATGTTGTGTTTGGTATCTTGAGATGTGATTAATCATTATCTTGAATTTATTGTTTACTTATGAATATTGATGTGAGCTTGTTTTTATTTATTTTTGTTTTATATTCAACTTGTTCATCTTCTGTTGTCATAATATCTGCTAACATCACTTCTATACCCATGCTTAATGGGATTAATTTTAAGGAATGAAAAAGGCACTTACTTATAGTGCTTAATTGTATGGACATAGACCTTCCACTAAGGGAAGAATAACCCACACCTCTCATTGCACAAAACACCCCTTATGTTGAAAGGGATTTTGAGATGTGGGGTCGTTAAATTGCATGAGTCTAATGATCATGAAGTACAACATTTTAGAAGCCTTTAGGGGCACAAAATCTGAAAAGATTACTCAAGCTAAATGTTTCCTTGACAAAATTGATAAATGTTTTATTAAAAATGATAAGGTTAAGATGACATCACTTCTGACTTTTTTGATGTCTATGAAGTATAAGGGTCAAGGAAACATGATGGAGTACATTATGGAGATGTTTCATGCAACCTCAAGACTTAAGGCACTTAAGATCGAGCTTTTTGAGGAATTAGTTGTTCTTATGGTTTTGGTATCGCTTTCTGCATAGTTTAACCAATTTAAAATTAGTTATATCTGTCACTAGGAAAAATGGACTCTAAATGAGCTCATTTCTTATTGTGTGTAAAAGGAAGAAGGTTGAAACAAGATAAGTCTGAAAGTGCTCATTTGGCTAGTTTCTTTAAAGACAACAACTTACATTCTGAATAGAATACCCATTAAAGCAATTGTAAAAATACCTTGTGAGCTTTGGATAGGTCGAAAGCCTAGTCTAAAGCACTTTCACATTTAGGGATGTTCAGCTGAAGTAAGGCCTTATAGGCCACATGAAAAGAAATTAGACTCCAAAATTGTAAGCAACTACTTTATTAGTTATTCTGAGCGATCTAGAGGCTATGAATTTTATGATCCTACAATTACGAATTTTTTTTAGATGGGAACTGCAATTTTTTTAAAGGATGTTGAGTTTAGAGGGAGAAATAAAATTAGAGACATTGCTTTTAAGGAGGAATTGAATTCTAACTCAATTTTTGCTATCATTTTTTACGATATTCAGGTTTTTATACCTATCATTGATCAAGAAGTGAATCTAGAATCTTAATAAGACAATGTTAAAAAAATCTCAATTCAAGATGAGATAATTGTTCTAAAAGAACAAACTTAACAAACTCAAGAACGAATGTCATTAAAAAGGTCCACTAGAAAAAAAAGGGTTATAATGGTTTTAGTGGAATATTTTGACCTTAAATTACATTAGATGAATTCTTAATGGTAACATTGATCATACATTTATATGGTGCAACTAGAAAACTTTGTATTTGATGATGCAAAGTTAATGATTTGTAAATTAAAGAACTCCATCTATGGGTTTAAAGATGAATTTGGTAGATAATTGTATATACCACAAGTTCAGTGGGAGTAAGGTTCTGTATTTGGTTTTATATGTTAATGACATACTGGTTGTTAACAATAAGTTAAGTTTTGACCAATACCCCAAGAATGATTTTGAGATTAAGGAAATGCATAAGATTCCTTATGTTTCAAGAGTGTGGAGTCTAATGTATGTTTAGGTTTGTACATATTTGAATATTGTGTGTAACACCCCTAACTCGAGTTCAACGTCGATACCAGGTACGAGGCATTACCGTTCAAAAATTACATACACACGTACAAGTCGGATCATACGAGCCCATTAAAAATTAAAAATATTTCAAACTTTGTCTAAAACTTCTTATCATGGGCCTACAAGGCCCTGAACATCTCTTGGAAACCACTCGGGACCAACTCGAGTCCTTTAACCAACACTAGGAAAATGACCTTTGAAACAAGGCACACGCCCGTATGGATGGGCAACACGCCCATGTGGAACTTGAACATGATCGTGCTAATGGCCCGCGTGACACACACGGCCTAAGCACCTAGGGACACGCCCGTGTCTCATATGCCCGTGTCTATGGCCCGTGTCCCTCACATGGCCATGACACGCCCGTGTCTAAAAACTTTGACATTTTGTTTCTGACATCAGCATCCAATAAGGGGCACACAGCTAAGGCACACGCCTATGGCTAGAGGTCGTGTCCTCTACACGGCTGAGACATACGGTCATGTATCTGCCCGTATGTTTATGACCATGCATACTGACTTGCAAATTTTACGTGCAGAGGACACACGGTCGGATAACACTCCCATGGGGCTGACTGTGTGTCACACACGACCTAGACATACGCCCTTGTGTCTACCCCTGTGGACAAAATAAGACTATTTACCAAGCCTTTTTGCCACCCTTACTTGTACTAACCTACATAACATCTAACATGACAAATCTACACAACAATACAAGGTCTAATTAGCCACACAAGGCATTATCTCATTCATGCAATTTACTCATCCATGAAAATATCATCATTTGGATATATCAATAACGAACATTAGCCATTATCCAAGGTTTTATACAAAATAAAGGGATTCATCCCAAGCCAACACATTTGGCCAAATTAACATTGACACAAAACTCAAAAGTCTAAGCCCTATACATACCATATTCAAAATAATAAAATCAACTATAGCAAGTGCTTCAGTTGATAGTGTGATCGATGCCTCCGACTCCCGATGATCATCGAGCTAATTAGACAACACTATAAGAAAATGGAAAGGAGAGGGAGTAAGCATAAAGCTTAGTAAGTTGCATGCAAATAAATATAACAACAACTTTACCATTCATCATCATGCTCATAATACGCAAGTAGGCATAAGCACAACTTACTCATCACTATCCAACACAATTCACATAGCGTATATTAAGCTCACATCTCATACATTTCAAATAGGTGCCTGTACCACTCACAACATGGTTATACTTTTCTTATTTAACTTAAACTATAACTCTCACCATTGAACCATTTGGAAAACTATCGGATATTCACTAAGCCTCAAACTAGGGTATAATGCAGATGCCATGTCCTAAACATGGTCTCGCACTGGCTCATCCATTAAGTCGATGCCATGTCCCAGACATGGTCTTACACTGACTATCGAAATCGAGGCCGACACCATGTCCCAGACATGGTCTTACACTAGCTCTCACATATTCGTACCGATGCCATGTCCTAGACATGGTCTTACACTGACACTATCGAACGATATTTTGGTACTTTTGAAGTTGTAAATATTAATGTATGGCATGTATAGGCTAGTGATGTTATGATATGTGTTAAGTGTATTTCTTGCCATGTGATATGGCATGAATATGATTGAGACTATGGAATTGGTTTTGGTATAAACTATGTAATGGAAAAATGTTATAATTGATGTATATATATGGTTTTGTGTAAATGGCCATTTTGGTATGATTTGGTAGTTGAAATGGTAATGTTTTGACATGATTTTGAGTTTGATTAAATTTTGTTTAAGACAAATGGATTGGTATGATATTAGTTCATAAAATTGGTATACTTTGATATGAAATTGAGTATGAAATTGATTGGTGATATTGTGGATTGAATTATGCATGTTTGGGTATGGTTTTGGTGGCTATTTGGTCATGAATTATGCTTTGGTTGATACTTGTTGAGATGACCCTTTTTGGGTGGCATGTTGGCCTTATAAATGGTCTATTTTTGTCAACACAGGCATAGACACGGGCGTGTGTCTCAGCCGTGTGTGACACACAGTAATGTTACACGGCCGTGTGTCCCTTGGGGTACCCTACGATTTAAAGTCAATACACCCTATAGTTTTGACACAGCCTAGACACACGGACGTGTCTATTGGTCATGTGTGGTACACGGGCTGGCACATGGGCGTGTGGTCGGCTCTGTGACCCAAGTCAGTAACCTCCCTAATCTTCTTACAGCCATGGCACACGGGCGCGTCATCGACCGTGTGGTGCAAGTCAGATGTATACCCTATTTTCACACGGTCTGTGACTCGGGTGTGTCTGGTAGCCCTGTGAGGCACACGGCCTGTTCACACGGGCGTGTGACCCTTATATCTTTGAAATTTTTTTTATGTTTCCCAAAGTTTTTGAATGTTATCGGTTTAATCCCGAACCCCTTCTAAGCATGTTTTAAGGTCTCATAGAGCCTTATAAGGGACATTGTGAATGTTTTAAATGAATTTCAATTATGAATGCTTAAGTGTATGTGAATGAGGTGTGTTATCCGGTAATGCCTCGTAACCCTATTTCGGCAACGGATATGGGTTAGGGGTGTTATAGGTAAGTAGATTAAAGGCTACACCAAGAGGGGCGATGTCAAGACTACACCAAAGGAGTGATGAGATGGGCTATTATGCATACAAATCAAGGGGAGTGACGTAGTCAAATCTGATAGAAATATTGTGAATAAGTTACGAAAATTGTTTATAAGCCTTGTGGCGTGTACAGAATGTGTTAGTAATATTATTTATAGATAGAATAAGTGGGTTATAAGTACTTATACAGACTCATCGAGTGAAAAGTCCTGTTCAAATGATTTTAATAACATATTGTACATCCAAACCAAAAATTTCAAGGCAATGTTACTAAATAAGATGTATTGTTGGAAATTGTAGGTTTTGGTTATATATAAGTTGTAGTTAGAGTGGTACCACTCCAGATCGACATCCAGCGAATTAGACGGGTTGAGGGTGTTACATCAATCGTATATGTATACTTAATTTATTATTAAACCCTCTACTTTTCTACTTTTGATCTTTTAGCACATGGCAAGATGTTCAATTTCCATATTTTGTATCTTGAAAGTTACCCGATGAAACATCCTAAAATTTCTCGACTACACTAGTATCAATCACATCTCATACTCGTCCAAGCTTTTCACATCCATTTGTGTCAGGTTACCCGTCCGGGCTAAACTTTTTATTAACACATCAAATAGTTTGGCTAAAGTTGTAATGTACAAGTTAGGTTACTTGTACGGGCTAAACCTTTATCGACATATCAGATAGTTTGGCCAAGGTTGTATATACATGTAAGGTTACTCGTTCGGGCTAAACCTATAAAACGACGTCAGGTTACTCATTCGAGCTAAACCTGTGTCAATGTATCTTTAAGTCCGTAAAAAATGTTGGATCTTGGAATCATCGGAAATCAACCTATAAACATGTGTATGATACATTTAAGAAGTTTCATTAGGGTAACTTTCATCATGTAAGTTTATATTTAACCCTTTTTTTCAATTTAGTCCAAACCTCACCATTGGTACTAAGTTACAAATAATTGATAGTTCAATAAAACATACATAGGTTCACATTATAACAACAATAATGATTTTAATGAAATTACACCATATGAACTTACTTGGAAAACAACAACCGAAAAGGTGTCAGGGACTAATCCATATTTTCCCTTTTTCGCGAAAATCCTCCAGTTAATTTAAATCCTGATCTAAATCATAATTTAATTCAATTATCAATTACAAAAATCATTTAATAGCTTAATATAACCATATAAAAATTTTATTTCATTTACCAGATATTCCTTCGCTTTTTGCATTTTATTCAATTTGGTTCCTAAAACTAAATTTCCATAACTTTCAAATTTGAGCTTCAATTTCAAACCGATATTAATTTCATTATTTTAAAGCTCTATAATATCTAAAATTATAGAATTTTTCTCAATTTTGAAATATATACACTTTAGTCTCTATGTTTAAAACTAATAACTTTCACTTTACAAATTAGTCCATTTTAATATCTAAGCTCAAAATCTATCAATTTAGTACCAAAAGCTTCAAGATTTAACAATGACAACTTTTATAAACTTTAACAGTTTTGTAAAATAGTCCCCAAACTAGGTAAATCAAACTTTTGAGATTTCAAAAACATAAAAATTACAAAAAAAAAAAACCTTAAAATTGCTTACCAAATTGAGAACCGAATGTTTGAAGCTCAAACCCTTTTTCGTTTCCCTTTGGAAGGTTGAAGAAGAAACATAGATAAGGATGATGACTTTCCATTCTTTTTTTTTTATTTTAACTTTTAAATATAATTTAATTTAAATAAATTTTTGTATAATAATGCCACTAAGCGTCCACAATATTTAAATTGGATTAATTGTCACTTTGATCCTTGACTTAATATTATTTAACCTTTTTAAAAATAAAAATTAATAGCGATAAATTTTTATCACTTTTACTATTTAGTCTTTATATCTTAATTAACTATCCGTTTAATAAAATTAGTGGATCAAAATTCAATATAACTCTATAGTATACTTGCAAATATTAATTAATAATATTTACGAACTCGATCATTGGAGGGCAGGGTTTTGAAACCATTGTTTTCGACACTACTGAAAAATGGATTGTTATAGACTCCAAGTAAAACACTGAAGTGAAGGGAACCCAGTGGCCACTATCGTCAAGGTCGCAACACCAAAAAGGTTGTTTCGCAACACCAAGTGCCCCCAAGTCAAACTCTTGCCCACTGCCATGGATGTCACGACAATGAAGTCCGACAGGTGAAAAACTCTAGAGACAATTTTGTGTCCAAGCAAGCTTAAGTTACTTTTCATTTAAAGCGCATAATTGTCAATATTAAGTCAAATATTTTTTTGCTTATAAATACTATTTTATATCAATTATTTTTTTATATAAAGAGGCTAGGGGTGCCAAAACTCCTATTTTAGGTGGGGAAATTACTTTGGATTTTAGTAAAAAATTATTTGAGTTACTTTTTGAAGTCAAATAATTTTTCTTTTTGAGCTCCTCTTCTAAATTTTTGATTATAATTGCTTTCTCTTTTATTTGAAATTCTAATACATGAATTCAACTTCGAAAAAAGGAAAATTCCCCGGCTCTTACATAACCCCTTGAAATATTAAATATTAAATGATGTTTATATTTTTAAATAGTTTAGTGATCATTTTATAATATTTTAAAATTAAATAATAAAAAGTAAAATTACCAATAATTTAGTGATCTTGAATGTAATTTGTCTAATATATAAAATAGCTATGAACTTTATTATTTTGATAAAATTTTCCATGTGGGGTATAGGTTTGACCAAAACTTCATCTCCATCTCAACCTAAAATCTTAATAGAAATTTAGTCCATAGTTGAAGGACAATTGATACCATTAACCGTAATATAAATGAAGACTTCTAAGGTCAAAATTGTCAATTACTCATTCGCTTGTTTAATTTATTTATTATTTGAATTCCAAACTGCCCAACCTTAATTATTAGTTTCCATTTAATCTTGGTGTTGGATTATTTATTTATTTGTTATTAAATTATAGTTTAAAAACTTAAACGTTACAATTTGTTCAAAGTTTTTTTATACTTTTTATATATTTATTATTTAATCTTCATGTTTTTATTTTCAAAAATTTAATTTTTCACTTTTTAAATTTAAAATTTAGATTTATCTATTAACAAATTCTTTTGTGTTAGTATAATACTTTGTAAAATAAACAAAATTCCAATTAATCCAATTACCAACAGTTCACATACATGTTAGCTTATTAGTCTATTTAGTTTTTATAAAGTAAACAAAATTCTAATTAATCCTTATAAAAATAATATTTTAAAATATTTACTTCATTATTAAAAATAATTTTGACAATAAATTATTTTTATATATAAATTTTATTTTCTTTTTATTAAAATACATATAAGACCTACAAATAAAGGTGAAGGAACTCTGTTCCCAGTTTATTTATGTAATTGTATTGTAGAACTGAAAACATTTATTGGACTTTTTTTTGAGCTAGCAATTAATGGACTTGTTATTTATTAATCGAAGCTCAACCCTATGTAGTCTATTTGGGGTCTGTTTGTTTACATGTAAAAAATTTTATGAAAAGTTTGTATTTTTTTTGTGTTTGTTTCACAGAAAATAGTTTGGTCAACGGAAAATGACTTACACGTCAAGATAAAATAAGCCGTTTTTCTTGTAAAATGACTTTTTCCAAAAAAGAATTCATCTATAGATAATTATTTTATATATAAAATTAACTTAAATCAAGCTTAACATTATTATATTGATAATAAATTTTATTTTTATTTTTAAAATATTTAAAATATTATATTTTTCAATATTATTAAACATAAATATTTAATTATTTATATTTATTCATATAATAAATTATTAATATAATAAATATAATTTATTATTTTAATAAATGATTTAATATTTCAATTTTATTTTAATAATAAATTTTAAAATAATATTTTTAAATAATATTATTCACATATTATTGAAAATATTCTATATTAATATTTTAATAATAAATATTTATTACAATTATAAATATATTAATAATAAATGTTTTGTAGTATAAAGGTTAAAATATGTCATAAGTCTATGTACACTTCATAGATTTGTAATTTAGTCTTTGTACTTTTATTTTCAAGAATTTAGGCCATTTAGTTTTCAAATTTAAAAATCAAGTTTAATTGTTGACATCGTTAACTTCTTTTGTCAATTTTGTTGATGTCACATTTTTAAATAAAAATACTCACTCAATAGTCATGTAATTAAAAATGACATTGTAATGAATCTGAATTTAACATAATATTTTTAATATATGCAAAAAAGTGTAAAATATAAAATTATAGATAAAAATAAATTCAATTAAACAATGAAAAAATAAGAAAATCTCATATGTATGTTTGTGTAATTAAAACAACTTTTATGAAATATTTTTAAGAAATTTACCAAATAATTGAAAATATTTTATACAGATTCATCTAAACACTAGAAAATATTAGCTTTTCTAGAAAAGTAAATTATTTTCCGAAATCATTTTTGAAAGTCATTTTCAGTAAAATAAACGGAGCCTTAATTTGTATAAACTAAAGCAAACAATTTTCCTTTTGTTAAAAAAGGGATGCAAGGGTAAAATTGTACCAATAGTCATCTAATTGTTAGTGTAATTCTATTTTGGTTACCTTGGTTTAAATTTTTTTTTAGTTATTATTGTTATCAAAATTTAGTATTTTGGTAGTTATTATTGTTGTCGAAATTTAGTATTTTGGTCACTCTTCCATTAGTGAAGTTTTTTATTGGCATAATAATAAATTTAGCCTCCAATATTTATAAATTCTATCAATTTGGTTTTACCTCTAAAAATTTCAACAAATTTAATCATCAACTTTACATATTTTATCAATTTAGTCTTATTCTTAATTTAAAAGAAAATCAAAAGTAAAAAAATATTTAAAAGTTTGTTTTTCAACCAAACTATATTTTATAAAAATATATACATAATTATAAAAAATAGAAATAAATAAAAATCTATTTTACCACTTTCTAACATGACATATATTTATTATAATAATAATTTTATAAATAAAATAATTTAAGGAAAAACCTTGAGAAAACTTAAGTTGATTTAGTTTTTCCTTTTTTTCAACATTAACGACTACTATGTTTTAGTAGGGTCAAAAAATATAATCTAAGGTCAAAAAGGGTAAGAATCAATGTATTTAAGTTATTCCTAAAAACGGATTTGTTGCGTTTGATGTTATGCCTAGAAGTGACATGTTTGAAGATATATAAGTGAGGATGAAATCTTGAAAACCTAAGAGGTGGAAAGTCATACTAGCAACTCTAAATTTACCAACTTTACCTTCACCTATAACCACCAGCTCCACAAATTTGCCTTCAACCATAGTTGCGCCACCTAACTAGATTTTTCTTCTAATTATAAATAATTCCCCATAATTTTTATATATTTTTTAATTTTATAGTAATTGCTTAAAAAATCACAAATGAATGGATAAATGGTTTATCTTATATGTGATTTTTAAATATTTATTTTAAAAATTAAGATTTTTTAATTTTTAAAAGTATTTGTTGACATCCATATGTCATCATCCGATTAATTTGTTAACCACGTCAGCAAAATTTAACGGTTAAACTTGGTCAGTGTTAACAGAGGGGTTTGATTGACTAATTTTTATCTTTTAAGGGCTTAATTTGGTGCTAAATTTTGTTGAAGACTTAATTAATTTTTGTTGTTTTTCACTTTGGGCTTTTTTCTTTTTCTTTTTACTAATAAGCCTAATTCTAAAACAATTTTTATTTTTTAAAAATTATAATTTTTTATTTTTATGTTTTTATTTAAAATATGAAAATAATAATTTTTTAAAAATTTTATATACTTTTAAATGGTAAGGATCAAATTGACAAAAATTATAAATGTTGAAGGCTAAAAAATTATTTTACTTTTGACACCGTTAGATGGAGGAATCAAAATTTTGAAATAAAAGAATACAATGATTCAATATCTCAATATTAAAGTATAATGGCTAAATTTTAAATTTCAAACGAGTGTAGAGACATTTGACAAATTTAAAGGTAATAAATTTTATCATATTATATTCATATAATGAAATTATATTTATCAAAAGCATTATGTGAAGTGGCAATGCACATTAAGAGTTCTTAAGGGATGAATGAAAAGTAAGAAAAATATATATTTATTTAAAATTATTAAGTAAAGTGCGAAGCCCAACAAACATATATGTCAAACATATACGTATTTGCAGTAATTTTGTATATCTTACAAGTCACTTCTTTTATGTTGTAAAACACTGATAATATGTCAAAATAATATTGTTTTAACATGCTTAAAATAAAAATTCAGATATTATTACGTTTTTATTGGTTTTAGGTTTTTAAAATTATTTTATGAATTTTATCTTTTGTATTATTATAGTTTTAAAAATAAATTATGGATTTGAATAATTTTTTATTTTTTTTAGAATTATTGCTAAAGAATTCTAAAAATATCAAAATGATATTTTAGTTAGAGTTTTGGAGCCAAATTAAGTATTAACTCTATATAATATTGAGTTAACATGTAATGTCAATACTTCCGTTAAGAGATTAATTACAATTAACAAATAAGTGACTAAAACATCATAAATCAATTACGTTAGTACTAATTTTATAAAATTTCATAGTTCGATGACCAAAATGAAAATTTACTAATAATTGGATGATCTTGATGTAGTTTACTCAAAATTTATTTATTGATAAATTAATATTTCTTAATTTATTAAAATTTTATGTTTTTTTTTTTTTATAGAAATTTTTTATGTTTTCGTATTTGTTATGCATCTTTTTATGGATTGTTATCCTATGCATGATCAGTGGAGTAGAAAAAATCATAAACGAGACCAGGTTAATGCCATTTGTTTTAAGGTGTAATAAAATAATAATTAAATAATATAAAAAGCAATTCAAATAAAAATTGAATTCTTAATACATAAGTATGCAGTGTATAATGTATGTTACAAAATTTAAATATGAGGTTGAATTTGTTTAGATTCAAAGAAAAATATATTTTAGAAAAAGCTTATAAGAAATACAAGTTGGTTACCAAATATTTTTTTATGTATTTTTAGAATTTATTTATTTATTTAAGCAAAATTAGGTTTTGATTTTTGACCAACTTTGAGATAATGTAAAATTTTCTTCATCTATTGAAATAGTTATGATTTAAAAGAAGTGGGGATTTTGTGTAAGTGATGATAAAATAAATGAAGTAAACCAGGAAAAGGCAAATTTTAATGTATGAAAGGATGACAAATTTTGTTTAAACTTAAAAGTAGGATAAAATTTTCAATATTTTAAAAGGTTAGTGATTTGTGATTGTGCCCACCTACCATATATTTCCCACCAACCAAATCAAAATCAAATATAAAACTTCTAAATTTGGTTAAAGAAGAATACTTTAAAAAAATGTAGTAATAAATAAATATTTAATATTTAATATTACTACCAAACACAAGTTGAACTAAAATATGTATGCATAAAATTATAAAAAGGCATAAGGGTACAAAACTCATTAAATTTTAAAAATAATAATAATTAAGTCTTTATTTTTTCACTCATTTTGGTATTTGAACTTTCAAAATGCATCAAAAGACCTCAACCTTTTTAAAAAAAACAATTAAGCCCTTCTTTTATTAAAAATAGAAAAAAATTATAAAAATTAAAATAAATGAAAGCTATAAATATTATTAAATTTTAATAAAAATTTAAATATTAAAAATTAGAAAAATCATAAAAATATAAAATTATAAAAATATATAAAAATTGTAAAATTTTATAAAATCGTAAAAATTATAAAATATAAAATTTTATAAAGTCGTAAGAAAATTATACAAAATGTAAAGAAATACAAATTTTGTAAATTTTTTATAAAATTATCATATCAAAAGAAGCATTTTATAATTTTTCCATAACTTTTATTGATTTTATTTCTTTATTAATTTTTCCCCACATGTCACGTTGTGTTATGCACGTGATGACTTTAATTGAAAAAAACTAGGGGTCATTAATTTTTTTATGATTTTTATATAAGTTTACAATTTTTTATTTTTTTTACTATTTTTATAAAAAATCCTAGTTTTTAATAAATTTAATAATTTTTCTAAAATTTATTTTCTTTTATATTTTTAATAAGAGCAGAGCTTAATTGCCTTTTTCAAACTCAACCCCACTTCTACCACATGAATGTCACACACACTAAATTGCAAAAATATTTTTATTTTGCACGCATTAAGATTCTAACGCAGAACTTAAGTAAAGTAAGCTTTACCAGCAAACCAAGTATGCTCATTCTGTCATCAGTTGAGCGAAAATAATATTTAAGCCAGAAGTTTAAAGATAAAGGTTGGGACAAAAATACCAAAAATTTAAAGGAAATGATTCAAACCCAAAACCTTTCACACACAAACACAAAACTTAACCATTGAACCAAATCATTTCATTTTTCATAATTTCACAATATTTAACTAAAAATAGGGCGAGTCCACTCTCTCAGTTCACTAACCCAATTTCTACTAACCCGGTTTTTGGGATGTGACAGAGAAGGTATTCAAATTGCGGTTTACCAAGCACCTTTGTAAAAATGTCAGCCAACTTAATAGAGATTAGAACATAGGAAGGTGCAATCAACCCATCCTAGATTGCATCCCTAACAAAGTGACAATTCACTTCAATATGTTTAATTCACTCGTCAAATATAGGATTCTCCGGATAAATAAGATTGAGAATCCAAGACACAAGCATACAATGAATGGTAACCCAATCATCCTTGGTACCATCAAGAAATCCAAATTTGTGTCGAGAAGATAGAGCGACGCAAATACCATAAACCCAATCATCAAAATTGTCGAGCTTTAATCGAATAGGAATAATAAAATCATGGGTCTATCTAGAGGACTTAAGAAAAAACGGAGAGTTAAGTTCAATTTTAGGTGGTGGAGAAGTGGAATCACTGCCAACCATTTAGAACAATGGTGATAGTTTCAACATTCAAATTTTTTTGCACTTTTTTTTGTACTTGAACTTTCAAAATACATCAAAAAAGCCCTCAAACCTTTTCAAAAAAAGCAATTAAGCCCCTACTTTTTTTTCACTCAATTGGGTTTGAACTTTCAAAATGCATCAAAAAAGCCTTCAAACCTTTTAAAAAAAAACAATTAAGCCCCTACTTTTTTTTTCACTCAATTGGGTACTTAAACTTTCAAAATGCATCAAAAAGACCATCAACCTTTTTCAGAAATAATAAAAATAAAATTAAGCCCTTATTTTATTAAAAGTTAGAAAAAATTATAAAAACTAAAATCAATAAAAGCTATAAATATTATTAAATTTTAATAAAATTAAAATATTAAAAATTAGAAAAAATATAAAATCATAAAAATATATAAAAATTGTGAAATTTTATAAAATTGTAAAAATTATAAAATATAAAATTTTATAAAGTCGTAAGAAAATTATGTAAAATGTAAAGAAATATAAATTCCATAAAATTTTTTATAAAAACTATCATATCAAAAGAAGCATTTTATAATTTTTCTATAACTTTTATTGATTTTTATTTTTATTATTTTTCCCACATTTCACGTTGTGTTGTGACACGTGATGACTTTAATTGAAAAAACTAGGGTCGTTAATTTTTTATGATTTTTATAAAAGTTTACAATTTTTATAAAAAATCCTAATTTTTAATAAATTTAATAATTTTCTAAAATTTATTATTTTTATATTTTTAATAAGAGCAGGGCTTAATTGATTTTTCAAAATTTCGAGGTCTTTTTGATACATTTTGAAAGTTCAAATATCCAATTGAGTGAAAAAATAGAAGCAATGGATTAATTGCTTTTTTTGAAGAAATTTGAGGGCCTTTTTGATGCATTTTGAAAGTTCAAGTGCTCAATTGAGTACAAAAAAAAGGAGGGGCTTAATTGTTTTTCTTAAAAAAGTTTGAGGGCTTTTTACACTCTTAAGCCTAATAAAAAATAGTTATTTTGACAAGAATAGAGTAATCTCTTTCAATCTTATTGATAGGCCTCAAGAGTATACATAGTATTTATACAATAGTAATCACGTAGGAATAGGAAATATATATAATATATTCTTAAATATATGCCTAAAACATATAAAATAATATACAATATATTTAGATGTTCCTAAATGTTAATATCCCATAATAATATCCTAACACCCTCCTCAAGTTGGAGTATGCAGATTATAAATAGCTAACTTGCTGAAAATGTAACACCCCACACCTGACCTAGAACTTATGACCCGAGTGTGAAGGTGACATTGATAAATTTAGAACTTTAACCTTTTGTTCCCGTAGCACATCTTATTTTGGAAAAAGAAGATTCAAAAAAATGAATGGTCAGAAAATAATAATAATTTTTAGCTAAACCTTTTGTGCATTCTTAGAAAATCTCATACTCGAAAACTCTTGTTTTATAGTAAAATCACTTAATCACTTTCCAGCGGAAAATATTTAGAGTTTTAGTTGAAAACCGAATTTCAAATTGCTAACTCATATGATTTTGCAATTTTACATTAAGAATACCAAAAAATGACGAACAAAACAAAAACCAAAAACATATTTATAATCTAAAAGTCTAGAAAAGTTAATAATGTAAACCACCGCATTTAATTAACTGAGAATCAATCCGAGTTCTTGCATGTCATTCGGTTCTAAACTTGCTGATTACTTGAAAAAGGGAAATGAAAGGGGTGAGCTATAAAGCTTAGTGTATAACTAAAATCAAACAGATAACACAAATAGTACAATAAACATATCAAAGTATCGCGGAGAGTTTTATTAGACTTACATGGCAAAATTGCGTATGCATAGTTATGTCAATGCAAAATATTTGAAAAACGAAATGTAGATTTTTCAGGAAACTTCCTACCCTACTCCACTACACACCAAATTAGAGTTCCCCCAAACTCGTCTATCTTTACCAATTAAGTCATCCTGGGTTGCCCGGCAATGATGACCCGCCATCCTAAGTTGGCCGACAACGATGGCTTATCAAATTGTAGTTGAACTGAAAGATTAGATATATGTAGTCCAGCCACTATAATTGCAGTCAAACTACCAAAACAGATATATGGTTAAACCACCAAATGGTGCAGATCATTAAACTGCCCAAACTTCCTCCTTTCCATATTATCCCTACCCCATGCACTATGACATGGCATGCAAACACAAAATTGGAGTAGTAAGCATTTTGAACATGCATTCTTTTTTAATTGAAACTAGTAAGCATGCGATTTCATGCTTTACAAAAAAAATATATCAAATTTCAGTATTTACAGATCACTTAAGTCAGAAAAACCACAATGTCACATGCAATGAGAATTGAAAAAAAACATACATTATCAGTACTCATATATACTTAGCTAATCAGAACATAAAATCATGCTTTTAGAGATTGTATAAATAGTAGCATATTATCAATTTTCATACTCGTATCACATACATATCACATTACAGAACCTATGAGGTGACTATCTGGAATTGCACTTCAAATATGGCAGTAACTAAATTTTACGAAAAATAGGCCCACACGCCATGACCTAATTGACCTAGCCTGTATGACCCACATGACCCAAATAACCTAGCCTGTGTGACCCACACAGTCTGGCACATGGTCATGCGACGTTGACAGTGAATTTTTCGGCATCATGTCGTTCACTGTTTTTTGAGTTTTCCATTACACACTTGGTCATTTTTCAATGCCAATTCAACAATCGTAATTCTAGCACCCTAAATGTAACTCCCCATACCCGTATCCTACACAGTGATAGAATACAAGGCATTACCTCACTTAACTCGTGCTTACAACCATTTCCGAGTCTCTAAGATTTGGACAAATTTAAAACTCTCTCAAACTTATCAACATATCCATAATATGGGCCTTCGAGACCCAAAACACACATCATAAATCACTCAAAACCAACTCGGGTACCTTTGCCAACTATAGAAAAATATCATTTGACATAGGGGCACACGTTCGTATGGCCAATTCCACATGGTCGTGTTGATGGCCCGTGTGGCTCACACGGCCTAAGCAATATAGGGACACGCCTGTGTCCTCCACTCGTATGGGATTTATTCTAAATGCACACCTACAGGTGTTTTCACATAGCCTGGCACATGCCCGTGTGCCTGGCCTGTGTCCTTCACATGGCCATGACACGCTCGTGTACTAGCCCGTATACAAAAACATGAACATTCTGTTTCTGACGTCAGTAACCCCAAAATATCAAACGGTCAAGGCACAGACCCGTGTGGTAGGCCGTGCCCTTCACACGACTGAGACACATGGTCGTGTCTCTGTCCGTGTGTTTATTATCATGCATACTGACTTAAAATTTTTACGTGCAGGGGACACACAACCGGACCACACGCCCATGGGGCTGGCCGTATGTCACACATGGACTAGACACATGCCTGTGTGCCTACGTTTGTGGACAATATAAGGCTATTACCAAGCTCCATTGCCACCTTACATATGTAGTTTCATACAAAAACCAACCAATATCAAAACAAGCATAATTCCTATAACCAAATCGCCATAATAGACATTCATTCAACCATGATAAAGCACATTTGATAAATTTAAAATGAATGTTAGCCATCATTCAAGGCTTAATACAAATTGAAGGGTTTCCAACCCAAGCCAATACATATGGCCAAACCTCAATGACACAAAATAATAAAGTCTAAGTCCTATACATGCCATATTAAAAAATATAAATCCAACTATACCGAATGCTTCGGTTGATAGTGTGGTTGATATCTCTGACTTCCGGTGATCCTTGAGCTAGCTAGGCGGCACTATAAGGAAATGAAAAGAAAAGGGAGTAAGCATAAAAGCTTAGTAAGTTGCATATAAGTAAGTATACAACATCAATTTATCAATAATCAATATGGTCATAACACCAAGGTAGGCATAAGCATAACTTACTCATTACCATCCATACAAGTCACATATAATATATTGAGCTCATATATCATACGTACCGATTAGGTACTTGTACCACTTACAACATGGTTATACTTTCCCCATTAGCTTAAGAACATAACTTTCACCATTGAACCGTTCGGGATACTACCGGATATTACATAAGCCTCAAGTATAGGTTAAGGTGTCGATGCCATACCATAGACACGGTCTTACACTAGCTAAAATCTCAAGTCGATGCCATGTCCCAGACATGGTCTTACACTGACTATCATCTCGTAGCCGATGCATGTCCCAGACATGTCTTACACTGGCTTACGTCTCGAGGCCGATGCATGTCCCAGACATGTCTTACTCTAACCCTCGTCTCAATGCCAATGCCATGTCCCAGACATGGTCTTACACTGGCTCTCATAATGTGGCCGATGCATGTCCCAGACATGTCTTACACTAGCTCACACACGAATGACCCAAATGTCATGGCATGAATATCTGGTTTATTTCCTAAGGTTTCAACGGGAATTCTACTATCTCATTTATCATTATACATTCTCAATTTCACAATCAAGCAACTCATGCTATAATAATTCAAGCACATATAATTAACAATGTAGTGATATTATTTACATACAACTTACCTCGAATTACAAAATGTGGCGACTAGCCAATTTAGGGCCAGTTCTGCATTGCTTTTCAAAAGCACTTCTAGCTCTAAAAGCACTTCAGAAGAAAAGTCATGCAAGAACAAGTCGCTTTTATTGAATTTTAGCTTTTCGAAGTGCATCAAAAGGAGAAGCTAAAATTTTAGCTTTTCCTCTCCCAAAAACACTTTTAGTGCTTAATTACTTTTTCACCCTCCAATAATATAGTACTTTCTTTTTTTCTTGGTACTTAATTACAAATGTGTTAAAATCATTAATTAAAAATAAAAAACATTTTTAAAATACTAATTACAAATATTTAATAGTTATATTTAAATATTTAAAATATAGTTTATATATTCTAATTAAATTTTATAAATAATTAATATTTATTGCTTAAAATATTTAAAATTTATATTTTATATATTAAAATATTAACAAGAAGTTATAGTAAATTTTTTATATTCTTACTAAAATATAATAATATTAACTAATTTAAATACTATTTAAATGTATATTTGTTACTTGATAATAACATGTCTAAAATGGACATTTTATCTCTCAAAAGCACTTTTTGACAGCAATGCTAAATACTCAAATTTTAAACCAAACTTTTCAAAAGCACTTCTCAAAAGCACTTTTTCACAGCACTTTTCAAAAGCACTTTTTAAAAGCATTGCCAAACTAGCCCTTAGTCGGTTTGCTTGGCTTTCCCCCGGTCTAGGTTCGGACTCGGTATTTCTTGATCTATAATAACAAAATGCACTTATTAAGCCACTTTATCAACCTAAGCACTCAACAATCCACAATTGGGCTAAATAACCATTTTGCCCCTAAACTTTTGCAAAATTACCATTTTACCTCTCGGCCCGAAAATCAATTTTTATTGAATTTCTTTGTTTCTCAGGACTAGCTGAACCTCTTTAACTCTTATAGCAACTCCAAATTCCCACTATTTCACACATGTTCATCTATTTTACAACTTATGCAAAATGGTCCCTTTTGGTGTTTTCATGCTAACACTTTTCATAAAAGTTGTTTATGTCACACCCAATACTCATATTCTTCCATAAAATTTTAGAAAAAACCCTAGATGCTCTAATGGAAAAAACTCTAGACTTTTAACCATTTTGCAAAATAGACCCTTCATTTGAAAGCTCATGCTTCAAGGGTCTCAAAAGTATAAAAATCATCAACAAAGGACATGGAAATCACTTACTTGTGAGTGCTTCAAGTTGCTGAAAATTTTAAGCTTTTAAACTTCTTCTAATGGCTGATTTTTTGTAGAGAAAGAAGATGAAAAAGGGATGATATCATCTTTCCTTTATTTATTTCTATTTTAGTCAAAAATAAGCCACATAACTCACCAAATTTGAAAATTTTGTCTCCTCTTTGACTCTATGGCCGGCTATGCTTTCTTTTAAGGGTCTAATTGCCCTTTAAAATTCCCTAATTTTGATTCTCGAATAAAATACACCTTTAGCTATCAAATTAGGACTTTTGCACTTTATGTGATTTAGTCTTTTTTCGCAATTGGGCTCACAAACATTAAAATTTTTTCACCAAATTTCTCATGCACTCTTAAAAACATCCTTTAACATCTAAATAATAATAAAATAATTTTTTGACTTTGAATTTGTGGTCCCGAGACCACTATTCTGACTAGCCCCAAAATCAGACTGTTACACTAATGCGTCATCTAAAACAAATTAATTAACAACAAAGCAACAATCTGAATAAGAAATTCATCTACCAAAACTAAGGTACTCGGCCCTTACCTAACGAGAAACCAATTTCTATGGCACTACGCTCACCCGTAAAGTGTTGGATGCTTCACGATTATCACCTAAATAGATCGTATAACAAACTAATTAACTACCTCATTCTAAATCAAATCGAATACTAACATTTTCAAGAAGTGAATGAATACACAGATGTTATGGAAAGGAAGCATTATTAACAACCACAATTCCTCTAACCACACACAGCCATACGACGAACACTCATAACAAATATTGGCACAACAATTCGACTGCAGAGGAGTAGGAAGAAAAATAAGGGAAAATTGAGGAATAAAGAATAACAAAAGGAATAGTAGGAAAGAATTTATTATAATAAAAATGAAGAAAAGAAAGAAAGTGCAAGAAGAGAGAAAAACTATATAGAAAACGGTAGAACAACAAAAATAATTCCACAAAGAAGATGGGAGACAGAAATGTGGGAAAGAGAGGGAGAAAGTGATGGCAAAACTTTTGGGAAAATTTAGGGATAATTCAAAAATAAAATCCCACAAAACCCCACTACTAACTACATATCAGATTTTAGTGTTCAAACTTAACCCCACTTCTACCACATGAATGGACAGACAAAAAATTACAAAAATATTTTCATTTTGCACGCATGAGGATTCTAACGTAAGATCCTTAAGTAAGCTGAAGCTTTACCAGCAAACCAGTAGGCTCATTCTATCATCAATTGAGCTAAAAATAATATTTAAGCTAGAAGTTCAAAGATAGAGGTTGAGACAAAAATACCAAAAATTTAAAGGAAAGGATTCGAAACCAAAACCTCACACACACAAATACAACACTTAACCACTGAACCAAATCACTTCATTTTTCACAATTTCACAATATTTAACTAAAAATAGGGCGAGTCCACTCTATCAGTTCACTAACTCAATTTCTACTAACCCGATTTTTGGGATATGCTAGAGAAGGTATTCAAATTACGATTTACCAAGCACCTCTGTAAAAATGTCAGCCAACTGAATAGAGATTGGAACATAAGAAGGTGCAATCAACTCATCCTAGATTGCGTCCCTAACAAAGTGACAATCCACTTCAACATGTTTAGTTCACTCGTCAAATATAGGATTCTCCGGATCAATAGGATTGAGAATCCAAGACACAAGCATACAATGAATGGTAACCCAATCATCCTTGGTACCATCAAGAAATCCAAATTTACGTCGAGAAGATAGAGCGACGCAAATAGCATAAGCCCAATCATCAAAATTGTCGAGCTTTAATCGAATAAGAGTAATAAAATCATGGGTCGATCTGGAGGACTTAAGAAAAAATTTAGAGTTAAGTTCAATTTTAGGTGGTGGAGAAGTAGAATCACTGCTAGCCATTAAGGACGATGGTGATAGTTTCAACATTCAATTTTAAGTGGTGATGGTTTAGAAGTAGAATCGCCACCAGCCATTAAGAACGATGGTGATAGTTTCAACATTCAATTTTAGGTGGTGATGGTTTAGAATTAGAATCCACCAGCCATTGAGAACAATGAATTTTTTTTGTGTGTGTTAAACACCAAGGTCAGATACCATGACAAGAATAGAGTAATTCCTTTCAATTTTATTGGTAAACCTTAAAAGTATACATAATATTTATACATGACTACAATAGTAGTCATGTAGGAATAGGAAAGATATATAATATATTCCTAAATATATACCTAAAGGATATATAATAATATACAAAATATTTAGATATTCCTAAAAGATAATATTATATAATAATATCCTAACGGTCTAAAAACATAATTTTAGATTATAAAACATCAAAATCTTTTAACTTTTTACGGAGTTTGAAAACCAAAATTTTGAGTAAAAGTTTAATACTTTTATGCTTAATAAAACGCATTTTTGAAACTACGAAAATTAAATTACTATTTTTATTTAAATTGAATTTAAATTTGATACTCAATAAAAAATAGACAAAACGACCAACTCCAAATTGACATTCTTTCTTAAGAATACAGTATACCATTGTACCCATTATTTGTTAATAATTTGCCCACTAACATTTTAGTTATTTCTTTTCATTTTATAAAAACCATATCAATTACTTCCCACTTGATGCGATCCCGGCCGCATCATGTCACAATTTGACGACATCAGAATTATCCTAAGCACGAGGGGCCCAAGTGCAAAATGAAGCTTTAATTTTATTTTGTTAATGTGGTTGCTGGAAAATAAGGATGTTCATCCATTTTAATTATTTAGTTAAAATTAGTTTAAGTCTTTAATTATGTCATAATCTAAACATCTTTAATAAGGGTTTTTAATTATGCCATAGTTTAGGAAACCTTTAATATATGTTTTAAATATGTCTTAGTTTAGACGTCTTTAATACATGTCTTTAGTTCAGACAAATTAAATTGTGTTTAAGCCTAGTTTAAATGTGTTTTTTCAGGTTGTTCACATTGCCTGCTGATCATTCAAATACAAAGGGGCAGATTCAATGGTGCATGTGTTTGTTATTGACCAAATTCAATGCAACATTCATATTCATGGATGTTTGGCAAGAAAGGAGCTTAAATTGACCATTTGGTTCATGTTCATGTATGAGCCATATGCATGAACGTCCAAGGGGAAAGAAGTCAATAATTAATGCGGCACAATGAATGATAACATGCATGCACATCATGAAGGATAAATCTACAAGATGCATGTAACTAGTTCATGAACCTACATGCCATTAAAGCGCCTATTTATGAGAAATTCGATTTTAATCAAAATGATGGTAGCCGTAAATACGAACGGTTTTCCAAAGACGAATTTTATCAAAAGCTTCTGCGTAAAAGAAATGCTTTAAAACAAATCAATTAGTCCTAGTTTTCTTGAACTATGTAAAAGATAATAACTGGAACGGTTTAAAGGTTAATGCGTTTTCAAAAACACTCTCATGTGACATCGCCAGATTCGGCCATAACGTCCAATTCGAGTTTAGGGTGTTACATTTAGTGGTATTAGAGCCAGGTTGCAAAACTCGACTGTGGATTTGGGTTTTAAAGATTGGTTTTAAAAAAATTATTTGTCAATAATTTGAAATATGTTTGAAATAAGTATGTGGTACACCGAGTCTCCGGCGTTGATCTTATAAGTTCTCTGAAACTCTGTTTAAAATTGTCTGAGAATATGATTAGAATATACTGAAACTACTTTAGGTAGTATATTACACTGAAAACACTCTAGGTAGTGTAGACTGAAAATTGTAGTGAGACTACTACCCGCGATAACTGACTCTGAATATTCTGATGTTGTATTGCATAAAATATCTGTTAATAAATATTAGAACTGTAACTAATGCATAAAACTTTTAATACAGATAAATTTTAAAATTTAAGATGAGCATACTTGGTACTCGTGGACGGGGTACTAGAGGCCGTGGTAGGAGCCGTATAGGGGCTCGATCTGAGTCCTTGGCATCTGATACTATTCCGAATCTGGATACTAGCGAGACGCTGGTATCACCTACGATAGAGATTGGGTCTGGGCCTCATGATCGTACGGCTGGAGACGACGCACTGTTCCAAGCCATGCTACGGATTTTGGATAGGGTCGTTGGGCCTAACACTAGATTTGAGGGTCGAGGGCCGGTTACGAAATGACTCTAGTCCAATAAGGCTGAGATATTCAGGGGTGTCATTGGAGTCGCCCCTAATGTGGCTGAGTACTAGATGGAGGCCACGGAGAGAATTATAGACGACCTGGATTTTACTGCTGAGCAGAAGCTTAAGAGGGTTGTTTCTCTATTACGTGATGAGGCATACTAGTGGTGGCTTACGGTTAAGGAGGGCACTTAGCCCGACCGATTGACCTGGGATTATTTTAAGACGATGTTCCAGGGTAAGTATGTGGGGGCCAGTTACATTGATGCCAGGAGGCGTAAGTTCCTTAATCTCACCCAGGGAGATCGTTCAGTGGTCGAGTATGAGGTCATGTTCTTGAGGTTGAGCCGTTATACGCAAAGCATGGTGGCGACTGGGTATGAACGCTGTGTCCGATTTGAGGATGGTTTCAATGACAGTTTGAGAGTTCTGATAGCTCTGCAAAGGGAGCATGATTTCTCTATTCTAGTTGAGAAGGCGAAGATCGCCGAGGACGATAAGCGCGCTGAGCACCAAAACTGAGAGAAAAGAAAGAATAATAGGGAATTTGAGCCATCGAGTTTTGCAATAAGGCCTAAGAAGACTGTCAGGTCTGATGGGCTACTGAGAGTTGAGCTTTCTATTGCTCCTACTAGGGTGGCGCTGTGTGGGCACTATGGTAGACGCTATCCGGGCGAGTTTTGGAGGACTACTGAGGTGTGCTTAAGATGTACGTCGACTGAGAACCATGTTCGGGATTGTCCATTAAGAACTGATCAAATACAAACTCTGGTTATTAGGGCTGCACAGCCACCGAGGGTAGTTCAGCAGCCACCTAAGGGCTGAGGTCAGTCCAAGGGTGGTAACGGCATGGGCTGAGGACAGAGAGTACCAGACAAAGGTGCTGGATCGACTGAGGCGAGGCAGCCTACTCTGGTTTATGCTGCACGTTACCGTGAGGACCGAGATACTCCAGACATCATCATAGGTACATTCTTAATTTTTAATAGACCTTATTTTGCACTGATAGGCATAGGCTCTACGCACTCTTATGTAGCTAGTACTGTGTCTGAAACTTAGGGATTTCAGTCGAGGATACTTCTAATGAAATGACTGTTGTGAGTTCTTTGGGGCAATCCATTCAGTTAGTAAATTGTATAGAGACGTTCTGTTAGAGGTTCAAGGGATAGTATTTTTGGGCTGATCTGATGGAGCTTCCATTTGGGGAGTTTGATTTGATATTGAGGATGGATTGGTTGGTAAGGCACCAAGTAAGTCTGAATTGTGTGACAAAAAGGGTTGTGTTGAGAACCGATGAGGATATTAAGGTAATTGTAATTAGGGAACGTTGTGACTACCTGACTAATGTGATCTCAGCTTTGGTAGCGGAAAAGTTGGTTCAGAAAGTGTGTGAGGCATTCTTGGTGTACGTCAGTATTTCTGATTCTAGGGACTCTTCGGTTAAGGACATCAAAATAGTGAGGGATTTTCCAGATGTGTTTCCTGATGAGTTACCTGGGTTACCTCCGAGCCGTGAGGTGGAGTTTGGGATTGAGTTGTTTCCTGGTACAGCTCCGGTGTCTATAGCCCCTTACCAAATGGCACCGAAAGAGCTGATGAAACTTAAGGATTAGATTCAGGAGCTGTTAGACTATGGGTTCATTCGTCCCAGCGTGTCTTCGTAGAGAGCACCTGTTCTATTTGTAAAGAAGAAAGATAGGACAATTCGGATGTATATCAAATATCGGTAGCTGAACAAGCTAACAATTAAGAATAAATACCCTCTCCATAGGATTGATGATTTATTCGACCAGTTTAGAGGGGATTTTGTATTCTCCAAGATTGACTTGCTTTCGAGGTATCATCAACTGAGGGTAAAAGAGGTTGACGTGCATAAAACGACATTTAGGACTTGATATGGACATTACGAGGTCCTAGTTATGCCCTTTGGTTTGACTAAAGCACCAATAGCATTCATGGATTTGATGAATCGAGTATTTCAGCCCTACCTGGATCAGTTTGTAATGGTGTTCATTGACGACATTTTGGTGTATTCTAAGATAGAGGATCAGCACGATGAGCATCTCAGAGTGGTTCTATAGATTCTTCATGAGAAATAATTGTATTCGAAGTTCAGCAAGTGTGAGTTCTGGCTTCGAAAAGTGACATTTCTGGGATATGTAGTTTCTGCTGGGGGGATACAAGTTGATCCTCGTAAGATTGAGGCTGTGTTGGGTTGGAAACAGCCAAAAAATGTGTTTGAGATCCGCAGCTTTCTGGGGCTGGTAGGATGTTATCGACGTTTTATAGAAAGGTTCTCTTTGATCGCAGCTCTAATGACTAAGCTACTGCGTAAGGAAGTTCCTTTCATCTCTCGAGGATTGATGATTTATTTGACCAGTTTAGAGGAGCTTTTGTGTATTCCAAGATTGACTTCCGTTCAGGGTATCATCAACTGAGGGTAAAAGAGGCTGACGTGCATAAAACGACATTTAATACTCAATATGGACATTACGAGTTCCTAGTTATGCCTTTTGGTTTGACTAATGCACCAGCGGTATTCATGGATTTGATGAATCGAGTATTTCAGCACTTCCTAGATCAGTTTGTAATAGTGTTCATCGACGACATTTTGGTGTATTCTAAGACAGATGATCAGCACGATTAGCATCTCAGAGTGGTTCTACAGATTCTTTGTGAGAAACAGTTGTATACGAAGTTCAGCAAGTGTAAGTTCTAGCTTCGGGAAATGACATTTTTAGGACATATAGTTTCGGCTGGGGGATACGAGTTGATCCTCGTAAGATTAAGGTTGTGTTGGATTGGAAACAACATAAAATGTGTTTGAGATTCGTGGCTTTCTGGGGCTGGTAGGATATTATCGATGTTTCATAGAAGGGTTGTCTTTGATCGCAGCTCCAATGACTAAGCTACTGCGTAAGGGATTTCCTTTCGTTTGGATTGATGCAAAGTAGGAGAGCTTTGATAAGCTCAAGATGGTTTTAACTCAGACTCTTGTTCTGATACAGCCTAAGCCCGGTAAAGACTTCGTGGATTAAAGTGATGCATCGTATGTGGGTCTGGGTTGTGTTCTAATGCAAGATGGAAATGGAGTTTCTTATAAGTCTCGACAGCTCAAGACTCATGAGGCTAACTATTCGATGCATGATTTGGAGTTGGCAGCGGTAGTCTTCGCTCTGAAAATTTGAAGGCATTTTCTGTATGGTGAGAATGATACTATTTACACTGATTATAAGAGCCTCAGATATCTCCTCACTTAGAAAGAGTTAAATCTTAGGTAGCGTAGATGGGTTGAGTTGCTTAAGGACTATGACTGCACCATCGAGTATCATTCTAGTAAGGCCAATGTGGTGGCCGTAGGGCTATGACAGATCTGAGAGCAATGTTTGCTCGACTGAGTCTTTTCGATGAGGAGTCTATTGGCAGAACTTTAAGTGAAACCGAAATGGATTGATCAAATCAGAAATAAACAGATGATGGATAAGTCTCTTGAGTTGCGGTTCCGTCAGGTTGAGAGTGGTATTACTTTGGATTTTAGGATTAACAAGGATGGGGTATTATGTTTTTGTGGTTGGATTTGTGTACCGAATGATGAGGATTTGAGACAGTCGATTCTGAGGGAGGCACATAGTAGCCCCTATGCTATGTATCTCGGCGAAAATAAAATGTACCGAGATCTACGAGATGTATATTGGTGGCCAGGGTTGAAGCGACAGGTTACCGATTTTATGGCTCGCTGTTTGACTTGTCAGCAAGTTAAGGTTGAGCATCAGTTACCTTCGGGTTTGCTACAGCCGGTTAAGATACTGATGTGGAAATGAGAGTGAGTAATGATGGACTTCATTAGTGGGTTGCCTCTATCACCCACTAATAAGGATTCTATATGGGTTATCGTAGATCGATTGACCAAGTTTACTCACTTCATTCCGGTCAGGACGGACTTCTCTTTGCAAAAATTGGCTAAGTTCTACATATTATAAATAGTAAGACTTCATGGGGTACTCGTGTCGATCATCTCTGATAGGGATCTACGTTTCACGTCTCGATTTTAGAAGAAGCTTCATGAAGCTTTGGGTTCAAGGTTAGACTTTAGTACTGCTTTCCATCCTCAAACAGATGGTCAGTCGGAGAGGGTGATTCAAATATTAGAGGACATGTTGAGGAGTTGTATGATTGACTTCCGAGGCAGTTGGGAGGAGTATTTTCCATTAGCAGAGTTTGCTTACAATAACAGCTACTAGTCTAGTATACAGATAGTACCTTACGAGGCACTATATAGTCTTAAGTGCCGTACTCCCTTATGCTAGACTGAGTTGAGTGAGCGACGCATTCTAGGTCCAGAGATGGTTTCTAAGACTGAGGACAAGGTCCGTTTGACTCGGGATCAACTGAAAGCAGCTTCTGATAGGCAAAAATCTTATGCGGATCTAAAACATCGAGAGATAGAGTATTCTATAAGGGACTTAGTTTTTCTCAAGGTTTCGCCATGGAAAAAGATTCTGAGGTTCGGCAGCAAAAATAAGCTGAACTTTCGATTTATTGGGCCGTACCAAATTCTGAAGCGAGTTTGGCCAGTCACATATCAGTTGAAGCTACCTTCGAAGTTGGATCGCATTCATGATATTTTCAACGTATCAATATTGATGCGTTATCGCTCTGATCCCACGCACGTTGTTCCAGTTGAAGAGATTGAGGTTCAACCAGATCTGACCTTCAAGGAGGAGCCGGTTCAAATTCTAGATCACGACGTTAAAGTTTTGAGGAGAAAATCTATTCCTTTAGTAAAGGTGTTATGGCAGAATCATAGCACTGAGGAGGTTACGTGAGAGCCTGAAGATGCAATGCGCTAGCTGTATCCTCATATCTTCTGATCAGGTAAATTTCGAGGCCAAAATTTTATTTTAGGGCGTAGAGTTGTAACACCCCAAAATTTGTGTTTTTGTTTCTGTAAATATTTGACACAAATATGTATCTGCTTCAGTGGTTAAGTGTTCTGGGTGTATGTGAGAGGTCCCAAGTTCAAGCCTTGTTGTTGGCAAATTTTGGCTTTTTCCTGAATTAAGTCTTAACTGCTAGTACAAAAGGTTTATATTAAGTTATGTGTAATTTCATATTAGAATGGGCCTGCTGGTCTAGTGGCTAAGTAGAGTGTCAAATGTGCTGGAGATTCTGTGTTTGATTCCCTGCGTCGGCTTTATTTTTAAGTGGTTATGGGGAAGAGTTTGAGTTGGATCAGAAATCTAAGTAGTGGAGAGAATTAAGGAGAAAATCACTAGGGGGTTATCAGTTATCAGTTTTATGTTTCTTCTTTTTTTGACAAATTTGGCTACATCCTCTCTTTTTGTTGTTGTTTCCCCTCTATTTTACTCATTGTGCTACTGAAATTCCTTTGTTTTCCCTCATTGTTCGACTTTAAATTCTTCCTTGCTTGCAAACGTCATGTTTTTTCACTGTTAAGGTGCGTATAGTAAGTTTTCGGTTCACTAACTCGTGTGTTACTCTGGTTAAGTGTTTAATAGGGTTTTTGGTTGCTATTTAGGAGTCACTCGTGAGGCTAGTATTAGCATTTTTTCGATTTGATTCGTGCTCGTTCTGTAGCAGTAAGCCAACTTTTTTTTTCATGTAATCGTTTTAGACTCGTTTTTGGGTTTCCTAAAGCATGAAGTTTACTGACTTTAGGTCATTAGAGGCTCGAAAATGTTTTGCAGCAATTCAGAACCAGGTGTGTATTCAATTACATAGAAAACGAGAACCGGTGAAAGCCGAAAAATAAATCTATCGACGCTATACGGGCGTCTGGTCGCCCGTGTAGTAGGTCATGTGGTAGCACATGGGTGTGTGATCAACGAACTAGACCTTGCGCGCGTGACACGGGAGCATGGCACAATTGTGTGAGGGCTAGTGAGGCCTTATGCAAGACACGGGCTCGACCAATTGGGTCGTGTGGGCTACACGGGCATGTGGACCCATATGGGTGAACCACACGGGCGTGTGAAATTCTGAGCCAGGCCGTGTGATCTACACGGCTAAGGCCAATTAGGGCTGTGTGGGCCACACAGGTGTGTGGGCCCACACGGGCAGGCCACATGAGCATGTTAGCCCATTATTTCTAAATTACTCTAAAAGGTTGCTCGGGTCTCCCAAGTCGACTGGGACCTACTGTAGGGTCGGTAAGAGATGCTTGACCTCCGATTACGTGATCTGGCTATATGATATATATATGCTTTTAGCATGTAGACCGATTTGCATGCATGATCTGTTAATGGTAGAATTGCATGTCATGTATTGTATGCTGCATTGCATCGGGGTTGGGTTGATGATATTTTGGAGGAAGTGTCTGAAAGGCTCTAAACATGTTATCTGGTAGCTCAGCTGCATTATTCTAATCATGTGCCGCAATTTGGTATAGTACGGTGTGTAGGATGGGTAGGTTGATTATATCCCCACATGGTGTGTAGGGCTAGACGAAGATGGTGTGTAGCGGCTGGTGGGGGTAAGATTTTGATATTCTGTCTACATAATGTATCTGACATGGGCTAAGGCTCTAAGTGGTATCTGATTCTGTATCTAATGGGCTAAGGCCCTAACTGATTCTGAAAATAGCTTCGGCCCAAACTATTTACACTTGACACCTATTGTGTATAATTTCTGTGGGGATTACACATTGAATTTGTGAAAACTCACCCTTTTCTGTTTTATCTGTGTAGGTAATCCTCAGACTTGTCCGGACGGTGCAACGAAGAACTCGACAGTGGCCACACATATTTAGACTGTTTTAAACTTTGTTCGGTATTTATTTCCTAATTATTTTTTTTCTTTTCTGGGTTGTTTAGATGTAATATGGGGACTTTATGGACTGTTGGACTTTAATTGGATTTTTAAACTGTTTATTGGATTTTAGTCTAAATCCAGTTTTAATCAAAATGATGGTAGCCTTAAATACGAATGGTTTTCCAAATAAGAACTTTATCAAAAGCTTCCGCGTAAAAGAAATGCTTTAAAGCAAATCAATTAGTCCTAGTTTTCCTGAACTAAGTAAAAGATATTAATTGGAACAGTTGAAAGTCAATGTGTTTTCAAAAACACTCTCATGTGACATCGCCAGATTCAGCCATAACGTCCAGGCCGGCTTTAGGGTGTTACAGATTCCATCAAAAAATGCATCGCAAGTTGACTAATGTTCCAAACTTGGAGTCAAATAAATTTACCCATCCTCGATTGAAATTTATTTTTTATACAGTATTAGGGGTAGTGGATGGAAGTAACACATTTCAAACTTGTGTCGAACGCGTGTCTAACAAAAGCTTTAACTACTGTTCCATTTAAGTCAAGATCGATTGAAATATATTAATATCTACTTGATCGTGTATTTTTTCAAAGTATGTTAATCTATACTATTTATTAAGCCTCTAATTGAGCTGGTGTCACATTCAACTGTGCACCAACTTGGTCAAAAAATTATGAAAATGCCCTTTCGTAATTAAAAAAGCTAAATTATTTGAGGGTATTTTAGCTTTTTTATTTTACCAAAAACCAATATGCATATAATGAGATTTAAACCCGCACCAATTAGATTATTAAAACCTTAAATTTACCACTCAACCAAAATTTTAATTTAATATATTTTTACGTTTTATTTTAATATATACAATTTATTGTTTACATATAATTAACTTTATACCACAAGTTTTATTTGTTTATATTGTACATCTATATTTTAAATAGGTGATCTTGAGATGTATAAATAGAATTAATAGGTATTTTAATGGATTTTAATTGGTGTTTTATTTAATAACACGCCAATCAATGTAACAATGTAATAAATGTTTGCAACTTGGGTGAAGCATCCTACCAAACCTAATCTATAATTTTTAATTTTTTGATTGATAATCTACAATTTTTTGTTACTTTAACATTGCCTATAAGAAAAATTCCAATTTTGTTATGCGAGTAAAATTAATTCAAATGTGTCCCTTGAAAGCTTTAAGGTTTAATTCACGCTTTGCCATTTCAACTATCCCTTTGTTCTAAGTTTTAGTTCAAACTATTAACAATACACATCCACCCAATTGAAATAAGTTATGTGGTTTTCGTTTACACATGCCATTTGAGCATAATCTTAAAAATTTTAAAATTTAATATATAAAAATTCAAAAATATATATAAAAATAAAAATTAAATTCTTGATTTTTATAACATATATAAATTACATAAAATATAAATAATTGAATAAAAAAAGAAAAACAATAAACAAAAATTTAAAAGATACATAAAAGTATAAAAATTATTGTTGATTGAGTATTAACTCAATTGGAATTGGTATTATTACTTTTGCAGGAGTATATGAGTTTGAGCTTATGCACTAAAACACTTCATCATTCTATTTAAGAGTTGAGAGAAAAAAATAAAATAAAAACATTTATAAGTTATAAAATTTCTAAAATATATGTGACCATTCTAAATACCTAAAATATACAAAAAAAAAAAGAAAAGAAATTTAGTCAAACTTCTAGGAAACTAAAAAAATTGTCAAAAAATTATATATCTTAGTCTTTTTCCTTTTCTTGCATGCCTTTCTTCGCCCATGTTTCGATATTTTGGTGTCGGATTTGAACAGCTTCGTTTCCCATGACAGCGCGAATAAGATCTGCCATGTTCCACTCTGGCCAGCTAATTTGCTGAACCCCGACCTCTATCGTCTAGAGTCATCTATCCTTTCCTTGCTGCTAAGCATAAAAGAACAATAGCAATTCATCTTGAACTTAGTGGTTAAATCCTATTGCGGTGACGATACTGTAAGAGAAGTCCTAAGGAAAAATAGTTCAACATTAGGATGATAAAAAGCTTAACACTTCTCATTGGTTGAATGTGTCATTTATTTATTTTTTTTATACCATTAACTTTTTAGACTAGAGCATATATATATTTCGGGATAGTTCAAATACCAAAGTGAAAAAAAATATAATTCAAGGTTAAATAATGAATTAAGTCAAAAGATCAAATTTGAATTTACGAAGGGTTCTTGGGATTTTTTTTCATTTTATAGATTTATTGATATAAAGAATCAACGTGGAAGAAATGACAAGGCGATAAAGATGAAATTTTAGTTATTGTGATGGGTGGTAGGTAAGTTGATACACCTAAAATCATCAAATTAAAATATATATGTTTATTTAAAAGTAACATACAATATAAACAAATAAAACGTGTGGTATAAAATTAATTATATGTAAATAATAAATTATGTATATTAAAACAAAAACGTATAAAATATATTAAAATGAAATTTTAGTTGAATGGTAAATTTAAAGTTTTAGTAGTTTAATTGGTGCAGTTTAAATCTCAATATATGCATATTGATTTTTGGTAAAATGAAAAGACTAAAATGCCTTCAAATAATTTAGCTTTTTTAATTACGAAAGAGCTTCTTTATAAATTTTTGACCAAGTTGGTGACACAGTTGAAGGTGATCACCAACTCAATCAGAGGCTTAATAAATATTATAGATTAATATACTTTAAACATATATGTTTAAATTATTATAGGTTTGAAAAAGTCAATAACTAACCTCAACTTCTGAGTGTTGATCTACCAGTAGCAGAATATCTTCGAGCTGTCCTCATAGTCCCACATAACTCAGCCCATGATTCCACATACTCAAACAATATGTTAATTCAAACATATAATAAATAAACAAAATTTACCATGACGACTATATATTATTAGCAAATGAATTTTACCTTGTCACCAATCGTGGAGGAAATGGCGTGACTACCATTTTTATTTCCCCAAGTAAACGTCCTTTATATATTCCCATAGGTGACAAGGTAAAATTCATTTGCTAATAATATATAGTCGTCATAGTAAATTTTGTTTATTTATTATATATTTGAATTAACATATTGTTTGAGTAGGTGGAACCGTGGGCTGAGTTATGTAGGACTACGAGGGCAGCTCGAAGATCAACGCTCAAAAGTTGAGGTTAGTTATTGACTTTTTCAAACCTATAATAATTATGCAAAGATTTAGAATTATAAATTTTGTAGATAACAAAATTTATAATTGTGCACTACAGTTTCAATGGATGTCATATGTCGATCCGGATATCATAAAATGCATCTTGCCCGAATTTTTGGCCATTCGAAGTATGTGGGACACAAATGTGCCATTGATAGTTTACGAGACGGTGGAGATGCACGAATTGGATCAAGTGATGTGGCAGTTTGGGTGGAGGCAAAAAATTTTGTTGTCACCGCAAGACATCGATGCACTGCACAAGCTTGATTTGCAGGGGAAAATCGACAAAAATTGGTAAGATTTCCACAAAGATTATATTGACATTTGGGATTGTAGGATGAATTTCTTACTATTCACAAACCTTTTTTCACATCAGACACGTGGAGTACATGCCTTGGTTTAGGGTCGCCGACAAGCAATATATACTGTCGGTGGACGCAATAAGTAGGCAACTTCATCTGAAGAGGCAACGATAATCGCCTCAACATTGTAGGTCCAGAGCAAGTGTCATAAAAGGTTCGTCATCGACTTGAACCAAACAAAAGCCGCTGATGTCTACACCACACCCCAATCAGTTCCCTCCATATATTCTTGTTCCTTTCATTAACCCCATGTTTTTTTCACAAGCACCACATTATACACCACTGTAGCATCTTATATCTACATCTCCTTTAGGTATGTATTTTGTGGCACCTCCATCCCTAGCATAGTACGCCCTGCTACGGACACAAATGCCGACACTTGTACCAACACCAATGTCATCATCAATGCCAATATCAATGACTATATCAACGCCGACGTATCCGAGTTTTTACGGCATCGTACAGTTATTCACTGATAGTGTCACAAATACCTACCGCGTCATTGTTTTATCAAGGTGGCTCATTGTTGCAACCACCTTCTCATAGAATGAATGACACATGATGGGAGGCTAGGATGACACCATACTCAACCACGGAAGAAGGAGATGGAGACAAAGACAAAGACGAAGGCGAAGGTCAAGATGAAGATGAAGGCGAAGGTCGAGATAAAGATGAGTACGAGGATCGAGGTGAAGACGAAAAAGATGAAGGAGATGACCACGACCAAGAAGAGGAGTTGACACCTCAACTTGTACGTAGAAATCCTACCCGTAACTGTTAACCACCACCTTGTGGCACACATTTAGCTCGACGATGTCGATGATATATTTTTCATTTACTTTTTATGATGTAAATATAATGATATCAATAAAAAATGATCAGTTTTTTTTTTATATTTCTATTGCAACTCATAATTATCTTTGTTAAATTCTAATGTAAATTGTATAGAATTTTCTATATATAATATTTGATATGAAATATGTAACAGTCCGAAAGTTAGTGGTGTCGAAAAACGTTGTTTCAAGACCTTATTTCCGTAAACTGAAGCCATGAATATTTTTATTCAATATTTTTAGAGTTATATAGTAGACAATTTGAACTTTGGATAGGTACCTTTATCAAATTAGTGATTAATTAAGGTATAAAGACTAAATAGTAAAAATGGTAAAATTTCAATTGCTAGAGAAATTTTAATTGGTACTTGAAGTAGGGCTTAAAGTGGCAATTTTTCCACTATATGAATGTCTATAGATGGTGGAAAATACAAATGAAATACAAAAATGAAAAGAATAAACAACTTTTGTACAAAAAAAAGAAGCATTGTAATCAATTTCTGTACAAAAATATGTTAGTGACGTTGAGGCCTCAATGCATCCCTCAATACGTAACATGTTGCCTTCGAATGCCCTGGGTTTCTACAATAGTTGCATAATCTTTGTTGCTTGTCCCTCTCCTGAACATCCATATTTTTTCGTATCCAAGTAGAATTCAGATGACCTTTTGGGACGCGGCGCAAGTTCATATTCTAGGCCAACTTGAATAGCTCATACTTAAAGTGCGATGATATGATCACCTCCAGCTTGAGCTTGTCTTTCACATCAAACAACTCATATTTAAAGAGGTCCACCAATGCCAAATATTTACATTGCAAGCTCGCAATTCTTCCTTGGCTTGAACCCCTAACTTTTCTCTTGATTATAGTTCGTAGCTAATGCAATTGAATGATACAGCTAAAAGCTAATTACACGGATTAGGCTCATGCAAATACAACCCTAACGTCCGTATTGCAAATTTGATCGTTGTAATAAATTATGGATTTCACTCGCCGACTCATTTCAATTTAAAACGAATTGGATATTTAGAATAAAAAATCTTCAGATGGTTATCAAAAGAAATGTAGACTACACTCGCAGTGCAACTCTTCAAAAATAATGATTTTTTTTGCGTGTCTAAGTATTAAATACTTCGGTAGTTTAATAGCAAAAAAAGAACAAGGAGAGAGGGAAGGCGTGCTTCCAAATATGTTTCAGTAGACGCGTTTTCATCGAATAATAATAATGAAAGGTTCCTTTGTGCTTGAAAACACGTTTCAGCAGAATCAATTTCAGTATATGCGTGCTTCAAAGAGACTTCAGTGTGTTTCAAAACATGCTTGAAAATGTACTTTGATTCTTGGGGGCAAGGCACTTTTGTCAGGGTTTAAGTGGTGGTGGAGAGAAAGCTCACCCAGCTGGACGTGCTTTTTGTCCACCACCACTCAAACCTTGACAAAAGTGCCCTGATCCCAGGAATCTCGGATAAGATTTGAGACTTCTCTTTTAGATATTAGTGGACACAGGAGGACTCTCAGGCGGGCAGCGACTGTGACGTTGGAGTAAATGTGATGCTCCTTTCGAGGCGATAATGGTTGGAGTATGGCACCGACCCGAGTTTGACTTCTACTCCGACAGAACATTCGCTTTCCGCTTGAAAGCCCTCTTGTGTCCACCTTGGTGTCAGCCTTTGGATAAGAAAGAAAAATTAAAGATACCGTTTGAGTGGAAATATATAAATTAAATATACCATTTGATTACATCGAAAAGCCCTTTGTTTTTCTCTATGATTATGGCCTCAATCTTATGTATGGTATATATAAGGCATCATTTATGATTGTCCAAAAAGCTTGAACTTGTGATCACATAATGACCCTTAATTGACCCCTAGTTATACTTGAACCCGTGACCGCATCACAATCACCGATTGGGACCTCCACTTAGACATCAACCCATGACCATATCAAACATCGTCACCCCGAAACTTGACTTTCATAGGATGTGTTTCTGAGATAATGATCCTATCCCGGTATGACATATGAAATTTATGTATTCTGAGACACGTTATAGCATTCTCAATCTCTTAAATTAAAAAAAAGGCCTATTTGATCAATTAAAAAAGAGAGGACATATTTGACTAATTTTGCCCTGTTTAGCATGATATATTTAGCTAATTTGTCTATAAAAATGACATGAAGAAATTAAGTAGGGGGTTCATACAAAGACGTTGTGACTAGCATTCTTGGAAAAGTTCTCTTCAGCCAAAGTTTGAGGTTGGTTAGAAATGGGTAGCACTGGGATTTTGAAAAACTCAACAATGATATGTGCTCCATTAATGCGTGAAACAGTGGAGCAAATGGTTAAAGAGATGAAGCAAGCCAAAGCTGAAGGTTCGCACCTCCTCGAGATTAGGTTGGATCATATCACCAACTTTCACCCTCACCACCACCTTCCTGCAATCCTCGATAACAAGCCTTTGCCACTCATCATCCTTTACAGGTACCCATTCAACCTTCTCCTTTTTTTGGCGTTGAGTTTGTTTAATGAATTTGCTTTTATCTTGTTTGAAAAGTTTTATAAAGGCACTGAGTTTATAGTATGTTATTCGGATTTCTATTTATTTAGGATATTCTACCAATAATCATATCTAAATTCATTCAAATATGGGTAAGATAAAAAATATGCAACTCTAATACTTTGAGGATAATATCGAAGACCCGTGGGATGAAAAAAGACCTTCGTTAATTTACCAGTTAAGATTTGTATTCAATAGATTCATTTCTGGATGGTAATGTCTTCAAGTATAGTTTTCATAGGCACGGGGGCAATAGTTGGCAGGCCTTGGCCCTCAAAGTTGGTAAATTTATGGTTTAACCTTTTAAAAATTATAGCATTTTAAGTGAATATAACGACAAAATTTACATTTTGGCCCTTAAATAATTTATAATTTAATTCTGACCTTTTAAAATAGAAATTTTTTATTTTAACCCTTCTAAAGTTTATGAAATTTTATATTAATACATTGATAAATTTTTATTTTAGCTCTTCCAAAAATTTATAACTTAATTTTGGTTAAAAAAATATTTAGCTTCACTATTGAAAAAGATATTTAGGTCCCAGCCCACCCCCATCCACACATTTTTCCCTTTAAAGATGTAAATTATTAGGTAAAATTATCATAGAGGTTTCTGTACTAAGAGTTAGATTGTATTTTATCCATCTGCTAAAAAAAAGGCAAATTAATCGTTGTATATTAGATAAAAGAGTAAATTGGTCATTTCTATTAAAAATTTCATCCTTGCTAAAACCGGGCATGGTGACAAAATAATCAAGCAATAACACGTGGCGTGCGACGTTTACATCATGCTGATGTACAAGGGCAAGTGGACTAATTTTTAACAGTAGAAATGGATGAAATTTTTGATAGAAGGATATGTTTACCTTTTAATCTAACGTACAAGGACTGATTTGCTCTTTTTTTTTAGTAGAGATGGCAAAATGCAATCCAGCTCCTAATACTAAATTATTATTAGTTAGATTTGGAGTGAGTATTTAATTTTATAAGATATTTAGAGAATTATATTTTATACCAACGTTTGAATATGTGAGGGACTGACAGAATAAAGGATTTTTGAGGTGGGATTACAATATATGTTGAAGTTGTAGTATAAGAATAGTCTTTTTCAATAGGCTAAGATATTTATGTTCCACTCATATTTTCTATAAGTAGGTGTATATAAATTCTAAGAATAGGCCTTTGTTTCAGGCCTAAATGGGACGGTGGTCTATATGAAGGAGATGAGCACTCCCGACTACAAACACTTCGTTTAGCTGCAGAATTGGGAGCTGATTATATAGATTTTGAACTCAAGGTACCCATTTACTATTGCATAGGCTGCTGTCTATGCTATCCAAACTCGGAACGAGACTTACATCACATGCATATCATGCTCTTGTCCAGGTTGCTTCTCATCTTATCAGGGAACTGAAAATCAACTACCAAAGTGCTACCAAATTTATTGTTTCATGTCATATTACCAGTTCAACCCCTTCAGACGAAGAGTTGGCCAATCTTGCTGCCACCATGAGAGCTACTGGAGCCGATATCCTCAAGGTGGTTGTGAATGTAACGGATATTACCGAGATAGCAAGGATTTTTCATTTGCTTTCTCACTACCAAGTAAGAAACGTCAACTCTATTGCAAATATGTTCGGAGAAGTATCGATTGTGTCTGAGATATAACATTATTAGATTCTATTTATTTGCAGATGCCAGTAATTGCATACTCTGTAGGGGAAAGGGGTCTCATAAGCCAGCTATTGTGCCCAAAATTTGGTGGCTTCTTAGCCTATGGATCCATCAAGGGATACTCGATTCCTGGCATGCCTTCTTTGTACAGTGTTAAGCACACTTATAAACATGACCTTATGAATTCAGAAACTAAAGTTTTTGGACTTGTTTCGAAACCTGTTAGCCATAGCAAAGGCCCTATACTGCATAATCCTACCCTTAGACATGAGAACTTCAATGGGGTTTATGTCCCGTTCTTCGTTGATAATCTCAAGGAGTTTTTTAGCACCTATTCTGGTTCTGATTTCCCGGGTTTTAGGTATGTTGGTTCTACAACTTCATTCTCATAGGTGATCAGTTTTTATCTTTTTGTAGATTAGGCATTCAAACACATTTTAGCCAGTGATTTTGTTTATTGAACTAAACCAGAACTGGCCTTGACAGATTTAGTTGAAAGCCATTTTCCATTATTCTCCAAAACGTAACTTCGAATTTTCCTCATTTAAACGAACTGCAGTGTCGGGATTCCATACAAGGAAGCTGTAGTTGAGTTCTGTGATGAAGTTCATCCACTTGCAGAGGTTGACAATCATATTACAACTTATAATTTCCCATTTATTTGTACAAGTTTCTTGTTTTTCTTCTATATTAAACACTATATATTGACATGTGTGCTTGTTTCGTATACAACGATTCTAGAACTTTTCTTTTATGCATGATCCTGTGATGTTTCGATTTCCTAATTAATATATAAAGATGGCAGCATTTACTTACAGTTTCATTCATATGCAATAGATATTTGAGAATGTAACAAAGTATTCTTCACATGCATCATCAGTCTATAGGTGCTGTTAATACTATTATAAGGAGACCTTGTGATGGGAAGCTGATTGGTTATAATACAGATTGTGAAGCTGCTATAACTTCGATCGAGGATGCTCTAAAAGGTACCTTACATTGATAGCATATGTTTATTGTGTTGATTAGTGACTTGTCCATTCCGCCACTTCTTTACTTTTAAACTATCATATTTAGGTACTTTGATATCCGGGAAACTCTTCGTGCTAGTTGGTGCAGGAGGTGCCGGAAGAGCGTTGGCATTTGGTGCTAAAAGTCGAGCTCGGATACTCATTTTCGACATTGATTTTGGTATGTCATACGCAACTCTTAAACAGGCAATGCTCCCTGTATGCTGATATGATTTTCAATTCTGCTCTGAACCCTTTTTTTTCTTGTGGAAAAGAAAGAGCAAAATCTCTTGCTTCTGCTGTCTTGGGTGAAGCTCGAACATTCGAACAAGTCATTAATTTCCGACCGGAGAAAGGAGCAATCCTTGCGAATGCAACACGCTCGGAATGCATCCATATACTGATCAGCGCATTCCAGTTGACCAGGAAACTTTGGGGGATTATGAGTTGGTGTTTGATGCTGTTTATACACCTAGAAAAACAAGTTTGTTGAAAGAAGCGGAGGCTGCTGGGGCAATAACTGTGAGTGGAGTTGAAATGTTCCTAAGGCAGGCTGTTTCTCAGTTCAATCTGTTCACTGATCGACAAGGTATCTCTTCAATCTCTTACCTGTTTAATCATCTTAAACTATACCTTAAACTTTATGGAACTGGGTTGCTCAGACTGGGTGTGAATGTTAGATAAGGGTACAATTTTTATATAAGTATGTTCTATCTTTTTAAGGTCTACCATGCATTTGGAGTCTTTAGAGGGTCATATCATCATACCATGTTTGAAAATGTGCAAAAACTTTTTAGTTAGACTTTGTGAAAATTAAACAAAATGGACCCTTATTTGTATTCGACAGTAACATAGGTTACTATCATTTCTAAACTTATCTAAATTGAAGTGTAATTTCTATATATGTATAATATTTCCTAGGTTGGAAATTTGAAAATGTAATAATATCATTTTTTTATTTTCATTTGTTGAATAATAGTAGTAGATTGTATTTCTTCCATTCTAGTATTTCTAGAATTTTTACTAGGTTCAGTAGGGAAAATAGGTATTTGAACTGTTTTCATACCTATTGGTGTTGTGGAATTTGTACTAATATTATCTTCTTCTTCCTCTATTTAAGAATTAGAAGGTAAAACTAGATTATCATTTGTATTTATTATAGCATTATTTTTAAAATATAGTCTATCTTCAGATGACATATATTCTATAGTACTTACAGGTTTTGAAGTACTAGTACCACTTATTCTATCAATCATCCAATCTTTTGGTATTGACAGGTCTTTTAGATGTAGTAATTTTGATTGTATTTCTGTAGTAAATTTATTAGGTTCAAATAACTCAATTATTTTATTATTAATTTCTTTAATTTCTACTTCTGCCGTGTTGGTATATTCATTAATAGAAGTCCAACTTATTGCTAAATCTTCTGCTAAATCACTTATTTTAGAATTTTTTGTCTGAATTCTTAAACATAAACACTCTTCTATTAGAGGGTCTATAATAGATATAAAATAGTTTGGTTTAACCTTAAATCCTATTACACCGGTATGTAAATTAGACTGTATTCCTCCAATAAGTGCTTTTATCGGGTTTTTAAATCTTTTATCTAATAAAACTGCTATGATAGGTATATCATGTCCTTTTCTAAATAAGACTCTAATTGTTATCATAATTATACCTAAATATATATATCTAACTTGAGGGTATTTCTTTTTAATCCTCTTAATTTTTTCTTTAGTTTGGGGTGATAATCTGTGTTATTTCTTCCAAAAAAGTACATCCTAATACTGGAGAAATATATGTCATTAGTGTGGAAGTTGTTAATATGGTTTTTAATTTCTGTTTGTTTTGCAGCACCTGAAGAGTTTATGCGGGACATTATTACGTCCGAGTTCTGATGTAGTGGATTACACTAAAACTTGAATAAAATTAATTGATGGAAAAATTCTAATAATTTCCCGAATTTTTTAATCATGATTCAATGTATTGGACATGGAACATAGAAGATAAGTATTAAAATATACATATGAAGAGAAAATAATATGCTTTTTTTTTTTCTTTTTTTCATTTGAATTAAAATACTTTGGTAACGGAAATAAAAAGTGCATTGCGAAAATTGAACCCGGGAACTCTCACACCCTAGACAAAATTCATTCCACTAGATCAAAAGGCCTTGACTGCTAATGGGTTACCACTTTATTAATATTTAAATAATATGTATATTCCTTTGTATCCAAGCGAAGTTATTTACGGTGGAACTTTGTTCTCCAGCTTTAGTAAGTTTGTTCCCAGTTTTGTATTTGCCATCTATGCCAGGTTTACCTCTCTTGCTTCTCTTCTTCTTCATCTCCCTTTCATTTATTCTACCAAAAACGCCTCTTACTTTTTTTTTCTCACATTTCGTGCAAGACTCATTTTTCTTTGTTTATACTCTAGTTTTAACAATGCACTTCAACTGTTCGATATAATGCTTCTTTATACAATTCGTTTCTGGTTTTCAGGGGGTGTTGTCTGTAAGATGTTGAAGCAAGCGATATGGAAGGTGTTGAGCAAAAGGGTAGTTTCAGATTCTGGTGCTAAACTTCTTTTGCCTTGCTTGTACTTGCCCACGACTTCTTTTCACGCTGGACAGGTAGGTACTTTTTTTTTTCTTTTAAATCTTACTTCAGATTTTTTTTTTTTTATGGATACCCAATTCGTTTATCCTTCGATTTTTTTCAATTAAAACCAGAACCACTAACCATTGTTTTCCAGAGATTGTGTTCATAGTTTGATATTTCAAGAAACAAAACATGAAAAATCTTATTTTGCAACTTGTTTTGGCAAAGTCCTTTATGAGCGTGATGAATAAAAGAATTGAACTGGTGTTGACTGAAATAAGGCTAAATGCTCCTCGATAGCAAAGTAGTACCATGAGAAAATGAACCCTGTGGGGAGTGAAATAGAACATGAAGTCATGTGCTCGGAGCCCAGGGCTCTGACCGCGTGCCTGTTGAAGAAATTACGATGCTAGTAATGTTCCAAAAAAGGGTGGACTGGAGAGATTTAAAACTTATTGTAACATCTACCTATACGGCAAACATAAAGTAAAGTATGGCCTGCATTAGGGGTTTGAAAATCGTGGAGACGAAAATTTGAAAGATGAGAGAGGGAATACATAAGCTCTGTTCGTGCATCTTTGTTTTGTTGACGTGTTGATTCAAAGAAAATCGTGTGAATCTAGTTCGACGATGTATATAAGCTGTTCATTTATTTGATATGTTAATTGGAAGGAAGTCGTGTAAATCTAGTTGAAAGGTTCTACTTTTCCAGAAAAATACCTGCTTCATTCCTTCTTCCTATTTCCTTTTGCTTAATCTGCATGCGTATAACTCTGTTTGCATCAAATCAACCCCATCATCTGTCCAATTCATATTATCAATCTATGCTTATATGCCTAAGATGCAATGTGCAAAAAATAAAAGCATTGGCTTGTTGAACTAAGGTGTAATATGCATATATGTGTGTGTTTGATAATGAAGTCTAAAGAGTAGTCCAATTTATCCGCAAAACATGCAAAATTTTCTTTCTTTTGTCTGTCAAAATGCATGATTTCCTTATAGTCTCATATTTATTGTTGAATGCTCAAATATTGAGAAGTGTATAGTTTGATATTATCCCCTTTTTAGTGATATTATCCCTTGTGCCGAAGTGTTGCTTCATTAGCTTGTGAAGTTCAGAGTTGCAGACTTTATACAACATTTTCCCTTGTACAGGTTCATTGTTCACCAAGAAGTTTTTTTGGGGTAGAGGATTTTCTTGATGATGATAATAGCAAGCCATACACTTATCAGAAAGGAAAAAAGTCGAAGAATCCAAACAAGCATGTCTCATTTAAACAACGGACCGAAGCCTACATGGAACCATTTACACTTGATGTCTTCATCTCGAAGCGGTTTGTTTCCGCTTCTGTCACACATAGGGTGACATGTAAGCAAGTTGCAGTCGCAGGCACAAACTCGAAAGACATTAAAGCAGTACTGAGATCCAGATCGGACATTCCGGCTTGCTTGGCAATCGGGCGGATATTAGCTGAGAGAGCGAGAGAAGCCGATGTGTATACAGCTTCTTATACTCCCAGGGAGAGGGACAAATTCGAAGGCAAAATCAGAGCTGTGGTTCAATCCCTCATTGATAATGGAATTGATATTAAAGTTTATCTTGATTGAATGATTTGAATTCAGTTATTGATCTTTACACTCTTTACCCAAACCTTTTGAAAGATATTTTGTGTTATTTAATTAAGCTTGTGAATATGCTTGACTGATGTATTTCTCTCTCATTTCTATTTACATTTTGATTTTATACCTCCAAATGAGATGCTTGTAATTGCAAATTATATGGGTTTATGCTTGGAAATAAGTTTGAATTCTTAATGCTTAATCAAGTTTTCTTATTTTCAACTGAGTAGATGGTATAAATTAAAATATAAAAATTATGGTATTTTGAATTTTAATCTTAATATAAAAATATAAAACAGTTTCAATATAATATTTGTTATTTTATAAAAGATTGGATATTTGGTTAAGATATATATATATTCTCAAAGAAAATAAGAAACACATCTATTGATTAAACTTTGCTTAGTTTACGTGGATTTTTAATTCGTTAACACAGATTTATATTCGATACTTTTGTAACAGCAATACACATAAACGGTGTTCTAGTAAGTCACAAAAGGGTTATTCGATATCTTCAATAGGGTACGCTTCCTAGAAGTAATTCGTATTCTTTTTCTCTGTTTCTGAAATTTCACTTTCCCCAATTCACAACCCTAACATGTTTCTCTAATTAGACTTCAATCCAGGTTTTTTTTTCTTTTTTTCCTTTTGCGGAATGTAATTTTATTTTCTCTCTTCTGTTTGGTTGTGGAGAAAAAAAAGGGCATGTGACGGACTTTTTAGAAATCTTTTGTTCTCTGGTTTTCTTTCCTTATTTTCAAAAAAAAAAAAAAAAAGAGTTGTTAATTTTGATTGGTTGCTATTGTTTTTTTCCCCTCCGAAAATTTATCAGTCTCTAAACGATTATTGATGATCTAATTAGATATCTTAGCAACGAGATGAAACGTATTAACAGTGAGCTTTACCTTTTGGTGGTACTGAGGAAGCCGTTTAGAATGAAACTAGTTATTTGGATTTGAAATTGAAGAATTTGTAGTAGATTTGTGTGGATAATGGGATGTTTGTGTGAGAGAGAAAGCTTGCATGAGGTTCCTTTTAAGCTCCAAGTAGGAGAAAAGAAGGGAAAATTTTCTTCTCTTTGACAATGTTCTCTTCATCCTGTTCCATTTCCAACTTATAACTTCACATATTTATATTGCCTTTCTTTGGTATTGACGATGAGGGTGTTCTTAATATCTCGGGGCATTGAATAAGACATTTAGAATGAAAAATGAGTTATTTAGAATTGAAGTTGAGAATGTTTATTAGATTTGAGGAAAATGGTGGAAGGGAAGAAAGAGGTTAAAAGGAGATGGTTCTATGCCGTTTGTTACTTTTGTCCCTGGATAATGTGATGTTTTATGAGACAGAAAGTTAAGAAACATTATCCAGGGACATAAAAAGTAACAAACGGCTTAGAACCATCTCCTTTTAACCTCTAAGTACTAAGTAGGAGAAATGAAGGAAAAAAAATAAAAAAATCTCATTTTTGTGTTCATCCTGTTCCAAGTCCAACTTATAGCTTTACATATTTTATTGCTTTGCTTTGGTATTGACAATTAGGAAGTTCTTAATTTTTGAAGCAAACATTTGAAAATGAGTTATATAGAACTGAAATTGAGAAGTTTTGTAGATTTCTGAAAATTGGTGGAAGGGAAGAAAAGATTTAAATGAGATATGTTATTCTATACTGTTGTTACTATCTTTTATATCCCCGGTTAATGTAGTATTTGGTGAGCAAGAAAATGGAGAAACTTCAATTTTCAGCTGTTAAGTTCCTTCTTAGTTCTAAGTAGGAGAAAAGAAGGGACTTTATTTGTTTTCATGTCAACTTTTCACAGTTATATTGTTTGCTGTGGTTTTGACCTTAGCAAGTTTTTATCTTTGATTGGTGCAAATGCATGGATGAATGGGAGGAAGTTATAGCAAACAAAGTTTGACTCGATATGGGTTTTACTGGTGAATATACCAGAGGTGTTCGGGACTTTCTATGTTTTCATGTCTGCTTTTGAGCCAGTTTTATAAATCAAGTACCATCACTAGGTGGGACCACTACTTTTCTTGCTCAAATGTTTCTAAGTATAAGAAAAATGGGAGAAGTCTCTCATTTTCAGTGATATTTTTCTTCATCCTGTTCCAATCCTAGTTAAAACTGTACATATCTTATTGCTTTGCTCCAGTATAGACCTTTGGAAGTTCTTAATTTTGATTGGTACAAGGGCATGACAAGAAGACATTATAGCAAATTGATATATTTTTTAATTTCAATATGGATTTTTCCAGTGAATACACTGTGGTATTTGGGGGCAGACTATATTTCTGTGTCTACTTTAGAAATCAGGCTCTACTGCTAAGAGAGACCATGAAGTTTCTTGCACAAATGTTTCTAGTTTCTGTAACTATATTCATCCAATATTTATGTTAAAATATGCAATTTACATATATGGTAAAGTGGATACGGCTTTTAATAAATAAAAACCGGTTTATTCCATATGTTCTTTTTTCCCAAGAAGTTTATTTGCTGTGCTTGACTGGCTCTAGACATTCCCAAACTGCTCTTATCTGCTTGATTGTTAATTTGACCAGGAAAACAATTGGCTTCTATCACTCTGTGGGTGTAGACCAGGAACAAGAAAATAACAAAAATGAAGGTGACAGTGCTGAAGTAGGTTTGGCACTATCACAAGCATGTGAAAAGAAAAGCTCTAATTTATCAAAGGCCAAATCTGACATTGCAAAGTCAATGGCCAGGAATTTCTTGAAGACAAGAAAAGTCACTCATACTTTTGAGGTTCGGGGGAGAAATCGAAAGAAGAAAATTAAGAGTTTATCAGAAGGCAGTAAAGCAACTGAAAATGATGCTAAGAAGCAAAATTCAAGGGAAGAAAACCCACAAAAGGATGCTACCACCAGTATGGTGCATGTAGAGAATAGCTGGCAGATTGAAAAGAATGAGGAAAATACGTATGGGTCAGGTGGCAAGGAAAAGAGTAGTAAGTTAAGTCAAAGTTCCAGAAAGCGAAGAAGGGGGAGGGGGCCTGGTCTTTTGAATAAGAACCGGAAGAATGAAGAGAAGCTGAGAGGTAACAAAAGGAGAAAATGGAATTAGCAGATGGAAAAGCGCAGGAATTCAGAGAATAATAACAAGAATAAAGAAAAAAATGATGGTAAGGGAAAGAAACAAGAAAATAAGATGAAAAAAAGGATTGATGGTCTAATATTTCTGTGCAACGCAAAGACCAGGCCTGATTGTTTCCGGTACCGAGTAATGGGGGTATCAAATTGTAAAAAAGATCTTGTGTTGGGTATCAGACGAGGGCTTAAGCTTTTTCTATATGATTATGACCTCAAATTTATGTATGGTGTTTATAAAGCATCCACTTCTGGTGGAATGAAACTTGAGCCCGAGCCTTTTGATGGGGCTTTCCCTGCTCAGGTACCATTTCATTATAGCCATCTTCCTCTAGTTACAACTCTTCCTCCTCACCCAAGAGATTTGTGTACCAATGACATCTTTTTCAGGTGCGGTTCAGCGTCCATGCTGATTGTTTTCCACTGGCAAAAAGCATATTCAAGAAGGCAATCAGGGAAAATTATAACAAAAATAACAAATTCAAACTGAACTTACTGCTAGACAAGTGAGGAGTAGTATTCTTACCTGGCAGTTTGGTGTTGCCAGTTTCCTTCATATTTTGGCTTTAACGACATCTGAATTTTTCCTTTCAGGTTCGGAAACTCACTAAATTGTTCCGACCTGTTGCAGTTCATTCAACTGCACTGCCTGTCCACTCTCCTCCATCAAGGGCAGCAGCTTGAATCCGTGAACACTCAAATAGGGAAGCTCATGATAGACCAAGGGAAGCAGGGCCCCCCTTCAGACAGAGAAGCATCTGCTAGAGATCCTTATGCCAATATCAGTGCCAGAAGTTATCGTGTTTTATCTCATGAAAGGGATCGACAAATTACGTATGTAGAGTTAGCATCTGCTCGGAGGGAGGACATTCATCGTGATTTATACCTTAATGAGAATGATTATGGGGCTTATGGTTTTCAGGGAGAGAGAAGAAACTCGAGCTTTCAGCCTCATATGGCTCCTAAATTAGGATCTTACCATAGAGATTATAATGAGCAGCCTCTATGTCAACCAGAGATGGCATACAGGGAATCTGTGCCAATTCAGAGAAATATAATTCCCTCTGATCCTCTTTACTTGCCTCAGAGAGAGTATCGGTCTTATGATTTGGGAGCTACACAAGCAATGCAATCAACCGTTACTGCAGTAATTGCAAATACATCTGTAGCTGCTGCTTCTACCTTGGATTCCTATGCTACAGATCCATACTATAGTTAATACTATGGTGGTTCAATAGACTCGTACCTGCCACGTTCAGGTGGAGAGACGCACCTAATAGAGAGTGATCATTTGAGGAGAGAAAACAACCAAGTGGATAAGATCGTATTTAACATATACTTCGGATTCTTTAGCCGATTACAACCAGATGCAACGACATCATGATGTTAAGCCTGTGCCTGCTTCTACATCAGTTTCATACCGCTACTCTTTTACAGGTGCATCTTTTTCATATCTGTGAGAGCCGGAGTTTGAGTTTCTGCGCCCCTTGTCCCTAACTTGGAGACGGTCATGAATTTCAGTTCATGACTTATTTTAGCCTGTTATTTCCATGCAACCTGTTGAATTTGAAGAGGCATCTGTGATAAATAGTATATCATGAATGTTTAGCAGAGAGCATTTTGCAAACCTATTGTTCCGAGGACTGTAACTGTCTGCTCAGCTCTTTGCTAATACATTCTTTTAGCCAAAGTTGTATTTTGGTATGCTGGATAGGTTAAGATTCGCAACCTATTTTATTTCCAACTTTTTAAAATGTTATTGCTAAATTAAGTTAATCTCTATTTCAATTTAAAAGCTCAAGCCCAATTCAATTGAATTATAAAATTAAGTAGCTTGCATACATGAGAATCTTTAAAACTAAAGTTACTTAGGAAAAGAGATTTTGAAAATTACTTTTGAAAAGTTTGGTATTTAGTATTGTTGTTAAAAAGTGTTTTGGAGAAATAAAATGTGTATTTTAGATATGGTGTTATAAAATAACAAATATGTATTTAAATAATATTTAAATTAGTTAATATTATGATTTTTAGTAAGAATATAAAATATAATTTATTATAAATATTAAATGTTTTTTAAACATTTAATATTGATTATTTATAAAATTTAATTTGAATATATAAACGATATTTTAAATATTAAAATGTAATCAATAAAATTTAAATATATAATATTATATATTTAAAATAAATTTCAATAGGAAAGTAATTACATAATTTCAATAGGAAAGTAATTACATGCTCAATATAAATATTATATACAATATTTTATAAAGGTTAAAATTGTTTTTGTTCGTAAAAGCGTTTTTGCCAAAAGCAGAAGCTAGAGAAAACTATTTTTGCTTTTGGGTTCAAAAGCACTTTTAAAAAATACTTTTAACTCCAAAGGTTGTCTGTTTAGTATTGTTTATGCTCTAAACGCTTTTGACCCCAAAAATGCTTTTGATAATCGATACTAAACCAAACCTTAATATCGGTGAGCCTTCATTTTTTATCTGCTCCCTGACTTTTAAGGAAGATCCCTCATTTAATAAAAACAATGTTCAAGAATTTTTAATTTTATGCTACCCATCATGATTATGAGTGGACAGAAACTTACGACACCTAATATCAAAACAATTAGGTGAAACTCTTTCAATTTTTAATATTAAGCAGATTGGTTTCTTGAAGTAATTTAATCTTTGTCAATTTTGGAAGTGAGTAACTATGAATATTTAATTATTGTGTTAATGTCTTCCATCAATTGTACATAAATTTGATTAGTATAATAACAAATTTAACCCACAATTTTTATATATTCGCATAAATATTATGAGCTAAATTTGTTAAATCATTATCTAATTGATAGAATGTGTAAATGTTGTAGACTAAATTTATTAAGATTTCAAATTTAAGATCTTTCGTTACACCAATTTCTTGGGAAATAATATCATAGACACAACATTAGAGCCAGATCGACTACTTCAAGTGCACTTGTCCATAAATTGATTATTGATACAAATAACATAAAGAAAGGTAACCAACCTTTAGTGGAAAAAGTTAAGCCGAAAGATTTAGGGTCACCATTGAATAACTTTCTTTGGATTTGAAATTGCATAAATATGACAATCTTATTAATCTAAACAAGTAAAACTTAATCATTTGATATTTTACCAAATCTCTCTCTCTTCAACTTTTTTTCTTTTCTCTCTTTACCTTTTATGGCTTTTCTTTGGTTAGCAGTGAAATAATTATCGTTAGAAGGTGGGCTGTCTTGTTTTGTTGGGAATGGTCTCCGGTCGATCTCTTTGGATCTACCCTCTTTCCGATGAGCTTTTTGGATTTTTTTTTGTTGGTGGGGCCTTATTCTTCTTCGCTTGATAGTGTCATGGCTCTTCGTCCATCTCACCGAAGGAAACTTTTGGGAGGCTAGGAGTCTACACTCAAGACCTTGTTCTGGTGGCTAAAGGCGAATGAGCAACCTTAACTTCCTTCTCTATTGAAGTTTTAATCGGCACCACGGTAGATGTAGTGCTTTTTGTAGGTTTTTACGACACAACCTTCGTTGGAGATAAGCGTGCTGATGGTTTGTATGAAAGAACCTTCATACTTCCTATTCACTTCTCCTTTTTGTCTCATCTTATGACGGTGGAAACAATAGTTGGTTGCTACTAGGGTTTGTTAGGGATTGAGGGGGCTAGGCTTTTGAGATTTTGAATTGAATGCATTCATTTTTCAGGTCTCTTAGGCCATTTTTTTTTATCATTGCTCTTTTCCCTTTTTGGATAAAGTACACCAACAGTCACTCAACTTTAATTTCAATGACAAAACAATCACTCAACTTTCAACCCAGTCACCCAACTTTTAAAAAATAAAAAATCAGTTACTAACGTTATTGAAAAGTGACAAATCAATCACTCATTAACATTTTCCATTATAGGCCTAACGGGACAAGTGACATGGCCGGTTAACTAAGTGACGTGGCCAGTTAACTTGCCACGTTGGGCGAGTAGCTGAAGGGTCTAAGGTTTGGACGGGTTTAGGGAAAAGAAAAGAAAAGTTGGATTGAGATTAAGGAAAAAAAAAAGAAAGGATTGATTGAGATTAATAAGAAGAAAAAAAAATTGATTGGGATTAACATTTTAGGGTTTAATGTTAGATAATTAAAGGATTGAAATTTTTAGGGTAAAGGTTTATAAATTTATAACTAATATTCTATTATAAATTTATAAATTATTTGTTTCATAAACGAAGAGAAATTTGATTACCATATACAGTGTTGCAATGGGGAAATTAACTCAAACCGATGGAGCTGCACAAAAGTTTTCTAATTTGTTGGAGTTATCGACTTTGAATGATTTGATCAATTTTAGGATTGCTATCGAGGAAGAGGGTACATTGATGAGCCAAGCTTGTTTTATGGAAGAAGGATATGCACGAAGAAGATGGGGTTCGACGAACGAATGCCTCTTCTGATTGCTTCAATTTTTGGTTGCAAGGATGTGGTGAATTATATCATCAAAAGCGAACAAGTCGATGTCAATAGGGTTTGTGGTTCCGATGGAGTAGGGCTTTCCATTGTACTACTACCGGTGGATCTTTCGATTCACCTGAAATTGTCAAAATCTTGCTCAATGCTTGTGCTGATATTAATCCATTGATGCTAACGGAAATCGACCTGGTGATTTGATTGCTTCAACTAGTTGCAACTCAGATTGCGGCTCCATTCCTTCTCTTCTTCTTTTTCTCTTATTTTTCTTCTACTGCCTAGCTAGGGTTCTTAAATAGGGCTGTTTAAATGAAAACAGACCCTCCAACGTGGCCGGTTAAATGATAGCAAGGACTCCAACGTTGCCAGTTAAATGACATGTTACTTTTCCGTTATGTTTGTAACGAAAAATTGTTATTAGGACTGATTTGTTATTTTTTGAAAGTGTTGGGAAATATATCCATATTGTAGTGAACATGTAATTGTTTTCTATGTATTTGAATGATGAAGAAATAAAAAATTTAATTTCATATTTCACTATTATATCTTTTGTGTTTTTGTCCTTCATGTTTTGCATGCATAGCAAAATTGTGTGTAACAACCCATTTTCAATGGTGTCAAAAATAATGATTTTAGAACCACAAATCCAATGAGTAAGACCGTAATAAGTAGTATTTAAATTATATGAGTCAACTATAAGTTATATAAAATTTTGATTTGATGAAATTTTAGTAAATTGAATAAATGACTAGTATAAGTGGTTGTCCTGAAAGTTAAGTGGTTTCAGAAAAATGAGGCACTAAGACCTCGTTTCTGTAAAACAAACTCTTAAATATTTTTATTAAATATTTATGGAGTTACTAACTAGGTATGTGAAGGTTTGGTTTGAAAATTTTAAGGTTTAAATAGTTATTTTAGTAAAAAAGACTAAATTGTAAAAATTTCAAAAGTAGGTTTCTATTAATTAAAGGTGTCATATGCTTAAGGGAAATTTAGTATGTGGACTTAAATGTAAATATACTATTTGGTTTTATAGTGGATGGTTTTAGGTGATTAAATGCATGGAATTTGGCTTATTTTTAAAGGAAAAATTGATAAATTAGTAACATAAACTAAATTAAAACAAAGGTGGTCATCTTCTTGCTTGGGCATTTGAAAACCAAAAATTCCATGGGAAAGCATTGAAGGTTCAACTAAGCATTGTCCCTTGCATGTTTGTGTTTTAGAGGTTAGTTTTTAGTGATTTTTATGTTCTTAAGTTCGTATTAGCTTAATTTAGTTAGCCCTGGGGTCAATTTGTAAAATTGTTAAAATTCTAGGGACTTACCATGAATGATGTGAATGTGTTTTGAATTTGGTTGATAGAGTATTAAGCTTGGTTGATGAATAAACTCATTTTGTTATGTGATTTTTAGTGATTTTAAGGTTTAGGGATTAAATTATTTAATTAGTAAAATATAATTTAAATATTGTGAAATGATGATAAAAATGCGCTGATTATGAACCATATGAAAATCAACTAGTATGAATTTTAATTAAAAGTGGTTAAATTGCAAGTTTTGGGTTTTGGAACTAAATTGCATTTAAGGTAAAACATTGGGGGTAATATGAGTTGAATTAGTTATTTAAGCTATTTTAATGGTTTAATTGAATGAAAATTATTATTTAGATCAAGAAACGAACCAAACGGATCTAAACCGAGGAAAAGTTAAGTGTCAAATTAGTCAGTGGCTTCGTTTTTACAACTGTTTTTGTCGATGTAAGTTTGTATAATGGTAAACTGATAATTTTTTTATGTTTGAATAGAAGTTTAGATAATGTAATACTTTGTATAACTTTTATTGAATGATAATTGTTAACTAATTATTTGGATGAAATTGGAACATATATTCAATTGATGGACATAAATGTAAAATGTGAGATTCATGATTTTGTATATGAAATGATATTATCAAAAGGGAAAGTAAAGGATTGATATGTAAAAATTCGCCGTTTGAATCTCCTGAATACTGTAACAACCCATTTTTCAGTGAAATCGAAGCAGTGATTTTTGGACCACAAATCTGATCCAAAAATAAGGTTTAATTTAATTTTATTATATGGTCGATATTATAATAGACATGTCATGTGAAAATTTTGAAACGAAAATCTTATCGATTAAATGTTTAATTTCGAGAAGGACTAAATTGCATAAAATGCGAAAGTTGAATTCTAGTAGCTATAAGGGTTAAATAGCTATGGAATTCAAATCTAGAGGTCCTTATGTGGTAATTAGACCATCAAGAAAAGTATGTAGATTTTTCTTGGTGACTCATCCATGAAAATATAGAAAAAAGGCAAGGACTAAATTAGAAATAGCAAAATACTTAATTAATTAAAAGATGAAAAGAAAATATATCATCTTATTTTTCATCATCTTCAACCTAAAAGCACATGGAAACCCTAGGTGAGAGAAAAGAAACTTTCAAGGCCTAATTGGGTAAGTTTCCTTGTCCTGTTTTTAGTAATTTTGATAATTTTGAAACCGGGTAGCTTAATCTCTCTATTTGAGAGATTAATTTGAAAAGTTATCAAGGTATGAAAAATGGGTCATGGATGTATATGCTGGAAATTAGAAATTTGTGGTATAAAATGAAAGATTATTGATAAATAAATAACTTTTACAAAGTGAATTTTGATGAAAACTTGATTTAGGGGTTAAAATGAAAAGTTGGAAAATTCGATGAAAAAATTCTGAAATTTTATGAATACATGTGCTATAAAATTTGTAATGGGGCTTTGGTTAGGCTTGGAATAGGGAGTATTTGCACAAGTTTCATTTTTCGGGCCTAAAGACAAAATTAGAATTTATGAAAAAGTTAGGGGCAAAATGGTAATTTTGCCTAGGACATAAATTGAGTCCATTTAAATACGAAATCTGTGAAATTGATGGTTAAATTCATTTATATAGATCCAGACAACACTAATTCGAGGTTAGATTGAGGAAAAGAAAAGGTTTCGGATTAGTAGACTTTATATGCGAACAAGTGTCGAGGTAAGTTCGTGTAACTTAATCCGGCATGTAAATATGTTTAATTGAATGTTGTGTTGTATGGAATGTGATTTATATTGATGTACATTACTTGAATGCTATCATGAGAAATTTGATACATGCTTGAAATGGTGATAAAGGGTTAAGTCCCGATTAAATGATGAATTCCGATGATTATATGCGCTTTCCCGAAACTAATAAGGTCTTTCATTTGTCGTGGATGAGATTTAGCTAAGACGAGTAATCCCATTGACCTTGTTATAGAAAGGATTTAGCCCGGACGGGTAATCCTCATATAATACCTCTCGAGCATACGTTATGATTAGGATTTAGCCTGGACTGGTAATGCTGTTATACGATATGTGGCTCGAGAGACTATTTCTTGGTTAAGTGCCATAATGGGTACCCTTGAATAAGAAATTGAAGGATTATTGAATTTTACACTTCGAGTGTACTACCTAAGCATCCATCAAAATTTCAATGATTCAACGGACATTTAACTCTAGACATGGCATGAGATTTATGAGATGAAATGATGATGTCTTGAAAGTGTATTGCATGATGAGCTCATCTATTCTTACTTGATGTATATGTAAACTTTGTGACTTTGATTGGATGTATGTGTTTAGGCAATTTAGCCAAATGGATGGAAAACTTGTTATTGTATACTTAGATTTAATAAACGAGATTGGTAAGCTTAGTTTCCATTATACGAACTTACTAAGCATGTAATGCTTACTCCGTTTATTTTTCCCTTGTTTCATAGTGCTCAGAAGCTCGCGAAAGTTGGAGATCACTAGAGCATCATCACACTATCAACTAGTCATTTTGGGTATACTTAGTAAAATCATTTTGGTATAATGGCATGTATAGGACAACTTGACCATTGGTAGCTTGATGATGATGTCTTGTAACCTAGCCATTGGAATGGCTAGTAATGGCCTATTTTGGTATGATTAGGTAGGTTATTATGATATATATTTATATGTGTTATGTTGTATATATGTAATCAATGATGTTAATGCATAGTTAATTCAAGGTAAGTTTATAACCACCTATGCATGTAATGACATGCCTTGTTGAATGATAAAGTTTGTTTAATTGAATGATTGGATTGGTTGGTATTGGTTGTGTGTTATAGCTTCATTTTGTCTACAGTGTCTAGACCGTATGTGACACATAGCCTGGTAACATAGGCATGTGGTTAGGCCGTGTGTCCCTTGCACCTTAATTTTGAGAAACATAATGTTCAGAATTGGGCACATGGATAGAGACATAGGCGTGTGTCTCAGTCGTGTGTGCCACACGACATAGAGCACGGGCAAATGTCTTGGCCGTGTGAAACCTGCAGCTAATTTCGAATAGAATTAATTGACCACACGGCCTATCACACAGGCGTGTGGCATGGTCATGCCTGCAAGTCAGTGAGTTACACGGGGTCAAACACGGCCTCCAGCACGGGCGTTGTAACACCCCTAACCCGTATCCGTTGCTGAAGTAGGGTTATGTGGTATTACCGATCAATTCACAACATATAGCATACATTTATCAAACAATAAGCATTTATTCACATAAATCATTCAACGCGATTACATTGTCTCTTATAAGGGCATACGAGGCCTTAAACATGCTTCAAAAGTGGTTTGGGACTAAACTGATAACATATGAAAACTTTGGGAACATAGAAAAATTTCAACCATACAAGGGTCACATGCCCGTGTGAACAGGCTGTGTATGTAATATCCTGATTTTGGGCCTAGTCGGAATAGTGGTTTCGTGACCACAAAATCCGAGATAGAAATAATTATTTTATGATTATTTTGAGGTCTATGATATGATTGCATGATTGTGTGAAAATTTCGTGAAGAAATTTTATGCATAAAGTGCTTAAATTGAAATTAGGGACTAAATCGAATAATTTGCAAAACTTGCATTCTAGAAGTTTCTAGTATGAAATTGTTTTGAAATATTAATTAGGAGGTCTTAAATAGAAATTTTACCAATTTCTAAGTCTATGGACAACAATTGGACATGGATGGAATTTTGGAAAGTTTAGTAGTAAGGGCATTTTGGTCATTTAGGGTAAAATGAATTAAAATACAAAATTAAAAGCCAATTTTGCTCATCTTCAACCCCATGGCCGAATATAGCAAGGAGAAACCATGGCTAGGGTTTTTGAAGCTTCCAAGCTCGATTGTAAGTCCGTTCTAGCCTCGTTTTTAATGATTTTTACGTTTTTGGAGTCCCGGTAGCTCGATTAAGCTTATGCTAGCAATAATTCAACCTAGGGTTCATATTTGGAAAAATACCCATAGGTGAAATTTGTGTATTTTGGTGTTTTATGATAGAATATGAGGTTTTAAATTATGTTAGACAACTTGTGTTACTCGGTTTTAAGCGAAAACTAGCAAAAGGGCTTAATCGGTAAAAATACCTAATAGTCATAAGTACATGTTAGAGTCAGAATTTGATGTTTCCATAGAAGGGAAAAATGATCAGCATGTCATAAAACATAAGAAAATAGGTTGAAGTTTAATTTACGAGCTTTGGGGCAAAAGTGTAAATATGCAAAAGTTTAGGGCAAAGCGTAATTTTTCCAAAATATGATTTTGGGTCAATTTGAATAATGTGAGTCCTAATTAGACTATATTTTAAATGATAGAGCAAGAAAAACTGAAATTCGGGCTAAAATGGAAAAATACCAAGTTGTGGACGAAATGGTAAAAGTAGCCATTTTCGCATACGAGGTAAGTTCATGTGTAAATAATGTAGCATAATTGTTATTTTTAAGTTATTGATGTTAATTATATGATATGCTGATTTTTTTTATCGTGAAATATTATGCTTTGTGGTTAATGTTGAGTAATATGCAAATTATGTTTACTACTTGATAAATATGAATTGCTACCGAGTATCGGTTTCGATATTCCATGGGAGACGGCAATGTGAGATCGAGGAAAAAATCCCGTTTGAACCTTAGGAATAGATTAGGATACAAGTGACATGTCACTAGGATGGTTGAGCATCCGAACTCGTTGAGTTGAGTCCGAGTTCACTTATGGATGCGAATGTCCGAACTCGTTGAGTTGAGTCCGAGTTCGTGAGATGTAACTAGGCATCCGAGCTCGTTGAGTTGAGTCCGAGTTCACTTATGGATGCGAACGCCCGAGCTCGTTGAGTTGAGTCCGAGTTCACTTATGGGCGGGTTACATGGTAGCTTGGCTACATATGTGGCACTTATGTGTAAACTTTCCATATATCCGAATTATATTCCGATGTGTTCAACGGGTAAAGTTCTACTGAAATGGAGGAATACTCAAGATGAAAGGGACATATTGGTAAGTGTTGTGAAATGGGTACTTTGAACAGGTATGTACTTAACCCTCGGGTTGAAAAATCTATATAACAACAATATGGTAAGATGATAAATGAAAATGTGATATGAATGTCTTGGTGATGATTATGCAAATGATGTTTTATGTTTGATTATATAGTTATGTTACTTGCTATTTGCATGTGAACTTATTAAGCATTTATGCTTACTCCCTCCTTTTCATTCCTTGTAGTTTTGACAAGCCAGCTCGGAAATCGGGAACGGTCGGAGGCTCGCTCACACTATTCGTATACCATCTTGGCATAATGGCTTGTATATTTTGAGTATGGCATGTATAGCATTATAATCATTTTGTATATATGGTCTTATGATATGGTTATTGAGTGGTATGGAAATGCTTGGTAATGATTAGCCATTGGAATGGCTAATCATGATCATATTTGGTGTTATGTATGTCAAATTGCTAGCTAATCCATGGAAACCATGAAATAGGTAAAATTTACTATAAAATAGATTCAAACAGCAGTAGTGACGTGAATTTGAAAAATCACTAAAAATAGTAGAAATGGAATTAAATAATGAATAAGTTATGGAATCGAAGCTTGATGAGTCTATTTTCTTATAGAAGAAGCAAAACAGGTATATGAGCTATATTTTATGAGATGTTTAAAATTTTGTGAAACAGGGCCAGAGCGATTTCTGGATCCCCTTTTCTGACTTTGGAAATTCACCATAAATTTTACAAACATAATTAGAAGTCATGCTTGATATGTACAGATTCCTTATTGAGTCTAGTTTTATTAGAGACAAACGACATAGTCATTGAAGCTCTGTATAAGAAGATATCTAATTTGTAACACACAGTGGTTAGAGTAGTCGAACCCTGAAACAGGGGAGACTTTAACTAATAAACTGTACTAATTGGCCCAACCAAAAAATTCTAGAAAAAAATTAGTAAATATATATATGAGTCTAGTTTTAGGAAAAATTTACGGAATTGGATTTTTCATTTCAGAACTCGAGATATGAATTTTTAAGCGACTGTGATGCAGATTGCTAGCTTGACTAGAAATTTTAAAATGAATTGTATGAGATGTTTAAGTAATGAATTAAGTCCGTTAACACCTCGTGTTCGACTTTGGCAATGGTATTGGGTACGGGGCGTTACAGTGTACCTCACACGACTCCAGAGACGTCCGTGTCTCAGGCCGTGTGGAAACAGGGCATACATACTGACTTGGGTCACACGGCCAACCACACGCCCGTGTGCCCTTCGAAGTGGCCACACACGCCCATGTGCTCGACCGTGTGCTAGGCCATGCCAAAATTGTAGGGTATACTGACTTATGCAACACGGCCAAGTCATATGCCCGTGTGCTAGGCCGTGTGCTAATTAGGGGTATACTGACTTGTACCACACGGCCAGTCACACGCCCGTGTGTGAGACCGTGTTGAGCATGCTGACTTCAATTCAATTTCATCACTAGGGGACACAAGGCCATGTAATATGACAGTGTGTCACACACGGCTAAGACACACGCCTGTGTGGACGAAAAATAGGCCATTTGCAAGGCCAACTTGCCACCCTTATTCATGCTCACCTAAACAACCAAAATGGTACCATTTCATCATACAATTAGGCAGCCAAAATCATCAACCAAATGCACAATTCATGCCATTCTAATTTCATCTCTTCTAAATCTCAAATCACTACCATTTACTTAGCCAAATACATGCCAAAACAATATCAATCTATATAGTTAATTTACCATAATTCACACTCACATAACTTCATTATAAATAACTACACAACATCTAAAATTATACCTCATCAAGGCATTCTCAAGCATTTTATACTCCACAAATCAATTAATCATTTGAGCAACTACAAAACCATAATCACATTCATACCAAACATACCAAAATAAGCCATCACTCATGGCTATATATACAAACCAAAATATATACAATTTACAAGCCAAATCTCATGGCTATAATCACAACCATAATACCACATCTAGCCTATACATGCTACAACAGCCCGATTTAGACCCTATTTGGAATAGTGGTTTCAGGACCATAAATTCGAGTCAAAAAAATATTTAAAAAATATTTTCTGTGTTTATTATGTGTGAATTAAAATCTGTGAAATTTTCGTGTTTTAATTTTGGCGTTTGAGTGCCCGATTTAATAAAAGGGCTTAATCGCGTAAAATTAAAATTTGATGGTTTAAAAGGGCCAAATTGAACGTGTCTTTATAATTTGAAGTATTTATGTTGCAATTAGGACATTGAATATATGAATGGATGGTAATGGCATGCATTATTAAGTTGTTATATTAAATTATAAAGGTTAAATTTGTAAAATGTGAAATAATATAGGTTTTAATAAAACATAAAATTTAAAGCCATGCATTTTTTTCATAATTTTGACCAACAATTTAGAAAGAAAGAAAGGAAATAAGATTAAGGTATTCGGCCATAGTTGAGCTTGATTAAGGTATGTAACTAGCTCAGTTTTTGATAATTTTTACGTTTTTGAGATCGTTGCAGTTTAATGTACAAAGCCCATGTTTGAATTTCTGATTTTGATGAATATTTTGAGTTATGCCATTGATGAATAACTGAGCTTTGTGATGTTAGCTGATGAATTATGAAAAATATGTTTTGGTTTGGAATTTTTGATGATTTTGAGTAATTAAGGCTAAATTGCAAAAGTAATAAATTGAGGGACTAAAATGTGAAATAAATTAAATATATGGACTTGTATGAACATGGATAACATTCGGCCTACGCATGGTGTGTGCAAATATTTCATGCTTTGGGTTTTGTGCAATTTGGACTAAATTGTAAAAAGTGTGAAATGTCAGGGTAAAATGGTAATTTGCCTATTTATGTGTTTTTGGACTAAACTGAATGAAATTATGTTTGAATGAGTTTAATTTTAATATGTTTAGATTAAGAACCAAAGAAATCGGATTTGGATCGGGGGAAAACTAAAGTTGTCGAGTAGTCGTTCCGTACCGATTATTATTGCCCGAGGTAAGTTTATAAGCAAATATATGTTATTTATTTGATTAAATACGGCTATATATGATGGAATGAATAATATGATAGTATATATGTGGAAGCCGAACATGTATAAGCTTGAAAGCAATGTGTACGAGTTTGATTCAACCGAGTTACGACGTCTGAAAGCCCCGTACGAACCTTAGGAAAAACTAGGAAACATATGTCATGACATAGGATTTTCGATATGTGTTCTCGTGTAAGACCATGTCTGGGATGTTGGCATCGATCTATGTGGTTACGTGTAAGACCATGTCTGGGACATTGGCATCATATTTGATTCGTTTAAGACCCTGTTTAGGATAGTGGCATCGATATGTGATTACATGTAAGACCACGTCTAGGACGTTGGCATTGTACAATATGTGTGATTATCTGAGTATCCTATTCAATTCCAAATGGTTCAACGGGCAATGATAAGTTGTGACTGAATGTGTAAAACGAGCTAAAGTGATCAGGTATGTGATAGTTTATTACCTATTTGAAAATAAGGTAAGTTGGTTATTTGATATGTGACGCAAATTATATATGATGTAAATGAAAATATATGTGTATATGAAAAGTACACTCGGCCAAAGGTTATGTATAGTGATATCATATTTGTGATCTATGTGTAAACACATATGAATGATTATATTCGAGCTTATGAATATAAAATGTGAATAATTATGAAATGATTCATGAATATATGTATATGAGTTTATGTATATTCGGTTAAATAATGATATTATGGCTTTGAAATTGAATGATATTTTGATATTAGATATATATATTCGCTAAATTAAAGTATATGTTGTATATGAAATTGTAAGTTTGAAATTAAATGTGATTATGATAGCATGAACTGGTTTGGTTAATTGAGTTAATATTATCATTGAGTTATTTATTTGCTTATGACTTACTAAGCTATGATAGCTTACTCTGTGTGTGTGTTTGCCTCTATTTTTTAGATTTTGGAGTCAAGTTACGAGTTCGGGGATCGTCAGCGAAGTTTATCACAATATCGACTGTTTTCGGTACTTTATAAGTTGACTTAAACCTATGGCATGTATAGGCTAGTTTATGTTTATGTTTGTTTTTGGATTATGTAAATATGAGCCATGTGAAAATGGCTTAATCATTATGTTAAGTATGGTTTTGATGGTTCGGCCATTATATATTTATATGTGAATCATGTTTGATATATTTGCTAATGGTGATGAAGTTATGTCAAAGTATATGTGTATGGTAAATATTTGGTATGATGTGAAATTGTGGTTGAACATTACTGTTGAGTAAAATGCATGATATATAAGTGGGATGTATTAGGTAAATGGCTATGATTTGAAGTATTGATATTCGGTTATGTGACGAAGTAGATATAGATAATATTTATATGTCTTTGATCATTGGTTGTAAATAAGACTTAAAGTATAATGATTAGCTTGTGAAATGACCATGATTTGGCAAACAAGGTGAATTAGCTTTCGGTTAATGTTAGATAATTGGGGTAACATGTATTTGTGATTTGAAAGTGGGTTGTTTTTGGCTTATAAGATTAAAAAATCATACATATATGTTTTTGTGTATTCAGTTATGTATTGATTTAATAATTATACATTAGTTGAGATATATTTGTAATATGTTTGACATGACATAAATTCTGGCTATATATATATTTATGTACTTAGCCAAATATGTGATCTTTGAATTAGTCTTGAATATGACCTTTGTTACTTTGCATGATAAGTAATATTAGCATGTTAAAATTCGGTTATGGTATGCTAATGTGTTAGACAAATAGTTGGTATGTATTATGCATAAATATATATATTTGATGTGTTGATGTGAAAGGTAAAATATGTTTGATTTATTGGTTTAGTTCTTTGAAATGTTTCATGCGTGTAAAGTGATACAATATTGTGGAAGTAGACATTAAATAAAGCATAAGCATTTAGCATGTTTAATATTTGGCTAAAGCTTTAGAAATTGACCATATGAATAGTAACTTATGCTTTTATTAAACAAGATAGTTTGATGCAAGTTTAGTATGTGGCTTAGTTATTGTGCTTTAATTATTAAGTATATGTTATATGACGTTTTGTGTGTATTAATGGAATAGCAAATAAGTAAGCTTGGTTTAGTCACAACTTATAATAAAGTTGCATGTATATTTGGTCTTAAATATTGAGGAATGAGTTGTTTAATTCATATGTTTATATTCGGCTAGTTGATAAGGATTATGGCTGAATGTTTATTGATTTATGTGTAACATGTAATGTTTTGGTTTGGTTTAGTATACGTTCATATGTGATGAATTAAAATGATTAATTCCTATGTGTATCCATGAATGTCCGGAAGTTGTGTCTCGTTCAGTAATATCTTGTAACCATATTTTAATGACAGATACAGGTTAGGGGTGTTACATTTAATTGGTATTAGAGCTACGGTTTAGTCGATTCTAGGACTAACGTAGCGCGTGTGAGTCTAGTTATACATTCCATATTTTATACTGTAATAGTGTGATACCTCCTGACATTTGAAAATGTGTTTTTGTGTTGTAAATGGATCTCGATCGAGCTATAGCTGATGATGTCGAGAGTATAGCACCTGCTCCCGCGTAAGGGATAGCGCCAGTTGATTTTCGACTGACTTCGAGTAACCAAGAGGGAGAGGCTAAACAAGCCTTTTACCAAATGATGAATGACTGGTTTACTTAGTATATTCGGACAAATCCGGCTGCATAACAACCTCTACCCCCGACTAATCCTCCTCCGATAACTGTTATACCTTAAGTGATTGATCTATTGAGATTACATAAGCCCCCTGTTGATAAAATCAGAAAACACGGGACTGAAGAATTCAGAGCCACAGATGATGATAATGCTGAACGAGCTGAATTCTGGCTTGATAATACTATCCGCGTGTTTGATGAGCTATCTTGTACCCCTGATGAGTGTTTAATATGTGCTATATCCTTGCTACGAGACACTGCATATCACTGGTGGAATACACTAGTATCAGTGGTTTCGAAAGAACGGGTGACTTGGGAGTTCTTTCAGACTGAGTTCTGTAAGAAATACATCAGCCAGAGATTTATCGACTAGAAACACAAAAAATTTCTAGAGTTGAAACAGGGTCGTATGACCGTGGCAAAATATGAGAGGAAATTTGTGAGACTTAGTAGATATGCCCGTGAATGTGTATCGACTAAAGCTATAATGTGTAAAAGATTTGAAGATGGGTTGAACGAAGACATTAAACTACTAGTTGGCATTCTTGAAATAAAAGAGTTCATAGTACTGGTTGAGCAAGCAAGCAAAGCCGAATAGCTCGAGAAAGAGAAAAGAAAAGCTAACTTTGAAGCTAGAGATTCATGTAAGAGATCATCGAGTAAGTCATTTCAGTTGGCATCAAAGAGATTTTGAGATGATTTTAGCCGTTCAAAGACTACTGCGGGTTATACTAGACGTGATTGGGATAGACCACCTGCGAATTCGAAAGCTACCTCAATAGCTAGTGTTGGTAATGTTAGATCGAGCCAATCCGAGTGTAAACATTGTGGTAAAAGACATCCCGGCAGTTGTAGATTGCATGATTGGGCCTGTTTTAAATGTGGATTGATGGATCATTACATTCGTGAATGCCCTGAGTTGGCTGAACAAAACATAGTACAGAATGCGAGGCCGAGTAATATGTCAGCTCAAGGTAGACCACCTAGAAATATGGGTAACTGAGTTGCAGTCAGAGAGGAACTAAAGACATAGCAATTCGATTTGAGCTCATGCACCTGCTAGAGCTTATGCCATTCGCGCTCGCGAGGAGGCTTCATCTCTAGATGTTATTACTGGTACATTCACTCTCTATGATACTAGTGTAATTGCATTGATTGATCTTGGTTCGACTCATTCTTATGTGTGTGAAACCTTAGTATTCAGTAAGACTTTTCCTGTTGAGTGTACTGAGTTTGTGATTAGAGTATCGAACCCCTTAGGCCGGTGTGTTTTGGTTGACAAAGTGTATAAGAATTGTCCTTTGATAATTCGAGATTTGTGTTTTACGACTGATTTGATTTGTTGCCATTTGACGAGTTCGATATAATTCTGGGTATGGATTGGTTGACTTTACATGGTGCTATCGTAAATTGCAAAAGAAAGACTATTGATTTACGGTGCCAGAATGATGAGATTATTCAGATTGAATCTAATGATCTGAATGGTTTACTGGTACTGATATCTTCGACGTTGGCTCAGAAGTATGTTAGAAAGGGTTGTGAAGCTTACTTTGCGTTTGTGCTTGATAGTAAAGTGACCAAAAGAAAGATTGAATCAGTACCAATTTTGTGTGAGTATCCAGATGTGTTTCCTGAAGAATTACTAGGTTTGCCACCTATCTGAGAAGTAGAGTTTGGTATTTAGTACCGGGGACGACTCTGATATCAATAGCTCCGTACAGAATGGCACCTACTGAATTAAAAGAATTGAAAACTCAGTTGCAAGAGTTGAGAGATAGAGGTTTCGCGCGACCGAGTTTCTCTCCCTGGGGTGCACCAATTCTATTTGTGAAAAAGAAAGACGAAACTATGAGAATGTGTATTGACAATAGACAACTCAATAAGGTGACTATAAAGAATAAATATCTATTGCCACGGATTGAAGACCTGTTATATCAGCTGAAATGGGCTACAATGTTTTCAAAGATAGATTTGAGATCAGGTTACTATTAGTTACGAGTTAAAGACTTCAATGTACCGAAAACTGCTTTCTGAACGAGGTACGAACATTATGAGTTTTTAATTATGCCTTTCAGACTTACTAATGCACCTACTGTTTTCATGGATTTGCTGAACCAGATCTTCAGATAGTATCTAGATCGATTTGTGGTTGTGTTCATAGATGACATTTTGATCTATTTCTGTGATGAAACCGAGCATGCCGAACATCTGAGACTTGTGTTACAGACTTTAAGAAATAAACAATTGTATAAACAATTGTATGCAAAGTTCAGTAAATGTGAGTTCTGGTTACGTGATGTCAGTTTTTTGGGACATGTTGTATCAACATCGGGGATTCGGGTTGATCCGAGTAAAATTTTGGCTATACTTGATTGGAAACCTCCAAGAAATGTTTCTAAAGTTTGAAGTTTTTTGGGACTTACTGGTTACTATAGACTGTTCGTGAAAGGTTTCTCTACAATTTCAACCCTGATGACGAAGCTATTACAGAAAGATGTTAAGTTTGAGTGGTCAGAAAAGTGTCAGAAAAGTTTTGATTAGTTGAAAGCCCTTTTGACCGAAGCTCTAGTACTAGTTCAGCCATAATCGGGTAAAGAATTTGTTATATATAGTGATGTATCTTTAAATGGTTTGGGCTATGTTTTGATGCAGGAAGGCAAAGTTGTAGCTTATGCTTCAAGACATTTAAAGCTGCATGAAAAGAACTATCCGAAAACGATCTAGAATTGGCAGCTATTGTGTTTGCATTGAAGATATGGCGTCACTATATGTTCGGTGAGAAATGTCATGTTCATTCTGATCGCAAAAGCCTGAATATTTGATGACTCAAAAAGATCTGAATTTGAGACAGCATCGATGGTTAGAGTTGTATTTGACTACAAGCTTGTGATTGACTACCATCCGGGAAAGGCTAATGTTGTTGCTGATGCTTTAAGCAGAAAATCACTATTTTTTTTGCGTGCAATGAATGCACATATGGCTATGTCTGATGATGGTTCGATTATAGCTAAGTTATAAGCAAGATCGTTATTTATTCAAAAGATTTGTGATGCTCAGAAAGTTGATAATGATTTGTTAGCAAAACGGGGCCAGTGAGATTCGAATGTTGTTTCAGATGATTTTGAATGAAGCTCATAATAGTCGACTATCTGTTCACCCGGGTAGTATGAAAATGTATAATGATCTAAAATAGCTCTATTGGTGGCATGGTATGAAACGAGACATTTGTGACTTTGGTTTGAAATGTTTAGTCTGTCAGCAAGTAAAAGCCAAGCATTAGGTACCTTCTGGATTGCTTCAATCGATCATGATACCTTAGTGGAAATAGGAAAGAGTCATGATGGATTTTGTATTCGGTTTGCCGTTGACACCGAGCAAGAAAGATGCAATCTGGGTTATTGTGGATAGATTGACTAAATCGACTCATTTTGTTCCGATTCGCACAGATTACTCGCTTGATAAGCTACCTGAATTGTATGTTTCTCAGATTGTGAGATTACATGGAGTACCTATTTCTATTGTTTTGGATAGAGATCCGAGATTTACATCTCGATTTTGGAAGAAACTGTAAGATGCACTAGGTGCGAAATTACATTTCAGCATTGTTTTCCATCTGCAAACAGATGGTTAATCTGAACGAATTATTCAGATGCTTGAGGAAATGTTGAGATGTTACATTCTTGAGTTTGAAGGTACGTGGGAACGATACTTACCTCTGATTGAATTTGCATACAATAATAGATTTTAATTGAGTATCAAAATGGCACCTTACGAGGCTTAGTTGTAACATCCTGATTTTCGGGTTTTTTCGCGATTCTTGATATTTTAAGTAAGTTTCTAAAATTTGGTATGTGATTATGGAATTCATAATTTGGGTATGTAAATGGGCTTATGGAAGGCCCATGAGTTGGCCAAAACCCGGTAGAATTTTTAAATTTTGGACTTAAGAGTTAGGTGTTCTGGCTAGGTGCCCTTATATAAAGTTGTGGGTAACATGCATCACAAAAAGAGCTATAGTAAAGTGGCAAGGGTGACGCCACTAAGTTCCTAAAAAGGTGGCGTGTGGAGCATAAGGAAGACACAGGATCGATTCCTGTGTTGGCAAATAAGAGTATTTATTTTTATGTGCGGGAAGGGTAAGTGTTGGAACCTAAGTGGATTACAGAAGAGGAGAGTTGGATCAAGTCAAATGCATAGATTAAGGAGGGATAAGGGGAGAGATTTTAGGGATTTGATATGGAGATAGAGTTGGCCGAATAAGGGAGATTGGAGAGGGGATTTTCGGCAGAGGAGTTTTAGTTAGGGATTTTCGGCACTTAGGTATTGGTGTGCCGTTTTCTCCCTTGAGGTTAGTCTTCTTCTCTCTTTTTCTTTTTGCAGCTGAACCTACCATCTCTTCTTCCATCTTTTCTTCCTTCTCTTTCTTTCAAACCAGCCCATTATTTCCCTTCATTCACCCATTATTTCTTTCCTTTATCTCTACTTCTGCCGAAATACCGCAAAAGTCGAAATCAGTGAAGCTAGGGGGGTGCCGATTCTTTGTGACCAGCAACCTTTTCTTTCCTTATCAATTGTTGGCGTTCAATTCCTTTACCTTTTAGGCAGCCGGATTCAAGAGGAGAAAAACTGTGGTAAGTGCTCGAACTCTAAACGATTCCTAGAGTAACTTTTGGCCAAAAGCCGAAACCCCTCTAGTTTAGGGAGGTGGCCGAATATGGGTATAGGCATTATGGGGTCTTCTTTTAATATTTTTTGTGGTTTATTTAGTGGAGGAGCAGCAAGGTGTAGTGTCGACTTGGGGTAGCTTGGATCTCCGGAGTGGCTAGACCTAGTCATCAATTGCGACAAATGTAAGATTCCTAAGGCCATTATGGATGGTGGCCGAATGTGTAAGTATTAGTATTAGATGATTTTTGGTTCGGTTCAATTATGGGAAGCTGATTATTAACAATGGATTATAGGAGAAATCGTGTAGGAGATCTCGTCGAGAAATATCGCCAAACAGGTGTGTAACGAACCCTTTTTCATAAGCTTAAAGCGATAAATGTGACAACCCGAATTAGGGCCTAATCGGAATAGTGGTTTCGTGACCACAAATCTGAGATAGAAATAATCATTTTATAATTATTTTGGGGTTTATGATATGATTTCATGATTTCATGAAAATTTCGTGATGAAATTCTGTGCATTTCGCGCTTAAGTTGAGAATAGGGACTAAATCGAATAAATTGTAAAACTCGTGTTTTAGAAGTTTTTAGTATGAAATTGCTTTGGGATATTAATTAGGAGGTCTTAAATAGCAATTTGACCCATTCTTAAGTTATGGACAAAATTTGGACATGGAGGGAATTTTTTTGAAAGTTTAGTAGTAAGGGCATTTTGGTCATTTGTATATTAAATGAAATAAAATGGGAAAAATAACACAAAATTGGTTATCATCTTCATTAGTTGCTGCGAAAATTGCTCTCCTCCATAGCTAGGGTTTCTTCAACTTTCAAGCTTCATAGTAAGTGAATTCAAGCCCGCTTTTAATGTTCTTCACATTTTGAAATCCTCGTAGTTTCGGTTTACTTATTTCTACCATTAGTTGAATTAGGGTTTATGTTTAAAATTTACCCATGAATGATAGGCATGTATTTTTTGTTTGATGGTAGAATATGAATGTTTGAAGTTAGGGAACGATCTTTTCTAAGCGATTTTTAACAAAAACGAGCAAAAGCAAGCATAATCGATAAAAATACCTATTGTTCATAACTATGTGTTAGAGTGAGAATTTGATGTTGCCATAGAAGAGAAAAATGATCAGTAGGTCATTAAACATAAGAATAAGGGCTGAAATTAAATTTCCGAGCCTTGGGGCAAAATCGTAATTTTGTAAAGTTAGGGGCAAAATGTAATTTTGTATAATGTGATTTTGGATTAAAATAAATATTTTGAGTGTTAAATGAGCTAAATATGTTGTTATAGATCAAGAAAGGTGTGGAATCAACCTCGAACGGGGAAAGGAGAAAGTTTTGGACTAAATTGCAAAATTCTCATATTTTGCATCGAGGTAAGTTTGTATGTAAATAATACATTAATTTCATTTACATTTTTATATTTCAGCCTATTATATATATATTAGCTGATGTTGAAGTATAAATCGACTATTGAAAGAATGGAAATAAATAATAGAGAGAGAGATCCCGGTTGAACATTCGGAAAAATCGAAAAAATAGAGGGAGCGTAGCTAGGTCACATGTATGGTGCCGAGTGCACATCATGTGTACAAGAAGGCTACGAGATACTATATAGTAGCTAGGTCACATGTGTGATACGGGATGTATCCCATGTAGACAAGAGAGCTACGTGAGAGATAAATGTAGCTAGGTCACATGTGTGATACGGGATGTATCCCATGTAGACAAGAGAGCTACGTGAGAGATAAATGTAGCTAGGTTGCATGAGTGATTCCAAGTGAAGGACACCATGTAGACAAGAGAGCTACGAGATAAATCGGCTAGGTCGCATGAGTGGTACTAAGTGTTCACCATGTGTACAAGAGAGCCGAATTAAATGAGATATGATGGTGGGGCTGTGTGCTGAAACTATCAAGTATCGAGGATTATTCCGAATTGTTCAACGGGATGGTTTTGTGGTGACATTGTAGTCATAGACTTACACTTGTGATGTATGAAATGTGATGAAAATGATTTGTAGTATATATATATGTAAGTTAAAATGAGGTTAGTATAAAGAATGTGTGAAAGAATGAAATTAGCATTAAAACTATTTTGGACAGTATCAGTAATGTGATTTTGAAAATTCACCAAAAATAGAAGGAATTTAATTAGAGGTTGAATGTGATGTGACATTAAAGCTTAATGAGTCTATTTTCATATAAAAGAAACAGAGCAAGCAAAGGAATTCTATATTTTGAGATATTTACAATTGTGTGATACTTGCTCAGGATGACTATGTAATCCCCTTTTTCAACTTTGAAAAATCATTAAAAATTTTAAAAAGAAAATTAAGAAATATAGTTTATATTCCTAAATTCCTTATTGAGTCTAGTTTTAAATGAAACAGGTTTCATGGTTATTTGAATTGTGTACTGAGACAAATTCAATTCGTAATGAACAGAGGTCAGATCAGTTGAGCTGTGTAACAGGGGAAACTTTAACTAATAAACTGTACTAATTGGCTGAACCAAAAATTCTAGAAAAAAATTAGTAAGACGTTTTATGAGTCTAGATTCAGGCAAATTTTACGGATTTTAGTTTCTAGTTTCGTAACTCGAGTTATGATTTATTTAGTGATCATGACGCAGGAGGGACAGCTTGATCAAATTGGAGTAAACAATAAAATTAAAAATATGATATAATTGAGTTATGTTGTAAACATATTAGATTTCTTATTTGTTATTTATATTCTTACTTACTAAGCTATAAGCTTACTTTCTTTTCTCTCCTTTGTCTTATAGTGTCGTCCACTAGCATGTGAGTCGAGATCGTAGAAGATCCGCCGCACTATCAATACTCTTGGTATCTCGAACTCAACATTTTGAAATATGGCATGTATAGCAGACTTAGTTATTTTGTTACGTGTCATAATTGGCTAGGTTCAAATTACTAATAGTATCAAACTAATCATTTTGTACGAAGCCCTTGAAGTTGGTTTGTATTGTTAATGGCATATGTTATAATGATCAAATTGCACGCCATATTTTTGTTGGGTTTTGTTTAATAGTATATACTATAATTTGTTAATACCTCGTACCCTGTTCCGACGACGGATACGGGTAAGGGGTGTTACATTTAGTTGTATCAGAGCTATGGTTTAGTCGGTTCTCGGACTAATAAATTGTGTGTAAAAGTCTAGTTATACATGCCATAAAAATATTGTGATAGTGTGGTGACTCCTGATTATTCTAAAGCGTGTTTTGTTTTAATATAGTAATGGATCCTCAAGGAACTGCGGCTGATGATGCTGCTAGTAATGCGCCGGCTCCCGTAAAAGGGACCGCGCCTGTGGAAAGTAGACCTGAGACATTAAGACAGGGAGATGAGGCTCAGGATGCCTTTCTCCAAATGATGAACAATTGGTATACTGAATTTATTTGAGCAAATCCAAATGCTCAACCTCCTCGACCCCCTTCTATACCTCAGGCGATTCTTGTAGCTGCTCAAGGCATAGATTTGGTAAGAATGAACAAGCCTCCGGTTGACAAGATTCGAAAACAAGGGGCCGAAGAGTTTAGAGCAAAGGTCGATGATGATCTTGAAAAAGCAGAATTCTGGCTTGAAAATTCTACCGGTGTATTTGATGAGCTCTCATGTACACCCGAGGAGTGCTTAAAGTGTCAGATCACTTTTGAGAGATTCGCCTACCACGGTGGAAGACTTTGGTGTGATGGTGCCAAAAGAAAGAGTTACTTGGGATTTCTTCCAGAAGAATTTAGAAAGAAATACATAAGCCAGCGATTTATTGATCAAAAACGGAAGGAGTTCCTTGAATTGAAACAGGGCAAGATGTCTGTGGCAGAGTATGAACGTGAATTTGTGAGACTTAGCAAGTATGCCCAGGAATGTGTGTCCACCGAGGCCATTATGTGCAGAAGGTTTGAAGATGGGCTCAATGAGGACATTAAAGTGCTTGTAGGAATTTTGGAGTTGAAAGAATTTGTAGTATTGGTTGATCGAGCTCTTAAAGCCGAAAAATTGAACAAAGAAAGAAGAAAAGCTGCTATTGAGGCTCGAGATGCCAGAAAAAGGCCGATAAGCAAGCCATTTCAATCTCAATCAAAGAGGTCCAAAGAGACAAACCATCGAATGACAGTTTCAACTGAGGATTCACACAGAGATCATGGTAGAGCATATTCGGGGTCTAAAGCTCAAGCTACTTCGGTGGAAAGTGTGGGTAATGTGCGACCTAGAAAGCCAGAGTGTCAGCAGTGTGGCAGGCAACATTATGGTGAGTGTTGGGGAACCGAGTGAGCTTGTTTCAGGTGCGGTTCTCGCGAGCATTTTATTAGAGATTGTCCGGAGAAAGTTAAAGAAGAAAGATTTGAGTGCTAGATGAATACCACCGCTAGTAGACGAGACCACCGAGAAATCTGGAGGTGGAACTAGCGAAGAAAGCTGCGATGAAAGATTCAACGGCAAGATCGAAGCTAGAGCACTGCTAGAGCTTTGCTATACGTGCCCGAGAAGATGCATCATCTCTCGATGTCATTATTGGTACATTTTCTCTTTATGATACTATTGTTATTGCATTGATTGATCCCGGGTCCACTCATTCCTATATTTGCATGAATTGAGTATCTAATAAAAAGTTGCCTGTTGAGTTTACTGAGTTTACGATTAAAGTGTCGAACCCCTTAGGCCAATATGTGCTAGTTGACAAGGTTTGCAAGAATTGCCCATTAATGATTCAAGGTCACTGTTTTCTGGCTAATTTGATGCTGTTACCATTTGATGAGTTTGATGTTATCTTGGGAATGGACTGGTTGACATTGTATGATGCCAAGGTAGATTGTAAACAAAAAACACTAGAGTTGAAATGTGAAAATGGAGAAATTTTGTGGGTTGAAATAGATGAATCAAATAAATTGCCTATGGTGACTTCGCACATGTCTGCACAGAAATACATGAGGAAAGGGTGTGAAGCTTATCTAGCTTATATAATGAATACTGAGTTGCCTCAACTGAAGTTTGAATCAGTACCGATAGTCTGTGATTTTCCAGATGTATTTCCAAAGGAATTGCCTTGGTTGCCTCCGAACAGAGAGATAGAGTTTGCCATTATTTGTTGCTGGGTACTGCACCGATCTCGATTGCTCCATATAGAATGGCTCCGATTGAATTAAAAGAATTGAAGGCTCAGTTGCAGGAGTTAACAGACAAGGGATTTGTGAGACCGAGTTTCTCTCCCTGGGGTGCTCCTGTATTGTTCGTAAAGAAGAAGGATGGTTCAATGAGACTTTGCATTGATTACCGTCAGCTTAATAAGGTGACTATAAAGAACAAGTACCCATTGTCGAGGATTGATGATTTATTTGATCAGTTAAAGGGGGCCACAGTGTTTTTAAAGATCGATTTGAGGTCTGGTTACTACCAGTTGAGAGTTAAGGAGTCGGATGTGTCGAAAACCGCCTTTAGGACAAGGTATGGACATTATGTGTGACAGCCCTAATTTGGCCCTAGTCGGAAAGTGGTTTCGGGATCACAAAACCGAGTCACAGAAATAATTAGATGTTATATTTTGTGTTTAATAAATGTGAAAGTGCATGCGTGAAAATTTCATGCTTTGATTTTGTCAATTGTATGTGAAAGTTATGAGAAAGGACTTATGTGTGAAACTTTGGAAATGTGATAGGTTAAATTGTAGTGGGCAAATAATGCATGGTGGAAAAAAATGTGGACTTGCATGGCAAATTCCCCACTTTAGAGGAAGTGGCTGGCCATGATGGTATGGGATACAAAATATATGCATTTTGTATTAATATTATAATGACTACATGGTTTTATAATAGGAAATAAGTATTAAAAAAAAAAAAGAAGAAAAGGGTGAAAAGAACAAGGTTGTCCATCCTTGTTCTTGATGGCCGAAAGTTAGAAAAAAAAGGGGAGGAGAGAATTTTTCAGCTGGAATTTCTTTGTTCATTGGAAGGGTGAGGTGAGGGGATAGCTTATTGCATGTTTGCTTTAGGGGCTGATTTTCTCAAGAAACTTGCTAAGGGAAAGGGAGAATGTAGTAGGAAGAAAGGGAAGGAGCTTGCACAAGGCTAGGCTCGGAATGGAATTCGACTGGTACGTTGCTATTCTTTTGGCTGGTAAGTGAAATGAAATAAAATTTGATGATTTTGGATTATTGAGTAAGTTGTTATAGCATGCAAACCCCATGCATGATTCTCGGTTTTTGGCTTGAGTTTATGAGATGAATAGTTGGGTTGTTGATGACCAAAATCATGTGTTTTGTGGTGAGCAAATATGAATTTTGTTGTTGCCTTAATGTCCAAAATTTTGGGTTTTATATTGTTCAAACAAGAATTATAGCTGCTGATTTATTGTTCCAATGTAAGCAAATTTATGCTGTTCAAATATGAATTTCTATTGTTGTTTTATGACCTAAATTGATTATTTCCATGCTGTTGCCGTAAGGTACTTAAACCTTTACACTTTCGGTTTTATCTTTAAATTTACTAGCAAACATGATAAATTTCTGCATGAAGGAAATGATTGTTGTTTCATGTTCTTTTGATAAAAAATGGAAGATAGATGAAGTTATAGGTATCTGATGATTGATTTGTGATATGCATGTTTAAATAACATGCATGCAAGGCATGTGTGAAAGAGTGATTTGGAAATAAATCTGCTTGCGACAGCAGCAGTAACGTGATTTTGGAAAAGCACCATAAATTGTGGGAGATGAGTTAGAAGCATAATAAATTATGTAATTAAAGATTAAGGAGTCTAGTTTCTTATAAAAGAAACCGTGTAAGAAAAAGAATTGCCAATAATGAGATATTTGAAGTGATGTGGGACAGGGTCAGAATGACTTCTAGATCCTCTGTTCTGTCTTTATAAAATCATTATAAATTGTAAAAAAATGGTCATAAGATTAAATTTATATGCTTAGACTCCTTAATGAGTCTAGTTTAAAATGAAATAAACGAGAACATATTTTGAATTTTTTACAATGAGAAATTTGATTCGTAGTGAGGAGTGGTTAGATTAGTCAAACAATGAAACAGGGGAAACTTTAAGAAAAATCTGATATTGATTGGCCAAACCAAAAATTCTGAAAATTTTATGGATAGAAGATATATGAGTCTAATTTCATGGAAAATTAACGGCAATTGATTTGGAGTTTCTTAGCTCCAGTTAAAAATGATTTAGTGATTGTTGCTCAGGAAGACAGCTTAGAGTAAAATTATGATTATGTGGTAAACATTGACAAAAAATTGTTAATGAGTTGCTTATTGATTTCTTATAAGCTTACTATGATCTGTATGTGTGAAAGTCGAATATATATATATTATATATTCTGAAAGTGATGCTTGAATAGTCGAATAATGACTAAGTTTAAAATTGTTGAATTTAAGCTCAAGAGCATTGAGGGGCAAATTCAGATAAGGGAAAAGAGAAAGTAATCGAACAGCCGTTGTAATCGTTTAACAACATTCGAGGTAAGTTCTTAAGTGTTTAAGCTTGATTCCTTTTTATATGCCCAAGAGTTAAATTAATATGGAAAAGGGAATGTAAATTTTATTTAGTTAATGTGCCGAATATGTAATGATTTAAGGCTATAAGCCGATTATGGCTATTATGCTTAAGTTGAATTGAATTTGGAAATTTGATGCACTAAATGAGTGTTACAATGAATAAACTGTGCCGTATATGTGCTGGTGGAGATATCACGATTTGTGATTATTAAATACCTAAAGGAAACCATGATGTGTATAAAATTATTATTATTAGTCCTTTGTGGTAACCGAATATGGCTTGGCACTAAAGTGATTAAATGTGAACTTCGATGAGGTAAACTATTAAAAGTGTGGTGCTATAAGACTATGGGCTAATACGATATGTGGATTCGTTTCGTAAAGTAAATTATTAAGGTATGTGATATGTACTTATGCATGTTAAATCGATTGGAATTGAATCATGAATGTGAATTGCGAAGCATAGGTAAAAATGCCTATGATGTAACGCCCCGTACCCGAGACCGTTGCCGGAGTCGAACACGAGGTGTTAACGGACTTAATTCATTTACTTACACAGTTTATTTTTAAATTTCCAGACAAGCTGGTTAACTGCATCACAGTCACTTTAAAAATCATATCTCGAGTTTCGAAGCTCGAAAACCAATTCCGTAAATTGTTCCTGAAACTAGACTCATATATCTATCTTAAAATTTTTTTCTAGAATTTTTGGTCAGGCCAATTAGTACAGTTTATTAGTTAAAATCTCCCTTGTTTCAGGGTTTGACTACTCTGACCTTCATGCATTATGACTTAGATATCTCCCTGTACAGGGCTTCAATACTTATGCCGTTTGTTTCTAAAGAAACTAGACTCGAAAAGGAATCTGTAAATATAGGGCATGACTTCTAATTATCTCTGATTAATTTATAGTGAATTTCCAAAGTCAGAACAGGGGATCCAGAAATTGCTCTGGCCCTGTTTCACGAAAACTTAAACATCTGATAAAATACGGCTCATATGATCTTTTCGTTACTTTCATATGAAATTAGATTCATCAAGGTTCGATTACATAATTTATTCACTATTTAATTCCATTCCTACTATTGTTAGCAATTTTTCAAATCCACATCACTGCTGCTGTCAGCATCTTTTTTTTAAGGTAACTTTACCTATTTCATGTTTTTCCATGGATCAACTAGAATTTTGTCATACATAGCACCAAAATGATCGTGATTAACCATTCCAATGGCGAATCGTTACCAAACATTTCCATACCACTCAATGAACAACATACAAAATGATTATAATGCTATGCTCAATATATATATATAAGCCATTTTCGCTTGGCTATCCAAATATATACATTACCAAAGGTACTTGACTAACAACAAAGGGCAGTCCTATACATGCCATTATCAGAGTTCAACTAAAAGAGTACCAAAAGGGCTTCGATAGTGTGGACGACTTCGACTTTGACAATCCCGAGTCCGATAGCTGACGAGCAAAATCTATAAAACAGAGAATCAAAGCAACGGAATAAGCATTTAATGCTTAGTAAGTTTGAGTAATGAAATTAGTTTTGACTAAAGTATAACAATCATATGGCTAAATGAATAACTTCATATATGCACATTCTCATAATCATACTTACTTCACGCTTCAATCAACATATTCATACACAAGGTATCAAACCTAACTAAAGGCCGAAAGTTCGTTAATCAATTGAACGAATACTATTTAAAACGAATCGACTTTTCCGATGCATATCTGAAACATACCTTATCGTTTGGATTTTATGAGCGTATTAATTGAAATTATTACAAGCAAGATCGCTCACTTCCAAACCGAAGTATCTTCGGATTTAGCGGATATAACAACTCGCACAAATGCCTTGGTCTTAGTGTAACACCCGCACCGAGTCCGTTACGAGTCGAACACAAGGTGCACACAAACTTGACTTAATCATTTTCACAAATCCATTTAAAATTTTCTGACATAAGTCGGTTATTGCATCACTGCCGCTTTAAAAATCATATATTGAGTTTCAAAGCTCGAAAATCAGTTTCATAATTTTTACCTGAAATTAGACTCATATGTCCATCCACCAATTTTTTCTAGAATTTTTGGTCAGGCCAATTAGTACAGTTTATTAGTTAAAGTCTCCCATGTTACAGGGATCGACTACACTGACCTTCGCGCATTACGACTTGGATATCTCCCTGTACAGGGCTTCAATACTGATGCCGCTTGTTTCTATAGAAACTAGACTCAAAGTGGAATCTATACATATATGTCATGACTCCTAATTATCTCTTGTTAATTTAAAATGAATTTCCAAAGTCGGAACAGGGGATCCAGAAACCGTTCTGGCCCTGTTTCACGAGAACTTTAATATCTCTTAACATATAACTCATATGACCGTTTTGTTTCTTCCATATGAAAGTAGATTTATCAAGGTTAATTTACATAATTTATTCACTATTTAATTCCATTCCTATTATTTTAGTGATTTTCACATCCACATCATCGCTGCTGTCAAGATCTGTTTTCAAGGTAACCTTTACCTACTTCATAATTTCTTTGATTCAACTAGCCCTTTTAGCATACATGGCACAAGGAATGATCATGATTAACCATTCCAATGGCTAATCGTTTCCAAACATTTCCATACCTCTTAATGAACAACATACAAAATGATTTTGATACCATGCCAAAGTGTATATAAGCCATTTTCGCATGGCTATCCAAATTTATACAAAATCAAAGGGGTCTATGGCCAACAAACGAAAGAGTAGTCCTATACATGCCATTTCAAAGTTCAACCAAAATTTGTACCAAAAAGGGGCTTTGATAGTGTGGATGACTTCGACTTCGATGATCCCGAATCCGATAGCTAACGAGCAAAATCTATAAAACAGAGAGCCAAAGCAACGGGGTAAGCATTTTAATGCTTAGTAAGTCTCAAGTAATGAAATCAGCTTTGACTAAAGTATTACATTCACATAGCTAAATGAATCACTTTATTAATACACATTCTCATAATCATAGTTACTTCACACTTCATCAACATATACACACAAGGTATCAACCTATCTAAGAGCCGAAAGTTCGTTAGTCGATTGAACGAATACTATTTCAAATGGATCGACTTTTCCGATGCACATGTAAACATACCTTATCGTATGGGTTTTTTGAGCGTATTAATTGAATTTATTACAGCACCAAAACGCTCACCTTCAAATTGAGTCTCTTCGGAATTTAGCCGGATATAACCACAAGCACAATTGCCTTTGGTCTTAACCCGGATTTGGTAACTTGCACAAATGCCTTGGTCTTAGCCGGATATAACAACTTCATACGAATGCCTTGGTCTTAGCCGGATATAACAACTCGCATACGAATGCCTTGGTCTTAGCCCGGATATAATCACTAGCATAAATGCCTTGGGACTTAGCGGGTATCATTCAAATGCTCATGTACACATATATCAATAATCACGACACATCCATATTTCATTCTCGTTACTAAGGCTCAAACACAAAACATTTATCAAACCTTTCCAATTTGGCTCAATAGCCACACACAAAGAGCATGATTTCAATTGACTTTATAACTTAGTCCCTACGCACATTTATTGTCCGCCATAATATGACAAATCATTTCAATATAATTCAAGTAGGGTCATTACTCAAGACTTACCTCGGATGTTGTCGAACGATTTCGACTGACTATTCGATCACTTTTTCCTTTCCCTTATCCAACTGTGGTCCTCTAAGCTCTTGAGCTAATTCACACAAATTTAACTTATTAAAATCTCATTATGATAGCTTATGGCGAATATGACAAGGAGTTTAAATGGTCATATGGCCATCCTTTAGCTCAAATACACAATGGTCATGCACAATTTTTAATCACAACAAGCAATTCAATACAATTCATTCAAACATCAAAGTGAAGCTCAAGGTACTTAGCCCTTATATACATTAGACATTAGAGTCACATGTACGAAATCACGAATCGAATTCAACACATTAGTTAGTACTCTCCTTAGCAATTTTCCAAGCCAAGAATAGGCATCAATATGCTTGCCTCTAACCGAATGCATGCACACCAACCCCCTTCATGTGGCGAATATGCATGTCCTGTTGAGGCCAATTATACACTTAATACCTCACAAAAATAGCATACATTTTACTAACTAGCGCATTCCATATTGTAACTCAATACGCATCCATCATTTATTTCATAACCGAAACATCATCATATGCAAATATATACCTTGAGATAGTATATATGTCATACCACTACATCATGTGCAAACATATATATATATATATATATATATATATATATATATATATATGCTAGAGCCGAATCTCAAGTTGATTGTAACTAAACATGAACATAAATCCAAAACACAAATCTTACTTTCCATGCAATGAGCATAAATCATACTTATGGATGTACCATGGCCGAATACATCACAACACCATAATTTTTGGTCATGATTAAACAAAGAACTTAATTGTCTTACTCAAAATGCTAAAAGAAAATCCAAGAGTCCTCAACCCACCATCACATATATCATCAACAAGCTTCATATTTAGCATGCAATGGCATTAACACAAAATCCACCTTGGCCGAATATCATCCCCATGACATAGCAAGGATTTGAACCATGGGCTAATAAGAACATCAAGCTAGCAACTAAATACATGCATGAATCTCATGGCACAACCTCAAACATACCTTAATCTAGATACAAGTATGGCCAAACCTCCTCCTAATCCTCTTCCAAACCAAGCATGAAGCAAAACTCCTTCCTTCTTCCTTAGTATTTTCGGCCAAAAGGAATGAAAAAGGATGAAAAATTTTTTTTTCTTTGCTTTTCTTTCACTCACGGCAAAGGGGTTTCACTCACACATTCTTTTTTTTTTCATTTCTTTATTACCCATACTTATTAATTTATTTTTTTCTCCCATGATGTACCAACATAACATGTCTAGGACATGTTTTGCCCATAATTCCTTGTCATGGCCGGCCACTAGCTATTAGGGGGGGAAATTTGACATGCAAGTCCTCCCTTTTGATTACATGCACTATTAGGTCCTTATAGATTAGCCTATCACATTTCAAAAGTGTCACACAAGTCCTAATAACTGAATTCACATGCAATCGACTAAATCGAAGCTTGAAATTTTCACACATTCATAAATGCATATTCTAGACAATAAATATTACGTTCAAACATTTCGGTGACTCGGTTTAGCGGTCCCGAAACCACTTCCCGACTAGGGTCAATTTTGGGCTGTCACACTTAGCCCGGATATAGCAACTCGCACAAATGCCTTCGGGTCTTAGCCCGGATATAATCACTAGCATAAATGCCTTCGGGACATAGCCCGGATATAGCAACTCGCACGAATGCCTTCGGATCTTAGTCCGGTTATCATCTGAATAATCATGCACATATGTCCACAAATCATAACACATCTTTATTTCGTTTTCATTACTAGAACTCAGACACAAGGCACTTATCTACCATTACCATTTTCGGCTCAATAACCACATACAAAGAGCATGGTTTTGATTCGCTATATAACATGATCTAATCGAATCATAATCTAAGTTCCATTACTCGAAGATGTTGTCGAACGATTTCAACGGCTATTCGATCACCTTTTCCTTTCCTTTATCGGATTTAGTTCCCCTTTGCTCTTGAGCTTAATTTAACAAATAAATTGATTTAATCATTTTGAACATCAAAGAGAAATTCAAGGTACTTAGCCCATATATATTAGGCATTAGAGTCATATATGTATGAAATCATGAATCAAATTCAACATATTAGCCAATATTCTCCTTTAGCCGATTTTCTAAGTCAAGATAAAGCCATCAATATGCTTACCTATAGCCGAACGTACAACATCAATCTATGTATTCATTCATGTGGCCGAATATGCATGTCTATGTTGAGGCCGATTATATACTTAATACATTCTACAAATATGGTTACTTGTATTGACTAAATACCATTTTGTTTCAAGTTCAAAACTCGCTAATACACATATATACACTAGTAATCAAATACTAACATTTGCACTTCACCTTAATAGCTAGCTTAGCAAACCTTAATTTAACATATAATTGTTCATAACACAATTAAAGCATCCTCTCCATTCCATCAATTCAAAACACATACATTACTCAATAATATTCAAAATCATATTCGGCTTAGTACACACTTGTTAGCCGATTTTTCTCCATTTAGCAACTAATGCACATATGTGCTCATTTGCTAGACTCTACTTCACCTAACTACCATTTCTCATCCAAATAACATGAACAACATTTGCTCATGACATCAAGCATTCTTTAATTCGGCTATTACTAGTATAAGCTTTAACCATTCATATTTTTAGAAAGACCAAGTTCTTTCCTCAATACATTCATCATCAAAATTCAAGTAAAACAATCAAAATTCCTTCCTTTATAACCATAGCCGAAGGCTCCATTCACCCATCATTAGTGAAAATTTTAGCATGGGCTAAGCAAGAACCATGATAATTTACCTAAAACAAGTAAACATTTCACAAATTTAACACAATATACTAACCTTCCTAAGGATTCAAGTGACCGAAATTCTTCCCCTCCTTTGTTTCTTCTATTCGGCCAAGTTGAACAACAAAGAGAGAACTCTGTTTTCATCACCAATTTCCTTTTCATTACTTTATTACTAACCTTTTATTTTATTATTTCTAACATAAAACACTAACACAAAATATTTATAATAGGCTTTAACCCATATCATGGCCGGCCACCATCTTGGTTTTTGGTTAATTTGACATGCAAGTACAATTATTTGCAACATGCATAAATAGGCCACTTTACATTTGCCTAGCACATTTCTAAATTTTCTCACATAAGTCCTATTTAATAAAATTCACTTACAATTAACAAAATTCAAACATGAAATTTTCACACATGCATATATACATATAATAAGCATCAAATATGACGGTCAATTATTTTTATGACTCGGTTTAGTGGTCCCGAAACCATTTTTCGACTAGGGTCAATTTAGGGCTGTCACATATGACATATATGTGAGTAAGGGTAAAACCATCGTAAATTATCGATAAGGATGGGCTATGTGCGGAACCATCTTATAATTGCTAATTTGAAAGGTTGCGTACGAATCAGTGAGCAATATGAACATATTAGATGAATTGTGACCTTTTGGTTCTACTGGAATTAAGTTGTGTGATAAATAATTTATGTATATGACTTATAGTCGAATGGTCACTATGGGTTAAATTTGAATGGTGAAATGGACGTGTGATATTTATGTATGACTTTTGAACCGAAATGTAAATGATGGTGTTCATATGGAGCTTATATCCGAATGTAGCAAATGACTACTAATGTGATATATTGAATGAGATGTGTTAATATATGATTTAATATGCATGATATTTGATGTGTATCCGGCTTAAAGACCCGCAGCTATATCTTTGGAATTATATCCGGATAAATCCCTGAGCCTAGTCTTTGGTATTATATTAAGCCTTCGTGCCTAGCATGCTTTGTGCCGGTGATGTGTATTGGGGCCTTCGTGCCTAGTAGGCTTCGTGCTGGTGATGTGTATTTGAGCCTTCGTGCCTAGCAGGCTTCATGCCGGTGATGTGTATTCGGGCCTTCATGCCTAGCAGGCTTCGTGCCGGTGATGTGTATTCGGGCCTTTGAGCCTAGCATGCTATAATGCCAGTGAGATACTATTCAGGCTTTCGATATCGGGCCTCGAGCCTTGTAACACCCCGTACCCGAGACCGTTGCCGGAGTCGAACACGAGGTATTTACGGACTTATTTCATTTATTATCACAGTCTATTTTAAAAAAATTTCCAGACAAGCTGGCTAACTGCGTCATAGTTACCTTAAAAATCATATCTTGAGTTCCAAAACTCGAAAACCAGTTTTGTAAATTTTACTTGAAAGTAGACTCATATATCCATCTACAAATTTTTTTCTAAAATTTTTGGTTGAGCCAATTAGTACAGTTTATTAGTTAAAGTCTCCCTGTTTGTGGTTCATCGCTCGACCTTCATGCACTACGACTTATATATCTCCATGAAAACTTAAATATCTCTTAAAATACGACTCATATGATCGTTTCGTTTCTTCCATATGAAAGTAGATTCATCAAGGTTCGATTACATAATTTATTCACTATTTAATTCCATTCCTACTATTTTTAGTGATTTTTCAAATCCACACCACTGCCATCGTCAAGATCTATTTTAAGGTAAACTTTACCTATTTCATGGTTTTCCATGAATCAACTAGAACTTGTCATTCAAAGCACCAAAATGATCATGATTAACCATTCCAATGGCTAATCATTACCAAACATTTCCATACCTCTCAATGAACAACATACAAAACGATTATAAGGCTATGCTCAAAGTATATATAAGCCATTTTCGCATGGCTATCCAAATTTATACAAAACCAAAGGGATGACCAACAACAAAAAGGGTAGTCCTATACATGCCATTTTCAGAGTTCAACCAAAAGTGTACCAAAAGGGCTTTGATAGTGTGGACGACTTCGACTTCGACAATCCCGAGTCCGATAGCTGACGAACCGAAATCTATAAAACAGAGATTCAAAGAACGGAGTAAGCATTTAATGCTTAGTAAGTTTTGAGCAATGAAATTAGGCACAACTGATGTATAGCATTCATATAACTAAACGGATAATTTCATATACACATATTCTCAAAATCAGTCCTACTTCACATTTCCAACCCTTATATTCACACATAAGGGATCAACTTAACCAAAGGCCTAAGCTCATTAATTGGTGAGCGAATAATATTTAAAAGGAATCAACTACTCCAATGCATATACGAAACGTACCTTATCGTTGGGATTTTACGAGCGTATTAATTGAAATTATTACAGCAAGATCGTTCATTCCCAAACCAAGTACCTTCGGAATTTAGCCGGATATAGCTACTTGCTCAAATGCCTTCGGGACTTAGCCCGGTTATAGTAACTCGCACAAATGCCTTCGGGACTTAGCTCGGTTATAGTAACTCGCACAAATACCTTCGGGACTTGGCCCGGATATAGTAACTCGCAAAAATGCCTTCGGGACTTAGCCCGGATTTAGTCACTAGCACAAATGCCTTCGGGACTTAGCCCGGTTATCATCCGAATATCCATGCACATATCAATAATTCATGACACATCTATATTTCATTTTCATAACTAGAATTCAAACACAAGTCACTTATCAAGCATTATCATTTTCGGCTCCATAATTACATACAAAGAGCATGATTTTGATTTACTTAAAACATGATCTAATCGAATCATAATCTAAGATCCATTACTCAAAAACTTACCTCGGATGTTGTCGAACGATTTCGGCGGCTATTCGATCACTTTTTCCTTTCCCTTATCCAACTTTGGTCCTCTAAGCTCTTGAGCTAATTCAAACAAATTTAACTTATCAAAGTCTCATTATGCTAGCTTATGGCCGAATATGACAAGGAGTTTGATAGGTCATATGGCCACCTTTAGCTCAAATACAAAATGGTCATACGCATTTTTAATCACATTGAGCAATTTAATACAATTAATCTAACATTTCCTCATGTGCACCTTGATGACCGAATACAGACATCATTAACCTAATATCAATTGACTAAGCACTTTAACAAATTCTCCTTGAGCCGATTATCTAAGTCAAGATAAAAGCATCAATGTGCTTGCCACTAACCGAATACATGCAACACCAATCTACCTCATGTGGCCGAATATGCATGTCTATGTTGAGGCCAATTATATGCTTAATACTTCCTACAAATATGGTTACTTGTATTGACTACATACCATTTGTTTCAAGTTCAAAACTCGGCTAATACACATATATACACTATTAATCAAATACTAACATTTGCACTTCACCTTACTACCATTTTTCATCCAAATAACATGAACAACAACCAATTTCTCTTCTACTTCCTACCATGGCCGAATGTATCAAGACACCATACCATTTCAATTTGGTCATGGGTTAAACAAAGAACTTAATGTCTAACTCAACAATGCTAAAAAAAAAAAATCCAAGAGTCATCAATCCACCATCACATGTATCATTACAAGGCTTCACATTTAGCATGCAAATGACATCAACACAAATCCACCTTAGCCGAAACTTAACTCATCTTCATGCCTCATCATCACAACATCAAACACCATCCAAGAAGACAACACCCATGGCCGAATATCATCTCCATCATATAACAAAGATTTAAACCATGGACTAGGTAGAACTCAAGCTAACAACTAAAAATATGCATGAATCTCATGGAACAACATCAACATACCTTAGCCTAGTTACATGCATGGCCGAACCTCTTCAACCTTTCTTCTTCCTTTCTCCTTAGAATTTTCGGCCAAAGATGTTAAAGGATGAACACATTTTTTTTTCTTTTCTTTGTTTTCATCACCCTTCATCCCCTTATTTTATTACTTACTCTTTTATTTTATTCTTTCCAACATGAGACATTAACATAACATGTTTATGACATGTTTTACCCATCACATTTTGTCCACCCTCCTTGTGATGGCCGACCACTACAAATTAAGTGGGGAAATTGACATTCAAGTCCACCCTTTTGATTACATGCACTAATAGATCCTTATAGATTAACCTATCACATTTCAAAAGTGTCACACATAAGTTCTATTAACTAAATTCACATGCAATTAACTAAATCGAAGCTTAAAACTTTCACACATTCATATTCACATATTTTAGACAATAATTATCATATTCAAATAATTTGGTGACTCGGTTTAGCGGTCCCGAAACCGCTTTCCGACTAGGGTCACTTTAGGGCTGTCACAACTCTCCCCCACTTAAGAAATTTTCGTCCCCGAAAATCTTACCGGTAAATAGGTTTGGGTATCTTTCTTTCATAGAGTTCTCGGGTTCCCAAGTAGCTTCTTCCATCCCGTGTTTGAGCCACAACACTTTTACTAAAGGAGCCTTTTTGTTTCGCAACTCTTTCACTTCACGAGCTAGGATCTGAATTGGTTCTTCTTCATAACTCATATCGGCTTGAATTTCAACCTCGGAGGACTTATTATGTGCGAAGGATCGATCAGAACGTCAAGCATCGAAACATGAAAAATATTGTGGGTCCTTTCAAGTTCAGGGGGTAAAAGCAACCTATATGCAACTGGACCAACTCGTTCGGAGATTTCATACGGCCCAATGAATCTTGGACTCAATTTGCCCTTACGGCCAAATCTGAGTATCTTTTTCCAAGGGAAACTTTAAGAAACACTTTGTCCCCACGATATTTAATGTCTTTTCGTTTCAAATCCGCGTGCACGACTTTCGACGATCTGTGGTCGCCTTGGACTTTCACGGATTACTTTTACTTTCTATTCAAACATCTTTAATCAAATCAACTCGAAAATTTTACTTTCACGGGTTCGGTCTAAAACAATGGTGTACGGCATTTACGACCGTACAAAGCCTCGTAAGGTGCCATCTTAATACTTGATTGAAAACTATTGTTGTAAGCGAATTCAATCAAAGGTAAATACAGCTCCCATGAACCACTAAACTCGAGGATGCAACATCTCAACATATCCTCAAGTATCTGAATTATCTGCTCGGATTGACCATCGATATGGGGGTGAAAAGCGGTGCTAAAATGCAACTTGGTACCCAAAGCTTCTTGCAATTTCTTCCAAAATCGTGAGGTGAATCTCGGATCTCTATCCGACACAATAGAAATAGGTACCCCGTGTAATCTCACAATCTGAGAAACATACAATTCAGCTAGTTTATCCAATGAAAAATCCATACGTACGGGGATAAAGTGAGCCGACTTAGTCAGTCTATCAACAACAACCCAAATCGCATCTTTCTTACTTGCTGACACTGGCAACCCAGATACAAAATCCATCGTGGCTCGATCCCATTTCCATTCAGGTATCATGATCGGCTGAAGTAAACCCGTAGGCACTTGATGTTCTGCCTTCACTTGCTGACATACTAAGCACTTCAAAACAAAATCGGAAATGTCTCGTTTCATACCATGCCACCAAAACTGACGTCTCAGATCGTTGTACATTTTCGTACTCCCCGGGGGAATTTACATTCGGCTACAATGAGCTTCGTTCAGAATCATCGAAATAAGTTCTGAATTTCTTGGAACACACAAATGACTTCTAAACCTCAAACAATCGTCATCATCAATTTGAAACTCTGATTCCATATTCGAAACACATTCAGCCCGTTTTGCAACCAGTTCATCATCGACTTTCTGAGCTTCACGAATTTGATGAATCAATAATAGTTTGGCCTTTAATTCTGCCACTAACACATTGTCGGGTAGAACAGACAAGTGTACATTCATCGCTCGTAAAGCAAACAGTGATTTACGACTTAAGGCATCCGCAACCACATTAGCCCTTCCCGGGTGATAGTCAATGACAAGCTCATAATCTTTCAACAACTCGAGCCAACGTCTTTGTCGTAGATTCAAGTCTCTTTGAGTCATCAAATATTTGAGACTTTTGTGATCTGAATATACATGGCACTTCTCACCAAATAAGTAATGTCGCCATATTTTCAAAGCGAACACGATGGCAGCTAGTTCAAGATCATGGGTCGGATAATTTTTCTCATGTGGCTTCAGTTGTCTCGACGCATAAGCTACAACTCGACCCTCTTGCATCAATACGCAGCCCAACCCAAGTAGGGATGCATCACTATAAATGACAAACTCTTTGCCCGATTAGAAATTTGAACTAGTCTTGGAGCTTCATCAAATGAGTTTTCAATTGATCGAAACTTTTCGACACTTTTACATCCATTCAAACTTAACATCTTTCTCAAGTAGTTTCGTCATTGGTGTGGCTATCATCGAGAAACCTTTACAAACCGTCGGTAGTAACCAGTAAGTCCCAAAAAGCTCGAACCTCAAGATAATATTTCTGAGGCTTCCATTAAGTATGGCTGAAATTTTGCTCGGATCAACTCGAATACCGATCACGGATACCACATGACCCAAGAAGCTAACCTCTCTTAACCGAACTCACACTTCATGAACTTAACATATAACCGCTTATCCCGTAAAATTTGCAACACTAATCCTAGGTGTTCAGCATGATCGGTTTCATTTCTCGAATAGACCAAAATATCATCAATAAACACAACTACAAACCGATCCAAATACGGTCTGAAGATCCGATTCATCAAATCCATAAATACCGCGGGGGTATTAGTGAGCCCAAACGGCATCACTAAGAATTCGTAGTGACCGTATCTCGTTCTGAAAGCAGTTTTGGGTATATCCGAATCTCGAATTCGCAATTGATAATAACCCGATCTCAAATCTATCTTTGAAAAACATCGAGGCTCCCTTTAGTTGGTCAAACAAATCATCAATACGCGGTATCGAATATTTATTCTTTATTGTCACCTTATTCAGCTGACGATAGTCGATGCACAACCTCATGGTTCCGTCCTTCTTTTTCACAAACAATACTGACGCACCCAAGGTGAGAAACTTGGTCGAGCGAAACCCCTATCCGTCAACTCTTGCAACTGAGCTTTCAACTCTTTTAACTCGGTTGGTGCCATACGATACGGAGCTATCGAAATCGGTGTAGTCCCAGGTACAAGCTCAATACCAAACTCTACCTCCCGAACAGGTGGTAAACCCGGTAATTCTTCGGGAAAAACATCCGGGTATTCACAAACCACTGGCATAGATTCAAGCTTCTTTTCTAACTCTTTGTCATCAAGTACATACGCAAGGTATGCTTCACACCCTTTTCTTACATATTTCTGAGCCAACATCGATGATATTACAGTTGGCAACCTATTCAAGTCAGTAGACTCAACTCGGATTATCTCATTATTTGCACACCTTAAATCGATGGTTTTACTTTTGCAATTTACAATTGCATCATGTACGGTCAACCAATCCATACCAAGGATAACATCAAATTCGTCAAACGGTAGAAGCATCAAATCGGCCGGAAAACAGGAACCTCGGATTACTAGGGGACATTTCTTGCACACTTTGTCGACAAGCGCATAACGACCCAAGGGATTTGACACCCGAATTACAAACTCAGTAGACTCAACAGGTAGAGTCTTACTGGATGCTAAGGTTTCACATATATAAGAATGAGTAGAACCAGGGTCAATCAAAGAAATCACATTAGTATCAAAGAGAGTAAAAGTACCGGTAATAACATCTGGCGAGAAGCATCCTCGCGTGCGGCGTATAAGCGTAAGCTCTAGCAGGAGCACGAGCCTCAGATCTGGTTGTAGCATCTCTAGATCCTCTCTGACTGCCACTAGCATTGCCCGTATTTCTAGATGGTCTACCCCGAGCAGTAGTAACGCCAGGTCTCCCACTCTGATTTACGTTCTGTTCAGACAATCTCGGGCAATCTTTAATAAAGTGGTCAGCTGATCCGCACTTGTAACAGGAGCGGTCATGGAATCTACAACTCCCCGAATGCCATTTATCAAAATACTGACACTCCGTTCTGTCTCGACGATCATTTCCAACACTGGCGACCAAAGTGACTCGTGCACTCACAGGGGGTCGATTGCGATTTCGTCTAGAAAAACCCGAAGGGTCTCTAGATCGACCTAAATCATCTTTAAATTTCTTCGATGACTGCTGAAAGGGCCTCCCCGAAGACCTCTTGCAAAACTCCTTTGCTTCCACATCAGCTTTTCTTTTCTCCATACTGAGCTCCTCGGCTTTGCAAGCTTGCTCGACAAGTACCACAAATTCTTGGATTTCCAAAATGCCAACATACAGCTTTATATCATCATTCAATCCATCCTCAAAACGTTTACACATCACGGCTTCTGAAGAAATACATTCTCGAGTGTACCGGCTAAGCCTTACAAACTTTCGTTCATAGTCGGTAACCGACATGGAACCTTGTTTAAGTTCAAGAAATTCCTTCCATTTTTGATCCATGAATCTCTGACTGGTATACTTTTTCCGAAACTCGGTTTGGAAAAACTCCCAAGTTACTTGCTCTCTGGGCACAACAGAAGTCAACGTATTCCACCAATAGTAGGCAGAATCACGTAGCAAGGAGATAGTACACTTTAGGCACTCATCGGGTGTGCAAGATAGCTCATCGAGTACCCGAATAGTGTTGTCCAACCAAAATTCAGCTTGCTCGGCATCATCGCTGTCCGTAGCTTTAAATTCAATAGCCCCGTGTTTTCGGATTCTGTCAACTGGGGGCTTATTTGACCTTATTTGGTCGATTCTTGGAGGTATTGTAGGTGTGGGGTGGTATTAGTCGGGAATGGAGGTTGTGGAACAGCCGTATTAGTTCGAATGTATTGGTTGAACCAATCATTCATCACGCTATAAAAAGCTTGTCTAGCTTCATCATTCGGATTACTAGCAATAGGTTGAGAGTCCGCCATTGTCCCTTGTCTTGGAGCAGCGCTACACTCTCAAGATCATCACCATCTTTTCGGTTGGGATCGGGATCCATTACTATAATAAACACATTTTCAATTGTCAGAAATCACCACAGTATCAAATAATCACATAATGGCATGTATAGCTAGACCCAAACGTATTACGGTAGTCCTAGAATCGACTAAACCGTAGCTTTGATACCAATAAAATTGTAACACCCCGTACCCGAGACCGTTGCCGGAGTCGAACACGAGGTATTTACGGACTTATTTCATTTATTATCACAGTCCATTTTAAAAAAATTTCCAGACAAGCTGGCTAACTGCGTCATTGTTACCTTAAAAATCATATCTTGAGTTCCAAAACTCGAAAACCAGTTTCGTAAATTTTACCTGAAACTAGACTCATATATCAATCTATAAATTTTTTTATAAAATTTTTGGTCGAGCCAATTAGTACAGTTTATTAGTTAAAGTCTCCCCTGTTTCAGGGTTTGACTGCTCTAACCTTCATGCACTACAACTTATATATCTCCCTGTACAGGGCCTCAACACTTATGTCATTTGTTTCTAACGAAACTAGACTCAAAAAGGAATCTTTACATATATGGCATGACTTTTTATTATCTCTGGTTAATTTATAGTGAATTTCCAAAGTTAGATCAGGGGATCCAGAAATCGCTCTGGCCCTGTTCCACGAAAACTTAAATATCTCTTAAAATACGACTCATATGATCGTTTCGTTTCTTCCATATGAAAGTAGATTCATCAAGGTTCGATTACATAATTTATTCACTATTTAATTCAATTCCTACTATTTTTAGTGATTTTTCAAATCCACACCACTGCTACTGTCAGCATCTATTTTTAAGGTAAACTTTACCTATTTCATGGTTTTCCATGAATCAACTAGAACTTGTCATTCAAAGCACCAAAATGATCATGATTAACCATTCCAATGGCTAATCATTACCAAACATTTCCATACCTCTCAATGAACAACATACAAAACGATTATAAGGCTATGCTCAAAGTATATATAAGCCATTTTCGCATGGCTATCCAAATTTATACAAAACCAAAGGGATGACCAACAACAAAAAGGGTAGTCCTATACATGCCATTTTCAGAGTTCAACCAAAAGTGTACCAAAAGGGCTTTGATAGTGTGGACGACTTCGACTTCGACAATCCCGAGTCCGATAGCTGACGAACCGAAATCTATAAAACAGAGATTCAAAGAACGGAGTAAGCATTTAATGCTTAGTAAGTTTTGAGCAATGAAATTAGGCACAACTGATGTATAGCATTCATATAACTAAACGGATAATTTCATATACACATATTCTCAAAATCAGTCCTACTTCACATTTCCAACCCTTATATTCACACATAAGGGATCAACTTAACCAAAGGCCGGAAGCTCATTAATTGACTGAGCGAATAATATTTAAAAGGAATCAACTACTCCAATGCATATACGAAACGTACCTTATCGTTGGGATTTTACGAGCGTATTAATTGAAATTATTACAGCAAGATCGCTCATTCCCAAACCAAGTACCTTGAAATTTAGCGGATATAGCTACTTGCTCAAATGCCTTGGGACTTAGCCGGTTATAGTAACTTCGCACAAATGCCTTGGGACTTAGCCCGGTTATAGTAACTCGCACAAATGCCTTGGGACTTAGCCGGATATAGTAACTTCATAAAAATGCCTTGGGACTTAGCCCGGATTTAGTCACTAGCACAAATGTCTTGGGACTTAGCCGGTTATCATCCGAATATCCATGCACATATCAATAAATCATGACACATCTATATTTCATTTTCATAACTAGAATTCAAACACAAGTCACTTATCAAGCATTATCATTTTCGGCTCCATAATTACATACAAAGAGCATGATTTTGATTTACTTAAAACATGATCTAATTGAATCATAATCTAAGATCCATTACTCAAAAACTTACCTCGGATGTTGTCGAACGATTTCGGCGGCTATTCGATCACTTTTTCCTTTCCCTTATCCAACTTTGGTCCTCTAAGCTCTTGAGCTAATTCAAACAAATTTAACTTATTAAAGTCTCATTATGCTAGCTTATGGCCGAATATTACAAGGAGTTTGATAGGTCATATGGCCACCTTTAGCTCAAATACAAAATGGTCATACACTTTTTTAATCACATTGAGCAATTTAATACAATTAATCTAACATTTCCTCATGTGCACCTTGATGATCGAATACACACATCATTAACCTAATATCAATTGACTAAGCACTTTAACAAATTCTCCTTGAGCCGATTATCTAAGTCAAGATAAAAGCATCAATGTGCTTGCCTCTAACCGAATACATGCAACACCAATCTACCTCATGTGGCCGAATATGCATGTCTATGTTGAGGCCAATTATATGCTTAATACTTCCTACAAATATGGTTACTTGTATTGACTACATACCATTTGTTTCAAGTTCAAAACTCGGCTAATACACATATATACACTAGTAATCAAATACTAACATTTGCACTTCACCTTACAATCATTTTTCATCCAAATAACATGAACAACAACCAATTTCTCTTCTACTTCCTACCATGGCCGAATGCATCAAGACACCATACCATTTCAATTTGGTCATGGGTTAAACAAAGAACTTAATGTCTAACTCAACAATGCTAAAAAAAAAAAAAATCCAAGAGTCCTCAATCCACCATCACATGTATCATTACAAGGCTTCACATTTAGCATGCAAATGACATCAACACAAATCCACCTTAGCCAAAACTTAACTCATCTTCATGCCTCATCACCACAACATCAAACACCAACCAAGAAGACAACACCCATGGCCGAATATCATCTCCATCATATAGCAAAGATTTAAACCATGGGCTAGGTAGAACTCAAGTTAACAACTAAAAATATGCATGAATCTCATGGAACAACATCAACATACCTTAGCCTAGTTACATGCATGGCCGAACCTCTTCAACCTTTCTTCTTCCTTTCTCCTTAGAATTTTCAGCCAAAGATGTTAAATGATGAACACATTTTTTTTTCTTTTCTTTGTTTTCATCACCTTTCATCCCCTTATTTTATTACTAACTCTTTTATTTTATTCTTTCCAACATGAGACATTAACATAACATGTTTATGACATGTTTTACCCATCACATTTTGTCCACCCTCCTTGTCATGGCCGGCCACTACAAATTAAGTGGCGAAATTGACATGCAAGTCCACCCTTTTGATTACATGCACTAATAGATCCTTATAGATTAACCTATCACATTTCAAAAGTGTCACACATAAGTTCTATTAACTAAATTCACATGTAATTAACTAAATCGAAGCTTAAAACTTTCACACATTCATATTCACATATTTTAGACAATAATTATCATATTCAAATAATTTAGTGACTCGGTTTAGCGGTCCCGAAACCGCTTTCCGACTAGGGTCACTTTAGGGCTGTCACAAGCCTAACAGGCGAAATGCCAGTGAATGAATAAAAGTCTAAGGTTAAGGCACCTCGTATTAGATTGACAAATGAATACATTCAATACATTAAGTGAGCCAGGCACGCACTATGTACTCATACGTGAGTTCGATTTGAATGAAATCACAAGTGTATAATGTGATACATATGTGAATAAATGTTATAATTATATCTATGACCATGATACATTCGGTCAAGGTGTGAAAGTAAGTGAGAGCATTTGATTTATTTATGTTATATGAATTCAGATTAAATATTATAAGAATGCTAAATGTGCAGTATGTTATTCGGCCAAATGGTAATATATCTAGAAAATGGCCTTTTGAGAAATTGAATAATTGAAGTATAATTGGGTTTGTTTTTTTGCATTGCTTAAAACTTACTAAGCTTATGAAAGCTTACTCCGTTGTTACATTCCTCTGTTTCATAGATTGTTGGCTCCAGTTACTTGCTTGGGTTGGAGTTCGCCGGAGATATTATCACACTGTTGAGCTCACGCTAATGGTGTAAATAAATCCTAGTATTTCGAGTCTATGGCATGTATAGGGTTTTAATGTTTTGGACATCGTAAGCCCATATATGGGACAGATTGCATGTGAAAAGAAAAATTTTAAATTGATTGAAATTTTTCGACACGGTTTTTGTGTGATTGACTGAGTTTAAGTCGGGTAACACCTCGAACCCTGTTCCGGTGAGGGATACGGGCGAGGGGTGTTACATTTAGTGGTATCAGAGCTATGGTTTAGTCGGTTCTCAGACTAACATATCAAGTATAAGAGTCTAGATATACATGTCATAAGTAAAGTGTGATAGTGTGATATCTCTCGCTCTTATAAATTGTTTTGCTCAGGTAATGATGTGCTCCAACTGAGCTATTATTAATTGATCCGAAAATGCTATTGAACTGATTGTAATATATTTGTGATATGACGGAATTGAAAGGTATGAAAAGAAGTTTATGATATGTGTGCATCAGTGTAAAGATATGTATAAGATTGTATAAAGTAAATGGTAATGAAAGATCAAATTGGGTGGAATGCAGGGAATGAGTACAATCGTTCATTAATAAATTGACAGAAAAGTCCATGGTTGGACCATGGCAATACATGAGACAGAAGAGCTAGTATAAGACCATAGTTGGACTATGGCATCAAGTAAGCGATGTACTCAAAACCGTAAGATGTTTTCCGATTTGATAAATATTGACAAGTGATCAATACTAAATGAGGAAACTTGATAAGACATTATTGGTAAATGAAAGTTTGAATTGTGATAAACTCACTTATGTTTTGCTAATATTCACATGAAATAAAGTTGCGTGTATTATTGAGATATGTGAAAATGTATTTGTAGCGAGTTGGAAATTTGAAATTTTTGAATCAATGTGCGTAATATTATGATGAGTGATAAAGTTATCTGTGTATACAAAAAATGAAAGTTGCTTTTGAGGCTTAACGACCCCACCCCCTTATCAGTGTTATTATTATAAGATTTCATTGTAGTATGATCGGAATAAATTCGAGGATAAATTCATACGATTTTATTCTTCTGTTTCTATTGAATGGTATTCCATCTTATAAAAGTATATGAGATGTGATAGTTCAAAATGAGTTCAGAGTAACAGTTATTTGATTTTGGATATCTGGACATATAAGATTTCTGTTAATATTATTATTGTTCTGATATGGAACAAGTATACAGATGGGTTAAAGGTTATGTAAAGGATCTTTATATGAACTTTGATTGTGAAATGTTTGTTTATCTGAGTTGTAATAGATTATACAAGTATATGGAATAAAAGAAATAAGTGGTATTATAGAAATGGTTGTGAGATAGAATTTCTATCCAAATTGAATCAAAATTTTTATTATTTTCTAAGAGAGAAATATTATTGGATTATGATTTATCATCTGACGAGAAAAGATCGGTAAGATGGGGTTTGCAACTACAAGGTTTTATTTGATGAAGTGACTAAAGTATCTATAATGTGATCTTTTGGTGTAGACCAAAGTTCCAGATTTTTGGTAAAAAAAAAGAGATACATGTGAAGAATGGAAAATTGTGATTCCGAGAATTTTGCGAAAACGTTTTTAGAGTGGAACTATTTCTTCTGGTAAGATTTTCGGGGACGAAAATTTCTAAGGGGGGAGAGTTGTGACAGCCCTAATTTGGCCCTAGTCGGAAAGTGGTTTCGGGATCACAAAACCGAGTCACAAAAATAATTAGATGTTATATTTTGTGTTTAATAAATGTGAAAGTGCATGCGTGAAAATTTCATGCTTTGATTTTGTCAATTGTATGTGAAAGTTATTAGAAAGGACTTATGTGTGAAACTTTGGAAATGTGATAGGATTCCCCACTTTAGAGGAAGTGGCCGACCATGATGGTATGGGATACAAAATATATGCATTTTGTATTAATATTATAATGACTACATGGTTTTATAATAGGAAATAAGTATTAAAAAAAAAAGAAGAAAAGGGTGAAAAGAACAAGGTTGTCCATCCTTGTTCTTGATGGCCGAAAGTTAAAAAAAAAAAGGGGAGGAGAGAATTTTTCAGCTGGAATTTCTTTGTTCATTGGAAGGGTGAGGTGAGGGGATAGCTTATTGCATGTTTGCTTTAGGGGCTGATTTTCTCAAGAAACTTGCTAAGGGAAAGGGAGAATATAGTAGGAAGAAAGGGAAGGAGCTTGCACAAGGCTAGGCTCGGAATGGAATTCGATTGATGCGTTGCTATTCTTTTGGTGGTAAGTGAAATGAAATAAAATTTGATGATTTTGGATTATTGAGTAAGTTGTTATAGCATGCAAACCCCATGCATGATTCTCGGTTTTCGGCTTGAGTTTATGAGATGAATAGTTGGGTTGTTGATGACCAAAATCATGTGTTTTGTGGTGAGCAAATATGAATTTTTATTCTTGCCTTAATGTCCAAAATTTTGGGTTTTATATTGTTCAAACAAGAATTATAGCTGCTGATTTATTGTTCCAATGTAAGCAAATTTATGCTGTTCAAATATGAATTTCTATTGTTGTTTTATGACCTAAATTGATTATTTCCATCTTTGTTGCCAGTAAGGTACTTAAACCTTTACACTTTCGGTTTTATCTTTAAATTTACTAGCAAACATGATAAATTTCTGCATGAAGGAAATGATTGTTGTTTCATGTTCTTTTGATAAAAAATGGAAGATAGATGAAGTTATAGGTATGTGATGATTGATTTGTGATATGCATGTTTAAATAACATGCATGCAAGGCATGTGTGAAAGAGTGATTTGGAAATAAATCTGCTTGGGACAGCAGTAGTAACGTGATTTTGGAAAATCACCATAAATTGTGGGAGATAATTTAGAAGCATAATAAATTATGTAATTAAAGCTTAAGGAGTCTAGTTTCTTATAAAAGAAACCGTGTAAGAAAAAGAATTTCCAATAATGAGATATTTGAAGTGATGTGGGACAGGGTCAGAATGACTTCTAGATCCTCTGTTCTATCTTTATAAAATCATTATAAATTGTACAAAAATGGTCATAAGATTAAATTTATATGATTAGACTCCTTAATGAGTCTAGTTTAAAATGAAATAAACGAGCACATATTTTTAATTTTGTACAATGAGAAATTTGATTCGTAGTGAGGAGTGGTCAGATTAGTCAAACAATGAAACAGGGGAAACTTTAAGAAAAATCTGATATTGATTGGCCAAACCAAAAATTCTGAAAATTTTATGGATAGAAGATATATGAGTCTAATTTCATGGAAAATTAACGGCAATTGATTTGGAGTTTCTTAGCTCCAGTTAAATAATTTAGTGACTGTTGCTCAGGAAGACAGCTTACAGTGAAATTATGATTATGTGGTAAACATTGACAAAAAATCGTTAATGAGTTGCTTATTGATTTCTTATAAGCTTACTATGATCTGTATGTGTGAAATTTGAATATATATATATTATATATTCTGAAAGTGATGCTTGAATAGTCGAATAATGACTAAGTTTAAAATTGTTGAATTTAAGCTCAAGAGCATAGAGGGGCAAATTCGGATAAGGGAAAAGAGAAAGTAATCGAACAGCCGTTGTAATCATTCGACAACATTCGAGGTAAGTTCTTAAGTGTTTAAGCTTGATTCCTTTTTATATGCCCAAGAGTTAAATTAATATGGAAAAGGGAATGTAAATTTTATTTAGTTAATGTGCCGAATATGTAATGATTTAAGGCTATAAGCCGATTATGGCTATTATGCTTAAGTTGAATTGAATTTGGAAATTTGATGCACTAAATGAGTGTTACAATGAATAAACTGTGTCGTATATGTGCTGGTGGAGATATCACGATTTGTGATTATTAAATACCTAAAGGAAACCATGATGTGTATAAAATTATTATTATTAGTCCTTTGTGGTAGCCGAATATGGCTTGGCACTAAAGTGATTAAATGTGAACTTCGATGAGGTAAACTATTAAAAGTGTGGTGCTATAAGACTATGGGCTAATACGATATGTGGATTCGTTCCGTAAAGTAAATTATTAAGGTATGTGATATGTACTTATGCATGTTAAGTCGATTGGAATTGAATCATGAATGTGAATTGCGAAGCATAGGTAAAAATGCCTATGACATATATGTGAGTAAGGGTAAAACCATTGTAAATTATCGATAAGGATGGGCTATGTGCTGAACCATCTTATAATTGCTAATTTGAAAGGTTGTGTACGAATCAGTGAGCAATATGAACATATTAGATGAATTGTGACCTTTTGGTTCTACTGGAATTAAGTTGTGTGATAAATAATTTATGTATATGACTTATAGTCGAATGGTCACTATGGGTTAAGTTTGAATGGTGAAATGGATGTGTGATATTTATGTATAACTTTTGAACCGAAATGTAAATGATGGTGTTCGTATGGAGCTTATATCCGAATGTAGCAAATGACTACTAATGTGATATATTGAATGAGATGTGTTAATATATGATTTAATATGCATGATATTTGATGTGTATCCGGGCTTAAAGACCCGCAGGCTATATGCTGGAATTATATCCGGGATAAATCCTGCAGGCCTAGTGCTGGTATTATATTCGGGCCTTCGTGCCTAGCATGCTTTGTGCCGGTGATGTGTATTCGGGCCTTCGTGCCTAACAGGTTTCGTGCTGGTGATGTGTATTCGAGCCTTCGTGCCTCAGCGAGCTTCGTGCGGTGATGTGTATTCGACCTTCGTGCCTAGCTTGTGCTTCGTCTTGGTGATGTGTATTCGAGCCTTTGAGCCTAGCATGCTATAATGCCAGTGAGATACTATTCAGGCTTTCGATATCGGGTCTCGAGCCTAACAGGTGAAATACCGATGAATGAATAAAAGTCTAAGGTTAAGGCACCTCGTATTAGATTGACAAATGAATACATTCAATACATTACGCACTATGTACTCATACATGAGTTCGATTTGAATGAAATCACAAGTGTATAATGTGATACATATGTGAATAAATGTTATAATTATATCTATGACCATGATACATTCGGTCAAGGTGTGAAAGTAAGTGAGAGCATTTGATTTATTTATGTTATATGAATTCAGATTAAATATTATAAGAATGCTGAATGTGCAGTATGTTATTCGGCCAAATGGTAATATATCTAGAAAATGGCCTTTTGAGAAATTGAATAATTGAAGTATAATTGGGTTTGTTTGTTTGCATTGCTTAAAACTTACTAAGCTTATGAAAGCTTACTCCGTTGTTACATTCCTCTGTTTTATAGATTGTTGGCTCCAGTTACTTGCTCGGGTTGGAGTTCGCCAGAGATATTATCACACTGTTGAGCTCACGCTAATGGTGTAAGTAAATCCTAGTATTTCGAGTCTATGGCATGTATAGGGTTTTAATGTTTTGGACATCGTAAGCCCATATATGGGATAGATTGCATGTGAAAAGAAAAATTTTAAATTGATTGAAATTTTTGACACGCTTTTGTGTGATTGGTCGAGTTTAAGTCGGGTAACACCTCGAACCTGTTAGGTGAGGATATAGGCGAGGGTGTTACATTATGAGTTTCTTGTGATGCCTTTCGACAACAAATGCTCCAGCTATATTTATGGACTTAATGAATCGGATCTTTCGGCCATATTTGGATAAGTTTGTAGTAGTGTTTATAGATGACATTCTAATTTATTCTCGGGATGAGTGCGGACATGCCGAACACTTGAGAACCATATTGCGAGATCTTGAGAGAAAAGAAGCTGTTTGCTAAGTTCAAGAAAAGTGAGTTCGGCTTCGTGAAGTCGGATTTTGGGACATATAGTCTCGGTGATGGTATTCGGTGGATCCAAGCAAGATTTCTGCGGTCGTTGATTGGAAACCGCCAAGAATGTATCGAGGTTAGAAGCTTTTTAGGCTTTTTGGGTATTATAGATGTTTTGTTGAGGATTTTCGATGATTGCCTCTCCTATGACTAAGTTGTTGCAAAAGAATGTTAAGTTTGAATGGACTGATAAATGTCAGAGTTTTGAAAAGTTGAAAGCACGATTGATGAAGCACCAATTTTAGTACAATTTAGAGCCAGAAAGGAGTTAAGTAATTTATAGTGATGCATCATTGATGTGCCTTGGATGTGTGTTGATGCAAGAGGGTAAAGTGGTAGCTTATGCTTGAGATAGTTAAAACCGCATGAGAAGAACTATCTTACACATGATTTGGAATTGGCCGCTATTGTCTTTGCCTTGAAGATTTGGCGACATTATTTGTATGGTGAAAATGCTGAATTTTCCGATCACAAAAGTTTGAAGTATTTGATGAATCAAAAGGATTTGAATCTCTGACAGAGGAGATGGCTTGAATTATTAAAGGATTATGATCTAGTGATTGATTATCATCCGGAAAAGCAAATGTGGTTCTTGACGCCTTGAGCAGAAATTTCTTTTTACTTTGAGAGCCATGAATACGGGTTAGCATTGTCTGATGATGGGTCAATCTTAGCAAAGATGAGGGTTAAACCGTTATTTCTCCAGTTGATTTGTGATGCTCAAAAGAACGATAGTGAGTTGCGAACCAAGAGAACTCAATGCGAATCAGGTTACGACTCAGATTTTCGAGTTGGACCAGATGATTGTTTGATGTTTCGAGATAGGATATGTGTACCGAAAAGCGATGAATTGATTCGAAAATATTACATGAGGCGATAGTGGTCATTTATCGATTCACCCCGGTAGCACAAAAATGTATAATGATTTAAAGAAGTTGTATTGGTGGCGGTATGAAAAGGGACATTTTGAATTTGTAGCCAAGTGTTTGATCATCAACAAGTAAAAGCGATCATCAAGTGCCTTGAGGATTACTTCAACCGTAATGGTGCACGAGTGGAAATGGGAAAAGATTACCATGGATTTTGTAACCGGTTTGCCTTTAACTCCTAAAAAGAAGGATCTTTGTCTGGGTAGTGGTTGATAGATTAACAAAGTAAGCCCACTTTATACCAATAGAGATCCAAGATTTACCTCGAGATTTTGGAAAAAGTTACAAGAAGCTTTGGGTACAAAATTGAACTTTAGTACCGCGTTTCATCCACAAACAGATGGTCAGTTGGAAAGAGTAATCCAGGTACTCGAGGATATGCTTAGATGCTGTGTCTTAGAATTTGGAGGTAGTTGGAGAAATATCTATCTTTGATTGAATTTGCCTACAATATGATTATCGATCAAGTATACAAATGGCACGTCTGAAGCCTTGTATGGTCGTGAATCGCTTCGGACTCTTTTATATTGGACCGAACTTAGTGAGAAACAGATTCACGGAGTTGATCTAGTTAAAGAAACTGAAGAGAAAATAAAAGTAATTCGGGATTGCTTGAAAGCTGCTTCAGATCGACAAAAGTCATATGCAGATTTAAAAAGAAAAGAGATTGAATTTCAGGTGGGTGATAAAGTGTTCTTGAAGGTGTCACCATGGAAAAAGATTCTGAGATTTAGCCGAAAAGACAAGTTGAGTCCGCGTTTTATTGGGCCGTACGAGATTACTAAGAGGATTGGACCAGTGGCATATCGGTTAGCCTTACCGGCAGAGTTAGAAAGAATTCATAACGTGTTTCATGTATCAATGTTGCGACGTTATCGTTCTGACCCTTCACATGTGATTTCTCCAACAGAAATTGAGATTCGACCGGATATGACCTATAAGGAGGAACCAATAAAGATTTTGGCTCAAGAAATTAAACAGTTAAGAAATAAAAGTATAGCCTTAGTGAAAGTATTGTGGCACAGACATGGGATAGAAGAGGCTACGTGGGAACTCGAGGAAGCTATGAGGAAACAAATGACGAACCTCTTCTAGGTAAGATTTTCGGGACGAAAATCTCTAAAGGGGAGAATTGTGACAACCGAATTAGGGCCTAATCGAATAGTGGTTTCGTGACCACAAATTCGAGATAAAATAATCATTTTATAATTATTTTGGGGTTTATGATATGATTTCATGATTTCATGAAAATTTCGTGATGAAATTTCATGCATTTCGCACTTAAGTTGAGAATAGGGACTAAATCGAATAAATTGTAAAACTCGTGTTTTAGAAGTTTTTAGTATGAAATTGCTTTGGGATATTAATTAGGAGGTCTTAAATAGCAATTTGACCCATTCTTAAGTTATGGACAAAAGTTGGACATGGAGGGAATTTTTTTGAAAGTTTAGTAGTAAGGGCATTTTTGGTCATTTGTATATTAAATGAAATAAAATGGGAAAAATAACACAAAATTGGTTATCATCTTCATTAGTTGCTGCCAAAAATTGCTCTCCTCCATATCTAGGGTTTCTTCAACTTTCAAGCTTCATAGTAAGTGAATTCAAGCCCCGTTTTTAATGTTCTTCACATTTTTGAAATCCTCGTAGCTCAGTTTACTTATTTCTACCATTAGTTCAATTAGGGTTTATGTTTAAAATTTACCCATGAATGATAGGCATGTATTTTGTTGTTTTATGGTAGAATATGAATGTTTGAAGTTAGGGAACGATCTTTTCTAAGCGATTTTTAACGAAAACGAGCAAAAGCAAGCATAATCGATAAAAATACCTATTGTTCATAACTATGTGTTAGAGTGAGAATTTGATGTTGCCATAGAAGAAAAATGATCAGTAGGTCATTAAACATAAGAATAAGGGCTGAAATTAAATTTCCGAGCCTTGGGGAAAAATCATAATTTTGTAAAGTTAGGGGCAAAATGTAATTTTGTATAATGTGATTTATGGATTAAAATAAATAGTTTGAGTGTTAAATGAGCTAAATATGTTGTTATAGATCAAGAAAGGCATGGAATCGACCTCGAACGGGGAAAGGAGAAAGTTTTGGACTAAATTGCAAAATTCTCATATTTTGCATCGAGGTAAGTTTGTATGTAAATAATACATTAATTTCATTTACATTTTTATATTTCAGCCTATTATATATATATTAGCTGATGTTGAAGTATAAATCGACTATTGAAAGAATGGAAATAAATAATAGAGAGAGAGATCCCGGTTGAACATTCGAAAAAATTGAATAAAATAGAGGGAGCGTAGCTAGGTCACATGTATGGTGCCGAGTGTACATCATGTGTACAAGAAGGCTACGAGATACTATATAGTAGCTAGGTCACATGTGTGATACGGGATGTATCCCATGTAGACAAGAGAGCTACGTGAGAGATAAATGTAGCTAGGTCGCATGAGTGATTCCAAGTGAAGGACACCATGTAGACAAGAGAGCTACGAGATAAATTGGCTAGGTCGCATGAGTGGTACTAAGTGTTCACCATGTGTACAAGAGAGTCGAATTAAATGAGATATGATGGTGGGGCTGTGTGCTGAAACTATCAAGTATCGAGGATTATTCCGAATTGTTCAACGGGATGGTTTTGTGGTGACATTGTAGTCATAGACTTACACTTGTGATGTATGAAATATGATGAAAATGATTTGTAGTATATATATATATATGTAAGTTAAAATGAGGTTAGTATAAAGAATGTGTGAAAGAATGAAATTAGCATTAAAACTGTTTTGGACAGTAGCAGTGATGTGATTTTGAAAATTCACCAAAAATATAAGGAATTTAATTATAGTTTGAATGAGATGTTAAATTAAAGTTTAATAAGTCTATTTTCATATAAAAGAAACAGAGAAAGCAAAGGAATTCTATATTTTGAGATATTTACAATTGTGTGAGACTTGCTCAGGATGACTATGTAATCCCCTGTTTCAACTTTAAAAAATCATTAAAAATTGTACAAAACAAATTAAGAAATATAGTTTATATGCCTAAATTCCTTATTGAGTCTATTTTTAAATGAAATAGGTTTCATGGTTATTTGAATTGTGTACTGAGATAAATTCAATTCGTAATGAACAGGGGTCAGATCAGTTGAGCTGTGTAATAGGGGAAACTTTAACTAATAAACTGTACTAATTGGCTGAACCAAAAATTCTAGAAAAAAATTTGTAAGACATTTTATGAGTCTAGATTCAGGGAAATTTTATGGATTTTAGTTTCTAGTTTCATAACTCGAGTTATGATTTATTTACTGATCATGACGCAGGAGGGACAGCTTGATCAAATTGGAGTAAACAATAAAATTAAAATTATGATATAATTGAGTTATGTTGTAAACATATTAGATTTCTTATTTGTTATTTATATACTTACTTACTAAGCTATAAGCTTACTTTCTTTTCTCTCCTTTGTCTTATAGTGTCATCCAGCTAGCACAAGAGTCAGAGATCGTAGAAGATCCGCCCGCACTATCAATACTCTTGGTATCTGAACTCAACATTTTGAAATATGGCATGTATAGCAGACTTAGTTATTTTGTTACGTGTCATAATTGTCTAGGTTCAAATTACTACTTATAGTATCAAACTAATCATTTTGTACGAAGCCTTTGAAGTTGGTTTGTATTGTTAATGGCATATGTTATAATGATCAAATTGCACGCCATATTTTTGTTGGGTTTTGTTTAATAGTATATACTATAATTTGTTAATACCTCGTACCTGCTTACGGCGGCGGATACGGGTAAGGGTGTTACATTTAGTGGTATCGAGCTATGGTTTAGTCGGTTCTCGGACTAATAAATTGTGTGTAAAAGTCTAGTTATACATGCCATAAAAAATATTGTGATAGTGTGGTGACTCGATTATTCTAAAGCTGTGTTTTGTTTTAATATAGTAATGGATCCCAAGGAACTGCGGTGATGATCTTTGCTAATGCGCGGCTCCCATAAAAGGGATCATACTGTGGAAAGTAGACTGAGACATTGAGACAGGAGATGAGGCTCGGATGCCTTTCTCCAAATGATGAACAATTGGTATCTTGAATTTATTCGAGCAAATCCAAATGCTCAACCTCCTCCACCCCTCCTATACCTCAAGGCGATTCTCAGCTGCTCAAGGCATAGATTTGGTAAGAATGAACAAGCCTCCGGTTGACAAGATTCGAAAACAAGGGGCCGAAGAGTTTAGAGCAAAGGTCGATGATGATCTTGAAAAAGCGGAATTCTGGCTTGAAAATTCTACCCGTGTATTTGATGAGCTCTCATGTACACCCGAGGAGTGCTTAAAGTGTGCTGCATCACTTTTGAGAGATTCGGCCTACCATTGGTAGAAGACTTTGGTAGTAGTGGTGCCAAAAGAAAGAGTTACTTGGGATTTAGTCCAGGAAGAATTTAGAAAGAAATACATAAGTCAGCGATTTATTGATCAAAAACGGAAGGAGTTCCTTGAATTGAAACAGGGCAAGATGTCTGTGGCAGAGTATGAACGCGAATTTGTGAGACTTAGCAAGTATACCCAGGAATGTGTGTCCATCGAGGCCATTATGTGCAGAAGGTTTGAAGATGGGCTCAATGAGGACATTAAAGTGCTTGTAGGAATTTTGGAGTTGAAAGAATTTGTAGTATTGGTTGATCGAGCTCTTAAAGCTGAAAAATTGAACAAAGAAAGAAGAAAAGCTGCTATTGAGCCTCGAGATGCCAGAAAAAGGCCGATAAGCGAGCCATTTCAATCTCAATCAAAGATGTCCAAAGAGACAAACCCAGTTTCAATTGGGGATTCACATAGAGATCGTGGTAGAGCATATTCGGGGTCTAAAGCTCAAGCTACTTCGGTGGCAAGTGGGGTAATGTGTGACCTAGAAAGCCAGAGTGTCAGCAGTGTGGCAGGCAACATTATGGTGAGTGTTGGGGAACCGAGCGAGCTTGTTTCAAAAGGTTCTCGCGAGAATTTTATTAGAGATTGTCAGAGAAAGTTAAAGAAGAAAGATTTGAGTGCTAGATGCAGAATACCACCGCTAGTAGAGGTAGTCCACCGAGAAATCTTGGAGGTGGAACTAGCAAGAAAACTGCGATGAAAGATTCAACGGCAAGATCAGAAGCTAGAGCACCTGCTAGAGCTTTGCTATACGTGCCCGAGAAGATGCATCATCTCCCGATGTCATTACTGGTACATTTTCTCTTTATGATACTATTGTTATTACATTGATTGATCCCGGGTCCACTCATTCCTATATTTGCATGAATTTAGTATCTAATAAAAAGTTGCTTGTTGAGTTTACTGAGTTTATGATTAAAGTGTCGAACCCCTTAGGCCAATATGTGCTAGTTGACAAGGTTTGCAAGAATTGCCCATTAATGATTCAAGGTCACTGTTTTCTGGCTAATTTGATCTTTGTTACCATTTGATGAGTTTGACGTTATCTTGGGAATGGGTGGTTGACATTGTATGATGCCAAGGTAGATTGTAAACAAAAACACTAGAGTTGAAATGTGAAAATGGAGAAATTTTGTGGGTTGAAATAGATGAATCAAATAAATTGCCTATGGTGACTTCGCACATGTCTGCACAGAAATACATGAGGAAAGGGTGTGAAGCTTATCTAGCTTATGTAATGAATCTTGAGTTGCCTCAATTGAAGTTTGAATCGAGACCGATAGTCCTGTGATTTTCCAGATGTATTTCCAGAGGAATTGCCTGGGTTGCCTCCGAACAGAGAGATAGAGTTTGCCATTGATTTGTTGCCGGGTAATGCACCGATCTCGATTGCTCCATATAGAATGGCTCCTACTGAATTAAAAGAATTGAAGGCTCAGTTGCAGGAGTTAACAGACAAGGGATTTGTGAGACCGAGTTTCTCTCCCTAGGGTGCTCCTGTATTGTTCGTAAAGAAGAAGGATGGTTCAATGAGACTTTGCATTGATTACCATCAGCTTAATAAGGTGAGTATAAAGAACAAGGACCCATTTCCGAGGATTGACGATTTATTCGATCAGTTAAAGGGGGACACAGTGTTTTCAAAGATCGATTTGAGGTCTGGTTACTACCAGTTGAGAGTTAAGGAGTCGGATGTGCCGAAAACTGCCTTTAGGACAAGGTATGGACATTATGAGTTTCTTGTGATGCCTTTCGGCTTAACAAATGCTCCAGCTATATTGATGGACTTAATGAATCGGATCTTTCGGTCATATTTGGATAAGTTTGTAGTAGTGTTTATAGATGACATTCTAATTTATTCCCAGGATGAGTCTAAACATGCCGAACACTTGAGAACCATATTGCAGATCTTGAGAGAAAAGAAACTGTTTGCTAAGTTCAGTAAAAGTGAGTTCTGGCTTCGTGAAGTCAGATTTTTGGGACATATAGTCTCAGGTGATGGTATTCGGGTGGATCCAAGCAAGATTTCTGTGATCGTTGATTGGAAACCACCCAAGAATGTATCCGAGGTTAGAACCTTTTTAGGCTTAGCAGGGTATTATAGACGTTTTGTTGAGGGATTTTCGATGATTGCCTCTCCTATGACTAAGTTGTTGTAAAAGAATGTTAAGTTTGAATGGACTGATAAATGTCGCAGAGTTTTGAAAAGTTGAAAGCACGATTGATGAAGCACCAATATTAGTACAAATTTTGAGCCGGAAAGGAGTTCGTAATTTATAGTGATGCATCATTGATGTGCCTTGGATGTGTGTTGATGCAAGAGGGTAAAGTGGTAGCTTATGCTTGAGATAGTTAAAACCGCATGAGAAGAACTATCCTACACATGATTTGGAATTGGCCACTATTGTCTTTGCCTTGAAGATTTGGCGACATTATTTGTATGGTGAAAATGCGAATTTTTACTGATCACAAAAGTTTGAAGTATTTGATGAATTAAAAGGATTTGAATCTGCGACAGCGGAGATGGCTTGAATTATTAAAGGATTATGAGCTAGTGGTTAATTATCTTCCGGGAAAAGAAAATGTAGTTACTGACGCCTTGAGCAGGAAATTTCTTTTTACCCCTAGGTGAAAATGACCATTATACCCCTAGGGTTTATGTATGAATTTAATAGATGGGATTTTGATAAACATGGTATGTATGATATGCACGTGACATGTATGATATGCACATGATATGTATGATATACACATGATGTAATCATAAATGCATTGGGTTGGGTTTTTATATGAATGGAGGAAGTGAAAAGGGCTTATGCCCTGCTTATTAAAGGGCTTATGCCCGCTTATTAAAAGGGCTTTTGCCCCAGTTATTCAAAGAGGCTAGGCCTCTAGTTATATGATAAAGCAGCTATGCTGCTAGTGGAGAGTTATGGCGGGGTGGGTCGAGTTAATCCCCACATGGTATGTTGGTTGGTACGGGTGGAGAGTTGCGGATGGTGGGTTGAGTAGTCTCCCCAAATGGGCTTGCATTCTCTCATTGACATTACATGTGATATTGAAAAGGGCCTATGGGCCATACCGTTTAAAGTAAAGGCTTCGGCCCAGTAATATGAAATATGAAAAGGCTTCGGCCTAGTGTTATGAAATATGAAATATGAAAAGGGCTATGGCCCAGTACATGTTGAGATTGGATTTGGGCTTAGGCCCAACAGCCTGTTATTGTTTTGGGTTCTAAAAGGGGCTTGTTGCACACTGAGTTTCCAAACTCACCCCTCTTTCCTTAACCTTGCAGGTGAGCCTTGATGTGGGGCCTTGGGCCGGAGGGGATTCAGAGTAGCCACGGTGATCGCCTTTGAACTTTTACATAAGCGTTGGCTTTCATTAAATTTCCTTTAATTATTATTTATTTTTGCGTTGTAATAAGGCCATTTTAACTTTCCTTTTATTTCTTTTCGGGATTATTTTAATTTTAATAACTTTAAACCTAGTTGATAATTATTCAAATGGGCTAGACGTAGGACGTGTTTTCAAAATGATACTTGTTTTCAAAATAGCTCGACGCCACGATTAATCGATTTCAAATTTTTGCCTAACTTATTTTCCCTTTGAAATTGGGCTTTCCTTCTTGATTCCAGAGAATTTGAAAAGCAACCCCAAGAGGGTGGAATTGGGATGGCCTTATTTTTTGTTTTTTTTGGAAAGAAGGGTGCAACCGAGTGTGCGACTAGGGGTAGCTTAGGTGTTGAGTTAGATAGATTAGCGGATAGTAGTGAGCCACATTGTATGCGTGGCTTAAACTGAAGTATCTGAGTATAGATGATCTTCATGGTCAATCTCAGAATGTATAATTTACATGCATTATAAGGATCGTGAGTCGAATCATTTGCCGAGAATGATTCCATGGATTAAGACCTTTAAGGTTAGTGAATAATTAGCAATGCTTAGAGTGAGCATGATTCAAGGAGAATTGGGATCAAGAAGAGTACTGATACGAACTTTAAAGACTACTGAATCGAATTGCTAAATCAGGTAATACAATTGAGTTATGGTTATCCGATGTATTGTTAGTTTTAGGAAGTTAGTTTGGTATTGTAGAATCAATGCTGGACATGAATTGGTAGAAGTGGATTTAAGTTCACTTAATTTTAATTACAATTAGGTAATTTAACTGCATACCTTTTGCACAACATGTTAACCATTCTCATTTCTCTTAAAGGGCCTATTATGTCATTCATTTCTCATATTGCTTCACTAACTAGCAACATAGGAATAAGTCTTTAACATTAATTGCATAGTGACATTTTGGATCATTTTCCTTAGCATACTTTAAGATAAGAAGGTAAGCTAATTAAAGTTAAGTCTTTCTAAAAACTTCCTTAGTAAATGAAGGTGGTATGTTATAGATGATTCTAATGATTATTGTGGTTTATGTAGAAACAGTTATGTCGATGGGTGTGTTGGATTTCCATGGGCTAGACAATCTCATGACAAAGGTAAGATCGGCCATGGCTAATGTAATGATAGTATGATTTTTGCAATTAATGGATTATTATGTAATATGGAATATGAGATTCAGAACCGATGGTTATGAATGCTAGTATAGTATAAGTTAGCCGAAAGGTAGTGAAATTAGCCTTAACTGACAAGCTTGACTTATTCGACATGGTAGGATTCATTGAAATGATCTGAATTAAATAAGGGTATTTCTTATTATTCTAGGGTCGTAATAGCAATTGGATTGGTAGAATGATTTAAGATTGATGTTAAGACCTGATATAATGAGATTGGCAATGCCTCATGACGATCAAAGAACTTGTTAGGCCAATGCTCAATTGCTAAATGGTAATGGCTGCATCAATGTGATATGTTTATATAGAACATTTAAGGGATGTAAATTGAATTTAAAAGCAGTACCCTTAAAGACCTTTGCAGCTTATGGTTAGGAATAATGGGATTGTAACATGATTATGGTATAACAAATGTATGATTGTAACATGTTGAGATTCAATGTTTCAATAGCATTGATTGGCTTATTGAGGGAACGAAGTGTTAGCTTACTCGTTATTAAAGGTTTAGCGTTAACTTAAGGTATGTTGCTATGTTATGCAAATGCTAGGAATTATTCAAGTAACGGTTAGAAAGAGAGTGGTGTGTTTCGGAGATAGTGAGCTACTTAATGTGATTTTCGAAGTGACATTGAATTGTAATCATCAAATGCTTCGTAGGTTGACATATAGTGATATAATAAGTTGTCATTTCATTTCATGATAACATGGCCATACAGTTATATGAATGTCTAACGCATATGTTCATGAAGTCTACTGATTGCCAGACTGTTGACATATTCGATAGCCTATTGGCTCCTTATGTACTGGCAAGGTGAATGTGTGAATCGAATAATCGATAGATAGTTAACGACATTTGAATGCATATCCGGATTTTGTTACGTTTAGTATCATAATTCATTTTACTAAATAAGCTTAAGATTGGTTTAAATAATTTTTCATCTAATTTAGTCTAAACTTGGTATTAATTTGATTGAAACGTTCTTCAAAAGCATATTTTCAATGATGCATGTTTAAATGGATTACTTAAGAGCACTTAATTAAACTGTAAACGAGTGATATCAGTAGGTGCAATTTAAGTCAGTTCTTAAAAAGGCTTCGATGATACTCATAACTACACGTAGTGGATTGCAAGACTCATAAATTAGGTACACATAGACTGTCTCAAATTGGAAACTAGGACGGGATTGACCCAGTCGCATCGGACCGACGTCATGGCCGTAGTGACGACAGGACGTATGACATACAGCTGAATCTTGTAAAGTTAAGTTTCTTAAAAATTGAATATTTGAATATGCAATTTTAATTAGTTATGTGATCAGATACAGATTATTAGGTCTATCGAGTAGTCAATGGTCTGGTAATGTAATTTTAAGGTGAATCGAATGCAGTGGAGTTAGTCTATGACGCAAAGATGATGCTGCAACCTAAGAGGTTAGATCTTCGCACTAGATAGTAATGAATAGGTAGCTTCAGAAGGGAGTAGACAGTTTGAGGTATAGTACCGAAATTGTAAATGACTACAATCGTATGAGATCGAACATAGCAGTATTTTAGAGATTGCTAGTGACGTAGTGCAAGTTGAAGTAAGATTAGTAAATGAATCTGTGCAAGAGGAGCTTCGATGAGATCCTAAGGCAGCGTGATTGTGCATAGAAGAGAGTATGAGGCATAGCAAACTGGCATATGTGGGTTGGTATGAAATGATGCGGATTTCAGGAGTTCAGGTTAAATTGTAGCTATAGCAGAGGTATACAGCCATAGGGTGAGTATAGGCAATAGTAGACCAGAGGTAGGCAATGTAGCGATATGTGGATGGATTAAGGACGAGTGGCACTGTGACGCTGTGGTACGAGGAGCAAACCGGATGACCGTAAAGGACTATGAGCTAGATGCAAGTGTAGAGATGGGTATGTCCAAATCTTGTACTGTAGTGATCAACAGACCAAAGGTATGAGGTTGAGCAACAGTGAATGTAGTGCATAGTCGAGTATGGCAACTCTGGAGTGTAGCGCAATGGTGCAAGCTTAGATGATTGGTATGCTAGGACGGGAGCGTTGGTAGAGAAGAGTTAGTACACGAGTGAACTATGTAAATTAGATACAAGAGTGTAATGCTTGACTAAAATTGTTAAGATAGATGAAGCCAGGCCGAATTTACCATGGTTTGGATGATGTGGTGCATAGGGATGCGAAATGATGCGTTGATGAGTGGCAGTGGTCATATTCGATGTTGAAATCGAGGATGTGTAAGCCAGATCCAGCGAGGATGTGAGACTGATGGTAAAAGCATAAGTTCAAGAATGATTGTGAATGTATGATGATAGTGAAATTGTGTGCAATCATAGCCGATGATGGTTATAAGAATCAAGGAGAGGATGTGAAATCGGTAACGTTTGCTTGACATTGAATGATGTAGGCAATGAATAGTGCTTTCATTATGCTTTGTGTTAATGGGGATGATGGTAGTATTTAGGATGTAGTGACCAAGAAGAATGTTGGAAATTGGTCTTAATAATTAAGTTATGATGAGTCAATAAAATATGACATTAAATTGTTGGTGGAATATTAAGGTGTGTGTATGAATGTTGTATTAGTGATCAAGAATGAAAAAATAGAGTTCATAGATCATGAAATTTGCCTAAAATATGTAATGATATAGGATGAGTCTTGTAATTATACATTTGGAATGGTGTATAAGTTGATGATAATTAGGAATGAAAAATTTGTGTTGTTAAGTGCTGTAGAATTGAGTAGATTTAAAGTAGCTAAGTTATGGTTGATGTGGAAGAAATTGTTAATGTGAAGAATGACATGTAAGTTAGTAAATGTTGAAATTTTCATTGAATAGTGAAATGTTTATTCGTATAGTGAAATTGATGGGTTAAGTATGTGCATGTTAATATGTTATTATGAATTGTGTTGATGGTTGATATGATTGATGGTATTAATGTTAAATATAATTGTGATGGTAATGGAAAATCTAAGTTAGTGAAGAATAAAGTAGATTGAGAAATATGAATAGTGCTATTGAATAAGGAAGTATTGTATTGACATTAGATGGAATTAGGTAACTAGTATGAATAGTAGTTATATGATGTAATGATATGTATACATCTATGGTAAATAGTAGATTAATGTAATCGATCATATGTCATAAATGAAGGATTACATGGTATGTATCTAGTGTAAATAGCTTATGTATCGCTAATAGAAAGCAAGGAAATAAGATAATGATAGGAATATGCGAAAAGGTAAGTACATGAAAAATAGTGTCATATTGATTAATGTGCATAAGCTATGAATTAAAACTGATGTAATATATGTTATAATGAGTTGAATGAATTTATATGAATTTGTATGAATCGTAAAGAAGATAAGTGGAAGTTTGATTGTAGTGTGGGCTTAATTAAGGAAGTGCGCAATGTGAAGTTGTCGTTCGAAATTGGTAATAAGCATAAGTGTATGATGCATAAATATGGACATGTGTGCAATTGAAAATACTAGTTGGATGCGGAAGGTATGGAACTGTAAAGGGTAATAACGAATGGATAATGTGCAGATGGTTGAAGTAAGCATGTAGGCATTTGCAATATATGAGTGGTCTCAAATTGGCAATGTGCGTAGGTAAGATCGGATGCTTAATGTGAATAGTGCTCATGTGAAGTAGTAGCTCGGGTGAATATATGATGTGAATCATGTGATGATTAGATAGCTATGGAATGGTAAAAGTGGTATATTATGGTTGTTGAATTATTGGTATGATGGATATGTAATGATTGTTGTAGAATAGTTGTGTTGAATGTAAGTATTCATGGATTGATACTGATTGTGAGATGAATGAGTTACTGTCGATAATGTCGTATTTAGACTTGATCTGGATGTGATACTTTACTGGATTTGCGAAGTCTGTAACTTATGGTTCGATAACTCTATTGTTTCGTTGTATCTGGTACTTCGTGTATGTATGTTGTCAGTTTGAAGATCATGTCATGCACATAAATCTTTGGTATTACATGGTATGTATGATATGAACATGACATGTATGATATGCACATGATATGTATGATATGTACATGATGTAATCATAAATGCATTGGGTTGGGTTTTTATATGAATGGAGGAAGTGAAAAAGGGCTTATGCCCCAGTTATTAAAGGGCTTATGCCCCAGTTATTAAAAGGGCTTTTGCCCCAGTTATTCAAAGAGGCTAGGCCTCTAGTTATATGATAAAGTAGCTATGCTGCCAGTGGAGAGTTATGGCGGGGTGGGTCGAGTTAATCCCCACATGGTGTGTTGGTTGGTACGGGTGGAGAGTAGCGGATGGTGGGTTGAGTAGTCTCCCCAAATGGGCTTGCATTCTCTCATTGACATTACATGTGATATTGAAATGGGCCTATGGGCCATACCGTTTACAGTAAAGGCTTCGGCCTAGTAATATGAAATATAAAAAGGCTTCGGCCCAGTGTTATGTAATATGAAATATGAAAAGGGCTATGGCCCAGTACATGTTGAGATTGGATTTGGGCTTAGGCCCAATAGGCTGTTATTGTTTTGGGCTCTGAAAGGGGCTTGTTGCACACTGAGTTTCCAAACTCACCCCCCTTTCCTTAACCTTGCAAGTGAGCCTTGATGTGGGGACTTGGGCCGGAGGGGATTCAGAGTAGCCACGGTGATCGCCTTTGGACTTTTAAATAAGCGTTGGTTTTTATTAAATTTCCTTTAATTATTCATTATTTTTGGGTTGTAATAAGGCCATTTTAACTTTCCTTTTATTTCTTTTCGGATTATTTTAATTTTAATAACTTTAAACACGGTTGATAATTATTCAAATGGGCTAGACGTAGGACGTGTTTTCAAAACGATACTTGTTTTCAAAATAGCTCGACGCCACTGTTAATCGATTTATCAAAGACGCCCACTTAAACAAATTTAAACTCGATATAACAAAGTGTGGCTATGGTTGTGGGCATGTCAGGATTGGATCCAATCAAAGAGCTTGGTACTTTAGCGACCTTCATGGTTCACCTCCTCGTCCCTGATACCTACCGGTGCCTAGCTTCCATACACTTTGTCAACTCAACAAAATATATGGTTTTTAAAACACTAAGGCGAACGTGGGTTTTCAACTCCAACGTGTACGCCGATTCTACCATAACGTCTGGGCCGAGTTTGGGGTGTTACATTTAGTGGTATCAGAGCCAGGTTGCAACAACTCGGCTGTGGATCGGATTCAAAATTTTTTCCAAAACTTAGGCTTAAGAAAGGTATTTTTGGAAATGATTTTTGGAAATTCTTTTCAAAGATGTTTTACAGAGTATACATGTTAAAGTGGTACGAGTTTTTCTACTTTAAATCAAGAGTTCAAAATAAAGGGTGTTTTCAAATCAAAGTTTTCAAATTTCTATTTTGGTGATCAAAACATGGTTTTCAAGTTTTGGATTGGAGAAAGAAGTGGCGATCGAATCCCCAAAGACCAAGTCTATAAGTATATTTTCTTCACTTAATTATGATAATGATATGATATTATGAATAGTGTTGAGACTCTACTATGATGTCAGTAGATAGGGTAAAACTGTGAAACGGTAGAAATGAGACTGTAGCTAGACTAGGACGATACAAAAACAATTCTTGAACGGCTACCTTTCCATAAGATATTTTCTTAATAAACAAAGGAACATTATACTAATTTCATAAAATTTGTAAATCGATAATTCGATATGAGTACAAGAGGAGTTCAGGACGAGGTCATGGACGTGGTCGCGAAGGGCGCAAGCTGAATCTTCATCCTCAGGGCATAGGCCAGCTGAGGAGCCATCTGTGCCACAAGCAATGGAGACTGGGTCTTATGATCGGGCTGCGGGGGATGATGCTTTGTTCCAAGCCATGTTAAGGGTTTTAGAAAGAGTTGCTGGAGCTAGTACTGGGACAATGAATAGGGGGTCTATATCAGAGCGAATCCAGGCCAACGGAGTAGAAGTATTTAGGGGTGTATCCGGAGTAGCCCCAAATGTGGCAGAATATTGGTTAGAGGCAACAGAACGGATCATGGACGATCTAGACTGCTTAGTGGAGCAAAAACTGAAAGGATCTGTGTCGCTGCTACGTGACGAGGCATGTTGGAGCAAGTAACCTGGGAATTGTTCAAAACTGCTTTTAAAGGGAGGTATGTTGGAGCAAGCTATGTGGATGCTCATCAGAAGGAATTCTTGAATCTGACTCATGGTGATAAGACCGAAAGGCAGTATGAGGCGAATTTTGAGGCCGAGTCGATATGCTAGTGGGATAGTGGCAATCGAATATGAGCGCATGTGCAATTTGAGGATGGTCTCTGCGATGAGCTTAGAATATTGATAGCTCTATAGAGGGAGCGTGGTTTTGCTGCATTGGTAGAGAAGACTAAGATAGCCGAGGAGGTGAAGCTAACGAGCGACAGAATCGTGAGAAGGATCGACCCAGATTTAAGAGGGATTTTAGACCGTCAAGTGCCACGAATCAAAATGTTAAAAGAGTAAGGATGGAAAAACCAGTTCGAGCAGTTCCAGTAAATACTTATAGACCGCAGGCTTGCAGGGATTGTGGTAAGGTGCATATGGGGGAGTGCTGGAAACAAACTGGAGCATGTTTTTGATGTGGGTCTAGGGAGCATAAGTTCAGAGAGTGTCCTCGGAGGACAGCTCAGGAGCTAGCTGCAGAGCAAAGGGATGTCCAACCACGGCGAGGAAGACCGCCACCACAGGGGGGTCGTGGGCAAGGTACAGGTGGTAATGGTAATGGACGAGGACGTGGGGCACCTGGCAGAGGTGTTGGACATGCCAAGCCCGACGGTACCGGCATTGGTTTATGCCGCACGACGTCGTAAGGAGGGTGACGCCCCGATGTTATAATCGGTACATTCTTCATTCATAGCATGCCTTACATCGCTTTGATTGATGTGGGTTCCACTCACCGTATGTTGCTTGTGATGTATCCGGGCTTTGGATGTGCTTCCCGAGGAGACTGTGAGTGGGGTATCGGTGATAAGTGTGACACCAAAATTGACCCTAGACGGATGTGGTTTCGGACCATTAAAACCGAGGCATAAAAATAATTTAAAATTTATTTTGATGCCTATGATATGTGTTAAATTGTGTGTGACATTTTGATGATTTGATTTAGTGTTATAAAGGTGAATTTCACTAGAAAGGACTTGTGTGAAAAAATTTAGAAATGTGCTAGGCAAATGCAAAGTGGCCTAATAATGCATGTTGTGAAAATGAGGGATTTGCATGTCAAATTTCCCTAAAGATAGCCTAGTGGCCGGCCATGACAAGGATGATGGGCAAAAGAAAACATGTCATAAACATGTTTTGTTAATGGTTGATGTCAAAATTGATAAAATATTAAGGTTGTAGGAAGAGAAACAAAAAAAAATGTGTGTGTGTGTGTGGTTGCCCCCCCTTGCCGTGAATAGAGCAAAGAAAGAAAAAAAAGAGCTTCATTTCCTTTGGTTCTCTCTTAGCCGAATTGAAGAAAGAAAGGGGGAGGGGAGATTTCGGTCAACTTTAAGCTCAAAACAAGGTTAGTATTCATGTTAGATTTTGAAATTTCAGCTTAATGTAAGTTGATTACTAAGTTCTTTAACTAGCCCATGTTAAAATTTTGGATTTGGGTGGTGCATGAAGTATTCGGCCATGGTAGATAGTGAAGAGAGTTGATTATTTTCTTTGTGTTAAATGAGTGATTGTGGATGGGTGAAGTGTGAGCTAGTTAAATATTCATATAGTTAGGTTGGATGATAGGAAGAAAAAATCGGCTTGTGTATGTACACTAAGGCCGAATGTAAAGTTGAGATTTGTGGGAAATGTATGTGTCTTGAAGTGTTGGAATGGAGAGGATGCTTTAATTGTGTTATGAACAATTATGTGTTAGAAATTGTGATTTTGGGTTGACTAGGATTTTCACCATAGTGGTCATTGAGGATTAAGGTTATGTTTCATGCTAAACTTGATAAATCTTGGTGTATGGGTGTTTGAACTAAACTAATGATCAAATAGATGCATAAATACAAAGTAAGAAGAATCGGCTATTGTATGTAATACTATTGCCGAATGTGAAAATACTATACTTGAGTAATGAATATGATTGGATTATTGATGGTATGGTAATTGCATAAGGCTATTAGCCGAATAGCTAAGAACGAAGGTAGTAAGATAAAAATTTTACCATGTCGTTCCGTATGTCATAGATCATTAAAATGTGGATACCAATATATGTACCAAAGCGGTTGAATGAGCTAATTTATTTGTTTAAGCTCAAGATCCTAAAGGAGAGGCGCCCAACAAGGGAAATCAAGATCATCGAGTAGCCGACTTGGAATTAATTACGAACACAAGGTAAGTCATTAAGCACATATGTTTGATATTGCTTAAATGATTGGAAAATCTATGAAATTGTGTTTAATGGAATGCTATATATGTATAAATGAAATTGTATGTGTATGGAGTGAGGATAATTGTTGAATGTAAAAGAAATAGTGGAATGTGTGGAAAGTTTGCTTCCAAGACTGTGTGTGCGGGCAATACGTGTATGGTGACGAGATTGGCACTAAGTGTGCGTTGGAAATATAAGGCACTAAGTGTGCATGCTGGAAAAATATGACACTATGTGTGCAAGCTGGAAAATACTAAGACTTTGGGTGTGCGAGCTCGGAGGGTATGGCAATGTGTGCGGGCTTAAATTACGTGGCACTAAGTGTGCGAAATCGAGTAGTAAGCACTGTGTGTGCGTATCTATATATATGGAGGGTGTGTCTCCATTGAATTGAGTATGGACAGCGGATCGGTAAGTACCTCGAGCTCATGACGAATAGAGAATACGTTCATGCTTGGGGTTGAATTGGTAAGCCTTAAATCTATGTGATGATTGAAATTGTATGGTTGTGCTGGAAAATGAGTTAATGTGTAAAAATGCTTGATTATCTTGTTGTGTAGAATATGAAATGTGGATGTATGACTTGGTACGAGATTGGACCGAAAGGTCCGAGGTATTATGGTATAGATTCGATATGGAGGAGTACCTAGCCTCGTTTGTTGTACATGTTGTAGTAACTTTATCAGTGGATTGATGAATGCTTATGACTTACTGAGTTGTAAACTCACTCGGTGTTTTTCTTGTCACCCATTTTAGGTCTCTCGGACTCGTATTGTTTATGTGATCGGGACCGTCGTTGAAGTCATCACACCGACTGAAATCTTGTGGTATTGTTTTCGTTGTTGAAGAACATTTGGCATGTATAGGCTATTATATTTTGTCGAATTGTGGGTTGTAAACTTTAAGCCATGTGAAAATGGCCTATGTGGTCGTCGAGTGGGATGCTAGAACCTATAGCCACGAGTCTTAGAAACTCTAATTTTGATAAGGTGGCCATAATTTGTGTCATGTATGATGGATGATTAAGGCCAAGGAAAGATTCATGAAATTGGCATAGTTCATCTGCAGTAACTGTTGCAGACAGCAGCAGTGAGATGAGATTGAAAAATCACTAAAAATAGTAGAAGTAGAATTAAATAGTGAGTAAATTATGGAATTGAACCTTGATGAATCTATTTTTATATGGACGAAACGAAACGACCATATGAGTAGTATACTGAGAAATATTAAAGTTCTCGTGAGACAGGGCCAGAACGGTTTCTGGGTCCCCTGCCGCGACTTTGAAAATTTACCATAAATTATCCAGAAAGAATTAGGAGTCATGCCTTATATGTAAAGATTCCATTTTGAGTCTAGTTTTATTAGAAACAAACGGAAACAGTATTAAAGCCCTGTACAGAGAGATATTCAAGTTGTAACGCGTGAAGGTCAGAGCAGTCGATCCCTGTAACATGGGTGACTTTAACTAATAAACTGTACCAATTGGCCCGACCAAAAATTCTAAAAATAAATCCATGGATGGGTATGTGAGTCTAAATTCAGGGAAAATTTACGAAACCAGTTTCCGAGTTTTGAAACTCGAGATATGATTTTTAAGGTGACGGTGACGCAGTTTTCCGGCCTGACCGTAATGTCAAATTGGTTGGTACCTTGAGAGGATTTGGTCGTTAACCCTCGTGTCCCGATAACCGCGACGGTCACGAGTTAGGGGTGTTACAATAAGCCCATTGGGACATTCGGTTAAGGTAGATAAACTTTTTAGGGCAGTACCACTAGTGACACAAGATAAAATCTTTGAAGGAGAATTGATGGAGCCGCATTTGGGGTTTTGATCTTATCTTGGGAATGGATCGTTAGCTAAGCACAAGGCGACGTTGGATTGTGCTGCAAAGAGGATGGTACTACGAACTGCTGAAGATGAGGAGATAAGGCTCATAGAGGAACGAAGGTATTATTTGTCCAATGGTGTTTTGGTTTAAGAGCCAGAAGTTGATTCGGAAGGTTGTGAGGCGACTTGGCCCTTGTAAGTCAAACGGACTTGAGGAGAGAACGATAGAGTCGGTTAAGACTATTAAGGAATTTCAGGATGTATTCCTAGATGAACTTCCTAGATTACCCCCAAGCAGAGAAGTCGAGTTTGGAATCGACTTATTACCTGGAACAGCTCCTGTGTCCATTGCGCCTTATAGGATGGCACCAAAGGAATTGGTGGAATTGAAAGCTCAGATACAGGAACTGTTGGATAGAGGGTTTATAAGACCAAGTGTTTCCCCATGGAGCACACCGGTACTGTTCGTAAAGAAGAAAGATGAGACTATGCAAATGTGTATTGACTATCGGCAGTTAAATAAACTGACGATCAAGAATAAGTATCCGTTACCAAGAATCGATGATCTGTTCGACCAATTAAAAGGAGCCTCAGTATTTTCTAAAATCGACCTTCGGTCAGGGTATCATCAATTAAGAGTTAAAGAGGGGGATATTTATAAGACGGTGTTCAGGACTCGATACGGTCATTACGAGTTTCTGGTAATGCCTTTTGGACTAACTAATGCACCAGTGGCATTCATGGATTTGATGAATCGGGTGTTCCAACCATACTTGGATTGGTTCGTAGTCATTTTTATTGATGATATCTTGGTGTATTCAGAAACAGAAGAGAAGCATGATGAGCATCTTCGTGTAGTGCTGCAAGTGCTAAGAGAAAGGCAACTTTATGTAAAGTTTAGTAAGTGCAAGTTTTGGCTGAAAGAAGTTACCTTCTTGGGGCATGTTGTGTCTACCGAGGGGATCAAGGTGGACCCTTGAAAGATTATGGCAATTTTGGAATGGAAGCCACCGAAGTCGGTAACAGAGATCCAAAGTTTTCTGGGGTTGGCAGGTTATTATCGGAGATCCGTGGAAGGATTTTCTGTGTTGGCAGCACCGTTAACGAAACATATAAGGAAGGGAGCACCTTTTGTTTGGACAAATAAGCAGGAAGAGGCTTTTGAGAAGTTGAAGAAGGTTTTGACGGAAGCGCCAGTGTTGATTCAGCTAGAGTCTGGTAAGGATTTCACTGTGTACAGCGATGCCTCACATGTAGGTTTGGGCTGCGTGTTGATGCAAGAGGGTAAAGTGGTCGCTTATGCTTCACGACAGCTTAAGCCGCACGAGGTGAACTACTCTAAGCATGACTTGGAATTGGCAGCAGTAATCTTTGCACTTAAGATATGGAGGCATTACCTGTATGGGGAGAAATGCATCATCTATACGGATCACAAGAGTCTTAAGTACTTGCTGACTCAAAAGGAGCTGAATCTTAGGCAGCAAAGGTGGATAGAGTTGTTAAAGGACTATGACTATTCGATTGAGTACCATCCGTAAGGTGAATGTCATGGCTGATGCGCTAAGTCGAAGGGTCAGGGCGTAATTAAAGGCGATGTTTGCTCGCCTAAGTTTGTATGACGACGGAAGTTTATTGGCGGAGTTGCAAGTAAGACCGACTTGGGTAGAACAGATTAAGAAGCAACAATTGAGGACGAGTCGTTGGTTTCTCGGTCAAAGAAGTTGAGAAGGGAAGAATCCGGACTTTGGGTTAAATAGTGAGGGAGTTCTTTGTTTTCGAGGAAGAATTTGTATGCTGAAAGACTCAGACTTGAGATTGACGATTTTGAAAGAGGCACATAATGGACCTTGTGCTATGCATCTAGGAGGGAGTAAGTTGTATCGAGACTTCCGAGAGCAATATTGGTGGCCCGGGCTTAAGCGAGAAGTGACCGAATTTGTAGGGAGATGTTTGACATGTCAACAAGTGAAGGCCGAGCATCAACGCTTCTGGATTGTTACAAATGCAGTAAAGATACCACTTTGGAAGTGGGAAAGGGTAACTATGGACTTTGTAAGTGGGTTGCCATTGACACCTTCTAAGAAGGATTCGGTTTGGGTGATTGTGGATAGACTCATGAAATCTGCTCATTTCATACCTGTCCGAACCGATTACTCAATTCAGAAGTTGGTCAAATTGTATGTGGCGAAAATAGTACGGTTGCATGGTGTGCCAGCATCGATAATTTCGGACTGAGATCCAAGGTTTACATCTTGGTTTTGGCAGAAGTTGCATGAGGCATTGGGAAAGCGATTGGATTTCAGTACGGCCTTTCACCCTCAGTCGGATAGGCAGTCAGAGAGGGTTATTCAGATCTTAGAGGATATGTTGAGGGGTTGTGCTATTGAGTTTAGAGGCAGCTGGGAGGACCATTTTCCATTGGCGGAGTTCGCGTATAACAACAGTTACCAAGCAAGTATTCAGATGGTTCCATATGAGGCACTATATGGGCGAAGGTGTCGCTCGCCTACTTGTTGGGCAGAATTGGGGGAAAGGCGAATACTTGGACCAGAGTTGGTAGCAGATACTGAAGACAAGATTAAGGTGATCAGGAATCGGTTAAAAGAGGCGACGGATTGACAAAAGTCTTATGCCGATCTGAGGCGTAAGGATATTAAATATGCAGTAGAGGACATGGTCTTTTTGAAAGTTTCGCCTTGGAAGAAGATTTTGAGATTTGGTAAGAAGGGTAAGTTGAGCCCACGATTTATTGGGCCTTACCGAATCATTAAGCGAATAGGGCTGGTGGCATATCAACTAGAGTTACCTCTAGAGTTGGATCATATTCACGATGTTTTCCATGTGTCCATGCTAAGGCGATATCGTTCTGACCCAACTCATATTGTGCCAGTTGCAGAAATCGAGGTACGGTCGGATTTGACCTTTGAAGAGGAACCTGTGCAAATACTTGATCGCGATGTCAAGGTGTTGAAAAGGAGGTCAGTCCCATTAGTGAAGGTACTTTGGAGGAACCATGGCAAGGAAGAAGCTACTTGGGAGACCGAAGAGGCAATGCGTCAGCAGTACCCTCAACTGTTTGGATCAGGTAAATTTCGAGGCTGAAATTTCTTTAAGGAGGGTAGAGTTTTAACATCCTGATTTTTGGGTTTTTTCTCGATTCTTGATATTTTAAGTAAGTTTCTAAAATTTGGTATGTGATTATGGAATACATAATTTGGGTATGTAAATGGGCTTATGGAGAGGGGATTTTCGGTAGAGGGGTTTTAGTTAGGGATTTTCGACACTTAGGTATTGGTGTGCTGTTTTCTCCTTGAGGTTAGTCTTATTCTCTCTTTTTCTTTTTGCATCCGAACCTACCATCTCTTCTTCCATCTTTTCTTTCTTCTCTTTCTTTCAAACTAGCCTATTATTTCCCTTCATTCACCCATTATTTCTTTCCTTTATCTCTACTTCTGCCAAAATACCGCAAAAGCTAAAATCAGTGAAGCTGGGGGGTGCCGATTCTTTGTGACCATCAACCTTTTCTTTCCTTTTCAATTTGGCGTTCAATTCCTTTACCTTTTAGGCATCCAGATTTAAGAGGAGAAAGACTGTGGTAAGTGCTCGAACTCTAAACGATTCCTAGAGTAACTTTTGGCTAAAAGCCGAAACCCCTCTAGCTTAGGGAGGTGGCCGAATATGGGTATAGGCCTTATGGGGTCTTCTTTTAATATTTTTTGTGGTTTATTTAGTAGAGGAGCAACAAGGTGTAGTGTCGACTTGGGGTAGCTTGGATCTCCGGAGTGGCTAGACCAAGTCATCAATCGCGACAAAGGTAAGATTCCTAAGGCCATTATGGATGGTGGCTGAATGTGTAAGTATTAGTATTAGATGATTTTTGGTTCAGTTCAATTATGGGAAGCTGATTATTAACAATGGATTATAGGAGAAATCGTGTAGGAGATCTCGTCGAGGAATATCGCCAAACAGGTATGTAACGAACCCTTTTTCATAAGCTTAAAGCGATAAATGCCGAAAAGCCGAAATGCCAAAATTCTGGCATTTCAAGGACTCGTGAGCGAACGCTCATTAGTTAGTTAGATTCATTGAGATAATGATCAGGAACATTGGAAACGGTAAGAACGTGATTTTTGGCATTCACGGTAAGTTGGGCCTCGAGGGGCTGCAATAGGGCCCAATAGGCTTTCGGGCCCATTTAGGAAAATTGGTAGAAAATAGAAATCTGTTAAATTGCATGTTAAGACTGTTAATACTGTTATGGATATAGGCTAAATGGGCCTAGATGACAAAATCAGCTAAGTAGGGCCCATTAGGGGTTTTAGGCCCAATAACTCAATTTCGCTAAAAATGGGCTAGAATCACTGTTTGCACTCATGAATTGTTAGTAACCGTTAATAAACATGGAAACCCTAAATTTTTTTTAAAATTACAAGATTACCCTTATAACATGAAAATGACCGTTTTGCCCCAGGTAAAAATGACCATTATACCCCTAGGGTTTATGTATGAATTTAATACATGGGATTTTGATAAACATGGTATGTATGATATGAACATGACATGTATGATATGCACATGATATGTATGATATGTACATGATGTAATCATAAATGCATTGGGTTGGGTTTTTATATGAATGGAGGAAGTGAAAAGGGCTTATGCCCTGCTTATTAAAGGGCTTATGCCCTGCTTATTAAAAGGGCTTTTGCCCTGATTATTCAAAGAGGCTAGGCCTCTAGTTATATGATAAAGCTATCTATGCCGCCAAAGTGGAGAGTTATGGCGGGGTGGGTCGAGTTAATCCTCACATGGTGTGTTGGTTGGTACGGTGGAGAGTAGCGGATGGTGGGTTGAGTAGTCTCCCAAATGGGCTTGCATTCTCTCATTGACATTACATGTGATATTGAAATGGGCCTATGGGCCATACTGCTTACAAAGAAAGGCTTCGCCTAGTAATATGAAATATAAAAAGGCTTTGACCAAAGTGTTATGTAATATGAAATATGAAAAGGGCTATGGCCCAAGACATGTTGAGATTGATTTGGGCTTAGGCCCAATAGGTCGTTATTGTTTTGGGCTCGAAAGGGGCTTGTTGCACATCGAAGTTTCCAAACTCACCCCCTTTCCTTAACCTTGCAAGTGAGCCTTGATGTGGGGACTTGGGCCGGAGGGGATTCAGAGTAGCCACGGTGATCGCCTTTGGACTTTTAAATAAGCGTTGGTTTTTATTAAATTTCCTTTAATTATTCATTATTTTTGGGTTGTAATAAGGCCATTTTAACTTTCCTTTTATTTCTTTTCGGGATTATTTTAATTTTAATAACTTTAAACCTGGTTGATAATTATTCAAATGGGCTAGACGTAGGACGTGTTTTCAAAACGATACTTGTTTTCAAAATAGCTCGACGCCACGGTTAATCGATTTATCAAAGACGTCCACTTAAACAAATTTAAACTCGATATAACAAAGTGTGGCTATGGTTGTGGGCATGTCTAGGATTGGATCCAATCAAAGAGCTTGGTACTTTAGCAGCCTTCATGGTTCACCTCCTCTGTCTCGGATACCTACCTGGTGCCTAGCTTCCATACACTTTGTCAACTCAACAAAATATATGGTTTTTAAAACACTAAGGCGGAACGTGGGTTTTCAACTCCAACGTGGCACGTCAGATTCGGCCATAACGTCTGGGCCGAGTTTGGGGTGTTACATTTAGTGGTATCAGAGCCAGGTTGCAACAACTCGGCTGTGGATCGGATTCAAAATTTTTTCGAAAACTTAGGCTTAAGAAAGGTATTTTTGGAAATGATTTTTGGAAATTCTTTTCAAAGATGTTTTACAGAGTATACATGTTAAAGTGGTACGAGTTTTTCTACTTTAAATCAAGAGTTCAAAATAAAGGGTGTTTTCAAATCAAAGTTTTCAAATTTCTATTTTCGGTGATCAAAAACATGGTTTTCAAGTTTTGGATTGGAGAAAGAAGTGGCGCACTGAATCCCCAGCACCAAGTCTATAAGTATATTTTCTTCACGAATTATGATAATGATATGATATTATGAATAGTGTTGAGACTCTACTATGATGCTGTAGATAGGGTAAAACTGTGAAACGGTAGAAATGAGACTGTAGCTAGACTAGGACGATACAAAAACAATTCTTGAACGGCTACCTTTCCATAAGATATTTTCTTAATAAACAGTGGAACATTATACTAATTTCATAAAATTTGTAAATCAGATAATTCGATATGAGTACAAGAGGAGTTCGTGGACGAGGCCGCGGACGTGGTCGCGGAAGGGCGCAAGCTGAATCTTCATCCTCAGGGCATAGGCCAGCTGATGAGCCATCTGTGCCACAAGCAATGGAGACTGGGTCTTATGATCGGGCTGCGGGGGATGATGCTTTGTTCCAAGCCATGTTAAGGGTTTTAGAAAGAGTTGCTGGAGCTAGTACTGGGACAATGAATAGGGGGTCTATATCAGAGCGAATCCAGGCCAACGGAGTAGAAGTATTTAGGGGTGTATCCGGAGTAGCCCCAAATGTGGCAGAATATTGGTTAGAGGCAACAGAACGGATCATGGACGATCTAGACTGCTTAGTGGAGCAAAAACTGAAAGGATCTGTGTCGCTGCTACGTGACGAGGCATGTTGGAGCAAGTAACCTGGGAATTGTTCAAAACTGCTTTTAAAGGGAGGTATGTTGGAGCAAGCTATGTGGATGCTCATCAGAAGGAATTCTTGAATCGACTCGTGGTGATAAGACCAGAAAGCAGTATGAGGCAGAATTTTTGAGGCTGAGTCGATATGCTAGTGGGATAGTGGCAACTGAATATGAGCGCAGTGTGCAATTTGAGGATGGTCTCTGCGATGAGCTTAGAATATTGATAGCTCTATAGAGGGAGCGTGGTTTTGCTGCATTGGTAGAGAAGACTAAGATAGCCGAGGAGGTGAAGCTAACGAGCGACAGAATCGTGAGAAGGATCGACCCAGATTTAAGAGGGATTTTAGACCGTCAAGTGCCACGTAATCAAAATGTTAAAAGAGTAAGGATGGAAAAACCAGTTCGAAAGGCCCAAAGAATACTTATAGACCGCAGCTTGCGTGGATTGTGGTAAGGTGCATATGGGGAGGCCGAAACAAACTGGAGCATGTTTTTGATGTGGGTCTAGGGAGCATAAGTTCAGAGAGTGTCCTCGGAGGACAGCTCAGGAGCTAGCTGCAGAGCAAAGGGATGTCCAACCACGGCGAGGAAGACCACCACCACAGGGGGGTCGTGGGCAAGGTACAGGTGGTAATGGTAATGGACGAGGACGTGGGGCACCTGGCAGAGGTGCTGGACATGCCGAAGCCCGACAGCTGGCATTGGTTTATGCTGCACGACGTCGTAAGGAGGGTATGTTATAACTGGTACATTCTTCATTCATAGCATGCCTTACACTGCTTTGATTGATGTGGGTTCCACTCACTCGTATGTTGCTTGTGATGTATCTGGGGCTTTGGATGTGCTTCCTGAGGAGACTGTGAGTGGGGTATCGGTGATAAGTGTGACAGCCCAAAATTGACCCTAGACGGGATGTGGTTTCGGGACCACAAAACCGAGGCATAAAAATAATTTAAAATTTATTTTGATGCCTATGATATGTGTTAAATTGTGTGTGACATTTTTGATGATTTGATTTAGTGTTATAAAGGTGAATTTCACTAGAAAGGACTTGTGTGAAAAAATTTAGAAATGTGCTAGGCAAATGCAAAGTGGCCTAATAATGCATGTTGTGAAAATGAGGGATTTGCATGTCAAATTTCCTAAAGATAGCCTAGTGGCCGCCATGACAAGGATGATGGGCAAAAGAAAACATGTCATAAACATGTTTTGTTAATGGTTGATGTCAAAATTGATAAAATATTAAGGTTGTAGGAAGAGAAACAAAAAAAATGTGTGTGTGTGTGGTTGCCCCCTTGCCGTGAATAGAGCAAAGAAAGAAAAAAAAAGAGCTTCATTTCCTTTGGTTCTCTCTTAGCGAATTGAAGAAAGAAAGGGGAGGGAGATTTCGGTCAACTTTAAGCTCAAAACAAGGTTAGTATTCATGTTAGATTTTGAAATTTCAGCTTAATGTAAGTTGATTACTAAGTTCTTTAACTAGCCCATGTTAAAATTTTGGATTTGGGTGGTGCATGAAGTATTCGCCATGGTAGATAGTGAAGAGAGTTGATTATTTTCTTTGTGTTAAATGAGTGATTGTGGATGGGTGAAGTGTGAGCTAGTTAAATATTCATATAGTTAGGTTGGATGATAGGAAGAAAAAATCGGCTTGTGTATGTACACTAAGGCCGAATGTAAAGTTGGAGATTTGTGGGAAATGTATGTGTCTTGAAGTGTTGGAATGGAGAGGATGCTTTAATTGTGTTATGAACAATTATGTGTTAGAAATTGTGATTTTGGGTTGACTAGGATTTTCGCCATAGTGGTCATTGAGGATTAAGGTTATGTTTCATGCTAAACTTGATAAATCTTGGTGTATGGGTGTTTGAACTAAACTAATGATCAAATAGATGCATAAATACAAAGTAAGAAGAATCGCTATTGTATGTAATACTATTGCCGAATGTGAAAATACTATACTTGAGTAATGAATATGATTGGATTATTGATGGTATGATAATTGCATAAGGCTATTAGCCGAATAGCTAAGAACGTAAGGTAGTAAGATAAAAATTTTACCATGTCGTTCGTATGTCATAGATCATTAAAATGTGGATACCAATATATGTACCAAAGCGGTTGAATGAGCTAATTTATTTGTTTAAGCTCAAGATCCTAAAGGAGAGGCGCCCAACAAGGGGAAATCAAGATCATCGAGTAGCCGACTTGGAATTAATTACGAACACAAGGTAAGTCATTAAGCACATATGTTTGATATTGCTTAAATGATTGGAAAATCTATGAAATTGTGTTTAATGGAATGCTATATATGTATAAATGAAATTGTATGTGTATGGAGTGAGGATAATTGTTGAATGTAAAAGAAATAGTGGAATGTGTGGAAAGTTTGCTTCCGGCAAGACTGTGTGTGCGGGCAATACGTGTGTATGGTGACGAGATTGGCACTAAGTGTGCGTGCTGGAAATATAAGGCACTAAGTGTGCATGCTGGAAAAATATGACACTATGTGTGCAAGCTGGAAAAATACTAAGACCTTTGGTGTGCGAGCTCAGAGGGTATGGCTTGTGTGTGCGGGCTTAAATTACGTGGCACTAAGTGTGCGAAATCGAGTAGTAAGCACTGTGTGTGCGTACTCTATATATATGGAGGTGTGTCTCCATTGAATTGAGTATGGACAGCGGATCGGTAAGTACCTCGAGCTCATGACGAATAGAGAATACGTTCATGCTTGGGGTTGAATTGGTAAGCCTTAAATCTATGTGATGATTGAAATTGTATGGTTGTGCTGGAAAATGAGTTAATGTGTAAAAATGCTTCGATTATCTTGTTGTGTAGAATATGAAATGTGGATGTATGACTTGGTACGAGATTGGACCGAAAGGTCCGAGGTATTATGGTATAGATTCGATATGGAGGAGTACCTAGCCTCGTTTGTTGTACATGTTGTAGTAACTTTATCAGTGGATTGATGAATGCTTATGACTTACTGAGTTGTAAACTCACTCGGTGTTTTTCTTGTCACCCATTTTAGGTCTCTCGGACTCGTATTGTTTGCGTGATCGGGACCGTCGTTGAAGTCATCACACCGACTGAAATCTTGTGGTATTGTTTTCGTTGTTGAAGAACATTTGGCATGTATAGGCTATTATATTTTGTCGAATTGTGGGTTGTAAACTTTAAGCCATGTGAAAATGGCCTATGTGGTCGTCGAGTGGGATGCTAGAACCTATAGCCACGAGTCTTAGAAACTCTAATTTTGATAAGGTGGCCATAATTTGTGTCATGTATGATGGATGATTAAGGCCAAGGAAAGATTCATGAAATTGGCATAGTTCACTGCAGTAACTGTTGCAGACAGCAGCAGTGAGATGAGATTGAAAATCACTAAAAATAGTAGAAGTAGAATTAAATAGTGAGTAAATTATGGAATTGAACCTTGATGAATCTATTTTTATATGGACGAAACGAAACGACCATATGAGTAGTATACTGAGAAATATTAAAGTTCTCGTGAGACAGGGCCAGAACGGTTTCTGGGTCCCCTGCCGCGACTTTGAAATTTTACCATAAATTATCCAGAAAGAATTAGGAGTCATGCCTTATATGTACAGATTCCATTTTGAGTCTAGTTTCATTAGAAATAAACGGCACCAGTATTAAAGCCCTGTACAGAGAGATATTCAAGTTGTAACGCGCGAAGGTCAGAGCAGTCGATCCCTGTAACATGGGTGAATTTAACTAATAAACTGTACTAATTGGCCCGACCAAAAATTCTAAAAATAAATCCATGGATGGGTATGTGAGTCTAAATTCAGGGAAAATTTACGAAACCAGTTTCCGAGTTTTGAAACTCGAGATATGATTTTTAAGGCGACGGTGACACAGTTTTCCGGCCTGACCGGTAATGTCAAATTGGTTGGTACCTTGAGAGGATTTGGCCGTTAACCCCTCGTGTCCGACTAATCGGCGACGGTCACGAGTTAGGGTGTTACAATTTTATTGGTATCGAGCCTTGGTTTAGTCGGTTCTAGGACTACCATAGAGCGTGTGAGTCTTGCTATACATGCCAAATTGTTAGTGCTTAATAATGTGATGACTTGACGGTTGAAATTTTTGTTTTGATTAGCGATGGAACCCGGATAGAGAGACCCTTGGCGGATGACGTTGAAAGTGTAGCGGCTGCTCCTCGCAAGGGACACCGCCTGTTGAGCCTCGGCCATCCGCGAATAATCAAAATGAAGGCGAAACAAGCCTTCTTCACCATGATGAATGAGTGGGTCGCATAATATGCCCGAACCAATCCGTGTCCAACCATTCCAATTTAAATAATCCACCCCAAGAGCCCGTGATGCCATCTGCCATCGACATCGTGAGGCTGAGTAAACCACCGTGGACTTGATTAGGAAGCGTGGGGCGAGGAGTTTAAGGCCATAGTTACCGATGATGCCGAAAGGGCCGAAGTTCGCTTGATAACACCATTAGAGTGTTTGATGAACTATCATGCACACCCGATGAATGTCTTAAGTGTGCTATATCTTTGTTAAGTAGACTCACCTACTATTGGTGGAGGACCTTGATTTCCATAGTCCCAAAGGAACAAGTTACTTGGGATTTCTTTCAAACGAATTTCGAAGAAATATATTAGTCAACGGTTCATCGATCGAAGCGTAAGGAGTTCCCGAACTCAAGCAAGGCCGTATGATCAGATCTCGAATCTGAACATGAGTTCGTAAGACTTAGTCGGTATGCTCGGAGTGTGTGGATGATGAGGTTGCTATGTGCAAAAGATTCAAGAAGGATTGAATGAAGAGTTAAAGTTACTAGTGGGAATTTTGGAGATAAAGGAGTTCGTGACACTAGTCGAACGAGCCTGCAAGGTAGAAGAACTTGGGAAGGAGAAGAAGAAGGCTGAATTTGAAGCAAGAGATTACCATAAAAGATCAACGAGTAAAGCTCCGTTCTCGATCAGTAAAGAGGTTCGTGGAGGACACCAAGAAGTCGAGGGCGATGCATGAATTTCCATTAGAGCCCGACCATTGACGGACTCTGAGCTACATCGGTAGCTAGTGTGGGCAATAATCATCAAGAGAGACCTGAATGTCCCCAATGTGGAAGACGACACCTAGGTGAATGTTGGGGTAAGTCTGTTAACCTGCTCATTACGGATGTGGTTCAAGGACCACTTCATTAGGGATTGCACAGAGCTAGATGAGAAGAATAAGATGCAAGGTGCGAGATCTAGTGGGGCGACAACTAGAGGTAGACCCCGAGGGTTTCAGGAGGTAGGGTGGTAATCGAGAGGGAGCCACCGACACACTACTGTTCGATCCGAGACCCGAGCTCTGCTAGAGCATATGCCATCCGCAAGACGAGAGGAGGCATCCTCCCCGACGTTATCACGGTACTTTTACTCTCTTTGATACTAGTGTGATTGCATTGATTGACCCCACTCTACTCATTCATATGTATGTGAAACTTTAGCATCCAAGAAGACTCTACCGTTGAGTCTCATCGAGTTCGTAATTGAGTGTCAAACCCTTTGGGTCAATACGCATTGCTGATAAAGTGTGCAAGAGATGCCCCTAATAATTCGAGAATCGCTGTTCCTACCGATCCGATGCTTCTACCATTTGATGAATTCGATGTTATTCTTGGTATGGATTGGTCGATCGTACATGATGCGGTGGTGGATCGCAAAAGGAAAACCATTGATTTGAGGAGTGCAAATAATGAGGTAGTCCGAGTCGAAGTTTATCGATTTAAAAGGAGTGCCGATAATATCTTCTATGACCGCCGGAGATATGTGAAAAGGGTGTGAAACATACCTTGCGTATGTGTTGGAAAGTAAAGAGACGGAAAAGAAACTCGAATCGGTATCGATGGTTTGTGAGTATTCAGATGTTTTTCCGGAGGAGTTACCGGATTGCCACCGGTTCGAGAAGTGGAATTCGCATCGGTTGTACCGCACTACGCCGATCTCAATAGCTCCAGATCGTATGGCATTAACGGAGTTAAAGGAATTGAAGGTTCAATTACAAGAATTGACGGATAGAGGTTTCGCCGACCGAAGTTTTTCTCCATGGGCGCACCAAGATTGTTTGTGAAAAGAAGGACGGAAGCATGAGGTTGTGCATCGACTACCGCCAACTCAATAAAGTGACGATAAAGAATAAATATCCGTTGCCACTAATTGACGATCTGCTTGATCAATTAAAGGGAGCCTCGGTGTTTTCAAAGATAGATTTGAGGTCGGGATACTATCGCTTGAGGGTCCGAGAATCGGACATACCCAAAACCGCTTTTAGAACAAGGTACGGTCACTACTGAATTCTTGGTGATGCCGCTTGGGCTCACTAATGCCCTCGGTGTTTATGGATTTAATGAATAGAATTTTCAGCCATACTTGGATCGGTTCGTAATTGTATTTATCGATGACATTTTGGTCTATTCGAGAGATGAAACGAACATTTGAACACCTAAGGCTAGTGTTGCAAATCTTACGAGATAAGCGATTATACGCAAAGTTCAAGAATGTGAATTTTGGTTGAAAGAGGTTAGCTTTTGGGGCACGTGGTGTCCGTGACGGTGTCAAGGTGGACCCGAACAAAATTTCAGCTATAGTCAATTGAAACCTCCAAGGAATGTTACCGAAGTTAGGAGCTTTTTGGGCTTGCCGATTATTACCGACGATTTGTAAAGGTTTCTCAATGATAGCCACGCCAATGACGGCTTACTCCAAAAGGATGTTAAGTTCGAATGGACGGAGAAATGTCGTAAAAGTTTCGATCAACTTAAAACTTATTTGATGAAGCCCCAATTCTAGTGCAACCCGAATCGAGCAAAGAGTTTGTCATTTATAGTGACGCATCCCTACTTGGGTTGGGTTGCGATTGATGCAAGAAGGGCGAAGTTGTGGCGTATGCGCCGAGACAATTAAAGCCACATGAGAAAAATTATCCGACCCATGATCTCAAATTGGTCGCCATCGATTCGCTTTAAAGATATGGCGACATTACTTATTTGGTGAGAAGTGTCATGTGTATTCGGATCACAAAAGTCTCAAATATTTGATGACCCAAAGAGACTTAAATCTGTGACAAAGGCGATGGCTCGAGTTGTTAAAAGATTATGAGCTCGTCATTGATTAACACCCGGAAAGGCTAATGTGGTTGCGGATGCCTTAAGCCGAAATCACCGCTTTTTTTACTGACGATGAATGTACACTTGTCTATCCTACCCGACAATGTGTTAGTAGTCGAATTAAAGGCCAAACCATTGTTGGCTCATCAAATTCGGGAAGCTCGTAAAGTTGATGAGGAGTTGCTTGCAAAACGGGTGAGTGTGTTCTCAACAAGGAATCGGAGTTTCAAATTGATGATGACGATTGTTTGAGGTTCAAGTCGTCTCTGTGTTCCAAAGAATTCGAACTTATTTCGATAATTCTGAACGAAGCCCATTGTAGCCGAATGGCAATCCACCCGGAGTACGAAGATGTACAACGATTTGAAACGTCGATTTTGGTGGCCCAGATGAAACGAGACATTTCTAAATTTGTTTCAAGGTGTCCGATATGTCAACAAGTGAAAACGGAATATCAAGTGCCATCGGGATTACTTCACCGATCACGATACCCGAGTGGAAATGGGATCGAGTCACCATGGACTTTGTATCCGCATCGCCATTGTCGGCGAGTAAGAAGGATGCGATCGGGTCATTGTTGATAGATCGACCAAGTCCGCTCATTTTATTCCTGTCCGCACCGATTTTTCGCTGATAAATTGGCGTAATTATACGTCTCCCAAATTATTCGATTGCATGGGTGCCTATTTCTATCGTGTCGGATAGAGACCCAAGATTTACATCGCGATTTTGGAAGAAATTGCAAGAGGCTTTGGGTACCAAGTCGCATTTTAGCAATCGCCACCCCCAAACCGATGGTCAATCCGAACGGATAATTCAAATACTCGAGGATATGTTGAGATGTTGCATCCTTGAGTTTAGTGGTGCATGGGAACAAGATCTACCTTTGGTTGAGTTAAACACAACAATAGCTTTCAATCAAGTATCAAGATGGCGCTTACGAGGCTTTATACGGTCGTAAATGCCGTACCCATTATTCTCGACTGAAATTAGTGAAGGAAAAATCTTCGGTTGATTTGGTTAAGGATGCCGAGCAAAAGTTCGAGTAATTCGTGAAAGTTTGAAAGTCGCCGGATCGTCAAAAGTCGTATGCGGATTTGAAAAGAAAAGATATTGAATATCGTGTTGGAGACAAGGTATTTCTCAAAGTCTCACCCGAAGAAAGTGCTTAGATTTGGCCGTAAGGGCAAATTGAGCCCGAGGTTCATCGGGCTATATGAGATATCCGAACGAGTCGGTCCATCGCGTATCGTTTGATTTTGCCCCGAGCTCGAAAAGATTCATAATGTTTTCATGTCTCGATGCTTCGACGATATAGGTCCGATCCATCGCACGTAATTGCTCCATCCGAGATTGAGATTCACCTAATTTGAGCTATGAAGAGGAACCGGTTCGCATTAGATGATGCGTGAAGTAAAAGAGTTGCGCAATAAGAAAATCCCGTTAGTGAAGGTGTTGTGGCATAAACACGAATTGAAGAAGCCACTTGGGAACTTGAGGACTCTATGAAAGAGCGATACCCGAGCCTATTTATCGGTAAGATTTTCGGGACGAAAATTTCTTAAGTGGGGAGAGTTGTGACACTCAAAATTGACCCTAGACGGGATGTGGTTTCGGGACCACAAAACCGAGGCATAAAAATAATTTAAAATTTATTTTGATGCCTATGATATGTGTTAAATTGTGTGTGACATTTTGATGATTTGATTTAGTGTTATAAAGGTGAATTTCACTAGAAAGGACTTGTGTGAAAAAATTTAGAAATGTGCTAGGCAAATGCAAAGTGGCCTAATAATGCATGTTGTGAAAATGAGGATTTGCATGTCAAATTTCCTAAAGATAGCCTAGTGGCCGCCATGACAAGGATGATGGGCAAAAGAAAACATGTCATAAACATGTTTTGTTAATGGTTGATGTCAAAATTGATAAAATATTAAGGTTGTAGGAAGAGAAACAAAAAAATGTGTGTGTGTGTGTGGTTGCCCCCTTGCCGTGAATAGAGCAAAGAAAGAAAAAAAAAGAGCTTCATTTCCTTTGGTTCTCTCTTAGCGAATTGAAGAAAGAAAGGGGAGGGAGATTTGGTCAACTTTAAGCTCAAAACAAGGTTAGTATTCATGTTAGATTTTGAAATTTCAGCTTAATGTAAGTTGATTACTAAGTTCTTTAACTAGCCCATGTTAAAATTTTGGATTTGGGTGGTGCATGAAGTATTCGGCCATGGCGATAGTGAAGAGAGTTGATTATTTTCTTTGTGTTAAATGAGTGATTGTGGATGGGTGAAGTGTGAGCTAGTTAAATATTCATATAGTTAGGTTGGATGATAGGAAGAAAAAATCGGCTTGTGTATGTACACTAAGGCCGAATGTAAAGTTGGAGATTTGTGGGAAATGTATGTGTCTTGAAGTGTTGGAATGGAGAGGATGCTTTAATTGTGTTATGAACAATTATGTGTTAGAAATTGTGATTTTGGGTTGACTAGGATTTTCGCCATAGTGGTCATTGAGGATTAAGGTTATGTTTCATGCTAAACTTGATAAATCTTGGTGTATGGGTGTTTGAACTAAACTAATGATCAAATAGATGCATAAATACAAAGTAAGAAGAATCGGCTATTGTATGTAATACTATTGCCGAATGTGAAAATACTATACTTGAGTAATGAATATGATTGGATTATTGATGGTATGGTAATTGCATAAGGCTATTAGCGAATAGCTAAGAACGTAAGGTAGTAAGATAAAAATTTTACCATGTCGTTCCGTATGTCATAGATCATTAAAATGTGGATACCAATATATGTACCAAAGCGGTTGAATGAGCTAATTTATTTGTTTAAGCTCAAGATCCTAAAGGAGAGGCGTCCAACAAGGGGAAATCGAAGATCATCGAGTAGCCGACTTGGAATTAATTACCGAACACAAGGTAAGTCATTAAGCACATATGTTTGATATTGCTTAAATGATTGGAAAATCTATGAAATTGTGTTTAATGGAATGCTATATATGTATAAATGAAATTGTATGTGTATGGAGTGAGGATAATTGTTGAATGTAAAAGAAATAGTGGAATGTGTGGAAAGTTTGCTTCCGGCACTGTGTGTGCGGGCAATACGTGTGTATGGTGACGAGATTGGCACTAAGTGTGCGTGCTGGAAATATAAGGCACTAAGTGTGCATGCTGGAAAAATATGACACTATGTGTGCAAGCTGGAAAAATACAAGACTTTGGGTGTGCGAGCTCGGAGGGTATGGCAATCGTAAAAGGGCTTAAATTACGTGGCACTAAGTGTGCGAAATCGAGTAGTAAGCACTGTGTGTGCGTACTCTATATATATGGAGGGTGTGTCTCCATTGAATTGAGTATGGACAGCGGATCGGGTAAGTACCTCGAGCTCATGACGAATAGAGAATACGTTCATGCTTGGGGTTGAATTGGTAAGCCTTAAATCTATGTGATGATTGAAATTGTATGGTTGTGCTGGAAAATGAGTTAATGTGTAAAATGCTTGATTATCTTGTTGTGTAGAATATGAATGTGGATGTATGACTTGGTACGAGATTGGACCGAAAGGTCCGAGGTATTATGGTATAGATTCGATATGGAGGAGTACCTAGCCTCGTTTGTTGTACATGTTGTAGTAACTTTATCGATGGATTGATGAATGCTTATGACTTCTCGAGTTGTAAACTCACTCGGTGTTTTTCTTGTCACCCATTTTAGGTCTCTCGGACTCGTATTGTTTGCGTGATCGGGACCGTCGTTGAAGTCATCACACCGACTGAAATCTTGTGGTATTGTTTTCGTTGTTGAAGAACATTTGGCATGTATAGGCTATTATATTTTGTCGAATTGTGGGTTGTAAACTTTAAGCCATGTGAAAATGGCCTATGTGGTCGCCGAGTGGGATGCTAGAACCTATAGCCACGAGTCTTAGAAACTCTAATTTTGATAAGGTGGCCATAATTTGTGTCATGTATGATGGATGATTAAGGCCAAGGAAAGATTCATGAAATTGGCATAGTCTCATGCAGTAACTGTTGCAGACAGCAGCAGTGAGATGAGATTGAAAAATCACTAAAAATAGTAGAAGTAGAATTAAATAGTGAGTAAATTATGGAATTGAACCTTGATGAATCTATTTTATATGGACGAAACGAAACGACCATATGAGTAGTATACTGAGAAATATTAAAGTTCTCGTGAGACAGGGCCAGAACGGTTTCTGGGTCCCCTGCCGCGACTTTGAAATTTTACCATAAATTATCCAGAAAGAATTAGGAGTCATGCCTTATATGTACAGATTCCATTTTGAGTCTAGTTTCATTAGAAACAAACGCCACCAGTATTAAAGCCCTGTACAGAGAGATATTCAAGTTGTAACGCGTGAAGGTCAGAGCAGTCGATCCCTGTAACATGGGTGACTTTAACTAATAAACTGTACCAATTGGCCCGACCAAAAATTCTAAAAATAAATCCATGGATGGGTATGTGAGTCTAAATTCAGGGAAAATTTACGAAATCAGTTTCTGAGTTTTGAAACTCGAGATATGATTTTTAAGGTGACGGTGATGCAGTTTTCCGGCCTGACCGGTAATGTCAAATTGGTTGGTACCTTGAGAGGATTTGGCCGTTAACCCCTCGTGTCCGACACCGGCGACGGTCACGAGTTAGGGGTGTTACAATAAGCCCATTGGGACATTCGGTTAAGGTAGATAAACTTTTTAGGGCAGTACCACTAGTGACACAAGATAAAATCTTTGAAGGAGATTTGATGGAGCTGTCATTTGGGGTTTTTGATCTTATCTTGGGAATGGACTGGTTAGCTAAGCACAAGGCGACGTTGGATTGTGCTGCAAAGAGGATGGTACTACGAACTGCTGAAGATGAGGAGATAAGGCTCATAGAGGAACGAAGGTATTATTTGTCCAATGGTGTTTCGGTTTTAAGAGCCGAGAAGTTGATTCGGAAAGGTTGTGAGGCGTACTTGGCCCTTGTAAGTCAAACGGGACTTGAGGAGAGAACGGTAGAGTCGGTTAAGACTATTAAGGAATTTCAGGATGTATTCCTAGATGAACTTCCTAGATTACCCCCAAGCAGAGAAGTCGAGTTTGGAATCGACTTATTACCTGGAACAGCTCCTGTGTCCATTGCGCCTTATAGGATGGCACCAAAGGAATTGGTGGAATTGAAAGCTCAGATACAGGAACTGTTGGATAGAGGGTTTATAAGACCAAGTGTTTCCCCATGGAGCACACCGGTACTGTTCGTAAAGAAGAAAGATGAGACTATGCAAATGTGTATTGACTATCGGCAGTTAAATAAACTGACGATCAAGAATAAGTATCCGTTACCAAGAATCGATGATCTATTCGACCAATTAAAAGGAGCCTCAGTATTTTCTAAAATCGACCTTCGGTCAGGGTATCATCAATTAAGAGTTAAAGAGGGGGATATTTATAAGACGGTGTTCAGGACTCGATACGGTCATTACGAGTTTCTGGTAATGCCTTTTGGACTAACTAATGCACCAGTGGCATTCATGGATTTGATGAATCGGGTGTTCCAACCATACTTGGATTGGTTCGTAGTCATTTTATTGACGATATCTTGGTGTATTCGTAAATGTAAGAGAAGCATGATGAGCATCTTCGTAGTAGTCTTGCAAGTGCTAAGAGAAAGGCAACTTTATGTAAAGTTTAGTAAGTGCAAGTTTTGGCTGAAAGAAGTTACCTTCTTGGGGCATGTTGTGTCTACCGAGGGGATCAAGGTGGACCCTTGAAAGATTGTGGCAATTTTGGAATGGAAGCCACCGAAGTCGGTAACTGAGATCCAAAGTTTTCTGGGGTTGGCAGGTTATTATCGGAGATCCGTGGAAGGATTTTACGTGTTGGCAAGACTGCTAATCTAAACATATAAGGAAGGAGCACCTTTTGTTTGGACAAATAAGGGGAAGAGGCTTTTGAGAAGTTGAAGAAGGTTTTGACTAAGCGCCGGTGTTGATTCAGCTAGAGTCTGGTAAGGATTTCACTGTGTACAGCGATGCCTCACATGTAGGTTTGGGCTGCTTGTTGATGCAAGAGGGTAAAGTGGTCGCTTATGCTTCACGACAGCTTAAGCCGCACGAGGTGAACTACTCTAAGCATGACTTGGAATTGGCAGCAGTAATCTTTGCACTTAAGATATGGAGGCATTACCTGTATGGGGAGAAATGCATCATCTATACGGATCACAAGAGTCTTAAGTACTTGCTGACTCAAAAGGAGCTGAATCTTAGGCAGCAAAGGTGGATAGAGTTGTTAAAGGACTATGACTGTTCGATTGAGTACCATCCAGGTAAGGTGAATGTCATGGCTGATGCGCTAAGTCGAAGGGCTGTGGCGGAATTAAAGGCGATGTTTGCTCGTCTAAGTTTGTATGACGACGGAAGTTTATTGGCGGAGTTGCAAGTAAGACCGACTTGGGTAGAACAGATTAAGAAGCAACAATTGGAGGACGAGTCGTTGGTTTCTCGGTTTCAGCAAGTTGAGAAGGGGAAGAATCCGGACTTTGGGTTAAATAGTGAGGGAGTTCTTTGTTTTCGAGGAAGAATTTGTATGCTGAAAGACTCAGACTTGAGATTGACGATTTTGAAAGAGGCACATAATGGACCTTGTGCTATGCATCTAGGAGGGAGTAAGTTGTATCGAGACTTCCGAGAGCAATATTGGTGGCCTGGGCTTAAGCGAGAAGTGACCGAATTTGTAGGGAGATGTTTGACATGTCAACAAGTGAAGGCCGAGCATCAAGCGCCTTCGGATTGTTACAAATAGGTAAAGATACCACTTTGGAAGTGGGAAAGGGTAACTATGGACTTTGTAAGTGGGTTGCCATTGACACCTTCTAAGTAGGATTCAGTTTGGGTGATTGTGGATAGACTCATGAAATCTGCTCATTTCATACCGTCCAACCGATTACTCACTTGGTTGGCCAAATTGTATGTGGCGTAAATAGTACGGTTGCATGGTGTGCAAAGATCGATAATTTTGACCGAGACCCAAGGTTTACATCTCGGTTTTGGCAGAAGTTGCATGAGGCATTGGGAACGCGATTGGATTTCAGTACGGCCTTTCACCCTCAGTCGGATGGGCAGTCAGAAAGGGTTATTCAGATCTTAGAGGATATGTTGAGGGGTTGTGCTATTGAGTTTAGAGGCAGCTGGGAGGACCATTTTCCATTGGCGGAGTTCGCGTATAACAACAGTTACCAAGCAAGTATTTAGATGGTTCCATATGAGGCACTATATGGGCAAAGGTGTCGCTCACCTACTTGTTGGGCAGAATTGGGGGAAAGGCAAATACTTGGACCAGAGTTGGTAGCAGATACTGAAGACAAGATTAAGGTGATCAGAAATCGGTTAAAAGAGGCGGCAGATTGACAAAAGTCTTATGCCGATCTGAAGTGTAAGGATATTGAATATGCAGTAGGGGACATGGTCTTTTTGAAAGTTTCGCCTTGGAAGAAGATTTTGAGATTTGGTAAGAAGGGTAAGTTGAGCCCACGGTTTATTAGGCCTCATCAATCATTGCGGATAGGGCGGTGGCATATCGCTAGAGTTACCTCGAGTTGGATCATATTCACGACGTTTTCCATGTGTCCATGCTAAGGCGATATCGTTTGACCCAACTCATATCGTGCGATTCTTGAGAAATCGAGGTACGGTCGGATTTGACCTTTGAAGAGGAACCGTGCAAATACTTAATCGCGATGTCAAGGTGTTGAGAAGGAGGTCATCCCATTAGTGAAGGTACTTTGGAGGAACCATGGCAAGGAAGAAGCTACTTGGGAGACCGAAGAGGCAATGCGTCGTGATACCCTCAACTGTTTGGATCAGGTAAATTTCGAGGCGAAATTTCTTTAAGGAGGGTAGAGTTGTAACATCCTGATTTTCGGGTTTTTTCACGATTCTTGATATTTTAAGTAAGTTTCTAAAATTTGGTATGTGATTATGGAATTCATAATTTGGGTATGTAAATGAGCTTATGGAAGGCCCATGAGTTGGCCAAAACCCGGTAGAATTTTTAAATTTTGGACTTAGGAGTTAGGGGTTCTGGCTAGGTGCCCTTATATAAAGTTGTGGGTAACATGCATCACAAAAAGAGTTGTAGTAAAGTGGCAAGGGTGACGCCACTAAGTTCCTAAAAAGGTGGCGTGTGGAGCATAAGGGAAAACCTGGGATCGATTCCCTGTGTTGGCAAATAAGAGTATTTATTTTTATGTGTAGGAAGGGTAAGTGTTGGAACCTAAGTAGATTCTGTAAGAGGAGAGTTGGATCAAGTCAAATGCATAGATTAAGGAGGGATAAGGGGAGAGATTTTAGGGATTTGATATGGAGATAGAGTTGGTGAATAAGGGAGATTGGAGAGGAATTTTCTAGAGAGGGTTTTAGTTAGGATTTTCGCACTTAGGTATTGGTGTGCTGTTTTCTCCCTTGAGGTTAGTCTTCTTCTCTCTTTTTCTTTTTGCATCCGAACCTACCATCTCTTCTTCCATCTTTTCTTCCTTCTCTTTCTTTCAAACTAGCCCATTATTTCCCTTCATTCACCCATTATTTCTTTCCTTTATCTCTACTTACCAAAAATCGCAAAAGCCGAAATCAGTGAAGCTAAGGGGGTGCCGATTCTTTGTGACCAGCAACCTTTTCTTTCCTTTTCAATTGTTGGCGTTCAATTCCTTTACCTTTTAGGCATCCAGATTCAAGAGGAGAAAGACTGTGGTAATTGCTCGAACTCTAAACGATTCCTAGAGTAAGTTTTGGCCAAAAGCAGAAACCCCTCTAGTTTAGGGAGGTGGCCGAATATGGGTATAGGCTTTATGGGGTCTTCTTTTAATATTTCTTGTGGTTTATTTAGTGGAGGAGCAACAAGGTGTAGTGTCGACTTGGGGTAGCTTGGATCTCCGGAGTGGCTAGACCTAGTCATCAATCGCGACAAAGGTAAGATTCCTAAGGCCATTATGGATGGTGGCCGAATGTGTAGGAGAAACCGTGTAGGAGATCTTGTCGAGGAATATCGCCAAACAGGTGTGTAACGAACCCTTTTTCATAAGCTTAAAGCGATAAATGCCGAAAAGTCGAAATGCCGAAATTCTGGCATTTCGAGGACTCATGAGCAAGCGAACGCTTATTAGTTAGTTAGATTCATTGAGATGATGATCAGGAACATTGGAAACGGTAAGAACGTGATTTTTGGCATTCACGGTAAGTTGGGCCTCGAGGGGCTGCAATAGGGCCCAATAGGCTTTCGGGCCCATTTGGGAAAAATTGGTAGAAAACAAAAATCTGTTAAATTGCATGTTAAGACTATTAATACTGTTACGGATATAGGCTAAATGGGCCTAGATGAAAAAATCGGCTAAGTAGGGCCCATTAGGGGTTTTAGGCCCAATAACTCGATTTCGCTAAAAATGGGCCAGAATCACTGTTTGCACCCATGAATTGTTAGTAACCGTTAATGAACATGGAAACCCTAATTTTTGTTAAAATTACAAGATTACCCTTATAACATGAAAATGACCGTTTTGCCCCTAGGTAAAAATGACCATTATACCCCTAGGGTTTATGTATGAATTTAATACATGGGATTTTGATAAACATGGTATGTATGATATGCACATGACATGTATGATATGCACATGATATGTATGATATGCACATGATGTAATCATAAATGCATTGGGTTGGGTTTTTATATGAATGGAGGAAGTGACAAAGGGCTTATGCCCCAATTATTAAAGGGCTTATGCCCCAGTTATTAAAAGGGCTTTTGCCCCAGTTATTAAAAGGTCTTTTGCCCCAGTTATTCAAAGAGGCTAGGCCTCCAGTTATATGATAAAGCAGCTATGCTGCCAGTGGAGAGTTATGGCGGGGTGGGTCGAGTTAATCCCCACAAGGTGTGTTGGTTGGTACGGGTGGAGAGTAGCAGATGGTGGGTTGAGTAGTCTCCCCAAATGGGCTTGCATTCTCTCATTGACATTACATGTGATATTGAAAAGGGCCTATGGGCCATACCGTTTCTGAGAAAGGCTTCGCCCAAGAATATGAAATATGAAAAGGCTTGACCAAAGTGTTATGAAATATGAAATATGAAAAGGGCTATGGCCCAGTACATGTTGAGATTGGATTTGGGCTTAGGCCCAACAGGCTGTTATTGTTTTGGGCTCTGAAAGGGGCTTGTTGCACACTGAGTTTCCAAACTCACCCCCCTTTCCTTAACCTTGCAGGTGAGCCTTGATGTGGGGACTTGGGCCGGAGGGGATTCAGAGTAGCCACGGTGATCGCCTTTGGACTTTTAAATAAGCATTGGTTTTCATTAAATTTCCTTTAATTATTATTTATTTTTGGGTTGTAATAAGGCCATTTTAACTTTCCTTTTATTTCTTTTCGGGATTATTTTAATTTTAATAACTTTAAACCTGGTTGATAATTATTCAAATGGGCTAGACGTAGGACGTGTTTTCAAAATGATACTTGTTTTCAAAATAGCTCGATGCCACGATTAATCGATTTATCAAAGACGTCCACTTAAACAAATTTAAACTCGATATAACAAAGTGTGGCTATGGTTGTGGGCATGTCTAAGATTGGATCCAATCAAAGAGCTTGGTACTTAAGCAGCCTCCATGGCTCACCTCCTCTGTCTCGGATACCTACCTGGTGCCCAGCTTCCATACACTTTGTCAACTCAACAAAATATATGGTTTTTAAAACACTAAGATGGAACGTGGGTTTTCAACTCCAACGTGGCACGTCAGATTCGGCCATAACGTCTGGGCTGGGTTTGGGGTGTTACATTTGTACTGTCATAAATGTCGTACATCATTGTATTGGACCGAGCTTAGTGAAAATAAGTTACATGGGGTCGATTTGATCAAAGAGACTGAACAGAGAGTAAAAGTCATCCGTGAAAGTTTGAAAATAGCATCAGATCGTTAGAAATCGTATGTTGACTTGAAATGAAGAGATATAGAGTTTCAGATCAAAGACAAAGTCTTTTTGAAAGTCTCACCGTGGAAAAAAATACTCAGATTCGATCGTAAAGGCAAATTGAGTCTGAGATTTATTGGGCCGTATGAGATTATAGAGCGTATCAGGCCAGTTGCTTATAGACTGTTGTTTCCACCTGAGTTAGAAAAGATCCATAATGTATTCCATGTTTCGATACTTTGTAGATACTGATCGAATCCCTCATGTGATTAATCTGTCAGAGATTGAGATTAAGTTTGACATGACATATGAGGAAGAACCGATTCATATTCTGGCTCGCAAAGTTAAAGAATTGCGAAATAAGAAAATTCCATTAGTGAAAGTATTATGGCATAAACACGGAGTTGAAGAGGCAAGTGGGAGCCTGAGGATGCAATGAAAGAACATTATCCGAACCTATTTACTGGTAAGATTTTCGGGGACGAAAATCCCTAAGGGGGGAGAGTTGTAACAGCCCGATTTAGACCCTATTCAGAATAGTGGTTTCGAGACCACAAATCTGAGTTAGAGAAATATTTAAAAATTATTTTTTGTGTTTATTATGTGTGAATTAATATCCATGAAATTTTCAATTTTTAATTTTGTCGTTTGAGTGCCCAATTTAATAAAAGGACTTAATCGCGTAAAATAAAAATTTGATGGTTTAATATGTAAGGGTCGAATTGAATGTGTCTTTATAATTTGAAGTATTTATGTTGCAATTAGGCCATTTAATATATGAATGGACGGTAATGGCATGCATTATTAAGTTGTTATATTAAATTATAAAGGTTAAATTTGTAAAATGTTAAATAATATATGTTATAATAAAACATAAAATTTAAAGCCATGCATTTTGTTCATACTTTTGATCGAAAATTGAAAAATAAAGAAAAGAAATAAGCTTAGGGTATTCGGCCATTGTTAAGCTTGATTAAGGTATGTAACTAGCTCGGTTTTTGATGATTTTTACGTTTTTGAGATCGTTACAATGTAATGTACAAAGCCCATGTTTGAATTTCTAATTTTGATGAGTATTTTGAGTTATGCCATTGATGAATAATTGAGCTTTGTGATGTTAGTTGATGAATTATGAAAAATATGTTTTGGATTAAATCGTTTTGTATTGGAATTTTTGATGATTTTGAGTAATTAGAGCTAAATTGCAAAAATAATAAATTGAGGGACTAAAATGTGAAATAAATGAAATGTATGGACTTGTATGAACATGGGTAACATTCGGCCTAAGCATGGTGTCTGCAAATTTTGCATGTTTTGTGTTTTGTGCAATTTGGACTAAATTATAAAAAGTGTGAAATGTTAGGGGTAAAATAGTAATTTTCCTATTTATGTGTTTTTGGACTAAATTGAATGAAATTATGTTTGAATGAGTTTAATTTTAATATGTTTAGATCAAGAACCCAAGAAATCGGAGTTGGATCGGGGGAAAACCACAGTTGTCGATTAGTCGTTCCGTTCTGATTATCGTTGTCCGAGGTAAGTTTATAAGCAAATAGATGTTATTTATTTGATTAAATATGAACTTTATATGTTGGAATGAATAATGTGATAGTATATATGTGGAAGCCGAACATGTATAAGCTTAAAAACTATGTGTACGAGTTCGATTCGACTGAGTTACGATGTTTGAAAGCCCCGTACGAACCTTAGGAATAACTAGGATACATATGTCATGACATAGGATTTCTGATATGTGTTCTTGTGAAGACCACTTCTGGGACGTTGGCATCGATATATGTGGTTATGTCTAACACCATGTCTGCGACATCGGCATCGTATTTGATTCATGTAAGACCCTGTTTGGGAAAGTGACATCGATATGTGATTACATGTAAGACCACGTCTGGGATGTTGGCATTGTACGATATGTGTGATTATCCGAGTATCCTATTCAATTCCGAATGGTTCAACGTGCAATGATAAGTTGTGATTGAATGTGTAAAACGAGCTAAAGTGATCAGGTATGTGCTAGTTTATTACCTATTTGAAAATAAGGTATGTTGGTTATTTGATATGTGATGTAAATTATATATGATGTAAATGAAAATATATGTGTATTTGAAAAGTACATTCGGCCAAAGGTTATGTATAGTGATATCATATTTGTGATCTATGTGTAAACATATATGAATGATTATATTAGAGCTTATGAATATAAAATGTGAATAATTATGAAATGATTCATGAATATGTATATGAGTTTATGTATATTGGGTTAAATAATGATATTATGTCTTTGAAATTGAATGATATTTTGATATTAGATATATGTATATTCGCTAAATGAAAGTATATGTTGTATATGAAATTGTAAGTTTGAAATTAAATGTGATTATGATAGCATGAATCGGTTTGGTTAATTGAGTTAATATTGTCATTGAGTTATTTATTTGCTTATGACTTACTAAGCTATGATAGCTTACTGTGTGTGTATGTTTGCCTCTGTTTTTAGATTTTGGAGTCAAGTTACGTGTTCGGGGATTGTCAGTGAAGTTTATCACTATCGACTGTTTTTGGTACTTTATAAGTTGAACTTAAACCTATGGCATGTATAGGCTAGTTTATGTTTATGTTTGTTTTTTGGATTATGTAAATATGAGCCATGCGAAAATGGCTTAATCATTATGTTAAGTTTGGTTTTGATGGTTCGGCCATTATATATTTATACATGAATCGTGGATGATATATTTGCTAATGGTGATGAAGTTATGTCAAAGTATATGTGTATGGTAAATATTTGGTATGATGTGAAATTTTGGTTGAACATTACTGTTGAGTGAAATGCATGATATATAAGTGGGATGTATTAGGTAAATGGCTATGATTTGAAGTATTGATATTCGGTTATGTGGTGAAGTAGATATAGATAATATTTATATGTCTTTGATCATTGGTTGTAAATGAGACTTAAAGTATAATGATTAGCTTGTGAAATGACCATGTTTTGATTTGGCAAACAAGGTGAATTAGCTTTCGATTAATGCTAGATAATTGGGGTAACATGTATTTGTGATTTGAAAGTGGGTTGATTTGGCTTATAAGATTAAAACATCATACATATATGTTTTTGTGTATTTGGTTATGTATTGATTTAATAATTATACATTAGTTGATATATATTTGTAATATGTTTGACATGACATAAATTCTGGCTATATGTATATTTATGTACTTAGCTGAATCTATGATCATTGAATTAGTCTTGATATGACCTTTGTTACTTTGCATGATAAGTAATATTAGCATGTTAAAATTCGGTTATGGTATGCTGAAGTGTTAGGCAAATAGTTGCTATGTATTATGCATAAATATATATATATATATATATTTGATGTGTTGAGGTGAAAGGTAAAATATGTTTGATTTTTTGGTTTAGTTCTTTGAAATGTTTCATACTTGTAAAGTGATAGAGTATAATGGAAGTAGACATTAAATAAAGCACAAGTATTTAGCATGTTTAATATTTGGCTAAAGCTTTAGAAATTGACCATATGAATAGTAACTTATGCTTTTATTAAACAAGATAGTTTGATGCAAGTTTAGTATGTGGCTTAGTTATTGTGCTTTAATTGTTAAGTATATGTTATATGACGTTTTGTGTGTATTAATGGAATAGCAAATAAGTAAGCTTGGTTTAGTCAAAACTTATAATAAAGTTGCATGTATATTTGGTCTTGAATATTGAGTAATGAGTTGTTTAATTCATATGTTTATATTCGGCCAGTTGATAATGATTTATGGCTGAATGTTTATTGATTTATGTGTAACTTGTAATGTTTTGGTTTGGTTTAGTATACGTTCATATGTGATGAATTAAAATGATTAATTCCTACGCGTATCCATGAATGTCCGGAAGTTGTGTCTCGTTCGGTAATATCTCGTAACCCCATTCCGGCGACGGATACGGGTTAGGGGTGTTACACATGCCATATACCAATAATGTATAATCCAAAAGTACCAACTTAGATGTTTGATAGTGTGATGATGTTCCTGACGACTCCCGGATCCGAGCTTGCCTTGATTCACTATAAAACCTAGAAAAATAACACAAAGTAAGCTTCATAGCTTAGTAAGCTCGTATGATATAAACTTAACTAATCACAAATACAACATTCATCAATATAAACATATTATCATGTACTTTATGATTACTAACAAACCTTTTAACTGCTTATTCATAAGCTTATATACGAACTTTGTAACTTCTTCGATTTTAAGCTCATAATATATATGTAAATACCTGTACCAATCCATAACAAGTTCATACATACACAGAATGCCGTTGAATACTCAATATCTCTCACACTAAGTGCCATACTCGACATCTCACACACTAAGTGCCGTACATAGCCGAAGCTATCTTAAATCGCACACTATGTGCCATATATAGTCGAAGGTATCTTAAATCGCACACTAAGTGCCATATATAGCCGAAGCTATGTCAAATCACACACTAAGTGCCACAAATAACTGATTTGTCGTCGAACGTATCTGTATTCCCGTATATACAATTTATGCAATATCAACAAACTAAAGCATAATTATTACAATGCTTAATACATACGAACTTATCTCGGATGTGTAAACGACGAAATAAGCCTTTTAGTCGATAACTTTCGTTTTCCCCAATCCTGATATATATTTAACTTATTCAATAATCTATTCATTCAATTTAACCCAAAACATACTTTAAAACACATTTTCACTTTTGCCCCACATATTTCACATTTTTTGCAATTTAGTCCTTATCACATAAAATTACAAATTCATGCAATTTAGTACAAACCCATGCCTAACCGAATTTAATACATGTTACTAGCAGCCAATATTTTTAATTTATTCACACTTTTAACCACCACATGTCACATTTTCTCAATTTAATCCCTTTTTGACTTTTTTTTTCAAAAATCACTTTACAAAAGCTATTAATCTAACATTAAACCATCCAAATCTATCATAAACCATCAAATTACTCAAGAATTCAACAATGGAAACATGATAAATCTTTAACAGTTTCAAAATCTAGGCTACGAGCTAGCTAGAATACGAAGCAACGATCTCAAAAACATAAAAATCATTAAAAAGGGGACAAAAACGGACTTACAATTGAGCTAGGAAGCTTGGCCGAATTAAAAGGAATGAAAATGGATTCTCAAGCCCTAGAATTGGCTGAAGATGAAGACTAAAAAGATGATACATATTTTTATTTCATTTATTTAATCTTTAATATCTAATTTACTATTATACCCTTTAAAGATCTTAATAATTTCCGTAAAGCCAAGCTCATAATTGTACAATAACTCACTAATGGTCTAATTATCTCTTAAGGACCTCCACTTTAAAGTTCTATAGCCATTAGATACCTTTAGCTAATAGAACAACATTTTTGCACTTTATGCGATTTAGTCTTTTTTCTCAAATTGAGCAATTAAACTATAAAATTTCTTAACGAAATTTTCACACCAACATAATAACATGCTGTAAATATTATAATAATAATAAAATAATTATTTTAACCTTATATTTGTGGTCCCAAAACTACTGTCCTGATTTGACCAAAAACGGGCTATTACTGGCGTGTCCTAGGGTCACACGGGCGTGTCCCTTGGACCACACGAGCGTGTGAGCCCTGCACCTTGGAAATTTTTTGAAAAGTGATGAAAAATTCTTAAAGTTCTCAATTAAGTCCCGACTTGATTCTAATGCTCGTATTGGGCCTCAAAGGTCCAATTAAGGGACGTTATGAATGATCTAGGTAAATGAATAGTAATTTACATAAGTTATTTGTAAATGTTTCTAAATGTTTCAGTAATGCTCTGTAACCCTGTTTTAAGTATGAATACGAGTTAGGGGTGTTACATTTAATGGTATCAGAGCTACGATTTATCTAGCTCTCATATTTGACGTAGCAAACACGAGTTTAGCTATACTTGCCATTATATAAATTGTGATAGTGTGATGACTCCTGATCATTTTAAATATGTATAGTAATGTCATCCAACCGAGCTAGAGCTGAACCCGAGGAAGCTCAGAGCAATGCTTCAGCTTTAGTTCAAAGAGTTGCGTCTGCGTCTGATAGTGAAAGGCCTGTGTCTGAGGGCCTAAGTGAGAAGGCAAAATAAGCCTTCTTTCAAATGATGAATGAATGGTTTACACAGTACTTGAGAGCAAACCTTGCTATACAACGACCTCCTCCACTTGCTCCTCAATCGGTTCTTGAGGTACCGCATGGTGCTAAACCTATTAGCATTGGAAAGCCTCCGATAGATAAAATCCGCAAGCATGGAACGAAAGAATTTAGAGCTACGACAAATGATGATCCAAAAAGGGCTGAGTTTTGGTTAGAAAATACTATTCGGGTTTTTGACGTATTATCTTGTACACTTGCTGAATGTCTGAAATGTGCAATATCTCCCCTGAAAGATAAAGCTTATCATTGGTGGAATACCATAACTTCTATGGTACCGAGAGAAAATGTTACGTGGGACTTCTTCCAGGCTAAATTCAGGAAGAAGTATGGGAGTCAAAGATTTATGGATCAGAAAACGAAAGAATTTCTAGAGTCAAGCAAGGAAACATAACTATGTCTGAATATGAACGGGAATTTGTTCGACTGAGGAAGTATTCCAGAGAATGGGTTCTAACCGAGGCTGAGATGTGTAAATGCTTTGAAAAGGGTTTAAATAAGGATATCAAGTTATTGATTAGAATTCTCAAAATAAGGGAATTTGCGGTGTTAGCCGGTCGAGCCCACAAAGTTGAAGAATTGAGTAAAGAAAAGAAACAAGCTGAAAGAGAGGCTCGAGTTTCTAGAAAAAACTATGAGTAAGTCACAATCATTTGCTTCTAAGAAATTAAGGAAGTATTATGATCATGTGACTACCTCTATAGGATATTCTGGTATAGAGCAGGGCTCTCAGTGTTTTAACTTGAGTCTTCATCTCCAACTGTGACTAGTGTGGGTAGTGTTGGTAACCTTAAATCGAAATGTAAAAATTGTAACAAATTTCATCACGGGGAATGTCGGTCTAGAAGTGGAGCTTGTTTTGGATGTGGTTCACTTGACCATTTTCTCAAAGATTGTTCAAAAAGAGTTGAAAAAGAGATAGAACCAGCTCCAAAGCCTAGTAATCCTGTCTTGAGGGGCAGACCACCCCGTCATCTTGGTAATGTTGGTGGTAGTCGAGATACTACCAAGGATACTATAGTTAGATCTGAGGTACGAGCACCTGCAAGGACATATGCTATTCATGCTAGAGAAGATGCCTCTATACCAGACGTTATTACTGCTACATTTTCTCTACTTGATACTGTTATTACTGCATTGATTGATCCTAGTTCTACACATTCATACATATGTACGAACCTAGTGTCTGTTAAAAAATTTATCTGTTGAATTCACTGAATTTGTGGTTAAAGTTTCAAACCCCCTGGGCCAGTGTGTTATGGTGGATAAAGTCTGTAAGAACTGTCCGTTGATGGTAAAATGTTATTTCTTTTAGGTTGACTTGATGTTATTGCCATTTGATGAATTCGATGTGATCTTAGGAATGGATTAGTTAACCCAATATGATGTCGTGGTGAGCTGCAAACAGAAATATATTGTATTGAAATGTGAGAATGGTGAATTACTTCATGTTGAATTTGATAAACTGGATGGATTACCTATTGTGATTTCAGCAATGTTAGCACAAAAATATGTCAGAAAAGGTTATGATGCTTATCTTGCGTATGTGGTGGATACTAAAGCATTTGAGTCAAAGATTCAGTCAGTGCTGATTGTATGTGAATTCCCCGATGTATTGCCAGAAGAATTACCTGGTTTACCACCGGAAAGAGAGGTGGAATTCTCTATAGATCTTGTTCCGGGAACGACATTAATATCCATAGCACCTTACAGAATGGCTCCTACTAAATTGAAAGAGCTGAAAGTACATTTGTAAGAGTTGATTGACAGAGGTTTTGCTCGACCTAGTTTCTCACCTTGGGGTGCACCGGTTTTATTTGTAAAGAAGAAACATAGATTGTTGAGGCTATGCATTGATTACAAACAACTCAACAAAGTTACAATAAAGAACAAGTATCCATTGCCTCGTATTGATGACTTGTTTGACTAGTTAAAATGTGCCACTGTATTTTCGAAGATTGATCTCCATTCTGGTTACTATCAACTACGGGTAAAGGAATCAGATGTACCAAAGACAGCTTTTAGAACCAGGTATGGACACTACGAATTTCTTCTGATGCCATTCAGCTTGACAAATGCACCTGCAGTGTTTATGGATTTAATGAACAGAATTTTTAGCCCGTATTTAGATAGGTTTGTGGTGGTATTTATAGATGATATTTTGGTTTACTCCCGAGATGAAAATGAACATGTGGAGCATTTGAGAATACTGTTGCAAACTTTGCAGAGAAACAATTGTATGCCAAAGTTAGTAAGTATGAATTTTGGCTACGAGAAGTTAGTTTCCTTGCGCATATAGTTTCTGCTGAAGGTGTCAGGGTGGATTTTGGCTACAAGAATTTTGTCAGAGCACGATCACACTATCCAATCACCATATTGGTAGTTTTTGGTTAATTTTGGAAAGCGGTTATAAATGGCATGTATAGAGCTAAATGTGTTATCTTGGTCTTTTGGTTGTTTTGAGTTTGTGAATAGCTTAGTCGTGGTTGAATGCTTTGGTGTTTTTTTTTTTTGAAATGATGAGGTATATAGCTGATGTTGGACTTGTGTATGTTTTTTCTTAAAGTAGGTAAATCATAGTTGAATGGTATGCTACGGATAAGGTTGCTTGGTTTGTATGGTACAAGTTTAAGGAATGATCTTGAAATGTTAAATGGAATTAAATTTGGTGTGTGAATTTGGGTGCCTTTTGATGTCATATTGGTTAGACATAGGATGTATGAATATTTGACATGTATTTGGTGTTTTGAATTTACTTTTAGCCATGTATATTAGGCTAGTTTATGTGTATCTCATTGTGCAAGAGATGGTGCTTGATTTGACTTGTTTTAGAAGTTAAAAATGCTACATACGACCTAGGACACGGTTTATTATATGGCCATGTGCTACATATGGCCACTCCACACAGTCGTGTGTCATTTTTTTTTAGGTGTAAATTTCACACAGTCTGAGACATGACTCGGGACACAGTTGTGTGTCTCAAGTTAGTATGTAACACGGTTTGATACACGGTCTATGACACAGTCGTGTAACCCAACATCGAATGCACACACGGTTTGGCACATAACTTGCGACATGGTGGTGTGGCCCTATTTCGAATACTAACACATGTTGGGACATGGCTATGTTTCTAGATTTTGAATGACCACATGGTCTGGGCCAGGTTATACGATTTAGGGGTGTTACATTTAGTGGTATCAGAGTTATGATTTGTCAGTTCTTGGACTGAACATAGCATGTATGAAGTCTAAAAAAATACGTGCCAATTTATAACTTGTGATAATGTGATGTCTCCTAACCTAATTTGATTATGTTTTTCATTTAGATAAAAAAAATGTATACCAACCGAGCTAAGTCCAATGAAGTTGAGAGTAATGCTTAAGCTCTAGCCAAGCAGCTACTCAATAATATGCTAAAATTCAAGAAGTCTAACGAAAAGGTTCACAGTACTTTTATTAATAATGAATAATATGTTTAATGTGTATATGGGAATAAATTTCGTGGCTCAATAACCTCCACCCTTTATCCTTAAAACCCTATACGACAGAATATTCACAGATTTTCTATTGATAAAGTTTGAAAGTGCGATGCTGAATAGTTTAGCAGTAAATGAGTGATGATTCGACCAAATCTGAGTACCAGTTAGAAAACAAATAAAGAGTTTTAGATGAAATGTTATGTCTTTCCGAAGATTTACGAAGATGTGCTATGTCATTGTTAAAAGAAGAAAGTTTTTCATTGGTAATTGACTTTAACTACTTTGGTACCAAAAGAATGGATTAACTAAGATTTCTTCTGAATTGATTTTTCAAAAGAATTATGTCAGCAAACAATATTTAGACAAGAATAAAAATGAATTTCTTGAGTTGAAATTGGGAAACAAATCAGTTGCGGAGTACGGGAGAGAGATTGTTCAGCTTAGAGAATATGTTTATGAGATGGTACTGATTATAGAGGAATTATGTACTTGTTCAAATGTGGATTTAATGATGTGATCAAAATGCTTGTGAATGCAATTGGATTTTGTGACTTCGTAGGTTTATCGAAATGAGCTTAGAAAATGATATAAGTTGTAATAATAAGAAATAGTGTGAGATGAGAGTTCAATATTGCAAAAGAAGAAATGTATCCAAAAACATTTTATACTTCCTCGTCAAAGAAAATGAAAGAATCGAGTAGCCATTTTTCAGTGCAATGTAAATTAGGCTAGTTTTGGTGTATCTGATTGTGCAAGAAATGGTGCTTGATTTGGCTTGCTTTAGAAGTTAACAATGCTGCACACATCTTGGGACATGAGTTGTCACACGACTGTGTGCTACACATGGCCACCCCACATGGCCATGTGTCATTTTTGTTTTAGGTGAAGATTTCACATGATCTGAGACACGGCTCGCGACACGGTCATGTGTCTCAAGTCAGTATGTAACACGATCTGGCACACAGTCTACGACACAGCCGTGTGACCCAACATCGAATGCACACACGATTAGGCGTATAGCTTGCAACACTACCATGTGACCTTATTTCAAATTCTCACATGGGCTGGGACACTACCGTGTGTCCAAACTTCGAATGTCCACATGGTCTGGGTGTCACACGGCTTAGCCATATAGCCGTGTGAGCCCAGTTTCAAATGTTTTGAAGTTTTTCCAAAATTTTATGTTTTGTTTTAAATTTTCCCAAAATGTTTCCAAGCTATTTTAGGGCTTTGTAGGCTCGGTCTAAGGCCTGTAAGTATATTTTTGATATAATTAAACTGAGTTATGAAATGTTAATATTTAATTTTCATAATTGTTTTTATTGTGAAGTTAAATGTTTTGATTTGTATGGTAATGCTCTGTAACCCTAATTTGACGACGGAGATGAGTTAGGGGTGTTACATTGTGTCTAGAAAATATTAGCTAATTGATTTTCTAAGTTTAAACTGATGATAAGTGGCACTGTAAGAATGTTTACATTGCGAAAAGGACAACTTACTTTAGCAGATAATCTAAATGAGTTTGTAATCTCATAAAAGAATCAAAGTGAACATTTGATTCAAATACTTAGATGGATTATTATGTCGTCTACAATTTGAATTGGAGAGATGGCTAGTCTTGGCTATTGGAGCAGTTGGCTCCATGGGTAGAGACATATATATTCAATAGAAGAATGATACATTGGATTGGAACCAAGATGAATTAATTATGAATCCGTTTGTGAATTAATTCACTTGTGACATTCATGGTGTGATTTACCTAAATCCTGAGTTGCTCATTGATCATGCGCATGTAACTTATGTACTTTGATATAAGTGGATGATTATGCTCTGATTGGCTGTAAATGTCACAACAATAATTTGTAAGTGTACACTGTCGATGCAAGTGTAATTGATAGATGTGAGTCTACTGGATATCGATCCCACAGGGATGGTTGTCTTTTGTCTATTAATGTCGGTGCAATAACTAGATAGAAATGAGGTAAAACGTGAGTATAGTTGTCGAAGCAATAAGTTGAAAACACTAAGATAAAGTATGCTATGGATAAACTAGGATCCCCAATATGAATCTTCAGTAGTATACTAAATCTTACCAAATGCCACTCTTTTGTTTAATCTGAGACTTAACCATGCATATTAAGCTCACCTTCTAATCATGGAAATATGGCCTATTAAGAACGAGTGGACTAAATTCCTTTAGTCTTTACTCAACTTCCGCTAAAATGCCTATTAGCTCAAACTGTCACTGCACTTTCCAATGTTAGTGACTGCAATAACACTTTCGTGTTTAGAACATTCAAACCCCCAAGATTAAACAAAAAAAAAAAAGGTTTAATACGATAACACTTAACAAAGCATTCATTGTACTTCCATACAGTAGAAAACATAGGGTAATCACCAACGTTTTTAAGAAATGAGAAAGAATAGGATAGAGAATACTATTTCTAGGCTGCTCGATTGAATCTATCCATTTCCCCTTATTCTGCACTTAGATCTCCTCGTTAGGAGTGGATCTGCATCAGTCTTCATGTTGGCTCACCCAAAGGAGGCTCAAGCTGCCATGGCTGCAAGCTTCAAAATAGGGTAAGAGAATGGTGGTCTAGCGAAATTCACTTTCATTCTTCTCACGTTATCCTTTTATGTTTTCAATAGTATAGGTGTCCTTCCCTTAGGATTCTTCTGTCCTTGTTCATACAGGGTAGTTACATCGGACTGGATAGCTCACTCATGGTTAGCTCTTATCAGACAACTATCAACTGCGGTGACAATTCTGGACGCCATATGGAATTAACTCATGTAGCGACATTACGGATATCTGTCAACTGTGGCGACATGTCCAGACGCAATCTGGAATTAACTCATGCAGCGACATTAGTGCAGAAAGATAGAAAAATCAAAGATAAAATAGGCTAGGATTCACTAAGTTATAAAATAAAATTTACTAAACTGAACAAACTAAAATGTATGCTAAGGGTAACTAAATGGGAATAATTTAAACAATAAGTAGGGAGAAAACATATATTCTTTCTACTACAATCACATGAATTTTTACTTGTCCTCAAGTAAAATAAAAGCCAGTAAGGCAGTAAAACATTACTAAGTAAGGAAAATGAACATTCTAGTGACTTGAATCACCTAAAAACCCAATGAATGAGTCACATTCAGATGAAAGAATATTGCATCGACAATACATAAGCATGAATGAGTAAGATTGCACTTTCATCAAAGCCAACATCATACTTCAAGTCCTAAATTCTATCTTCCAATACAACACTTATTCTACAATACTAAGTATTTATATATAGGAATGAGTTTTTTTTTACAGAATAAGGGATATCGTTGCATTACTGTACTCTAGTTCCTGAGAAGTAATGATAGGGTGCAACAAACCCCCCAGGGAGTACGTAATTGTGCCAACTTACACTCATGTAGTGACGACCTTTGGTCATATTCATTTTTTTAATGCTTGCATTGGAGTATTCCCTTTTTAACATTCCACAATACACCCACTTTGGAGTGTCACTTATTTATAACTATATATATAAGTATCTGTAGAAGGCAGTTTGAATCAAGATTCAAGGAATGCTACTAGTCATTTATTATGAATGCAACCTAAATAATTTATCAATGTATTGAAGATACAACATTCAATCAAATTTATCCAACTCATTCATTGATAATTCACATGATCCAAGAATTAAGCATCGAATGTGTAACACCCCTAACCCGTATCCGTCGCTAGAAGGGTTACGGAGTATTACTAAAATAATTCATGTGTGAACAGTCGAACAAGATATAATAGTGAATAATCATCTTATCGATCTTTGCAATTAAACAAAACCGAATTCACAAGGTATTAATTTATCATTTATAAACAATTTCACAACCTATACGTACATATGATTTACAATGTGCCTTGCACTCATATATGCATCATAAAAAGAGGATCACTATTCATTTGGTGGTTTACCATTATAGCTGAATGCATAACTAATTTTAAATACAGATAGTATTTAGCTCATTCATATAAATAATAAATACATCCCATAGGCCTAACTTCTAAGTAAATTTTTTTTAAGTGACCTATTTAATTTAATAATTAGGCACCCATTTAGTATCGTTTCACTTAATCAAAAGAGTTGTATTATAAAAGCAAACATAGCCACTTTTGAAATATTAAAGTTTAAGCCATATTCGCATGGCCATGATTACAAAAATAAATATTATGGCATGGAAATCCCAAATTTAAAGTCTATACATGCCATAATGTTATACTTAAGACTAACAAAAAGGGTTACCAAAACGTTGCAGGCAGGTGTGATGACTTCGATGATGGTCCCGATCACACAACGGATCAAAAGAAAATCTAAATAAGAGGCAAGTAAACACACCAAATGAGTTTTCAACTTAGTAAGTCGTAAGCAATATAATGCAAACAATTAACTTGATATATCGAAATAGAAACTAGAAAAGTCCACATTACAATTAACGCTTCAAAGTAAAATTTAACTCCTTTTTATCTCACTTTGATTGACATCTACTTATTATAATAATATTCTTTTGCAAAATCAACTATCACAGCCGTACCGATCTATGCCATATATCACTTAGGTTATTAATCTAACTACAAGTCAAGTCATGCTATTCAATCAAAGTATCATACAACCAAATGCCTTAAATCTTTTCCTCAAAGTATTAAACAATGACGAAATAGATGGATTCATGCATATACGTTTCATATGTCCAATTTCTTATTTCACTCAATAGCTTTAATTCTTCATTCAGTTCCTGCACTTATTGTATCAACAACCGATTTCACACACATAGTGCTCGGTTAAGGAAATTCACACACATAGTGCCATGCTAACCCGCACACATAGTGCCTTGCTAATCCACACACATAATGCCATTCAAATCCGCACACATAGTGCCATTCAAATCCGCACACATAGTGCCAATGTCATTTCATTATAAACAAATCAATTGACTTAATCCAATATGTATATACGACCACATATCTATCAATCAAGAAAATATATATATACAAGAGTAGTTCTTTCATGATATGTGCACACCATTTATGTATAAAATAACAAATCTTATAATTGCTTATGGACTTACCTTGGGTTGGATGAAACGGTTCCAATCGGCTACTCGATACCCTTTGTTTTTCCCTTTCTTGATTCCCCTCCTTTGGGTTCTTGAGCTAGAATAAACAAATTGACTAGTTTAATTACCTTGCTAGTTTATTTATATCCCACAATATTAATAGTTTCATATCACAAGAATGACACGGCAAAATTTGCTTTTCATCCACCTTATGCTTTCATTAAACTTAAGCAATTCGGTTCCCATTGACACATTCAAATATCATGTCACGAACATTATTATTATGACCTTGCCTTTTTTTCCTTTTAACATTTTTTTTGAGCTAAATGTACTTACTCCCTTTACTAATTATTCCATACAAATTTAAACTAACCATTCGGCTATTAACCACCTAAGATCCATATACTATAAACAACCCAATCAATACTTCAATAAAACACACACACACACACACACACACACACATATATATATATATATACGGAAACCACCCCTTGCTAAATATTGACATATATAAATTTAATAATTTCCACTTCATCTTACAACCGTCATTGTTTAAGACATTAAAACCTCAACTAATGTTTATCTAATGTCTCAAGGCCGAATGCATATAAATTTTTAGTATACATATAAAGTTTATACTTTAAATAAATTATTCACATACTAACAGGCCGAATATCATCTTCACTAAACATTTAAACCATAATTCCTTAACAATCTTTTCACTTTCGGCATTATCACTACTGAAATAATAATTGCACATCACTTTGTCATTTAACACATAGTTTCACCACATAACCACCTTGACCGAATACTTCTAAAACTAGCAAAAGCTCCACATTTGTTCATACCATCATTTAAGTTCACATATATCTATTTAGATAGCTCATTTTCACCTTTCTAATATTTCTATCCAAAACATCAAAACACTATCCTCTTAGCATTTATCCATTATAATCGAATGCACATTTTGTCACCAAATTCAAAAAAATGAACATATGGGTTATAATAAAAGCTTGACTACTAACTAAATTTTCATAAAATTTAATAGAAATAACATAAAATCCTACCTTAATTAACCCTTAAGATGGCTGAATGCCCTTGACATTTTCCTTCTTCTTTCACTTATGTTTTCGGCAATGAGGATGGAAGAGAAACATTGAATTTCCTTGTTTTTATCACCCCCCACTTAATATATTACAACTTATTTTATATTATAACATATTTCAAATATATAATCTATTATTATAAAAAGCATATAATTATTGTATACCAACCCCATTACCTTGCCCTTAATTTAAAAAGGTAAAATAGACATGCAAATCCACCATTTTAGTAATTCAACAAATTAATCCCTTGGACATTTACCTACCACATTTTCAAAGTTCTCAAACAATTCCTTTTTAGCTAATTTCATGTCCAAAAGACAAAATTAAAATACCAAATTTTCAAACATATCAATTCACAAAATAAAAACATAGAAAATAATATATATATTTAAAAATCTGACTCAGTTTTGTGGTTCCGAAACCACTTTTCCGATTATGGTCAAATTAGGACTGTCACAGAATGTAAGAAATTTCTTTTCGAACAATTGTGCATAAACCTTGCATGCTTCAAAATGTTTTGAAATGTGGGTGTAATTCCAATTCCATATACTGTAACACCGCTAACCCGTATCCATCGTCGGAACAAGGTTTCAGAGCATTACCAGAACTTTTAGAACATTTTACAAATAATTCATGTAAGTTACTATTCATTTACCGACATCATTCAAAAAGTCCCTTAATTGGACCCTCGAGGGCCATTACATGCATCAGAGTCGAGTCAGGACTTAATCGAAACCTCTAAGAATTTTTCACAGCATTTTAAAAATTTTCCAAGTTGCAGGGCTTACACGCTCGTGTGGTCAGGCCGTGTACTACACACGCTCGTGTCCCTAATCCTTGTAACTCTCTAACTTTTAAGGCATGAAGAAATTGAAGTCACATGGCCAGTTACATGCCCATGTGTTAGGCTATGTGGCGAATTTAATTTTTGAAATTTAGGTGCAGTTTTCACACGGCCATGTAACACGCTCGTGTCCAAGGTCGTGCCAACCACACGGTTGAGACACACGTCCGTGTCTTTGCTCGTGTGCCCATTTTTGAGCATTCTATTTCTCAAAATTAAGGTGTAGGGGACAAATGGCCTAACCACATGCCCATGTTACCAGGCTGTGTGCCACACACGGTCTAGACACACGCCCGTATGTCTGCTTGTGTGGAAAAAAAAAGCCATTTGTAGCTTCATTTCTCACCCAAAATTTCACCAAGGATCTGCACTTGAAAAACACAACCAATATCAACCATTTCAAACATTCAATTTAGGCAATTTCCATCATTCAACATAGCATACCACTAGATGCATGTGTGTTTACAATCTTACCTTGAATTAACTAGGCAATAACATCCTTTGTTCCCATAAACTTAACATAACACATGTATATATATATATATATATATATCATAATAACCTACTTAGTAATACCAAAATGAACCATTACTAACAATTCCAATGGCTAGGTTACAAAACATCATTATTGTAACACCCCAAACCCGGCCCAAATGTTACGGCCGAATTCAGCGTGTCATATGGGGAATGTTACTAAAGAAGTTATGTTTTATCCAAAAATCTTTCTTAGAGCTTGAAGAATGTTTTGTTTTAAGTTAAAGTGAACGGAAGCTGTGCACCAGGTAGGAAGCCAAAAAAGAGGAGGTGAGTCTGTTGGACTGCTTAAGTACCAAGCTCTTCACGGATCCAATCCTAGACATGCACACATCCATTGCCACACTTTATGCATGTTACTAGTCCACGAATATTTAATTAAGTCTATTTAAAATATTCATTTCCTTTGAAAATGTTTATATTGCAGAAGCTTTGCTCGGTTATTGTGATATTTTGAAAATAGGAAACTTTTATAAAACGCTACCTAAAGCTAACCAATTTAATAACCCAAAATAAATAAAATGATAAAAAGAGCGCCTTATTACAACTTAGACCGTAAATGTAATAATCAAAATAATAAATCTAAACTTAAAAAAGTAAATTAATCCTCGTGGCCACTCGAATCCCGCCTGACCCAAGTCCACCAACTAGGGCTCACCTGCAAGGATGGAAGGGAAAAGGGTGAGTTTGGAAAACTTCGGTGTAAGGAAAACCCATCCAAGGCCCAAGTCACTCAAGCCCATTGGGCCTAAGCCCATTTAGATAACAATGGGTATTGGGTCAAGCCCTTTCGTATACAATAAACTAGACCTTAGCCCCATTTTCAGATAACAAGATGGCCCAGAGGCCTATTCCGAAACAGATCAAACATATTCGTATGCAAGCCCAACCCAAATTTATAACCAACCACTACACTCCACCCGCACCAATTTCTACACTCCATGTGGGAATAACTCAACCCACCCAAATTTTACACTCCATAGTTGCAAGATTGTCGCTCAATTATCGAGAAGTTGAGGCAAAGCCTCCAAGACGTGGACAAGCCACTTTCAAGATTTCCTCCATCAATATCCGGCCCCATGCATCGATAATAATAATAACATGGCATGCAAGAAATAATAGCGATCAAACATGCATTCAGGTCAACCCTATCCCTAGGGGTATATCAGTAATTTTACTCCTAGGGGTAAATCTGTAAAGTGTCCACCTATAACGGTATTTCAGTAATTTTATCAATTTTAAAGGGTTTTCATGCATATTCCCACCTTTCACGTACTAATAGAAACACTTACCAAGGGTTCTTACCGAATTGGGCCCGTTAGCCCATTATCCCAATTTTGGCCCATAAAGCCCAAAAATATCGAAGGCACAAAAATCATGCACTCTGCAGTCTAAACATTGTAGTTTACCAAAAACGTTAATCAATTTACCTCACGAGCATTCACACACTCGTAAGTCCACAAAATATCAGTTTTTCGGCATTTCGGCTTTTCGACTTTTGCCGATCTAGACTATGAAAGGTGTCGATTATACACTGCTTGGAGATATCCGACGAGATCCACACGCATTTAACCGCCTACAATTGGATTACTAACACGTTAATCTAACTATCAAAAACGAACTACGTATTAACCCCCTTACCATAATCGGCCAAAAGCACCTTAGGCACCACCGATCCTACCTTTGCCGAAATTAACGACTACGTTTAGATCCAGTAGTTCCACTTGTCCAACCCTTCGATCAGCAGCCTCTAGATTACACTATTATCAAAATAAAACAATTATAACATCCCTTAGAGCTACAAGCCCAAATCGACAGCCTCCCTAACCTTTAGGGACTTCGGCTTTTTTTAACTTGAAAGAAATAAGACTAGATCTGAAGTAATGAGCACTTACCTCTTATTCCTTTTTTAATTCTACGCAGATCTGATGTAGATCTATCCTCTAAATGATGGCAGAAACCGAATCCAAGAGATCTGAAGTTTCGGCTATAAGCCCCTAAGTCTTATAGTATTTCGGCGTTTTAAGTGGTGAAGAAGATGACGATTTGATGCTATAACCTTGGAATAATACTGCCGACCGGTACCAAGGGTTTAAAGAAGATGAATGTTGATCAAGAGAAACAAAAATACCGAAGGATTTTGGCTTTGGAGAAGCCGGCACAAGTAGTGAGTTTCGGGATTCGGCTTTTATGGCAATCGGCTATGGAGGTTTTGTGGAGGATGGGATCGACAGAGAAGGTGAATAGGGTGATCAGAAGGTTTCAGCTAACAGAAGAAGCATAAGGGAAGAAAGAAAATGGGGAAAAAGAGAGGGAGAGAATCCGGCATCAAGAAGAGGAACTTGCGTTTTCGGCTTTTGTGAGAACTCAGAATGAATGAATGAAAACTTTCAGGTGGCTAACCCTAATCCTCCAAGACAGAAAAAGAAGAAAACCTAACCCTAATATCAACTAAAGCAATCGGCCCAACCTCCCTAAGGCCCTTGCCGAAATTCTCTTGAGTGATCATGTGCCCAGCACATGTCCAAAATTAAAAAGTAACTACATGCCTACCTTGCGACTCGAACCTTGGACCTTCAATTCCTTCCCATGCGCCATTTTTTTAGGAATCTAGTGGCGCCACCTTTCCACTTTACCAAAGCCTTATTTGTGTCATGACTTACGAAGTTCTTCTTAAAGCCCACTTAACCTAGTCTCCTATTCGCTTAAAATCCAACCTTGATATTTTACCATGTTTAACCTAGGCTTGGGCCTTCTAAAGTCCTACTAACAAATTTAAACACAATTCCAATATTCAGAACACCAAAATTCCAAAATTTACCAAAAATCACAGAAACTCGAAAAAATCCCGAAAATCAGGGCATTACAACTCTACCCCCTTAAAGAAATATCGACCTCGAAATTTACCTGGTCTAAATAGTTGAGGGTTTTGTTGACGCATAGTCTCTTCTGACTCCTAAGTAGCCTCTTCCCTTCCATGATTACGTCATAGTACTTTTACCAATGGAACCGACTTCCTTCTTAAAACTTTAACCTCCCGATCTAAATTTTGTACGGGTTCTTATTTAAACGTCAAATCAGTCTTTACTTCAATCTCCTCTACTGGCACGACATGTGAAGGATCCGATCGATATCGTTTTAACATAGACACATGAAAGACGTCATGGATTCTATCCAACTCAGGTGGTAATTCTAACTGATATGCTACTGGCCTTACCCGTTTAAGAACCCGATAAGGCCCTATAAACCGCGGACTCAATTTGCCTTTCTTGCCGAACCTCAAGATCTTCTTCCAAGGTGAAACCTTCAAGAAAACCATATCCCCAACAGCGAACTCAATCTCTTTGTGCTTTAGATCCACATACAACTTCTGTCTATCAGATGCCTCCTTTAATCGATCTCTTATCAACTTAACCTTACTTTCAGTATCTGCCACTAACTCCGGCCCAAGCACTTGTCGTTCACCCAGCTCTGTCCAATACGTAGGCGTACGACATCTCCGCCCATAAAGTGCCTCATATGGAGCCATTTGAATACTTGTTTGGTAGCTGTTGTTGTGCGCAAACTCCGCCAATGGCAAATAGTCCTCCCAACTACCACGAAAATCGATAATACAACCTCTTAACATATCCTCCAAAATTTGAATAACCCTTTCCGACTGTCCATCTGTCTGAGGGTGAAAGGCAGTACTGAAATCCAATCGTGCACCCAATGCCTCCTGCGACTTCTGCCAGAACTGAGATGTAAACCTAGGGTCTCGATCAGAAATAATCGACACTGGCACTCTATGCAATTGCACTATCTCTGCCACATACAACCTCGCCAATTTTACAAGTGAGTAATCGGTGAATCGGTATGAAATGTGCGATTTTGTTAACCTATCCACAACTACCCACACGTAATCTTTCTTGGTGGGTGTCAAAGGTAGCCCACTCACAAAGTCCATAGTTACTTCTCCCACTTCCATAGTGGAATTTTCACCGCTGCAGATAATCCGTAAGGCAATTGGTGCTCGGCCTTAACTTGTCGGGCACGCCGACATTTCCCAACAAATTGGTCACCTCTCGCTTCAATCCAGCCACCAAGACACCTCTCGTAGATCTCGATATAACTTATTCCCTCTAGGATACATGGCACAGGGTCCACCATGAGCCTCCTTTAAAATTAACCACATCAATTCAGGGTCTTTCGGAATACAAACTCTTCCACGAAAGCACAGAACTCTGTCAATGTTAAGTCCAAAATCTTCATTCTCACCATTCTCAAGTTGTCGAAACCGAAGAACTAACGAATCATCCTTCAACTGTTTTTCTTTAATCTGCTCAGTTCAAGTAGGCCTCACTTGCAATTCTGCCAACAGACTTCCATCGTCGAACAGACTCAAACGTGCAAACAAGGCTCTCAAATTGGTAACAACCCTTCGACTCAACGCATCAGCCACCACGATAGCCTTACCTGGGTGGTACTCAATCGAACAGTTGTAATCCTTAAGCAACTCTACCCATCTTCGTTGCCTAAGGTTTAACTCCTTCTGAGTCAACAGATACTTTAGGCTCTTATGGTCTGTGTATATGATACACTTTTCTCCGTATAAGTAATGTCTCCAGATTTTCAATGCGAAGATCACTGTTGCTAGCTCTAAATCATGTGTAGGGTAGTTCACTTCATGAGGCTTAAGCTGTCGCGAAGCATAAGTGACCACCTTACCCTCTTGCATCAGTACACATCCTAACCCCACATGCGACGATCAGACACAAGTGAAGTCCTTTCGGACTTCATTGAATCAACACTGGTGCTTCAGTTAATACCTTTTTCAAATGGTCAAAAGCTTTTTGCTGTTTCTCAGTCCAGACAAATGCTACCCCTTTCCTCAACAGTTTCGTCAATGGTGCAACAATTAGAGAAAATCCCTCTACGAACCTTCTGTAATAGCCTGCCAAACCCAGAAAACTCTGAATTTCCAATACTGGCTTCGGTGGTTGCCATCCCAGAACTACTTCAATTTTTCGAGGATCCACTCTAATTCCTTCAGTAGAAACCACATGACCTAGAAAAGCCACTTCTCGCAACTAGAATTCACACTTACTAAACTTCACAGACAGATTGCTTTCTCTCAAGACTTGCAAAGACAATTCGTAGATGCTCCTCATGTTTCTCCTCGGTTTCCGAATATACCAGAATATCATCGATGAAAAATACCACGAATCGGTCTAAATAAGGTTGGAATACCCGATTCATCAAATCCATCAAAGCATCAGGTGCGTTCATCAACCCAAACGGCATAACCAGGAACTCGTACCTTTACCCTTAGCTGATGGTATCCAAATCGAAGGTCAATCTTCGAAAATACCGAAGCTCCTCTAAGTTGGTCAAATAAGTCATCAAATCTTGGCAGTGGGTATTTTTTCTTTATCGTCAGTTTGTTCAACTGGAGATAATCGATGTACATGCGCATCGTCCCGTCCTTTTTCTTCACAAACAGGACCGGTGCTTCTAATGGAGACACACTAGGTCTAATGAAGCCTCTGTCCAACAACTCTTGGATTTGAGCTTTCAGTTCCACTAACTCCTTCGGTGCCATCCTATAGGGTGCAATGGATACTGGAGCTATTCCAGGCAGCAAATTGATTCCAAACTCAACTTCCCGATTCGAAGGTAATCCAGGAAGCTCTTCTGGGAAAACATCCCTAAATTCCCTAACAGTTCTGACGGTCTCCACAGTCAGATTCTTAGTTTCAACTTGGCTTACAAAAGCCAAATATGCCTCGCATCCTTTACGCATCAGTTTCTCAGCCCTCAAAGTCGATACTACATTGGACAAGTAATCTCTTCGTTCTCCAATAATCATTACCTCCTCATCCTCAATAGTCCTTAACACCATCCTCTTAGCTACATAATCCAGCGTTGCCCTATGCTTGGTCAACCAATCCATCCCTAGGATCAAATTGAATTCTCCGAACAGTAACTCCATCAAGTCTCCACAAAAAATCCTACCTTGAGTCTCTAAAGGTACCTCCCTACAGAGTTTCTCTACTTTAACCGAGTGACCTAAAGGACTTATCACAGTTACCCCACACACAGTCTCCTCAAAGTGAACACCCAATGCCTTAGAAATGTCACATGCAACATACGAATGAGTTGACCCCACATCTATCAGAGTAGTGTAAGGTACGCCAGAGATAAAAAATGTACCAGTTATGACATCAAGTGCGTCACCCTTCTTGAGGGGACGAACAGCATATACCAAAGCTGGCTGACGAGCATCAGTATTAACAGTACCCTTCCAGGGCCCCACGTCCATGGCCATTGCCACCGCGACCTTGGCGACGACCTTTCGGCGGTGTCGGTCCACCTTGTGCTGGTTGGACAGGTTGCACAGCCCCTTGAGTCTAAGCTGGCCTCCAAGGGCAATCCCTGATCCTATGTTCCTTTGATCCACAACAAAGACAAGCCCCAGAACGCTTCCAGCATTCCTCCGATGCATTCTACCACAATCTCCACAAGCTTGTGGTCTAACCGTGTTCACCGGAACCGCTCGAACTGGTTCCTCCGTCCTAACTCTTTTAACATTTCGGTTTGCAGCACCAGCTGGTCCAACATCCCTCCTGAACTGATTTTGATCCATGTCGCGGTTCTTTCGTTTGGCTTGCTTCACCTCTTCGGCTATCTTAGCCTTCTCCACTAGTGCAGCAAAATCGCGCTCTCTCTATGGAGCTATGAGCACCCTTAGCTCATCCTTGAGGCCATCCTCAAAATGAACACTACACTTATATTCGGTGGAGACAATGCCACTAGCGTACTGGCTCAATCGTAGAAACTCTACGTCATATTCAGCAACGGTCTTACTACCCTGGGTCAGGTTCAAGAATTCCTTTCTTCGTGCATCCACATAGCTAGCTCTGACATATTTCGCCTTGAAGGATTGCTTGAACAACTCCCAAGTTACCCTCTCAGCTGGGGTACCCTCTCTCATAGTGATCCACCACTGATACGCCTCGTTCCGCAGTAATGACACCGCCCCTTTTAACTTCTGCTCCACTGAGCAGTCCAGGTCATCCATAATCCGCTCCGTGGCTTCCAGCCAGTACACAGCCACATTTGGGGCTACTACAGATATACCCCTAAAAACCTCCGCTTCGTTGGCCCGAAGTCGCTCAGAAATGGACCTCTTATTCATGAGCCCGACATTAGCTCTGGCCACCCTTTCCAAAACTCTTAAAATGGCCTGGGACAGAGCGTCGTCCCCCGCAGCCCGATCATACGGCCTATTTTCATCCACCGGTGGTGGTCGTGCCACTCCAGCTGGTATGTGTTCAGAAGACGATGATCCAACTTGAGTACTACTTCGGCCTCGACCACGGCCTCTTCCCCGAGTAGCTCTCGTACTCATATCGATTTATCTGTTTACGAATTTTATGCCGTTAGTTTACTATTTCCACTATTTATTATAGAATATCTTATGAACAGATAAAGTTTCAGAGTTGTTCTCATGATCGCAGATTTAGCTCTCTGTCTCAGTTCCCTAGGGCTTAGTTTACCCTATAGTCTCAGTTTTGTAGCCTTAATGCTACATTATCTATAGTACTATCTCTAAGGCTTAGTAGTATCTACAGTACAGTTCAGTATATAAAATAAAAAGATACTTACAGACTTGGTACCGGGGATTCAGTGTGCCACCTCATCAATTTTCAGAAAAACTCAAAAGATTTAGGCCTTTTTGAGATCCATTTCTCACACATTTGATTTAAAGAAAACAGGTTTGGAAATTATCTCCTTTCAACAAAAAATTTGTTTTCAAAAATCAGATTTTTCAAAAATACCCTCTTTTGGCTCAAAGTTTTGAAAACCTTTTTGGACCCGATCCACAGCCGAGTTGTTGCAACCGGGCTCTGATACCACTAAATGTAATACCCCAAACCCGGCCCAGACTTTACGGTCGAATTCAGCGTGTCACATGGGGAATGTTACTAAAGAAGTTATGTTTTATCCAAAAATCTTTCTTAGGGTTTGAAGAATGTTTTGTTTTAAGTTAAAGTGAACGGAAGCTATGCACCAGGTAGGAAGCCAGAAAAGAGGAGGTGAGTCTGTTGGACTGCTTAATTACCAAGCTCTTCACAAATCCAATCCTAGACATGCACACATCCATTGCCACACTTTATGCTTGTTACTAGTCCACGAATATTTAATTAAGTTAAGTCTATTTAAAATAATCATTTCCTTTGAAAACGTTTACATTGCGGAAGCTTTGCTTAGTTATCGTGATATTTTGAAAATAAGAAACTTTTATAAAACGCGCCTTAAAGCTAACCAATTTAATAACCCAAAATAAATAAATAATAAAAAGAGTGGCCTTATTACAACTTAAACTAGAAACAAAATAATCAAAATAATAATTGCGAAACTTAAAAAAACAGAAATTAATCCTCGTGGCCACTCTGAATCTCGCCCAGCTTCAAGTCCACCAACTAGGGCTCACCTGCAAGGATGGAACGGGAAAGAGGTGAGTTTGAAAAACTCAGTATGTAAGGAAAACCCATCCAAAGCCCAAGTCAGCTCAAGCCCATTGGGCCTAAGCCCATTCAGATAACAGTGGGTATTGGGCCGAAGCCCTTTTCAGAATACAATAAACTAGACCTTAGCCCCATTTTCAGATAACAAGACGGCCAGAGGCCCATTCCGTAACAGATCGACATATTCGTATGCAAGCCCAACCCAAACCTATAACCAACCGCTACACTCCACCCGTATTCAGCCCTACACTCCATGTGGGAATAACTCAACCCACCCAAATTTCTACACTCCATAGTTGTAGTATTGTCGCTCAATTATCGAGAAGTTGAGGCAAAGCCTTGAAGCGTGGACAAGCCACTTTCAAGATTTCCTCCATCAATATCCCATCCCATGCATCGATAATAATAATAACATGGCATGCATAAATAATAGCGATCAAACATGCATTCAGTCAACCTTAACCCTAGAGGTATATCAGTAATTTTACTCCTAGGGGTAAATCTGTAAAGTGTCCACCTATAAAGGTATTTCAGTAATTTTATCAGTTTTAAAGGGTTTTCATGCATATTCCCACCTTTCACATACTAACAGAAGCACTTACCGAGGGTTCTTACTGAATTGGGCCCGTTGGCCCATTATCCCAATTTTGGCCCATAAAGCCCAAAAATATTGAAGGCACAGAAATCATGCACTCTATAGTCTAAACATTGTAGTTTACTAAAAACGTTAATTGATTTACCTCACGAGCATTTGCACACTCGTAAGTCCACAAAATATCGATTTTTCAACATTTCGGCTTCTCGACTTTTGTCGATCTAGACTATGAAAGGGTGTCAGTTACACACTTGTTTGGAGATATGCTGACGAGATCCAACACACGAACTGCCTACAATTGGATTACTAACACGTTAATCTAACTATCAAAAACGAACTATGTATTAACCCCCTTACCATAATCGGCAAAAAGCACTTTAGGCACTAGCGATCCTACCTTTGCCGAAATTAGCGACTAGGTTTAGATCCAGTCGTTCCACTTGTCCAACCCTTCGATCAGCAGCCTCTAGATCACACTATTATCAAAATAAAACAATTATAACATCCCTTAGAGCTACAAGCCCAAATCGACAGCCTCCCTAACCTTTAGGAACTTCGACTTTTTCTAACTTGAAAGAAATAAGACTAGATCTGAAGTAATGAGCACTTACCACTTATTCCTCTTTGATTTCTACGTAGATCTGATGTAGATCTATCCTCTAAATGATGGCAAAATCCGAATCCAGGAGATCTGAAGTTTCAGCTATAAGCCCTTAAGTCTTATGGTATTTCGGCTTTTTAAGTGGTGAAGAAGATGACGATTCGAAACTATAACCTTGGAGTAATGCTGCCGACCGATACCAAGGGTTTGGAGAAGATGAATGTTGATCAAGAGAAACAAAAATACAGAAGGATTTTGGCTTTGGAAAAATCGGCACAAGTAGTGAGTTTCGGGATTTGGCTTTTATGGCAATCGGCTATGGAGGTTTTGTGGAGGATAGGATCGACAGAGAAGGTGAGTAGGGTGATTAGAAGGTTTCAGCTAACAGAAGAAGGATAAGGGAAGAAAGAAAATAAGGAAAAAGAGAGGGAGAGAATTCAGCATCAAGAAGAGGAACTTGCGTTTTCGGCTTTTGTAAGAACTCAGAATGAATGAATGAAATCTTTCAGGTGGCTAACCTTAATCCTCCAAGGCAGAAAAAGAAAAAAACCTAACCCTAATATCAACTAAAGCAATAGGCCCAACCTCCCTAAGGCCCTTGCCGAAATTCTCTTGAGTGATCATGTGCCCAGCACATGTCCAAAATTAAAAAGTAACTACATGCCTACCTTGCGACTCAAACCTTTGGACCTTCAATTCCTTTCCATGCGCTATTTTTTTAGGAATCTAGTGGCGCCACCTTGCCACTTTACCAAAGCCTTATTTGTGTCATGACTTATGAAGTTCTTCTTAAAGCCCACTTAACCTAGTCTCCTATTCGCTTAAAATCCAACCTTGATATTTTACCATGTTTAACCTAGGCTTGGGCCTTCTAAAGTCCTATTAACAAATTTAAACACAATTCCAATATTCAGAACACCAAAATTCCAAAGTTTACCAAAAATCACAGAAACCCGAAAAAATCCCAAAAATCAGGGCGTTACAATTATCAAGCTACTATTGGTCAAGTTGTCCTATACATGCCATTATACAAAAATGATTTTACTAAGTATACCCAAAATTACTAATTGATAGTGTGACGATGCTCTAATGATCTCCAACCCTCGTGACTTCTGAGCACTATAAAACAGAGGAAAAATAAAATGGAGTAAGCACTACATGCTTAGTAAGTTTGTATAACGGAAACTAAACTTACCAATCCCGTTTATTAAATCTAAGCATACAATATGAAATTTTCCATCCATTTTGCTAAATTGCCTAAACACATGCATCCAATCAAACATGTTAGTCACAAAGTTTACATATACATCAAGTAAGAATAGATGATCTCATCATGCATTACAATTTCAAGACATTATCATTTCATCTCATAATTCTCATGCCATGTCTAGAGTTATATGTCCGTTGAATCATTGAAATTTCGATGGATGCTCAAGTAGTACACTCAAGGTGTACGATTCCATAATCTGTCAATTCTTATTCGATGGTACCCATTAGGGTACTTAATTAAGGAACACACTCTCGAGTCACATATTGTATAACAGGATTAACAGTCCAGGCTAAATCCTTTATATAACGTATGCTCAAAGAGTTCAATTAGGGTTACCAGTCCAAGTTAAACCCTAATCATAATGTATACTTGAGAGGTATTATATCAGGATTACCCGTTCGGGTTAAATCTTTTCTATAAAAAGGTTAATAGGATTACGCGTCTGAGCTAATCCCGTCCGCAACAAATGCACGATCTTATTAGTTTTGGGAAAATGTATATATTTATCGGAGTTCAATATTCAATTGGGACTTAATCCCTTTTTCATTGTTCCAAGCATGTATTCAATTTTTCTTTATAGCAATCAAATAATTCACATCAAATGATAATAACGTTTCATACAATCACAACATTCAATTAAGCATATTTACATGCTCAATTAGGTTACACGAACTTACCTCGACACTTGTTCACGTTAGAAATCTACTAATCCGAAACCTTTTCTTTTCCATGATCTAACCTCAAATTAGTGTTTTCCAGATCTATATAAATGAATTTAACCATCAATTTCACACATTGCATATTTAAATGAACTTAATTTACATCCTAGAAAAAATACCATTTTACCCTTAACTATTCTATCAATTTCGATTTTGTCCCTAGGCTCGGAAAATGAAACTTGTGCAATTTACTCCCTATTCCAAGCCTAACCAAAATCCCATTACAAATTTTCAGCACATATATTCATAAAAAAATAGAATTTTTCTTCAATTTCATAAGTTTACATTTTAGTCCCTGAACCATGTTTCCATCAAAAATCACTTTGTAAAAGTTGCCTACCTATCAACAACCTTTCATTTTCTACCATAAATTTCTATTTTTCAACATATTCATCCTTGACATACTTTGATAACTTTTCAAATTAATCCCTCAAATAGAGAGATTACGCTATCCCGGTTTTAAAAATATCAAAATTACTAAAAATAAGACAAGAAAACTACCCAATTAAGCTTTGAAGGTTTCCCTCCTCTCCTAGGGTTTCCATAGAATTTTAGGTTGAAGATGACAAAAATAAGATGATATTTTCTGTTCATCTTTTAATTAATTAAGTATTTAGCAATTTCCAATTTAGTCCTTGCCCTTTTTCTATATTTCCATGGATGAGTCAAAAAAAAATCTACGTACTTCTTTAATGGTCTAATTACCATATAAGGACCTCTAGATTTGAATTCCATATCTATTTAATCCTTATAGCTACTAGAATTCAACTTTCATATTTTATGCGATTTAGTCATTCTCGTAATTAAACACTTAACCGATAAAATTTTCGTATCAACATTTTCACATGACATGCCTATTACAATACGGACCATATAATGAAATAAAAATAAACCTTATTTTCAGATCAGATTTGTGGTTCCAGAACCACTTTTTCGATTTCACTAAAAAATGGGTTGTTACAACTCTGCCCCCTTTAAGGATTTTTGTACTAAAAAATTTTACTAGTAAAAAGATTCGGGTATTGCTTCCTCATAGTATCCTCCAGTTCCCAAGTAGCTTATTCTATACTGTGTTGTTGCCAAAGAACTTTTACTAAAGCTACCTTCTTATTTCTTAACTCTTTTGTTTCTCGGGCTAAGATTTTGGTTGGTTCTTCACCATGTGTCATATCAGGCTGAATCTCTACCTCTGTTGGAGAGTAACATATGAAGGATCGGATCGACACCGCTGTAGCATAGAAACATGAAAAGCATTATGAATCTGATCAAGCTCTGGTGGTAAAGCTAACGTATAGGCAACTAGTCAAATTCTTTCTATAATCTCAACTGTGGACTCAGTTTTCCTTTGCGTCCAAACCGAAGAACTTTCTTCCAAGGCGATACTTTCAAGAATACTTTTTCGCTGACTTGAAATTCTATTTCTTTTTATTTCAAATCAGCGTAAGACTTTTGAAAATCAAAAGCTACTTTCAAACTGTCCCGAATTACTTTCACTTTTTCTTCGGTCTCTCGAACCAAGTTAATTCCATGTAAATTTGTCTCACTGAGTTCTGTCTAATACAATGGAGTTCTACATTTGCGACCATACAAGGCGTCATACGGTGCCATTTTGATACTAGACTGATAACTGTTATTATAAGCAAATTCAACCAAAGGTAAATACATTTCTAAGTTACCTTCAAACTCAAGTAGACAACACTGAAGCATATCTTCCAAGATCTGTATTACCTGTTCAAATTGACCATCTGTCTTAACACTGAAGCATAGAGCTCCTTCTCCCTTAACACTTGCAGCACAATACGGAGATGCTCATCATGCTTCGCCTCCGTTTCAGAGTATACCAAGATATCGCCGATAAAGACGACTACAAACCGATCCAAGTAAGGTTGGAATACTCAATTCATCGATCCATAAAAGTCGCAGTGCGTTCGTTAGCCCAAACGGCATGACCACAAACTCATAATGTCCATATCGAGTTCAAATGTTTGTCTTATGAATATCCCTTCTTTACCCTTAGCTGATGGTATCCGATCTAAGATCGATTTTGGAGAATACCGAAGCTCCCTAAATTGATCGAACAGTCATCAATCCTTGGTAGTGGATACTTATTCTTAATCGCCGTTTGTTCAATCATGGCGATAATCGATGCACATGCGCATCGTTCCGCCCTTCTTCTTTACAAACAGACCGGTGCTCCCCAAGGAGACACACTAGGCCTAATGAAGCCTCTATCTAATAGCTCTTGAATTTGAGCCTTCGCCCACCAACTCCTTCTTGCCATCCTATAGGGTGCAATAGAGACTGAGCTGTCCCTAGTAACAAATCGATTCCAAACTCAACTTCCGATTGGGAGGTAATCCAGAAGCTCTTAGGAAAACATCCCTAATTCCCTAACGATTCGATGGTCTCCACAATGATCCTCGCCAGCTTGACTTACCAAAGCCGATATGCCTCGCATCCCTTGCGCATCGTTTTCACCCTCAACGCCGATACTACATTGGATAAGTAATCCTTCGTTCTCCAATGATCATAACCTCTTCATCATTGATGATTCTTAACACCATCCTCTTAGTTGCACAATCCAAAGTTGCCTTATGCTTGGTCAACCAATCCATCCCTAGGATCGATCAATTCTTCAAACAGTAACTCCATCAAATCCCCACGTAAAACCTTGCCTTGAATCTCTAGAGGCACCTCCTTGAAGAGTTTCCCTACCTTAACCGAATGACCTAAAGGACTTATCACAGACACCCCACATACGGTCTCCTCAAGTGCACGCCAAAGGTGCCCGTAAATGTTATATGCCACATACGAATGGGTTGATCCCACATCAATCGAGCAAGATAAGGTACACCATAGATAAAAACGTACCGCTTATGACATCAAAAGGTCACCCTCCTCTGGCATGACGAGCAAGATACACCAAAGTGGCCGACGAGCATCCGCGTTACCAATACCCTCGCCGGGTGCCCCACGCCCACGGCCATTACCTCTGCGACCTTGTCCACGACCTCTTGGTAGCGGTGGTCCATCCTCACTGAGTTGAGCCGGTCGCTTCACCCCTTGTTCGCCACTTGAGTGGAGTGGCCTCCTAGGACAATCCTTAATCCTATGCTCCTTAGACCCACAACGAAAACAAGCCCCGAACGCTTCCAAGACTCTCCTTGATGCATTCTCGCCGCAATCTCCACAAGCTTGCGGTCTACTGTGTTCACCGGAATCGCCGAACCGGTTCCCCATCCTAGCTCTCTTAACATTTCGATTCAAAGACCACTGGTCCAAAGATCCCTCTGAAATCGATTTCGTCCTTATCACGATTCCTCCGTTCGGTTTGCTTCACTTCCTCGGCTATCTTAGCCTTCTCTACCAGTCGTGAAATCTCGCTCCCTCTGGAGCTATGAGCACCCTTAACTCATCTCTAAGGCCATCTCAAAGCGACGTACGCGCTCATATTCAATGGAAACGATGCCATTAGCATACCGACTCAATCGTAGAAACTCCGCCTCATATTCAAAGAATGGTCTTATTTCGAGTCGATTCAGAACTCCTTTCTGCGTGTATCTACATAGCTAGCTCCAACATATTTCGCCTTAAAGGTCATGCTTGAACAGCTCCCATGTTACCCTCTCACCGGGGTTCCTTCTCTCATAGTAATCCACCACCGACACGCTTCATCCCGCAAAGAACGACATCGCCTCTTTCAACTTCGCTCTCCGAGCGGTCCAGTCGTCCATGATCCGCTCTGTGGCTTCCAACCAAGATTCACCACATTTGGGGCCACCCAGACACGCCCTAAAATCTCACTCCGTTGGCCCAAGTCGTTCAGAAATGGACCCCCTATTCATGGGCCCGACGTTAGCTCCGGCCACCCTTTCCAAAACCCTCAACATGGCCTGAGACAAAGCGTCATCCCCTGCAGCCCGGTCATACGGCCCATTTTCATTAATCGGTGGTGGACGTACCCGCCAGCTGGCACGTGTTCAGATGGACGCCGATCCAGCTTGAGTGCTACCTCGGCCTCGACCACGGCCTCTTCCTCGAGTAGCCCTTGTACTCATAACGATTTATCTGATTACGAATTTTATGACATTAGTTTACTGGTTTCACTGTTTAATACCGAATGTCTTATGAACAGATAAAGTTTTAAAGTTATTTCGCGCAATCATAATTTAGCTATGGTTCCAGTCTTGTAGTCCTAATACTACATCATCAATAGCTCTATCTCTAAGGCTCAAGATTATCTACGTGATTATTTACAAGACAGAGACAAGATATATAGAGAGCGAAAGATACTTACAGACTTGGTGCCGTGGATTGATGTGCCACTCATTTATCGATCTATTTAAAATTTCAAATACCATGTTTTTGTTTACCGAAAATAAAAGATTTTATTTGAAAACACTTTTATTTTAAAACTATTGATTTAACCCCGTTTAACAAATAGAAAAAAACTTGAACATCTTGAAAAACTTACCATTTCTAAAAATACCCTTCTTAGGCCCAAGTTTTTGAAAAGATTTTGGGACTCGATCCTGTACCGAGTTGTTGCAACTAGGCTCGATACCACTAAATGTAACACCCCAAACCCGGCACGGACGTTGTGACCGGATCGATCGCCACATTGATGCGTTCAAAACATTCCAGTATTACTTAGTTTGGAAAAGCTGAGTTGGTGTTGTAAAGACACTTTTAAAGATAGGTTAAAGTGAATAGAAAGCATGCACCGGTAGGAAACCAGAAAAAGAGGAGGTGAGTCCGCGGATCGCTAAGTACCAAGCTCTTCCGGATCCAATCCTAGACATGCACACCACCATTTCCACACTCTAACATCTCGTATAATTTTGAGAAAATCGTTTGATTATGTCCGTCTTAAGAAAATGTTTAAGTTGAAAACGTTTGTTTAAAATATTTATTTCCTTGGAAAAACATTTACTTTATGGAAACTTTATGCGTCATCGTGATCTTTTAAAAATCAAGTAGTTTTTATAAAACGAACCCTAGTGCTAACCAGGTTTAATAATCCCCAAAATAAAAATCATTAAAAAGAGCGGCCTTATTACAACTTTAAACATAATAAAAATAAAATAATCCAAATTAAATGCTAAACTTATTTAAAATTGGCAATCCATCTTCACAGCCACTCAATCCCGCCCACCCAAGTCCACCAACTAGGGCTCACCGCAAGGAGGGAAGAGGAAGGGGTGAGTTTGGAAAACTCGGTATACTGAAACCCATCCAAAGCCCAATTCACTCGAGCCCATTGGGCCTAAGACCTATTCAGATAACGAAGACACGAGAGGTCAAGCCCTTTTCGTAACAAGAGCAAGGCCTTAGCCCTTTTACATAACAAATGTGGCCCATAGGCCCAGTTCAAGAATATGAGTATCAATGAAATAATGAATGCAAGCCCATCCTGGGAGACTACTCAACCCACCAACCGCTACACCGCCTGCACCAGCCCTACACACCATGTGGGAATATCTCAACCCACCCACCCTACACACCACAGTTCTTGTTTAACGCCGCTTAAATTCGGTCATTGAGGCAAAGCCTCCAAGACGTGGATGAACCACTTTCAAGATTTCCTCCATTAATACCCCAACCCCATGCAATGATATTAATAAAAGCATATCATGTAAAATACAACATTGATCAATCATGCGTTCACCAATTTAAAACCCTAGGGGTATATCGGTAATTTTGCTCTTTAGGGGTAATTTGGTAATTTTGCTCTTTAGGGTAATTTCGTGATCTCACGCTCTCGCACAAGCTAATTCATAATTTTATCGGTTTTATGCAATTTGATTCCACCATCTACCTAACAGTGAATTTGCCCATCTCTTACCCATATTGGTCCAGTAAGCCCATTGGGCCCAGCTTTTGGCCCATCAAGTCCCTTTTTCCAAATACGCTAAAGCATCACGCTTGAACATGCTTACCACCTTGCGGTGCCGATCTAACAATTCCTCTATGACTTGAGAGCATTCACATACTTACATGACCATGAAATGCCGGATTTTGGCATTTCGGCTTTTGCCGAATTGAACTAAGAAAGGGTGTTAGGTACACACCGATTCATGACGATCGCTTCGAGATCCCTTCGATGTCCTACAATTTATTAGCACAGTTCTTATTTACAAACCATAATCACTAAACCCCAAAACTTACTTATCCATGATCGAACCATATCCCTAAAACCTTTGAAACCTTACCTTTTGCCAAAATCGATAGTTAGCTCGAATCCGATTGCTCTAATGAACCACGCCTTAGATTCAACGCTTAAGAAGACTCTAGTCACCGAAAGAAAACATCGTTAAAGACTCTTAGAGCCATATGCCCAAATCGATGACCTCCCTAATTTTAGGGACTTGACTTTTCTTAACTTTGCAAAATAAGAACAGATCCGAGATGATACGTACTTACCCTTACTCCCACTTGATTTCCACGCAATCTAGTGTAGATTTATCTATCAAACGCGATCAGAGAACTCGATTCCCCAAAGTCTTGAAGTTTCGCTATAAGCCCCAAATCTATGGTTTTTCGGCTTTTGTGTGATGAAGAAGATGATAATGTGGGGCTACAACCTTGAAGTAGAATTGCGGTCGAGATCTAGGATTAAGAAAAGATAATTGTAAATTAATAAAACAAAAGAACATAGGAGAACCTAGCTTTGAAGAAATCGGCACAAGCAATGATCACGAGATTTGGCTTTTATGGATTCGCAAAAGTATTGATGAATAGCAGGTATGATGAATAGTTTTGAAGAAGAAGAAAGAAAAAATAGAAGAAGAGGAATAGGGAGGTGGTAGTTTCGGCTAGAGAGGAAAAAAGAGAGGAAAAACAACCCTAAGGTGTTAAAGCAGAAGAAAAACGGCACCACTCAATACCCTAAGTGCCGAAATACTAACAACATAGCCCCCTGCCGATTTTCCCTCTTCAATTCCCATAATTCGGCCAACTCCTAGCCTCATCCAAATCCCTTAAATCTCTCCCCTTATCCCTCCTTAATCCAAGCATTTAAACTGATCCAACTCTCCTTTAGCAGAATCCACCTGAACTCCAACACTTACCCCTCCTGCACTAAAAAATAAATGCATCTATTTGCCAACACAGGGAATCGATCCCTTGCCTTCCCAAAGCTCTACACGCCACTTTTCTAGGAGCCTAGTGCCGTCACCCTTGCCACTTAACCAAGGCTCTTTTTGTGATGCAATTTACCCATCACTCCACTTAAGGCCACTTAGCCAGAACCCCTAACTCCTAAGTCTAAAATTCCAAAAATTCAACTGGGTTTTGGCCAACTCATGGGCCTTTTATAAGCCCATTTACCTACTCAAAATACTAATTCCACATCCAAATACAAAATTTTAAAAATCTTTACAAAATATTGAAAATCGCGAATAAACCCGAAAATCAGGATGTTACAACTCTACCCTCCTTAAAGAAATTGCGACCTCGAAATTTTACCTTATCAGAATAGTTGAGGGTATTGTTGCTGCATAGCCTCCTCAGTCTCCCAGGTAGCTTCCTCCTTGCCATGGTTTCTTCAAAGTACTTTCACTAGTGGAATTGATTTCCTTCTCAACATCTTGACGTCACGATCAAGTATTTGCACGAGTTCCTCTTGAAGGTTAAATCTAGTTGTACTTCAATTTCAAAGAATCGGTATGATATGAGTTGGGTCGGATCGATACCGCCTCAACATGGATACATGAAAACGTCGTGGATACGATGCGATTCGGTGGCAACTCTAGCTGATAAGCCCTTTGGTCCAACCCGCTTAACAACTCGGTAAGGCCCAATAAACCGTGGGCTCGACTTACCCTTCTTACCAAATCTCAAAATTTTCTTCCAAGGGATACCTTCAAGAAAACCATATCCCCCACAGCGAACTCAATCTCTTTGCGCTTCAAATCCGCATACGACTTCTGTCTATCGGACGCCTCCTTTAACCGACCCCTTATTAGCTTAACCTTGCTTTCAATGTCTGCCACCAATTCCGGTCCAAGCACTCGTCGTTCACCCAACTCTGTCCAACACGTCGGCGTACGACATCTTCGCCCATAAAGCGCTTCATATGGTGCCATCTGAATACTTGCTTGATAGCTGTTATTGTACACAAACTCCGCCAATGGTAAGTAGTCCTCCCAACTTCCACAAAAATCGATGATACAACCTCTCAACATATCTTCCAGAACCTGAATAACCCTTTCATTCGTCCGCCCATCTGCTCGTGGGTGAAAAGCGATGCTAAAATCCAATCGTGTTCCCAACGCTTCTTGCAACTTCCGCCAAAACCGAGACGTAAACCTAGGGTCTCGATCGAGATTATTGACACGGCACCCCATGCAACGCACTACCTCCGCCACATATAGCTTAGCCAACTTTTGTAGTGAGTAGTCGGTGCGAACAGTGTATGAAATGAGCGATTTTGTTAACCTATCCACAACTACCCACACCGAATCTTTCTTGGTGGGTGTCAAAGGTAACCCACTCACAAAGTCCATTGTTACTCTTTCCCACTTCCATAGTGGAATTTTCACCGGTTGTAGTAATCCCGACGGCGGTTGGTACTCACCTTAACTCGCCGGGCACGCCGACATTTCCCAACAAATTCAGTCACCTCTCGTTTTAATCCGGGCCACTAGTACACCTCTCGCAAGTCTCGGTAAAACTTATTCCCTCCAGGATGCATGGCACAGAGTCCACCATGAGCCTCTTTTAAAATTAACTGCCTCAATTCAGGATCCTTTGGAATACAAACCCTTCCACGAAAACACAGAACTCCTTCCTTGTTCAACCCAAAATCCTCGTTCTCACCACTCTTAACTTCTCGGAACCAAGAGCTAATGAATCGTCCTTCAACTGTTTTTCCTTAATCATTCGGTCCAAGTAGGCCTTACTTGCGCTTCGCCAACAAGCTTCCATCATCGAATAGACTTAATCGTGCGAACAAGGCTCTCAAACCGTAACAACCCTTCGACTCAATGCATCCGCCACCACATTAGCCTTTCTGGGTGGTACTCTATCGAACAGTCATAGTCTTTAAGCAACTCCACCCACCTTCGTTGCCTAAGGTTCAACTCCTTCGAGTCAACAAATACTTTAAGCTCTTATGATCGTGTATATGATGCACTTCTCCCCATATAAGTAATGTCTCCAAATTTTAACATAAAAATCACCATTGCTAGCTCCAAATCATGCGTAGGGTAATTCACCTCATGAGCCATAAGTCGTCGTGATGCATAGCGACCACCTTGCCCTCTTGCATCAAGACGCAACCTAACCCCACATGTGACGATCGCTATATACGGTGAAGTCCTTCCTGCACACCGTTGAATCAACTTGGCGCTTTGGTCAATACCTTTTCAAGCGATCAAAAGCTTTTCTCTGTTTCTCGGTCCGCACAAATGGTACTCCTTTCCTTATGAGTTTTGTCAAGGGCACCGCCATTACCGAGAAACCCTCTACAAACCTTCTGAGAGTAACCGGCCAACCCTAGGAAACTCCGAATTTCTGTTATTGACCTAGGTGGCTTCCATTCCAGAATAGCTTCAATTTTACGAGGATCCACCTTAATCCCCTCGGCAGAGACCACATGCCCTAGGAAGGTTACCTCTTTCAACCAGAATTCACACTTGCTAAATTTCGCATAGAGCTCCTTCTCCCTTAACACTTGCAGCACAATACGGAGATGCTCATCATGCTTCGCCTCCGTTTCAGAGTATACCAAGATATCATCGATAAAGACGACTACAAACCGATCCAAGTAAGGTTGGAATACTCGATTCATCAGATCCATAAAAGCTGCAGGTGCGTTCGTTAGCCCAAACGGCATGACCACAAACTCATAATGTCCATATCGAGTTCGAAATGCTGTCTTATGAATATCCCCTTCTTTTACCCTTAGCTGATGGTATCCAGAACGAAGATCGATTTTGGAGAATACCGAAGCTCCCCTAAATTGATCGAACAGGTCATCAATCCTTGGTAGTGGATACTTATTCTTAATCGTCAGTTTGTTCAACTGGCGATAATCGATGCACATGCGCATCGTTCCGTCCTTCTTCTTTACAAACAGGACCGGTGCTCCCCAAGGAGACACACTAGGCCTAATGAAGCCTCTATCTAATAGCTCTTGAATTTGAGCCTTCAGTTCCACCAACTCCTTCGGTGCCATCCTATAGGGTGCAATAGAGACTGGAGCTGTCCCTGGTAACAAATCGATTCCAAACTCAACTTCCCGATTGGGAGGTAATCCAGGAAGCTCTTCCGGGAAAACATCCCGGAATTCCCTAACAGTTCTGATGGTCTCCACAGTCAGATCCTCAGTTTCAGCTTGACTTACCAAAGCCAGATATGCCTCGCATCCCTTGCGCATCAGTTTCTCAGCCCTCAACGCCGATGTAACACCCCTAACTCGTGACCGACGCCGGTGTCGGACACGAGGGGTTAACGAGACAAATCCTCTTAAAGTACCGACCAATTTGGCATTTCTGGACAGGCTGGAAAACTGCGTCACCGTCGCCTTAAAAATCATATCTCGAGTTCCAAAACTCGGAAACTGGTTTCGTAAATTTTCCCTGAATTTAGACTCATATACCCATCCATGGATTTATTTTTAGAATTTTTGGTTGGGCCAATTGGTACAGTTTATTAGTTAGAGTCACCCATGTTACAGGGATCGACTGCTCTGACCTCCACGCGTTACAACTTGAATATCTTTCTGTACAGGGCTTTAATACTGGTGCCGTTTGTTTCTAATGAAACTAGACTCAAAATGGAATCTGTACATATAAGGCATGACTCCTAATTCTTTCTGGATAATTTATGGTAAATTTTCAAAGTCGCGACAGGGGACCCAGAAATCGTTCTGGCCCTGTCTCACGAGAACTTTAATATCTCCCAGTATACTGCTCATATGGTCGTTTCGTTTCGTCCATATAAAAATAGATTCATCAAGGATCAGTTCCATAATTTACTCACTATTTAATTATACTTATACTATTTTTAGTGATTTTTCAATCTCATCTCACTGCTGCTGTCCGCAACAGTTACTGCAGTAGACTATGCCAATTTCATGAATTTTTCCTTGGCCTTAATCATCCATCATACATGACACAAATTATGGCCACCTTAACAAAATTTGAGTTTCTAAGACTCGTGGCTATAGGTTCTAGCATCCCACTCGACGACCACATAGGCCATTTTCACATGGCTTAAAGTTTACAACCCACAATTCGACAAAATATAATAGCCTATACATGCCAAATGTTCTTCAACAACAAAAACAATACCACAAGATTTCAGCGGTGTGATGACTTCAACGACGGTTCGAGAGCGCAACAATACGAGTCCAAGAGACCTAAAATGGGTGACAAGAAAACACCGAGTGAGTTTACAACTCAGTAAGTCATAAGCATTCGTCAATCCACTGATAAAGTTACTACTACATGTACAACAAATGAGGCTAGGTACTCGTCCATATCGAATCTATACCATAATACCTCGGACCTTTCGGTCCAATCTCGCACCAATTCATACATCCACATTTCATATTCTACACAACAAGATAATCGAGGCATTTTACACATTAACTCATTTTCCAGCACAACCATACAATTTCAATCATCACATAGATTTAAGGCTTACCAAATTCAACCCCAAGCATGAACGTATTACCTATTCGTCATGAGCTCAAGGTGCTTACCCGATCCGCTGTCCATACTCACTCGATGGAGACACACCCTCCATATAATTGTTCGATTGGAGATATTTATATATATATAGAGTACGCACACAGTGCTTAATACTCGATTTCGCACACTTAGTGCCATGCGATTTAAGCCCGCACACACAGTGCCATGCCCTTCGAGATCGCACACTTAGTGCCATATATTTCCAGCATGCACACTTAGTGCCATATATTTCCAGCACGCACACTTAGTGCCAATCTCGTCACCGTACACACGTATTGCTCAAGACACTTAGTGCCGAAAGCAAACTTTCTACACATTTCACTATTTCTTTTACATTCAACAATTGTCATCACTCCATACACATACATTTTCATTTATATATATATATCATCCCATTAAACACAATTGCATAAATTTTACAATCATTTAAGCAATATCAAATACGTGCTTAATGACTTACCTCGTGTTGGGTAAAATAGTTCCAAGTCGGCTACTCGATGACCTTCGTCTTTCCCTTGCTTGATTCTCCTTCTTTAACTCCTTGAGCTTAATCAATAAATCACTAGTTTAACCATCTTGCTAAACATTCATAATTCAACTACACATGCATATGTATGCTTGTATATTCGGCAACCATTCTTACTAATCGCCCATTTGGTCGATTATACACCTAACGAATATGCACCAAAACTTGATTCAACATTACCTACATACTCACTTTAATGGCGAATATATATATATGTACAATGTCAACTAACATCTTTTAATCACCTAATTTCATCTCATGAACATTTAATCAAATTTTCCCAATCTAGCATATATTTTCACATCCATTTGTAACATCATGTACAAACACATATACACATATATCAAAACACAAATTTTACCTATCATGCAACAAGCATAAATCGCACTTATGAGCATGCCATGGCGAATACATCCCACACCATCCCCTTTCAATTTTTGGTCATGGTTAAACAAAGAAAACTCCATGTCTTACTCAAGAATGCTAAAAGAAATTTCAAGAGTAGTCAATCCATCATTACATGTATCATCAACAAGCTTCACATTTAGCATGCAATGGCTTTAACACAATATCAACCTTGGCCAAATACCATTTCCATGGCATAACAAGGATTTGAACCATGGGCTAACATGAACATCAAGTTAGCAACTAAAACATGCATGAATCTCATGACACAACCTCAAACATACCTTAATCTTGACACAAGTATGACCAAATCTCCTTCTAGTTCTCTTCTAAACCAAGCATGAAGCAAAAATCCTTCCTTTTTCCCTTAGTATTTTCAGCCAAGATTTTGAGAATGGATGAACAATTTTTTTTTCCTTTCTTTTTCCTCTACTCACGGCAACAAAGGGGGGCATCCATGCTCATTTTTTTTCATTTCTTTATTTTTCTACATAATCCACTAACTAAACATGTTGGAAACATGTTCCCTTGCCCATATTCTTGTCATGGCCGGCCACTCACCTTAGGAAGTGGGTTATTTGACATGCAAGGACAACTATTTTCCCACATGTATTAATAGGCCACCTTACAATTGCCTAGCACATTTCTAAATTTTCTCACATAAGTCCTATTTGATAAAAATTCACTTACTATTAACAAAATCCAAACACGAAATTTTCACACATGCATATATACATATAATGAGCATCAATTATGATGGTTAATTATTATTATGACTCGGTTTGGTGGTCCCGAAACCACTTTCCGACTAGGGTCGATTTAGGGATGTCACAACTCTCCCCCACTTAGAAATTTTCGTCCCGAAAATCTTACCGTAAATAGGCTCGGGTATCGCTCTTTCATAGAGTCCTCAAGTTCCCAAGTGGCTTCTTCCATTCCGTGTTTATGCCACAACACCTTTACTAACGGGATTTTCCTATTGCGCAACTCTTTTACTTCACGCCTCATAATGCGAACCGGTTCCTCTTCATAGCTCAAATTAGGCTGAATCTCAATCTCAGATGGAGCAATTACGTGCGATGGATCAGACCTATATCGTCAAGCATCGAGACATGAAAACGTTATGAATCCTTTCGAGCTCAGGGGGCAAAATTAATCGATATGCGACTGGCCCAACTCGTTCGGATACTTCATATGGCCCGATAAACCTCGGACTCAATTTGCCCTTACGACCAAATCTAAGCACCTTCTTCCAAGGTGAAACTTTGAGAAAGACCTTGTCTCCAACCTGATATTCAATATCTTTTCTTTTCAAATCCGCATACGACTTTTGGCGATCCGAAGCAGCTTTCAAACTTTCACGAATTACTCGAACTTTTTGCTCGGCATCCTTAACCAAATCAACCCCGAAGAATTTACCTTCACTAAGTTCAGTCCAGAATAATGGGTACGGCATTTACGACCGTATAAAGCCTCGTAAAGGCGCCATCTTAATACTTGATTGAAAGCTATTGTTGTAGGCGAATTCAATCAAAGGTAAATACCGTCCCATGAACCACTAAACTCAAGGATGCAACATCTCAACATATCCTCGAGTATTTGAATTATCCGTTCGGATTGACCATCGGTTTGGGGATGAAAAGCGGTGCTAAAATGCGACTTGGTACCCAAAGCATCTTGCAATTTCTTCCAAAATCGCGACGTAAATCTTGGGTCTCTATCCGACCACGATAGAAATAGGCACCCGTGTAATCTCACAATCTGAGAAACGTACAATTCCGCTAATTTGTCCATTGAAAATCCGTGCGACGGGGATAAAGTGAGCCGACTTAGTTAGTCTATCGACAACGACCCAAATCGCATCCTTCTTACTCATCGACAATGGCGGTCCGGATACAAAGTCCATTGTGACTCGATCCCATTTCCATTCGGGTATCATGATCGGTGAAGTAATCCGATGGCACTTGATGTTCCGCTTTCACTTGTTGACATATCGCACACCTTGAAACAAATTCGAAATGTCTCGTTTCATACGGGCCACCAAAATTGGCGTTTGGTCATTGTACATTTTAGTACTACCCGGATGGATTGACATTCGACTACAATGGGCTTCATTTAGAATTATCGAAATAAGTTCAATTCTTTGGAACACACAGACGACTTCGAACCTCAAACAATCGTCATCATCAATTTGAAACTCGATTCCTTGTTCGAACACACTCACCCGTTTTGCAAGCAACTCCTCATCAACTTTTCGAGCTTCCCGAATTTGATGAGCCAACAATGGTTTGGCCTTCAATTCGGCTACTAACACATTGTCGGGTAGAATAGACAAGTGTACATTCATCACTAAATAAAGCAAGCAAAGTGATTTCGACTTAAGGCATCTGCAACCACATTGGCCTTTCCGGGTGATAATCAATAACGAGTTCATAATCTTTTAACAACTCGAGCCATCGTCTTTGTCGCAGATTTAAGTCTCTTTGAGTCATCAAATATTTGAGACTTTTGTGATCCGAATACACTTGGCACTTCTCACCAAATAAGTAATGTCGCCATATCTTTAAAGCGAATACGATGGCACCAATTCGAGGTCATGGGTTGGATAATTTTTCTCATGTGGCTTTAATTGTCTCGACGATAGGCCACAACTCGACCTTCTTGCATCAATACACAACCTAACCCAAGTAGGGAGGCATCACTATAGATGACAAACTCTTTGCCGATTAATTTGTACTAGAACGGAGCTTTTCGTCAAATGGGTTTTCAATTGGTGAAACTTTTCGACACTTTTCCGTCCATTCAAATTTGACATCTTTACAAGCGGTTTTGTCATGGGTGTGGCTATCATCGAGAATCCTTTCACAAACCGTCGGTAGTAACCGCAAGCCCCAAAAGCTCCTAACCCGGTAACATTCCTTGGAGGTTTCCAATTGACTATGGTCGAAATTTTGTTCAGTCCACCGACACCGATCACGGACACCACGTGCCCCAAAAGCTAACCTCTTTCAACCAAAATTCACATTCTTGAACTTTACGATAACTCGCTTATCTCGTAAGATTTGCAACACTAGCCTCGGTGTTCAAGATGTTCAGTTTCATCTTTCGAATAGACCAAAATGTCATCGATAAATACAACTACGAACCGATCCAAGTATGGCTGAAAATTCTATTCATTAAATCCATAAACACCGTGAGGGCATTAGTGAGCCCAAACGGCATCACCAAGAATTCAGAGTGACCGTACCTCGTTCTAAAAGTGGTTTTGGGTATGTCCGATTCTCGGACCCTCAACCGATAGTACCCGACCTCAAATCTATCTTTGAAAACACCGAGGCTCCCTTTAATTGATCAAACAAATCGTCAATTCGTGGCAATGGATATTTATTCTTTATCGTCACTTTATTGAGTTGACGATAGTCGATGCACAACCTCATGGTTCCGTCCTTCTTCTTCACAAACAATACAAGTCGCCCCATGGAGAAAAACTCGGTCGAGCGAAACCTCTATCCGTCAATTCTTGCAATTGAACCTTCAATTCCTTTAATTCGTTAATGCCATACGACACGGGGCTATTGAAATCGGCGTAGTATCCGGTACAACTTCGATGCGAATTCCACTTCTCGAACCGGTGGCAATCCGGTAACTCCTCGGAAAAACATCGAATATTCACAAACCACTGGTACCGATTCGAGTTTCCTTCCGTCTCTTTACTCCCAAACACATACGCAAGGTATGTTTCACACCCTTTTCACATATCTTCGAGCGGTCATAGAAGATATTATTGTTGGCACTCCTTTTAAATCAAGAGACTCGACTCGGACTACCTCATTATTTGCACTCCTCAAATTAATGGTTTTCCTTTGCGATCCACCTTGCATCATGTACGGTCACCAATCCATACCAAGAATAACATCGAATTCATGAAATGGTAGAAGCATCGGTCGGTAGGAAAGCAGATTCTCGAATTATTAGGGGCATCTCTTGCACACTTTATCAACAAGCACGATTGACCCAAAGGGTTTGACACCGAATTACGAACTCATGAGACTCAACGGTAGAGTCTTCTTTGGATGCTAAGGTTTCACATACATATGAGTGAGTAGAGCGGGGTCAATCAATGCAATCACAATAGTATCAAAGAGAGTAAAAGTACCGGTGATAACGTCGGGGAGGATGCCTCCTCTCGTGCGCGGATGGCATATGCTCTAGCAGAGCACGGGTCTCGGATCGGACGGCAGATTAGAGGCTCCTCTCGATTACCACCCCTACCTCCGAGAGATTCTCGGGGCCTACCTCCAGCCGTCGTTCCACTAGGTCTTGCACCTTGCGCCTTATTCCTCTCATCTAGCTCCGTGCAATCTCTAATGAAGTGGTCCTTGAACCGCATCCATAACAGCCCTATTAACAGACTTACCCCAACATTCACCTAGGTGTCGTCTTCCACATTGGGGGCATTCAGGTCTCTCTTGACGATTATTGCCCACACTAGCTATGAAGTAGCTCTGGAGTCCGCCAATGGTGGGGCTCTAATGGAAATTCCTTGATCGTCCTCGACTTCTTGGTGTCCTCCCCGAACCTCTTTACACCGAGAACGGAGCTTTACTCGTCGATCTTTTACGGTAATCTCTTGCTTCAAATTCAGCCTTCTTCTTCTCCTCCAAGTTCTTCCGCCTTGCGTGCTCATTCGACTAGTGTCACGAACTCCTTTATCTCCAAAATTCCCACTAGTAACTTTAACTCTTCATTCAATCCTTCTTCAAATCTTTTGCACATCGCAACCTCATCAGCCACACACTCGAGAGCATACCGACTAAGTCTTACGAACTCATGTTCAGATTCGAATCTGATCATCCGGCCTTGCTTGAGTTCCAAGAATTCCTTACGCTTCGATCGATGAACTGTTGACTAATGTATTTCTTCCGAAATTGGATTGGAAGAAATCCCAAGTAACTCGTTCATTTGGGACTATGGAAATTAAAGTCCTCCACCAATAGTAAGTGAGTCTCATAACAAGGATATAGCACACTTAAGACATTCGTCGGTGTGCATGACGATTCATCTAACACTCTAATGGTGTTATCGAGCGTAACTTCGGCCTTTTAAGCATCATCAAGTAACTATGGCCTTGAACTCCTCGCCCCACGCTTCCTAATCAAGTCCACGGTGGTTTACTCAGCCTCACAGATCGAATCGGAGGCATTGCGGGCTCTTGGGGTGGAGTATTTAAATTCGGGAATGGTTGGACAGCCGGGTTGGTTCGGGCATATTGCGCGACCCACTCATTCATCATAGTGAAGAAGGCTTGTTTCGCCCTTCATTTTGATTATTCGCGGATGACCGAGGCTCAACAGCGGTGTCCCTTGCGCAGGAGCAGCCGCTACACTTTCAACGTCATCCGCCAAGGGTCTCTACCCGGGTTCCATCGCTAATCAAAACAAAAATTTCAACCGTCAAGTCATCACATTATTAAGCACTATCAATTTGGCATGTATAGCTAGACTCACACGCGCTATGGTAGTCCTAGAACCGACTAAACCATAGCTCTGATACCAATAAAATTGTAACACCTAACTTCGTGACCGACGCCGTGTCGGACACGAGGGGTTAACGAGACAAATCCTCTTAAAGTACCGACCAATTTGGCATTTCTGGACAGGCTGGAAAACTGCGTCACCGTCGCCTTAAAATCATATCTCGAGTTCCAAAACTCGGAAACTGGTTTCGTAAATTTTCCTGAATTTAGACTCATATACCCATCCATGGATTTATTTTTAGAATTTTGGTTGGGCCAATTGGTACAGTTTATTAGTTAGAGTCACCCATGTTACAGGGATCGACTGCTCTGACCTCCGCATGTTACAACTTGAATATCTTTCTGTACTGGGCTTTAATACTGGTGCCGTTTGTTTCTAATGAAACTAGACTCAAAATGGAATCTGTACATATAAGGCATGACTCCTAATTCTTTCTGGATAATTTATGGTAAATTTTCAAAGTCGCGACAGGGGACCCAGAAATCGTTCTGGCCCTGTCTCACGAGAACTTTAATATCTCCCAGTATACTGCTCATATGGTCGTTTCGTTTCATCCATATAAAAATAGATTCATCAAGGATCAGTTCCATAATTTACTCACTATTTAATTATACTTCTACTATTTTTAGTGATTTTTCAATCTCATCTCACTGCTGCTGTCCGCAACAGTTACTGCAGTAGACTATGCCAATTTCATGAATTTTTCCTTGGCCTTAATCATCCATCATACATGACACAAATTATGGCCACCTTAACAAAATTTGAGTTTCTAAGACTCGTGGCTATAGGTTCTAGCATCCCACTCGACGACCACATAGGCCATTTTCACATGGCTTAAAGTTTACAACCCACAATTCGACAAAATATAATAGCCTATACATGCCAAATGTTCTTCAACAACAAAAACAATACCACAAGATTTCAGCGGTGTGATGACTTCAACGACGGTTCCGAGCACGCAACAATACGAGTCCAAGAGACCTAAAATGGGTGACAAGAAAACACCGAGTGAGTTTACAACTCAGTAAGTCATAAGCATTCGTCAATCCACTGATAAAGTTACTACTACATGTACAACAAATGAGGCTAGGTACTCGTCCATATCGAATCTATACCATAATACCTCGGACCTTTCGGTCCAATCTCGCACCAATTCATACATCCACATTTCATATTCTACACAACAAGATAATCGAGGCATTTTTACACATTAACTCATTTTCCAGCACAACCATACAATTTCAATCATCACATAGATTTAAGGCTTACCAAATTCAACCCCAAGCATGAACGTATTACCTATTCGTCATGAGCTCAAGGTGCTTACCGATCCGCTGTCCATACTCACTCGATGGAGACACACCCTCCATATAATTGTTCGATTGGAGATATTTATATATATATATAGAGTACGCACACACGTGCTTAATACTCGATTTCGCACACTTAGTGCCATGCGATTTAAGCCGCACACACAAAGTGCCATGCCCTTCGAGATCGCACACTTAGTGCCATATATTTCCAGCATGCACACTTAGTGCCATATATTTCCAGCACGCACACTTAGTGCCAATCTCGTCACCGTACACACGTGTTCCCGACACTTAGTGCCGAAAGCAAACTTTCTACACATTTCACTATTTCTTTTACATTCAACAATTGTCATCACTCCATACACATACATTTTCATTTATATATATATATCATCCCATTAAACACAATTGCATAAATTTTACAATCATTTAAGCAATATCAAATACGTGCTTAATGACTTACCTCGTGTTGGGTAAAATAGTTCCAAGTCGGCTACTCGATGACCTTCGTCTTTCCCTTGCTTGATTCTCCTTCTTTAACTCCTTGAGCTTAATCAATAAATCACTAGTTTAACCATCTTGCTAAACATTCATAATTCAACTACACATGCATATGTATGCTTGTATATTCGGCAACCATTCTTACTAATCGCCCATTTGGTCGATTATACACCTAACCGAATATGCACCAAAAACTTGATTCAACATTACCTACATACTCACTTTAATGGCGAATATATATATATGTACAATGTCAACTAACATCTTTTAATCACCTAATTTCATCTCATGAACATTTAATCAAATTTTCCCAATCTAGCATATATTTTCACATCCATTTGTAACATCATGTACAAACACATATACACATATATCAAAACACAAATTTTTACCTATCATGCAACAAGCATAAATCGCACTTATGAGCATGCCATGGCGAATACATCCCACACCATCCCCTTTCAATTTTTGGTCATGGTTAAACAAAGAAAACTCCATGTCTTACTCAAGAATGCTAAAAGAAATTTCAAGAGTAGTCAATCCATCATTACATGTATCATCAACAAGCTTCACATTTAGCATGCAATGGCTTTAACACAATATCAACCTTGGCCAAATACCATTTCCATGGCATAACAAGGATTTGAACCATGGGCTAACATGAACATCAAGTTAGCAACTAAAACATGCATGAATCTCATGACACAACCTCAAACATACCTTAATCTTGACACAAGTATGACCAAATCTCCTTCTAGTTCTCTTCTAAACCAAGCATGAAGCAAAATCCTTCCTTTTTCCCTTAGTATTTTCAGCCAAGATTTTGAGAATGGATGAACAATTTTTTTCCTTTCTTTTCCTCTACTCACGGCAACAAAGGGGGCATCCATGCTCATTTTTTTCATTTCTTTATTTTTCTACATAATCCACTAACTAAACATGTTGGAAACATGTTCCCTTGCCCATATTCTTGTCATGGCGGCCACTCACCTTAGGAAGTGGGTTATTTGACATGCAAGGACAACTATTTTCCCACATGTATTAATAGGCCACCTTACAATTGCCTAGCACATTTCTAAATTTTCTCACATAAGTCCTATTTGATAAAAATTCACTTACTATTAACAAAATCCAAACACGAAATTTTCACACATGCATATATACATATAATGAGCATCAATTATGATGGTTAATTATTATTATGACTCGGTTTGGTGGTCCCGAAACCACTTTCCGACTAGGGTCGATTTAGGGATGTCACAGCCGATACTAAATTGGATAAGTAATCCCTTCGTTCTCCAATGATCATAACCTCTTCATCATTGATAGTTCTTAACACCATCCTCTTAGCTGCACAATCCAAAGTTGCCTTATGCTTGGTCAACCAATCCATCCCTAGGATCAGATCGAATTCTTCAAACGGTAACTCCATCAAATCCCCACAGAAAACCTTGCCTTGAATCTCCAGAGGCACCTCCTTGAAGAGTTTCCCTACCTTAACCGAATGACCTAAAGGACTTATCACAGACACCCCACATACAGTCTCCTCGAAGTGCACGCCTAGTGCCCCAGAAATGTTATATGCCACATACGAATGGGTTGATCCCACATCAATCAGAGCAGTATAAGGTACACCATAGATAAAAACGTACCGATTATGACATCGTCAGGCCTCCTCATGGCGACGAGCAAGATACACCAAAGTGGCCGACGAGCATCCGCGTTACCAATAATACCGCCGGGTGCCCCACGCCCACGGCCATTACCTTCGCGACCTTGTCCACGACCTCTTGGCGCGGTGGTCCATCCTCACTGAGTTGAGCCGGTCGCTCGGCCCCTTGTTCGCCACTTGAGTGGAGTGGCCTCCTAGGACAATCCTTAATCCTATGCTCCTTAGACCCACAACGAAAACAAGCCCTTAACGCTTCCGGCACTCTCCTTGATGCATTCTCGCCGCAATCTCCACAAGCTTGCGGTCTACATGTGTTCACCGGAATCGCTCGAACCAGTTCCCCATCCTAGCTCTCTTAACATTTCGATTCTGACACCGTGGTCCAAAGATCCCTCTGAACCGATTTGGTCCTTATCACGATTCCTCTGTTCGGTTTGCTTCACTTCCTCGGCTATCTTAGCCTTCTCTACTAGTGCAGTGAAATCTCGCTCCCTCTCATGGAGCTATGAGCACCCTTAACTCATCTCTAAGGCCATCCTCAAAACGTCTGTTTGCGCTCATATTCAAGTGGAAACGATGCCATTAGCATACCGACTCAATCGAGAAACTCCGCCTCATATTCAAGAATGGTCTTATTTCCCCGAGTCGATTCAGAACTCCTTTCTGCGTGCATCTACATAGCTAGCTCCAACATATTTCGCCTTAAAGGTGCATTTGAACAGCTCCCATGTTACCCTCTCGGTGGGGTACCTTCTCTCATAGTAATCCACCATCGACACGCTTCATCCCGCAAAGAACGACATCGCCCTTTCAACTTCGCTCTCTGGAAGCGGTCCAGTCGTCCATGATCGCTCTGTGGCTTCCAACCAAGATTACCACATTTGGGGCCACTCCAGACACGCCTTAAAATCTCAGCTCAGTTGGCCGAAGTCGTTCGAAATGGACCCCTATTCATGGGCAGACGTTAGCTCGGCCACCCTTTCCAAAACCCTCAACATGGCACGAGACAAAGCGTCATCCCTGCAGCCCGATCATACGGCCCATTTTCATTAATCGGTGGTGGGCGTACCCGCCGGTGGCATGTGTTGAGATGACGCCGATCCAGCTTGAGTGCTACCTCGGCCTCGACCACGGCCTCTTCCTCGAGTAGCCCTTGTACTCATAACGATTTATCGACACGAATTTTATGACATTAGTTTCTTGGTTTCACTGTTTAATACCGAATGTCTTATGAGCAGATAAAGTTTTAAAGTTATTTCGCAGAATCATAATTTAGCTATGGTTCCGATCTTGTAGTCCTAATACTACATCATCAATAGCTCTATCTCTAAGGCTCAAGACTATCTACGATGATTATTTACTGATGCGAAGCAAGTATATATATAGAGCAGAAAGATACTTACAGACTTGGTGCCGGGGATTCAGTGTGCCACTCATTTATCAGTCTATTTAAAATTTCAAATACCATGTTTTTGTTTACCGAAAATAAAAAGATTTTATTTGAAAACACTTTTATTTTAAAACTATTGATTTAACCCCGTTTAACAAATAGAAAAAAACTTGAACATCTTCGAAAAACTTACCATTTCTAAAAAATACCCTTCTTAGGCCCAAGTTTTTGAAAAGATTTTCGGACCCGATCCACAGCCGAGTTGTTGCAACCAGGCTCTGATACCACTAAATGTAACACCCCAAACCCGGCCTGGACGTTATGACCGGATCTGATGCGCCACATTGATGCGTTCAAAACATTCCGTATTACTTAGTTTGGAAAAGCTGAGTTGGTGTTGTAAAGACACTTTTAAAGATAGGTTAAAGTGAATAGAAGTCATGCACCGGTAGGAAACCAGAAAAAAGAGGAGGTGAGTCCGTCGGACTGCTTAAGTACCAAGCTCTTCCCGGATCCAATCCTAGACATGCACACCACCATTGCCACACTCTAACATCTCGTATAATTTTGAGAAAATCGTTTGATTATGTCCGTCTTAAGAAAATGTTTAAGTTGAAAACGTTTGTTTAAAATATTTATTTCCTTGGAAAAACATTTACTTTATGGAAACTTTGCGGCGTCATCGTGATCTTTTAAAAATCAAGTAGTTTTTATAAACGAACCCTAGTGCTAACCAGTTTAATAATCCCCAAAATAAAAATAATTAAAAAGAGCGGCCTTATTACAACTTTAAACATAATAAAATAAAATAATCCAAATGAAATGCTAAACTTATTTAAAATTGGCAATCCATCTTCATGGCCACTCTGAATCCCTTGACTCCAAGTCCACCAACTAGGGCTCACCCGCAAGGAGGGAAGAGGAAGGGGTGAGTTTGGAAAACTTCGGTGTATCTGAAACCCATCCAAAGCCCAATTCACTCGAGCCCATTGGGCCTAAGCCCTATTCAGATAACAGTACACAGTAGGCCGAAGCCCTTTTCAGAATACAGTAGCAAGGCCTTAGCCCCTTTTACATAACAGTGTGGCCCATAGGCCCAGTTCAGTAACATGAGTATCAACAGAAATAATGAATGCAAGCCCATCTGGGGAGACTACTCAACCCACCAACCGCTACACTGCCCCGTACCAGCCCTACACACCATGTGGGGAATATCTCAACCCACCCAGCCCTACACACCACAGTTAAACAGCGGCACTCAAATTCGATCGATTGAGGCAAAGCCTCCAAGACGTGGATGAACCACTTTCAGTACTTCCTCCATTAATACCCCAACCCCATGCAACAGATATTAATAAAAGCATATCATGTAAAATACAACATTGATCAATCATGCAGTTCAGCCAATTTAAAACCCTAGGGGTATATCGGTAATTTTGCTCTTTAGGGGTAATTTCGGTAATTTTGCTCTTTAGGGGTAATTTCGTGATCTACGCTACTGCACAAGCTAATTCATAATTTTATCGGTTTTATGCAATTTGATTCCACCATCTACCTAACGAGGCTAATTTGCCCATCTCTTACCCATATTGGTCCAGTAAGCCCATTGGGCCCGATTTTGGCCCATCAAGCCCTTTTTCCGAAATACGCTAAAGCATCACGCGAACGTGCTTACCACCTTGCGGTGTCGGATCTAACAATTCCTCTATGACTTGAGAGCATTCACATACTTACATGACCATGAAATGCCTAAATTTGGCATTTCGCTTTTGTCGAATTGAACTAAGAAAGGGTGTTCGGTACACACCGATTCATGACGGCGCTTACGAGATCCCTTTCGATGTCCTACAATTTATTAGCACAGTTCTTATTTACAAACCATAATCACTAAACCCCAAAACTTACTTATCCATGATCGAACCATATCCCTAAAACCTTTGAAACCTTACCTTTTGCCAAAATCGATAGTTAGCTCGAATCCGATTGCTCCAATGAACCACGCCTTAGATTCAACGCTAAGAAGACTCTAGTCACCGAAAGAAAACATCGTTAAAGACTCTTAGAGCCATATGCCCAAATCGATGCCTCCCTAATTTTAGGGACTTGACTTTTCTTAACTTTGCAAAATAAGAACAGATCTGAGATGATACGTACTTACCCCTTACTCCCACTTGATTTCCATGCAATCTAGTGTAGATTTATCTATCAAACGACGATAGAACTCGATTCCCCAAAGTCTTGAAGTTTCGGCTATAAGCCCCCAAATCTATGGTTTTTCGGCTTTTGTGTGATGAAGAAGATGATAATGTGGGGCTACAACCTTGAAGTAGAATTGCGGTCAGAGATCTAGGATTAAGAAAAGATAATTGCAAATTAATAAAAACAAAAGAACATAGGAGAACCTAGCTTTGAAGAAATCGGCACAAGCAATGATCACAGGATTTCGGCTTTTATGGATTCGCAAAAGTATTGATGAATAGCGGTATGATGAATAGTTTTGAAGAAGAAGAAAGAAAAATAGAAGAAGAGGAATAGGGGAGGTGGTAGTTTGTAGAGAGGAAAAAGAGAGGAAAAACAACCCTAAGGTGTTAAAAAGAAGAAAAGCGGCACCACTCAATACCCTAAGTGCGAAATACTAACAACATAGCCCCTGCCGATTTTTCCCTCTTCAATTCCCATAATTGACCAACTCTAGCCTCATCCAAATCCTTAAATCTCTCCCTTATCCCTCCTTAATCCAAGCATTTAAACCGATCCAACTCTCCTTTAGCGTAATCCACGAACTCCAACACTTACCCCTCGCACTAAAAAATAAATGCATCTATTTGCCAACACAGGAATCGATCCTTGCCTTCCCAAAGCTCCACACGCCACTTTTCTAGGAGCCTAGTGGCGTCACCCTTGCCACTTAACCAAGGCTCTTTTGTGATGCAATTTACCCATCACTCCACTTAAGGCCACTTAGCCGAACCCCTAACTCCTAAGTCTAAAATTCCAAAAATTCAAGCTGGGTTTTGGCCAACTCATGGGCCTTCTATAAGCCCATTTACCTACTCAAAATACTAATTCCACATCCAAATACAAAATTTTAAAATCTTTACAAAATATTGAAAATCGCGAATAAACCCGAAAATCGGGATGTTACAACTCTACCCTCCTTAAAGAAATTTCGACCTCGAAATTTTACCTTATCGAATAGTTGAGGGTATTGTTCTTTGCATAGCCTCCTCGATCTCCCGGTAGCTTCCTCCTTGCCATGGTTTCTCCAAATTACTTTCACTAGTGGAATTGATTTCCTTCTCAACATCTTGACGTCACGATCAAGTATTTGTACAGGTTCCTCTTCGAAGGTTAAATCTGGCTATACTTCAATTTCAAGAATCGGTATGATATGAGTTGGGTCGGATCGATCTTGCCTCAACATGGATACATGAAAAGCGTCGTGGATACGATGCGATTCGGTGGCAACTCTAGCTGATAAGCCTTGGTCCAACCCGCTTAACAACTCGGTAAGGCCCAATAAACCGTGGGTTCGACTTACCCTTCTTACCAAATCTCAAAATTTTCTTCCAAGGGATACCTTCAAGAAAACCATATCCCCACAGCGAACTCGGTCTCTTTGCGCTTCAAATCCACATACGACTTACATCTATCGGACGCCTCCTTTAACCAGGCCCTTATCGACTTAACCTTGCTTTCGATTATCCGCCACCAATTCGGTCCAAGCACTCGTCGTTCACCCAACTCGTCCAACACGTCGGCGTCGACATCTTCGCCCATAAAGCGCTTCATATGGTGCCATCTGAATACTTGCTTGATAGCTGTTATTGTACATAAACTCCGCCAATGGTAAGTAGTCCTCCCAACTTCCACAAAATCGATGATACAACCTCTCAACATATCTTCCGAACACGAATAACCCTTTTCATTGTCCATCTGCGTGGGTGAAAAGCGGTGCTAAAATCCAATCGTGTTCCTAACGCTTCTTGCAACTTCCGCCAAAACCGAGGCGTAAACCTAGGGTCTCGATCGAGATTATTGACACGGCACCCCATGCGGTCGCACTACCTCCGCCACATATAGCTTAGCCAACTTTTGTAGTGAGTAGTCGGTGCGAGCGGTATGAAATGAGCGATTTTGTTAACCTATCCACAACTACCCACACCGAATCTTTCTTGGTGGGTGTCAAAGGTAACCCACTCACAAAGTCCATTGTTACTCTTTCCCACTTCCATAGTGGAATTTTCACTTGGTTGTAGTAATCCCGACGGCGGTTGGTGCTCACCTTAACTTTTCGGGCACGTCGGACATTTCCCAACAAATTCGGTCACCTCTCGTTTTAATCCGGGACACGGTACACCTCTCGCAAGTCTCGGTATAACTTATTCCCTCCGGGATGCATGGCACAGAGTCCACCATGAGCCTCTTTTAGAATTAATTGCCTCAATTCGGGATCCTTTGGAATACAAACCCTTCCATGAAAACACGAACTCCTTCTTTGTTCAACCCAAAATCCTCGTTCTCACCACTCTTAACTTCTTTGGAACCAAGAGCTAATGAATCGTCCTTCAACTGTTTTTCCTTAATCTGTTCAGTCCAAGTAGGCCTTACTTGCAGTTCTGCCAACAAGCTTCCATCATCGAATAGACTTAATCGTGTGAACAAGGCTCTCAAATCCGTAACAACCCTTCGACTCAATGCATCCGCCACCACATTAGCCTTTCCTGGGTGGTACTCTATCGAACAGTCATAGTCTTTAAGCAACTCCACCCACCTTCGTTGCCTAAGGTTCAACTCCTTCTGAGTCAACAAATACTTTAAGCTCTTATGATCTGTGTATATGATGCACTTCTCCCCATATAAGTAATGTCTCCAAATTTTTAACGCAAAAATCACATTGCTAGCTCCAAATCATGCGTAGGGTAATTCACCTCATGAGCCTTAAGTCGTCGTGATGCATAGCGACCACCTTGCCCTCTTGCATCAGTATGCAACCTAACCCCACATGCGACGCATCGCTATATATCTGTGAAGTCCTTCCTGCACAGGTTGAATCAACACTGGCGCTTCGGTCAATACCTTTTCAAGCGATCAAAAGCTTTTTTTGTTTCTCGGTCGAGAAAAATGGTACTCCTTTTCTTATGAGTTTTGTCAAGGCGCGCCATTACCGAGAAACCCTCCACAAACCTTCAGTAGTAACCCGCCAACCCTAGGAAACTCTGAATTTCTGATACTGACCTAGGTGGCTTCCATTCTAGAATAGCTTCAATTTTACGAGGATCCACCTTAATCCCCTCGGCAGAGACCACATGCCCTAAGAAGGTTACTTCTTTCAACCAGAATTCACACTTGCTAAATTTCGCATAGAGCTCCTTCTCCCTTAACACTTGCAGCACAATACGGAGATGCTCATCATGCTTCGCCTCCGTTTCAGAGTATACCAAGCTATCATCGATAAAGACGACTACAAACCGATCCAAGTAAGGTTGGAATACTCGATTCATCAGATCCATAAAAGCTGCAGGTGCGTTCGTTAGCCCAAACGGCATGACCATAAACTCATAATGTCCATATCAAGTTCGAAATGCTGTCTTATGAATATCCCCTTCTTTTACCCTTAGCTGATGGTATCCAGAACGAAGATCGATTTTGGAGAATACCGAAGCTCCCCTAAATTGATCGAACAGGTCATCAATCCTTGGTAGTGGATACTTATTCATAATCGTCAGTTTGTTCAACTGGCGATAATCGATGCACATGGGCATCGTTCCGTCCTTCTTCTTTACAAACAGACCGGTGCTCCCCAAGGAGACACACTAGGCCTAATGAAGCCTCTATCTAATAGCTCTTGAATTTGAGCCTTCGTTCCACCAACTCCTTGGTGCCATCCTATAGGGTGCAATAGAGACTGGAGCGTCCCTCGTAACAAATCGATTCCAAACTCAACTTCCCGATTGGGAGGTAATCCAGGAAGCTCTTCCGGGAAGACATCCCGGAATTCCCTAACAGTTCTGATGGTCTCCACAGTCAGATCCTCAGTTTCAGCTTGACTTACCAAAGCCAGATATGCCTCGCATCCCTTGCGCATCAGTTTCTCAGCCCTCAACGCCGATACTATATTGGATAAGTAATCCCTTCATTCTCCAATGATCATAACCTCTTCATCATTGACAGTTCTTAACACCATCCTCTTAGCTGCACAATCCAAAGTTGCCTTATGCTTGGTCAACCAATCCATCCCTAGGATCAGATCGAATTCTTCAAACGGTAACTCCATCAAATCCCTACAGAAAACCTTGCCTTGAATCTCCAGAGGCACCTCCTTGAAGAGTTTCCCTACCTTAACCGAATGACCTAAAGGACTTATCACAGACACCCCACATACAGTCTCCTCAAAGTACACGCCCAGTGCCCCAGAAATGTTATATGCCACATACGAATGGGTTGATCCCACATCAGAGCAGTATAAGGTACACCATAGATAAAAAACGTACCAGTTATGACATCAGGTGCGTCACCCTCCTCGCGACGACGAGCAGCATACACCAAAGCTGGCTGACGAGCATCCGCGTTACCAATACCCCTGCCGGGTGCCCCACGTCCACGGCCATTACCTCCGCGACCTTGTCCACGACCTCTTGGCGCGGTGGTCTATCCTCATGAGTTGAGCGGTTGCTCGGCCCTTGTTCGCCACTTGAGTGGAGTGGCCTCCTAGGACAATCCTTAATCCTATGCTCCTTAGACCCACAACGAAAACAAGCCCTTAACGCTTCCAAGACTCTCCTTGATGCATTACGCCGTAATCTCCACAAGCTTACGGTCTACTGTGTTCACCGGAATCGCTCGAACGGTTCCCCATCCTAGCTCTCTTAACATTTCGATTCTGACACCTTGGTCCAGCATCCCTCTGAACCGATTCCTGTCCTTATCACGATTCCTCTGTTCGGTTTGCTTCACTTCCTCACTATCTTAGCCTTCTCTACCGGTCTTGTGAAATCTCGCTCCCTCATGAGCTATGAGCACCCTTAACTCATCTCTAAGGCCATCCTCAAAGCGTCTGCTGCGCTCATATTCAGTGGAAACGATGCCATTAGCATACCGACTCAATCGTAGAAACTCCGCCTCATATTCAGCAATGGTCTTATTTCCCTGAGTCAGATTCAGGAACTCCTTTCTGCATGCATCTACATAGCTAGCTCCAACATATTTCGCCTTAAAGGTCTGTTTGAACAGCTCCCATGTTACCCTCTCAGCTGGGGTACCTTCTCTCATAGTAATCCACCACTGATACGCTTCATCCCGCAGCAACGACACTGCCCCTTTCAACTTCTGCTCTCCTGAGCAGTCCAGGTCGTCCATGATCCGCTCTGTGGCTTCCAACCAGTACTCAGCCACATTTGGGGCCACTCGACATCGCCCTAAAATCTCAGCTCCGTTATTCAAGTCGTTGAAATGGACCCCTATTTATGGGCCCGGCGTTAGCTCGGCCACCCTTTCCAAGACCCTCAACATGGCACGAGACAAAGCGTCATCCTCTGCGGCCGGTCATACGGCCCATTTTCATTAATCGGTGGTGGGCGTACCCGCCGGTATGCGTGTTCGAGATGGCGCCGATCCAGCTTGAGTGCTACCTCGGCCTCTACCACGGCCTCTTCCTCGAGTAGCCCTTGTACTCATAACGATTTATCGACACGAATTTTATGACATTAGTTTCTTGGTTTCTTTGTTTAATACCGAATGTCTTATGAGCAGATAAAGTTTTAAAGTTATTTCGGCGCAATCATAATTTAGCTATGGTTCCGATCTTGTAGTCCTAATACTACATCATCAATAGCTCTATCTCTAAGGCTCGAGACTATCTACGATATTATTTGATGCAGAGACAAGATATATATAGAGCGAAAGATACTTACAGACTTGGTGTGGGGATTGATGTGCCACTCATTTATCGGTCTATTTAAAATTTCAAATACCATGTTTTTGTTTTACGAAAATAAAAAGATTTTATTTGAAAACACTTTTATTTTAAAACTATTGATTTAACCCGTTTAACAAATAGAAAAAAACTTGAACATCTTGAAAAACTTACCATTTCTAAAAATACCCTTCTTAGGCCCAAGTTTTTGAAAAGATTTTTGGACCGATCCACACCGAGTTGTTGCAACCAGCTCGATACCACTAAATGTAACACCCCAAACCCGGCACGGACGTTATGACCGGATCGATCGCCACATTGATGCGTTCAAAACATTCCGTATTACTTAGTTTGGAAAAATTGAGTTGGTGTTGTAAAGACACTTTTAAAGATAGGTTAAAGTGAATAGAAGTCATGCACCGGTAGGAAACCGGGAAAAGAGGAGGTGAGTCCGTCGGATTGCTTAAGTACCAAGCTCTTCCGGATCCAATCCTAGATATGCACACCACCATTGCCACACTCTAACATCTCGTATAATTTTGAGAAAATCGTTTGATTATGTCCGTCTTAAGAAAATGTTTAAGTTGAAAGCGTTTGTTTAAAATATTTATTTCCTTGGAAAAACATTTACTTTATGGAAACTTTATGCGTCATCGTGATCTTTTAAAAATCAAGTAGTTTTATAAAGCGAACCCTAGTGCTAACCAGTTTAATAATCCCCAAAATAAAAATAATTAAAAAGAGCGGCCTTATTACAACTTTAAACATAATAAAATAAAATAATCCAAATTAAATGCTAAACTTATTTAAAATTGGCAATCCATCTTCATGGCCACTCTGAATCCCTTGACTCAAGTCCACCAACTAGGGCTCACCGCAAGGAGGGAAGAGGAAGGGGTGAGTTTGGAAAACTCGGTGTATCAGAAACCCATCCAAAGCCCAATTCAGCTCGAGCCCATTGGGCCTAAGCCCTATTCAGATAACAGTACACAGTAGGCCGAAGCCCTTTTCAGAATACAGTAGCAAGGCCTTAGCCCCTTTTACATAACAGTGTGGCCCATAGGCCCAGTTCAGTAACATGAGTATCAACAGAAATAATGAATGCAAGCCCATCTGGGGAGACTACTCAACCCACCAACCGCTACACTGCCCCGTACCAGCCCTACACACCATGTGGGGAATATCTCAACCCACCCAGCCCTACACACCACAGTTGCGACAGAACGCACTCAAATTCGATCGATTGAGGCAAAGCCTCCAGTATGTGGATGAACCACTTTCAGTACTTCCTCCATTAATACCCCAACCCCATGCAACAGATATTAATAAAAGCATATCATGTAAAATACAACATTGATCAATCATGCAGTTTAGCCAATTTAAAACCCTAAGGGTATATCGGTAATTTTGCTCTTTAGGGGTAATTTCGGTAATTTTGCTCTTTAGGGGTAATTTCGTGATCTACGCTACTGCACAAGCTAATTCATAATTTTATCGGTTTTATGCAATTTGATTCCACCATCTACCTAAATGAGCTAATTTGCCCATCTCTTACCCATATTGGTCCGTAAGCCCATTGGGCCCGATTTTGGCCCATCAAGCCCCTTTTTACGAAATACGCTAAAGCATCACGCTTGACGTGCTTACCACCTTACGGTGCGGATCTAACAATTCCTCTATGACTTGAGAGCATTCACATACTTACATGACCATGAAATGCCGAATTTGGCATTTCGGCTTTTTGCCGAATTGAACTAAGAAAGGGTGTTAGGTACACACGATTCATGACGATCGCTTACGAGATCCCTTCGATGTCCTACAATTTATTAGCACAGTTCTTATTTACAAACCATAATCACTAAACCCCAAAACTTACTTATCCATGATCGAACCATATCCCTAAAACCTTTGAAACCTTACCTTTTTGCCAAAATCGATAGTTAGCTCGAATCCGATTGCTCCAATGAACCACGCCTTAGATTCAACGCTAAGAAGACTCTAGTCACCAAAAGAAAACATCGATTAAAGACTCTTAGAGCCATATGCCCAAATCGATGACCTCCCTAATTTTAGGGACTTGGCTTTTCTTAACTTTGCAAAATAAAACAGATCTCGAGATGATACGTACTTACCCCTTACTCCCACTTGATTTCCACGCAATCTAGTGTAGATTTATCTATCAAACGACGGTAGAACTCGATTCCCCAAAGTCTTGAAGTTTCGGCTATAAGCCCCCAAATATATGGTTTTTCGGCTTTTGTGTGATGAAGAAGATGATAATGTGAGGCTACAACCTTGAAGTAGAATTGCTGTCAGAGATCTAGGATTAAGAAAAGATAATTGCAAATTAATAAAAACAAAAGAACATAGGAGAACCTAGCTTTGAAGAAATCGGCACAAGCAATGATCACAGGATTTCGGCTTTTATGGATTCGGCAAAAGTATTGATGAATAGCAGGTATGATGAATAGTTTTGAAGAAGAAGAAAGAAAAATAGAAGAAGAGGAATAGGGAGGTGGTAGTTTTGGCTAGAGAGGAAAAAGAGAGGAAAAACAACCCTAAGGTGTTAAAGCAGAAGAAAAACGGCACCACTCAATACCCTAAGTGCGAAATACTAACAACATAGCCCCCCTGCCGATTTTTCCTCTTCAATTCCCATAATTCAGCCAACTCCTAGCCTCATCCAAATCCTTAAATCTCTCCCTTATCCCTCCTTAATCCAAGCATTTAAACCGATCCAACTCTCCTTTAGCGAGAATCCACGAACTCCAACACTTACCCCTCTGCACTAAAAAAATAAATGCATCTATTTGCCAACACAGGGAATCGATCCCTTGCCTTCCCAAAGCTCCACATGCCACTTTTCTAGGAGCCTAGTGGCATCACCCTTGCCACTTAACAAAGGCTCTTTTTGTGATGCATTTTACCCATCACTCCACTTAAGGCCACTTAGCCAGAACCCCTAACTCCTAAGTCTAAAATTCCAAAAATTCAACTGGGTTTTGGCCAACTCATGGGCCTTCTATAAGCCCATTTACCTACTCAAAATACTAATTCCACATCCAAATACAAAATTTTAAAAATCTTTACAAAATATTGAAAATCGCGAATAAACCCGAAAATCAGGATGTTACACCCACACTGGTCACAGATGTAGATGAAGACCTTAGGTTAGAATGTTGAGAGCTCCGCTCTCTTCCAAAATATCCCGTAGATGTGGTAACACGATCATATTACTTCTTTAATTTCTTAGAAGCAAATGATTGTTACTTATAGTTATTTTTCCAGAAACCCAAGCCTCTCTTTCAGCTTGTTTCTTTTCTTTACTCAGTTCCTCAGCTTTGTGTGCTCGATCAGCAAACACTAAAAATTCCCTTACTTCGAGGATTCCAATCAATATCTTGATATCGTCATTTAAACCCTCTTCAAAGCATTTACACAGCTCAGCCTTGGTTAGAACCCATTCTTTGGCATACTTACTTAGTCAAACAAATTCTTGTTCATATTCAGACACAGTCGTATTCCCTTGTTTGACCTCTAGAAATTCTTTATTTTTCTGATCCATAAATCTCTGACTCACATACTTCTTCTTGAATTCAGATTGAAAGAATTCCCATATAACATTCTCCCTCAGTACCACTGAAGTTATGGTATTCCACCAATGATAAGCTATATCTTTCAGTAGAGATACCGCACATTTCAGACATTCAGCAGGTGTACAAGATAATTCGTCAAAAACCTGGATAGTATTTTCTAGCCAAAACTTAGCCTTTTCCGGATCATCATCTGTGGTAGCTCTAAATTCTTCCACTCTATGCTTACGAATTTTATCTATCGGAGGCTTACCAATTTTAACAGGTTCAGCACCTTGTGGTACCTCAAGAACAGGTTAAGGAACAGGTGGGGCAGGTTGTTGTACAGCAGGGTTTGTTCTCAGGTACTGTGTAAACCATTTATTTATCATTTGAAAGAAGGCTTGTTTCGCCTCCTCATTTTGACTCTCAGGCACGGGCCTTTCACTACTAGACGCAGACACAACTCTTTGAACTGAAGCTGAAGCATTGCTCTCAGCTCTCTGGGATTTATCTCTAGCTCAGTTGGATGATATTACTATATGAAAAACACCTTTAAAATGATCAGGAGTCATACACTATCATAAGTTATATAATGGCATGTATAGCTAAACTTGTGTTTGCTACGTCAAATCTGAGAATCGATTAAATCGTAGCTCTGATACCAGTAAATGTAACACCTCTAACCTGTATCCATCATCGAAATAGGGTTTCAGAGCATTACCGAAACTTTTAGAACATTTTACAAATAATTCGTGTAAGTTACTATTCATTTATCAAGATCATTCAAAACGTCTCTTAATTGAACCTTTGAGGCCTATTATGAGCATTAGAGTCGAGTCAGGACTTAATCAAAACCTCTAAGAATTTTTCATGCCATTTCAAATATTTTTCAAGTTGCAAGGCTCACACGCCCGTGTGGTCAGGCCGTGTACTACACACTCCCTTGTCCCTAACCTGTGTAACTCTCTAACTTTTAAGGCATGAATAAATTAAAGTCACACGGCCAAGTCACACGCTCGTGTGCTAGGCCGTGTGGCGAATTTAATTTTCGAAAGTTAGGTGCAGTTTTCACACGGTTGTGTAAGACGCTCATGTCTAAGGCTGTGTCAACCACACGGCTGAGACACACGCCCGTGTCTCTGCCTTTGTGCCTAATTTTGAGCATTCTGTTTCTTAAAATTAAGGTACAGGGGACACACGAGTTAACCACATGCCCATGTTACCAGGCCGTGTGTCACACACGGTCTAGACACACGCCCGTGTGTCTACCCATGTGGAAAAACAGAAGCCATTTCTAGCTTCATTTCTCACCAAAAATTTCACCCAAGACATGCACTTGAAACACACAACCAATACCAACCATTTCAAACATTCAATTTAGGCAATTTCCATCATTCAACATAGCATACCATTACATGCATGTGCGTTTACAATCTTACCTTGAATTAACTAGGCAATAACATCCTTTGTTCCCATATACTTAACATAACACATGTATATATATATATCATAATAACCTACTTAGTAATACCAAAATGAACCATTACAAGCTATTCCAATGGCTAGGTTACAAAACATCATTTTCAGGCTATTAATGGTCAAGTTTCCTATACATGCCATTATACCAAAATGATTTTACTAAATATACCCAAAATGACTAGTTGATAGTGTGACGATACTCTAGTGATCTCCAACCCTCGCGAGCTTCCGAGCACTATAAAACAGGGGAAAAATAAAATGGAGTAAGCACTACATGCTTAGTAAGTTTGTATAACAGAAACTAAACTTACCAATCTCGTTTATTAAATCTAAGCATACAATATCAAGTTTTCCAACCATTTGGCTAAATTGCCTAAACACATGCATCCAATCAAACATGCTAGTCACAAAGTTTACATATACATCAAGTAAGAATAGATGAGCACATCATGCATTACAATTTCAAGAAATTATCATTTCATCTCATAATTCTCATGCCATGTCTAGAGTTACATGTCCGTTGAATCATTGAAATTTCGATGGATGCTCAAGTAGTACACTCGAGGTGTACTATTAACACACTCTCGAGGCACATATTGTATAACAGGATTACCAGTCCAGGCTAAATCCTTTATATAACGTATGCTCAAAGAGTTTAATTAGGGTTACCTATAACAGTCTGATTTAGGCCCTAATCAGAACGGTGGTTTTGGGACCATGAATCCAAGTCAGAAAAATATTTAAATATTATTTTTTGTATTTATTATATGTGAATTTACATGTATGAAAATTTAGTATGAAAATTTGTTTGTTTGTGTGTTTAATTTGATAAAAGGACTTAATCACGTAAGTTATAAAAGTTGCTAACTAATTATTAAAGTGCCAAATTGCTTTATTCTTTTAATATGGGGTCTTTATGATGTAAATAAACCATATGAATTAGCGATGGATGGTTTTAGACATAATATATAATGGTTTCATATTTTATAAGAAAGGTTAATTTTTTAAAATACTAAGTAATGTTAATATAATAAAACATAAAAATAAGTAAAAGCCATGCATTCATACTTTGTTATTGCCGAAAATAAAAGAAGAAAGAAAAGAAAAAGAAACAAGATATTCGACCATTGTTGATTAAATTTTAAGGTAAGTTTTGTTTCGATTTTTGATGATTTTTACGTTTTTGATATCGTTGCTTCGAATACTACCTGGCCCATGCTTGAATTTTTGATTTTTGGTGAATATTTTGTGTTATGCCATTGATGAATATTTGTGTTTTGTGATGTTTGATGATGAAATATCAAAAATATGTTTTAGATTAACATGTTTTGTATTGGAGTTTTTGATGATTTTGCGTTAATAGGACTAAATTGCAAAAATAATAAATTGAAGGACTAAAATGAAAAATAAATGAAATATATGGACTAGTATGAGTATGTTGAAAATTTGGCCCAACTATGTTGTTGTGAGATTTGGTGTATTTTGTGTTTTGTGCAATTAGGACTAAATTGTAAAAATATAAAATATCAGGGGTAAAATGGTAATTTGCCCATTTATGTGTTGTTGGATTAAATTGAATGAAATTGTATTTAAATGAGGTTAATTTGAAATTATATAGATCAAGAACAGAGGAAATCAGACTTTGATCGGGGAAAAACAAAAATAGTAAATAGTCGAATCGTAACGTCCGTCGATATCCGAGGTAAGTCTTTAAGTAATTAAACATGGTTTATTTTGAACATAGAATGATTTACTATGATGATTCAAATTTTATAATGTATTAGTATGTTAGCCGAATGAGAATTATCAATGAATTAATGTGATTGAGTTGTATTTGAGTGATATCAAAATCTCTGAAAGTGTGTATGTGTTACATGGAATATTATATGATTCGATATATGAAATGTTGTGGAATGATTTTATGTTTGTGATATTCGGGCCTTGAGCCTAGCAAGCCTTGTGCTGGTGACTTTGATTGGGCTTTGTGCCTAGCAGGCTTAGAGCCGGTGAATAAATATCAGACCTTGAGTCTAGCAAGCTTTGTGTTGGTGTGAAATTTAGGCTTATGCCTAGCGGGTATTATACCGGTGATTTGCTTTCAAGTCCATGATTATAAGAGTTCAAGTTATTGTGGATATTTAGCAAGTGTAATTGAATTAAATGACATTGTATATGTTCGACCACGTAGGTAAGTATATGTAAGCTTATATTGAACTTGATTATTCGATTACATGTGAATTATATTGAACTTATATATTCGGTTTTATGTGAAGTTATTTTGAATGTGCATATTAAGCCATTTGTGATGTTATATTGAAGTTGAACTATAGGTTACATGTGATTTTTTATTTAACTTCTATATTTGGCCATACATGTAAGTATCTATGTGATGATATATTTGATGTTGTATAATCAGTTATATAGGAAATATTTATGTGGTGATATGTATTTGATATTGAACATTCGGTCAAGGTATCTTATTGTGTAAAAGTATAATATTATTGATATAATTTGTTTAGTTTGAATGTTTTGATTATTCATTAAGTTGTTTATTTTGCTTAAGGCTTACTAAGCTAAGTTAGCTTACTCTATGTGTTTTTGTTACTCTATTTTATAGATTTTGGTTGTAAGTTACGAGCTCGGGGATCATTATTGAAGCCATCCACACTATCGTCAACTTTCGGTACTTTTAAAAGTTTATTTTCAAACTTTTGGCATGTATAGGCTAATACATATTTTGTTCGAACTTGAATATGTATAACTTTAGCTATGCGAAAATGGCTTAATTTCCATGATAGATTCATTCATACTTGGATATGGTTTGAGCTTACTTTTAGTTGATGTGTTATAAATTATATGTGAATGAAGTATGTGATATATGTGGTATGTATGAAAATGGTTTATTGATGTTAATAAATTTGAAAGTGGATTGATGTAATGATCATTATATATATATAAATTTCATGATATAATTATTTTTTTCAGTTTAGGTTTTTGGTTTGGGTAAAATACATTTGGATAATGAGTTTAGAAATGTAACTTATAAGATGTTTATACATGTTTTCTTGTGCGAATGTATATTTGTTTGTGATGAATTAAATTTGAAAGGAAAATGATGATAGGTGGAATTGGCCGTGGTTGGTCACTCGGTTTTGATATGTATAAATATAAATAAATATGGCTTGATGATTTAATTTGGATGTATGTTTATTCATTTATAAACGTGAGCTTAGGTGTTAGCATGTTTAATGTATATTAGAAATGCATGATATGAGGCTTGCCTATATTCGAATATGTAAAGATTAGTTTAGTTCAGTTTGCATGGAAAGATGTATAAGTACTATAATTAGTTATAAGTTTATTAATGGTGAATTATTGAGATTTTATTGTTTAATAATGCTTGTAAGTGAGACATTGATAAATGACCATTTGAATAGTGATTTTATGTAATAGTACACCATGAGCATTATATGCTTTTTTGCAAAATTGATAATTATGTGTACGTATATACATGTACTTTGATTGTTAATTCGAATGATGGTTTGGGTATATAATGAAAGTATATGCGTATGTTTATATTTGTTAATGAAAATGTGATTATTTGAAAGGTATAGATTCGGTTAAATTTTGAGGTATGATTCGTCAATGCAATATGATAAATAAAGTATGTTTAATATTTAATTAGCCATGTGCTTAATATATATATAAGAATATGACTTGTATGAATATGTGAATGTTTGAAATTATGTTTTTTGTTCAGTAGTGCCTCTTAACCCTAGTCTGGCGACAGATATGAGTTAGGGGTGTTACATTACAAGTCTAGGCTAAACCCTAATCATAACATATACTCGAGAGGTATTATATCAGGATTACCCGTCCGAGCTACGTCCTTTCTATAACAAGGTTAATAGGATTACTCATCCGAGCTAATCCCGTCTGCAAGAAATGCAGGACCTTATTAGTTTCGGGAAAGCGTATATATTAATCGAAATTCAATATTCAATCGGGACTTAATCCCTTTTTCATCATTTCAAGAATGTATTCAATTTCTCTTTATAGCAATCAAATAGTTCACATCAAATGATAATAACATTTCATACAATAACAACATTCAATTAGGTTACACGGATTTACCTCGACACTTGTTCGTGTTAGAAATCTAGTAGTCCGAAACCTTTTCTCTTCCTCTATCTAACCTCGAATTAGTGTTGTCCAGATCTATATAAATAAATTTAACCATCAATTTCATACATTTCATATTTAAATGGGCTCAATTTACGTCGTAGAAAAAATTACCATTTTGCCCCTAACTATTCCTTCAATTTCGATTTTGTCCCTAGGTTCGAAAAATGAAACTTGTGCAATTTACTCCCTATTCCAATCCTAACCAAAATCCCATTACAAATTTTCAGCACATATATTCATAAAAATTCAAAATTTTTCTTCAATTTCACAAGTTTGCATTTTAGTCCCTAAATCATGTTTCCATAAGAAATCACTTTGTAAAAGTTGCTTACCTATCAATAACCTTTCATTCTCTACCATAAATTTCTAATTTTCGACATATTCATCCTTGAACCATTGTCCATACTTTGATAATTTTTCAAATTAATCCCTTAAATAGAGAGATTAAGCTATCCCAGTTTCAAAAATATTAAAATTACTAAAGGGGACAAGAGAACTTACCCAATTAAGCCTTGAAAGTTTCCCCTCTCTTTCCTAGGGTTTCCATAGAATTTTAGGTAAAAGATGACAAAAATAAGATGATATTTTCTTTTCATCTTTTAATTAATTAAGTATTTAGCAATTACCAATTTACTCATTGCCTTTTTTTATATTTCCATGGATGAGTCATAAAAAAATCCACATACTTCTTTAATGGACTAATCACCATATAAGAACCTCTAGATTTGAATTCCATAGCTATTTAATATTTATAGCAACTAGAATTCAACTTTCACCTTTTATGCGATTCAGTCCTTCTCGTAATTAAACACTTAACTGATAAAATTTTTGTATCAACATTTTGACACGACATGCCTATTATAATACGGACCATATAATGACATAAAAATAAACCTTATTTTTGGATCGGATTTGTGGTCCCGAAACACTGTTCCGATTTTACTAAAAATGGGCTGTTACATATACATTCCCCCAAACTTAACCCATTGCACTGACAGGAATATGTAATGATAATGAAAATTCAATGAAAATGTATACTTATCAAAATAAAATCTACAGCTACAAGCAATGCATGGATACTATAACTAAAGCTTAAAACAAACTAACTCAGTTATCCGCTATTGTCGATGTGGCTACATGATTTTTCTTTCTCCTCCTTTCTTCTCTCCCTTCTTTCAATTTTTATCCTTGGAGCCTTCCATTTCTTTTCGTTTGGCTTTGCACGACCTTCAGGTTACTTCTCAGTTCATGGCTCAGCCCTAGCATCATCAGCTGCTGTTTGTGTAGGAGAAGCCACTTGGAGTGGTCTACTGTAAACCACTATTGCCAATGAATTACATTACCCCTCATTGGTGCCCTCAGCAACTTTCGTCATTCTCACTCCAGTGTGCTCCAAATCAGCAATACTTGCACCCAAAAATCCGGGTGCGGTGACAACCTTCTAAACAAAAATTTTTTCTTCTCTTTCTTTCTCATTTTTAGCAACTTTTTCTTCTTCAGCAACAACTTCCGCTTCGACAACAACTTCTTCTTCAGCAGCATCAATGTCCTTCTCAACAACAGTGTCCTCTTGATCAACAAAAATACCGTCCTCGAACAAGCTATCAATCTTTCATAGACATTCCTCAATGTCCCTAGATTCTTCATCTTTGTCATTATTAGAGACTTGCACGATGGAAGAAGATACCATCGATCGCTCTCAGTCTTTGAAGTCGTCACTTGTAGATGAATGCTTATAGTTTCGAATGATTACTAGAAACACTGGGAAGTCCGGTATTGGAGATGGGCTCAATTGGCTTAATGTGGCTACAATGGAACTATTCCAAGCTTTAGTATGAGCATAAAACAGATTCTGAGAGTCCTCAATTTACTCAGTTGTAGTGACAAGTTTGATTTTCCTATTGCTGATGAAAGTAACCATTTTCTCAACATCCTTCATCTTACGCTATAAGGATGTCTCTGTATGCAAGGTTGTTCCTTTACTATCAGCTTTTGCTTTGCCCTTTATTGTCTTATTGGTTCCTGCCTCTTTCAATATTGGTGTTTTTGTGCCACGAGTCATCCTCTTGATAAAGGCTTCATTAATTGGACCCTTATTATCCATGATTTCTACATCTTTTTAGGGCACAATACCTTTCTACCAACATAGTGACATTACGAATGATAGGAAAACCAAAATGTCAGTCTATCGGGTGACACATTCAGCAATTTCTTGGTGGATAATTTTGCCTACATCAATCTTTCTACCTTGATAATTGAATGTATCAGACACATTCTGTCAAGGTTGACGGTGGTGGTGTGGCTAGACGACAATAGTCTGTAATTAACAAAGTGAAACCATATTTTGCTGTACAGGGTTAAGAAACGATGATGCATTGTAAAATTCTTTGGATACGACCCTATCCATCGTGCTCCTTCAATACACAAATTCTGTACGAGCATGTCCTTTTTCCTGTTTGTCACTTCTATAAAAAAATCTGAGTGTTCGTCGACATCGATCGTAAGGTTATATAACTCATTAATTGTGTTGGCATCCTATGGGAGTAGACCTTCACGAAGAAAAATAAATTCTAAATCTTGGTCATAGAGGTTGGCATAGAATTCACGTACCCAGGAAGGGGAATAGCTTCCAGGGTGTGCGCAGAAATTTCCCCATTTTAGTTTAGAAATGGTTCAGTGAATATGTTTTCCCAACTCCTGTTGTTACGATAAGAAAAATGCCTTGTTCGGGGTAAAAATTTTGGCACAATATGTTGTCTTGAAATTATTCTCTTGCCACTTTAATCAAAAAGATAATTGGTTTCTTTTTCCACACTAGTCTGGGGGATTTTGACTCGCGAATTGCGGTGGTAGAGGACGCACATTCTTCAGTAGGTTTGTTAGCTTTCTTGGTCAAACCTCTTATTCTTGCCATCTTTTGCGGAGGGAAGACAGTTTTAAGTGAAAAGGTAGGATCTTGAGTAAGGAAAAAGAATAAAAATGGTTGCTTGAATGCTTTGCAATAGGCACAATAGTGTAGACTTTATAGGGAGTGAAAGAGGAAGACGTAGAGTCGAGATGTTCTGTGGAGAGATACAAAAATAGTGGGAAGAGTGGTGTCCAATAAGAATTGTGCTTGCTCAAACGGATCAAACAGCTGGGTAGGTTTTAATCCAACAGTGAAGATTGAAGTTCTCTTAATTTTGATTAATTGTAACACAATAGTACGGAATGCATTGATAACCAAATCATGCCGTGCCGACATTGGTACCTTATTATTCTAAAAATAGGAAAGAAAAAATGTTTTACAAAATAGAAATAAAATAAGATGAATTCTTGGAATAACAAATTAAAAATTTAAAATGTTTGGACCAAATTAATGGTCTCTGCCTGCTCTTGATTTTTATTTCCAAAATAGTATTTCAATCTCTATCCAGTGACTTTGAACTAGTTTCCATCATGTAAATCTCGAATTGTGACTACACCATGGGGAAATACGTTGACAACTTCAAATGGACCAGACCATTGTGAACGCAATTTACCTAGGTGCAATTTAAGTCACGAGTTGAATAATAAAACTTGTTGTCCTACAATAAATTATCTCTGCAAAATAATCTTGTCATGCCATCGTTTGGTTTTTTCCTTATAAATTGTATCATTTTCATAAGCATTTCTGTGAATCTCCTCTAGCTCGGTGATATCCAACAGCCTTTTCTTTCCAGCAGTGTCATAGTCCATGTTCACTTGTTTAATTGCCCACATCGCTTTGTGTTCCAGTTCAACTGGCAAGTGACAAGCTTTCCCAAAAACCAATTGATATGGTAACATCCCCAATGGAGTCTTGTATGATGTCCGTAAAGCCCATATAGCGTCATCCAATCGGGAAGACCAATATTTTCTCAAAGGGTTCACAACCTTCTTAAGAATGTTCTTAATTTGTCAATTTGAAACTTTAGCTTGTCCATTTATTTGTGGATGAAAAGTAGTAGCCATTTTATGATTGACTCCATATCTCATTAATGTAGCTGCAACTTGGTTGCATTGGAAATGTATACAATGATCAGTAATCAAGGCCTTTGGTGTGCCAAAATAGGTGAATATATTCTTGTGAAAAAATTTGAGCACTGTCCTTGGACCATCCTTTGGGATAGCAATAGCCTCCACCCACTTCGAAACATAGTCAACAGTGACTAATATGTAAAGATTTCCAAATAAACTTGGAAACGGTCCCATAAAATCCATTCCCTAAACATCGAACAATTCAACTTCCATAATTGACTGTTGCAACATTTCATTTCGTCAGGAAATAGAACCGATGTGTTGACATTTATCGCATTGATTCACAAAATTATGAGCATCCTTGAACAATGATGGCCAGTAGAATCCTGATTGTAGAACCTTAGCAGCAGTTCTCATACCACTGAAATGGCCTCCATAAGGAGTATCATGATAGTGCTTTAGGATTGCTTCTTCCAGAACACAATGCCGAATGATGTTATCATTGCATACTTTGAATAAATACGGCTCGTTCAACTAATACTTCACTATGTCACAAATAAATCTTTCTTGTTTATGGCCTTTGATACTCAATAGGAGCTTACCACACACCAAGTAATTAACCAAATCTACATACTAATGAGTTACATCAATTGCGAATAACATCTCATCTGGGAATGTGTCGACAATTTGATGTATTTTCCCGTCTTCGCTGCCAACTTCCAATCTAGGCAAATGATCAGCAACTTAATTCTCTGATCCCTTGCGGTCTTTTATCTCAATGTCAAATTCTTGCAATAATAAAATCCATCGTATCAGTCTTGGTTTGGCATCTTTTTTTGCAAAGAATTATCGCAACGCCGAAGGATCGGTGAATACCTTAACTTTTGCGCCGACAAGATAAGAAAGAAACATGTCGAAAGCAAAGATGATGACTAGAAATTCTTTCTCTGTAGTGGTATAATTGAATTGAGTTTCTATAAGAGCTCTGTTGGCATAATAAATGGTGTGAAATTTTTTTCTTTTTCATTGTCCTAGCATTGCGCCTACGGTGAAGCCACTTGCATCGCACATAACTTTGAAAGACTGAGACCAATCGGGTGCAACGACAATGGGTACATTGACCAACTACTTTTTTAACTGAATAAAGGCATCCAGACATGCCTCGTCAAAGAGGAATTTTTGATTCTGTTCCAGCAATGATCACAATGTTTTTGCAATTTTTGAAAAATCCCTAATAAACTGTCGGTAAATACTACATGTCCAAGAAAGCTACGAATACCTTTCACTTTTGTCGGTAGGGGTAATTTCTCAATGATTTCCACCTTAGCTTTATCTTCTTGAATACCATAATTAGCGATGCGATGGCCCAACACAATGCCTTCATTTTCCATAAAATGACATTTTTCCCAATTCAAGACAAGATGAGTGTCCTCACATTGCTGTAGTACTTTATCCAATTTGTCAGCGCAGTGATCAAAATCATTCCCATAAACTGAAAAGTCATCCATAAAGACATCTAAAGAGTTTTCAATCTTATCTGAGAATATTGCCATCATACACATTTGAAATGTGGCTGGCGCATTGCAAAAACCAAAAGGCATACGACGAAAAGCAAAAGTACCAAAGGGGCAGGTGAAAGTTGTTTTTCTCCTGTTCCTCTGGTGCAATAGCAATTTGGTTGTATCCATTATAGCCATTTAGGAAGAAATAATAAGTTTTTCCAACAAGCTGATCTAACATTTGGTCAATGAAAGGAAGTGGAAAATGATCCTTCCTTATGGCTGCATTTAATTTATGATAGTCCATACAAACTCGCCATCCCGTGGGGATGCGTGTTGTTAGTAAATCATCCTTATCATTGCGAAGCACTGTGATGCCACTTTTTTTTGGGATGCATTGCACTGGAATCACCAATTTGCTATCAGAAATCTGGTAAATAATTCCTACATCAAGCAATTTTATAATTTATTTCTTGACCACTTTCTTCATCTTCTCGTTTAACCTTCTTTATGGTTCAATTGACTGTTGGCTTTCATCTTCTAACTTGATTTTGTGCATACAAAAAGAAGGACTAATACCTTGAATATCTGCAATACTCTAGGTAATAGCTTGTTTGTGCTGCTTGAGAATGTGAGTCAATTCTTTCCTTGTGTTGCATCCAGTGTTGCGGTGACAATAACTAGAAATGTATTGTGATCACCTAAGAATATATATTTAAGATAAGGAGGTAGTGGTTTCAATTCTAGAGTGGGAGCTTCTTCAATTGATGGTTTGAAGATTAGAGTGGTTCTGTTGGTTAGGTCTAAGGATTTAATTTGTCATCTATGCTTGACTTCAACAGTACTAGCTTTAACTGTGCTATAACAATTGTCTATGGATTCAGCTTCACATATCACTGCAATTTCTTCAGCAAGGACTGTGCTTTGGTTGTTGAATTCTTCCTTAATCAAATTTTCGAGCACATCGACAGTAAGGCACTTTGCTTTATCCTTGTAATAAACAGACTAAAAAAACACTAAAGGTAACTTGCTCATCATTCAATCGCATGGTGGGTTCTGCTTTATAAACATTAATGAGAGTTCATTCGATGGCTAAAAATATTCATCCCATGATTACGGGAACGTCCTTGTCTGCTTTGCAGTCAAGTATGCTAAATCAATCGGAAAAATAAATTTATCCATATGAACTAAAACAACTTTGATTTGCCCTTTAGGTTAAGCTAAAGATCGATCTACCAATTGCAATGTCACTACAGTGGGTTTTATATGTCTAATTCCCATCTTTCCAAAAGTAGATAGTGGCATGAGGTTGATGCTAGCTCCTAAATCACATAAAGCTTTGCCCAAATATTGATTGCCAATCAAATATGGAATGGTAAAACTTCTAGGATCTTTTAATTTTGGGGGCAACTTGTTTTCCAAGATAGCACTACAACCTTTTGTGAGTGCAATAGTTTCAACATCAGCGAGTTTTTTCTTTTTGGACAAAAGATCTTTCATAAATTTCCCATAACTCAAAATTTGTACCAGAGCATCCACTAAAGGAATGTTAATATGCAGTTGTTTCAGTGTATCCAGAAACTACTGATATTGTTTATCATTTTCATTCCTCTTGAATCTTTATGGAAAAGGTACTGGTGGAAGGACATCCGGTTGCGGCAATACTTTTGGTTGCGTCCATAATTTTTAAGGTCAAATATAAGGCATGTGAGCGATAGTTGGTTCTACTTCTTTGTCTAGTACATTAATAAGCTTTTCAGATTCAACCTTCCTATCAGGGCTTATGTCACCAATATCTAGAGATGCTAAAGTAGAATCGATAACTGGCTCACCAGTTTGTTTACCACTCCTAAGAGTAATAACTTTACAGTGCTTTTTCCCCCTAGGCTGGGGTTTTCAGTTCACTAGGTAAGGAGCCATGTCGTCGAGTATTCAGATTTGAAGCAAGCTGCCCCAATTGTGCCTCTAATGCTCGAATAGAAGATTAATTTCCTTGAACAATAGCTTTTGTACGAGTAATATGCTCCCTTATTAACACCTCAAGAGCAGTTAATGGGTCAGAAGTAGAAGTGTGTGTATACTATTATTGTTGCTATCCTTGGATATTCTGATTCATTATCGAAAAATGTTGTGGTTGCATTTGATTTTGATGTGATTGTGTCAGACTTTGTTGGTGATACTTCTGAGGATGTGACTGTAGTTCTGCTGTTGTTGAGTATAATTCCCTTGTCGTGGATTATAATTTCTCTGAGTAGATGCGTTTTCATATCTGAATGTTGTAACATTTTGTCTAACATTCTGAGTTCCCCAAAACTGTTGGTTGTGTGCAAAGATGTTGGAAGAGTTGCTATAAGAATTATAGTGAATATTACTGGCATAACAATTATTTTTTGCATGTTGTGGACAATTTTCATAACTATGGTTATCACCACAAATTTCACAGCAAAAGTTAGGAATATCCAATTGTTGAGCAACTTGTATTGGTGCAACATCACTCGTCCCTTGCATATTTTTAATCATGTTTGTGAGTGAAAAGACTTGGGCACTTAGCGCGGATATTGCATCCAATTCAATAACTCCTGAAGTAGTCTTTGCTTGTGCAGCTTTAGAGATGGGATATTGGTAATCATTTTGAGCAATTCTCTCAAGAATTCTCACAGCATTATTGTGAGTACAATCGAGTAGCAGTCCATTCCCATGTGAATTCAGAACATTATAAAAAATCTCATTTTGAGTTTCTGGTTGAATGTCGTGCATTGGAAAATGTCGAAGCAAAGGCTTATAACATTCCCATATGGTGTGAAGGTTTTCATCATCCAACTGATTATAAGCAGTAATATCATTCCACAGACGAACATTCATTGTTGATGGGTTAAATCGCGACACAAACTGCGTGGCGAGAGCATTCCAAGAAGTAATTGGTCTAGCAGGTAGCCCAAGAAACCAAGTGTGAGCTCTCCCTTGTAAGGAATAGGAAAATAATTGTATCCTTAAGGCATCATCAGGAACGCCTTGTTTACTAAAGGAAGCACATATCAATAAAGAGGATTTAAGATGTTCTCTCACATTTTCATGTGGTAGTCCAACATATTGGCCATTGGAGTTCAGCATTTGAAACATTACTGGCTTGAGTTCAAAGTTCCCATCTTAAATTGCTGATCTAACAACTCCTGGTTGTAGATCATCCGAAACAGGTACTACACAATCTCGTATGGTTTTATTGTGGATGTGAGCATTTTGTGGAAACAATGGGTTATGAACATTTTGTTGTTGTATCGGGGCTATGGCTGCATTTTCCCCTGGTAAATTCATATTTCTTTGTTCTCAAAGACTTCTCCGAACAGGTCTTTCAATTTTTGGATCAAATTCGACAAGAAAATTTGAATTGCTTCGGGTCATTAAACACCTAAGATGAAATTGAAAAATAGCAACAAAGAGAAAACAAGTCAGTGAATACTAAATAATATATAAGGAAAACAAAGTACAAAGACACAGAAGAAAAAAAATAAACATCAAAAAAACTCCATCCTTGGCAATGGTGCCAAAAACTTGATCGACTGTAAACGTCATAGCAATAATGTGCAAGTGTACACTATCGATGTAAGTATAATAGGTAGGTGTGAGTCTGTTATATATCGATCCCACAGGGATGGTTATCTTTTTTCTATTAATGTTGGTGCAATAACTAGATAGAAATAAGGTAAATTGTGAGTATATTTGTCGAAGAAATAACTCGAAAAAATAAGATAAAGTATGCTATGGATAAACTGGGATCCCCAACATGAATCTTCAGCAGTATACTAAGTACTCACACAGTATAAAAGATAGGTGATTGTAGACGCAAGAAAATTAATATAAATTACCAAACACCACTCTTTTTTTTAATCTGAGACTTAACCATGCACATTAACCTCACCTTATGATGATGGCATATGGCACTATTAAAAACAAGTGGACTCAACTCCTTTAGTCCTTACTCAACTTCCGCCCAAATGCTTAATAGCTCAAACTGTCACTGCACCTTCCAATGTTAGTGACTGCAATAACACTTTCGTATTTAGAACATTCGAACCCCCAAGATTAAACAACAAAAATAAGGTTTAATAAGATAACATTTAACAAAGCATTCATTATACTTCCATACAATAGAAAACATAGGGTAATCACCAGTGTTTTTAAGAAATGAGAAAGAATCAAATAGAGAATACTATTCCTAGGCTACTAGATTGAATCTATCTATTTCCCCTTGCTCTGCACTTAGATCTCCTTGTTAGGAGTGTATCTACATCAGTCTTCATGTTGGCTCACCCAAAGGAGGCTCAAGCTACCATGGCTGCAAGCTTCAAAACTGGGTAAAAGAATGGTGGTCTAACGAAATTCACTTTCATTCTTCTCACGTTATCCTTTTATGTTTTCCTTAATAGTAAAGGTGTCCTTCCCTCAGGATTCTTCTGTCCTTGTTCATACAGGGTAGTTACACCGGATTGGATAGCTCACTCATGGTTGGCACTTATCAGACAGCTATCAACTGCGGCGACAATTTTAGATGCAATTTGGAATTAACTCATGCAGTGACATTGCGGATATCTGTCAACTGCGGTGACAATTTCGGACACAATCTAGAATTAGCTCATGCAGCGATTAGTGCAGAAAGATAGCAAAATTAAAGATAAAATAGGATAGGATTCACTGAGTTATAAAATTCAATTTACTAAACTGAACATGCTAAAATGTATGCTAAGGGTAACTAAATGGGAACAATTTAAATAATAAGTATGGAGAAAACATATGTTCTTTCCACTATAATCATGCTCTTAAGATGATTGAGTCCATAGCCGGTATGTTGGGTACACGACTTGTGTATGACATTGATTTACTAGAAACAATGGAATTCATAGCATGATTAACAAGTTAACGATATCTTCTCACTGACATTATGTGGATTGATAAATATGGAACGTAGCCATAGGTTGCTTGTTCGCAAACAAACAATTTATCATATTTATTTGTTGATAGTGATCATATTAATCATTAAGAAGACACAATGGTGACAATGAGATAAAATGGGATTATATTAAGCGAACAGAGTTAACTCAAAGGAATTAAGGATATCATATGAGGGTAACACACACATGACGAGGTCATTGGACAAAGCAATTAGATGAATTGTTTTCGTTAAAAGTATACAATAAGGAGTTTTCAATCATGGTACTTCTTGTGAATTGACTCCATGATTAAGTAATTGTGAATTATCAAAACAATGATTCTGGACATAATTGCAATTACTAGAGCGTAATTGTAAATGTCCGGTTGGTCCCTCCACCAGCTCAAAAAAGCTTTATCGAACTTCATTTGAATCAGAAGAAAATTTTATGAGGTTAGAAATAATTTAATTGAGTCGAATTATTTGATGTGTAATTAAATTAGACAGTCGTGAGAATTTTTCAACTAGAGAATTGATTAAAGAATTTCTTTGAAATATTAATTGGGAAAATCTTAGTGATTTTTGAGAAAATTAATTTTGATAAAGTAAAATTAAATTAATCAAATTAATTAAAATTAATATAATATTTTTTGAAATTCATTTTCAAGTAAAAAATTGGCCTAATGAGTAATTGAACTTGAAAATTGGACTTGAGATCGAAAATTGGGCCTGAGATTGAAAATTGGGCCCAAGAACCCAAAACCGAGACTTAGATCCAAAAACTGGTCAAACTGGGCTTGGTATGTGAAACTAGGCTGGTGACCCATTCGATGGTTGGATTGGACCGCTCGGGACGTCACTGGCCTGAATCGACATGGGGTGCCATAAGAGTATAGCACCTGCGATGGCACCATTGGACACGACGACGATAATGACAACATTCCAATGGCCAATGGGTGGTCCTTCGACGATTAAGCAGTGGAGGGATCATACGCCTATTAGGACTCCACCAGATTTTATGTAACGCCCCAAATCTCGAAAACCCTGTTAAAATTATTTTTGTGTGATGTGGCATGGATATATGTCTGCCTTAGTGGTTTAGTGTAACACCCCGAACCCGAGACCGTCGCCGGAGTCGAACACGAGGTGTTAACAAACTTCAAACCACTTATTGAGAATTTTCCAGACAAGCTGCCAATCTGTGTACTAGTCGCTTCAAAAATCATAACTTGAGTTTTACAACTCGAAAATCAGTTTCGTAATTTTTCCCTGAAACTAGACTCATATGTCCATCTACAGATTGTTTTCTAGAATTTTTAGTCAAGCAAATCAGTACAGTTTATTAGTTAAAGTCTCCCATGTTACAGGGGTCGACTACACTGACCTTCGTGCGTTACAACTGGAATAACTCCCTGTGTAGGGATTCAATACTGATTTCGTTTGTTTCTGTAGAAACTAGACTCAAAGAGGAATTTATACATATGTGGTATGACTCCTAATTATCTCTGGTTAATTTATAATGAATTTTCAAAGTCGGAACAGGGAATCCAGAAACCGTTCTGGCCCTGTCTCACGAAATCTTGGATATCTCTTAAAATACAGCTCATATAGTTGTTTCGTTTCATCCATATGAAAATAGACCCATCAAACTTCGAGTACGTAATTTTTTTAGCTATTAATTCCACTTCTACTATTTTTAGTGATTTTTCGATCTCATATCACTGCTGCCGTCCGCAACAGTTACTGCAGTAGACTATGCCAATTTCATGAATCCTTCCTTAGCCTTACTAATCATCCATCATACGTGACACAAATTATGGCCACCTTATCAAAATTAAGGTTTCTAAGACTCGTGGCTATAGATTCTAGCATCCCACTCAAAGCGACCACATAGGCCATTTTCACATGGCTTAAAGTTTACAACCCAAAATTTAACAAAACAAAATAGCCCATACATGCCAAATGTTCTCCTAAGTTGACTAAGAAGACAATACCAAAAATTGCTCACGGTGTGATGACTTCGTTGTGATTACGAACACCCAAAAGGAGACGAGTCCAAGAAACCTAAAATGGGTGACAAGAAAACACCGAGTGAGTTTATAACTCGAGAAGTCATAAGCATTCCACAACCATCCATTAATACAATTATCATAAAATGAAATAATGGAACAAGGCCAAGTGTTCCAGCCATACCGAACTATACCATAGTTCCTTAGATCTTCGGATCAATCTCATACCAAGTCATACATTTACATTTCATATACTGTTCAATAGGATATTTGAAGCAATTTCCATACATCATTTCATTTCCGCAACAATCATGCAATCAAATGAACTTTCATCTATTCCACGATATCTTATTTACGGGAATGCAATTGAAATCATCACATAGATTTAAATCTTACCAACTCCACCCCAAGCATGAACATAGCATCTATTAGCCATGAACTCAAGGTACTTACTCTTTCCGCTGTCCATACTCATCTTGATGAAGTCACGCCTCCATATAAATGTTCAATCGGAGATATGTGTAGAGTTCGCACACATAGTGCTTAATACTCAATCACGCACACTTAATGCCATGTGATTCAAGCCCGCACACATAGTGCCATATAGTCCAAACTCACACACTTAGTGCCATACATTACAAGCTCCCACACTCAGTGCTAATCTCGTCCCCGTACACATCTATTTCTCGCACACTTAGTGCCGAAGAAAACTTCCTACACATTTCACTATCTCTTTTACGTTCAACAATATCATCTTTTCATACACATACATTTGTATATATTTCATCTCATTAAACACAATTGCATAGATATTACAATCATTTAAGCAATATCAAATATATGCTTAATGACTTACCTTGTGTTGGGTAAAATAGTCCAAGTCGGCTACTCGATGACCTTCGTCTTTCCCTTGCTTGATTCTCCTTCTTTAACTCCTTGAGCTTAATCAATAAATCAACTAGTTTAACCCTCTTGCTAAACATTAATAATTCAATTACACATGCATATGTATGTTTGTATATTCGGCAACCATCCTCACTTATTACCCATTTGGTCAACAATCTAAGCCAAGATAAGGCTTCAATATGGTTGCCTCTAACCGAATACATGCACACCAATCTACTTCCTTTGGCGAATATGCATGTCTATGTTGAGGCCAATTTTACACTTAATACTACACAAAAAAACAGCATACATTTTCCTAATTAACGCATTACATATTGTAGCTCTATACACATCTCTCATTTATTTCATAACGAAACAACATCACAAGCAAATATACACCTTGAGATAGTATATATGTCATACCAATACATCATGTGCAACATATATGCATGTAGGTGCAAGGGCGAATCTCAAATTGATTATAACTATCCCATATATTTTCATCATGGCGAATGTTCCTTCCACACCACTTACCATCACAAAGCATGGATTTCATCATCCAACTTACAAGCTTACAATGTCATGAAGTTTAATCTCATAGTATCTATCAAACTCTCACTCAAAAGTGTTAAAAGAATATTCAAAATCATCAATCCACCATCACATGCACCATTACAAAGTTTCACTTTTAGCATGCAAATGATGTCAACACAATCTCACCTTAGCCGAATATCATCTCCATGACATAGTGAGGATTTGAACCATGGCTAGTTAGAACTCAAGCTAACTACTAAAATATACATGAATCTCATGGCAAAACATCAAACTTACCTTAATCTCAACACAAGTATGGCCAAACCTCCTCCTAATCCCCCCTCCAAACCAAGCATGAAGCAAGACCCTTCCTTCTTCCTTAGAATTTCAGCTCAAAGAAAGTGAAAAAAGATGAACAAAATTTTTTCTCCTCTTTTCCTCTACTCACGGCAATGGGGGAGAAGCCTTCACACACATTTTTTTTTCTTTCTTTATCACCCATACTTATTTGTTTATTGTTTCTCCCTAATGCACCAACAAAACATGTTTCATGACATGTTTAGCCCATACACCCTTGTCATGGCCGGCCATTAGCTAATAAATGGGGAAGTTGACATGCAAAATCCTCATTTTTGCATGCATGATCAACTAGTCATTACACATTTCCCCCTCATACTTTTAAAGTTTACTACTAGGTCCTTTCTAGTGAAATTCACATTTATAACTCTAAATTAAAGCATCAAAAATGTCACACATGAGTTAACACATATTATAGGCATCAAAATAAATATCAAATTATTTTTATGCCTCGGTTTTGGGGTCCCGAAACCACATTCCGACTAGGGTCATTTTAAGGCTGTCACATTTAGTGCTCTGGGAGTGTCTGAGAAGTCATGGGTTCAAGCCCTAGCTTGAGCAAAATTTTGGTTCTATTTGAATAGACCCTTGTCTTCAGCTAGTAGACTTTTAAATTAATGTGAGTGTTGCATGATAAGAAAAGTCGGCTAGACTTGTGGCAAATGGTGTGTTGCTAATGCCTAGGGACTTGAGTTCAAGTCCTACTGCGCACAAAGGATGTCTTTTTGCTACTGTGTCGTGTAGGTGGTTGTATACCACTGAAACTCTAAAGCTTGGATGATTGAGGTGTTTAAGTGGAGTAAGGGATCATGTAGCCGAATTGTAAGAGTGGTTGAAGGAGTTTGAATCGATCAATTGAGGAAATAGAAGGGGGATTTGGGGAGAGATTGGGGGAGTGGATCAAGGAGTGGGGGAGTGGTAGTTGGTTGCTGAAAGAAGGTCTCTCTTGGTCCAAAATCAGTCATAGGCACTTAGTGCCGAAATTTTGTTCTTTTTGTAGGTTTTCTCTCCTAGCTTTTTTTCTCTCTTTGGTTTTTTGGTTATTTTGATTAGTCAAATTTTACCTTGGCCTTTTTGGTATTTTTCTCCTCCTACATTCCTTTCAGTTTTCTACCCTTCCTATCATGCCCATCCTTGTGTCTTTGACTGAAAATCTCTTCTTCCTTACTATTTTGAGCAGTAGCCGTATATCCCTCTTCTCTTCTCATCCTTATTCTTTCAGTTTTTAGTCAAGTGTTTTCTCTCATATTGTGTAAACTGATTACATCTACTCTCCCTTCATTTCAGTTTATTTTTGGGTCTCTCCTCCCAAGTTTGTGGATCAACAGAATACTTCTCCTCTGTTCTTTTATCTTGTTATTGGCTAGCGAGAGTTCTTTGGCGTTCAGTAAGTGCTCATGATTCCCTTTCTGCTTCTCTCTACTATTAGGATCTTTCCTTCTAAACATCTCTTTCTTTCTGTTGTTGTTGATAAAGGAAGTAATTGTTACACTTTGCCTCTACCATTCTTTGTACTTTTGGCAATTGGTGGTGGTGGCCGATTGTTCTTTTTCTCCTAAGTTGGACTCTGTGCCTTGGTAAGTGGCTTTTCATCTAGTACAATTGTTCAGTTGTTGATGGTTGATAAGTGTTGTTGGAATGCAGCTAACCCCCTAAGGCCTAACGATTGGTCTCTTACTAACGGATTCAGCGAGTAAGCCATATTCGGCGGATCTATTCAAGTGAGGGTAAGTTTGGACAAGTTATTTTGGTGGGGGTTTTGGATAGGTTGATTAACATAGGTTTAACTGAATCTTGTGAATGAATACAGGTTGGAGTACTCGTGGATTTTTCGCACGTGTTCTTGAAGAGGTGTGTGTAATCACACAGCTTCAATCCTAAATTAGAAAAAGCCAAAAACCATTACCATTGATGTTGCACGAGCATGCATTCGCTGGTGTGGTCATCTGAAAGCATAAGTGCGAGCATTTGATTGTAGAGACCTCCACGAACGATTTCGTGGGCTTAGGTCGCTTTGGGCAGATTGGGCCAAAATGGGCTGTGTGGGCCTCAAGGCTCATTGGCCCCACACGAGTAAACCACATAGACGTGTGGAGATTGTTGGGCTAGGCTGTGTAGTTCACACGACCAAGGTCATTTTGGGCTTTACGGCCCACATAAACGTATGACCCACATAGGCCCGCAATATGGGCTATAGGTCCATTACCACTGATTGATTGTTATGGTTGCACGGGTCGCCCAAGACAACTTTTGACCTCTCATTGGGTCGGTAAGTACCCTTGGACTCCATATTGATGAAATGACCGTTATACCACTAATAGGTAAAATGACTGATATACCCCTATGTGATGTGTGACTGTTTGAGCATGCCATTCTAATTGTATATACATTTATATTATGTTGCATTGCATAGGGTGGGATATATGATCTTGGAGGAGTGTGCTGAAAGGCTATAAGCCTATTGTTGACGGATTTACTACAATACTGTTTTAGTGCCGCTACCGGTACTACTTGGTGTATAGGGTTGGGTGAGTCGATTTAATCCCCACATGGTGTGTAGGGTTGGTACGGAGATGGTGTGTAGAGGATGGATTGGGTAGGAATCTTGTTTGCATACTATACTGATATGTTAACAGGCTTAGGCCCAGACTGTTACGGTTACTGAAACTGGCTCAGGCCAAGACCGCTACTGTTAAAGAAATAAGCTAAGGCCTAATGGAAATACAAAAATTTATATACTTTTTCATACCCAATTTTTCTTAAATTCATGCAAATCTAATTAAATTCTTTTCGAAAAATAATTAAATATTATAAAATAATTAAGTCATGTTAAAAATATGAACATGGTGAATTTATTTAATTTTATACTTAACTTTGACTAATTTTGACTATTTTCGATAGATTCGCGCAAAGGGTGATAATTGCCTCGGTTGACATTGCTGAAAGTACAAAATTGAGAAGCAATTTGAAGTATCGAGGCACTTTAATTTCTAGCCTAAGACGGTCCAGAAATGTGTATTAATTCATAATTTAATTAATTTTAATTTATTCCCCATTTAATTTGGGTTAAATAAATTATTTTTAATTTATTATGGAGAAAGGGTCCAGTTGAACCGCATCGGTCGAGCCAGATTGAGTGAACCGAACCAGCCACTAAATGGGTAGCCCAGAACCGTCTATATGCTGACGCAAATCAGAATTTTAGCTGATTAAATATTCTTGCAAAAAGGCTCTCAAAAGACTTTCAAATTGCATTCAAACCCCAACTTAAATTATGGCTTTGTAGATTTGCCCCAAGCTTAAAATAGCAAAGTTGAAACTCTCAACTTTGCCATGTGTGTAGCCGGAAAAGGGAGGGCTCTTTGGCTTCTGGAATTTTCTATTTTTAGCAGCCACAATCAGCTATAAAAGCCACCGCTTGCTGATCATTCAAAGCATCCCTCACTTCACATCATTCTCTTATTCCCTCTCTCACCTTCCTCTCATTTTTTCCATTCCATTCCCTTTTGTTCAAGTGCCGATTTCTTCTCTTGGGAAAGAGGCTCTCATCAGCCATTTGGAGTAGAAATTTAGGTGTTCATAAGCCACTTTGATAGCCAAGGCCAACGAAGAACGAAGAGTGGAGCAACTAGTCAAGCCACGGAGAAACACCGGATTTGCTTCTTGTTCCCTATCTCTTTAAATTTTGTTGTTGTTTTGACGAACATGGTTATGAATATTTATGCTATTGAAATGGTTATTTTAATCAATTCAGCTTAAATTATGTTTGTGTTGGGTTGATTATATTCTGCCTGATTGAATTGTTAAAATCGTGTTTATGTTGTTATAAGCCTCGGTAAGATGCTTGATTAAGTAAAATCATGCCTAAGTTATTCTTGCGTTACGACTGTGAGGTAACTAATGAATTAATTATTTAAATAGATTGCAATTGTAATTAATAGACACAGTAGTTAATCAATGCATGTTTATTCTTCTAAGGAAGCTAAAGGTTAAATTAACAATGTATCTGGCGATATTATTGCCTTGCATAACTTGCAAGATTATTGTGACTAAATTGTTTCAAGGTAGGGATGCCTTGTTACTTCACATTGTCTCTTATATGCTTATTAGATTTTATTAATCATTTGAATTGACATAAGGATATACAAGAGATTGGTTCAATTTAATGAGTATGTATGTGCAATAACATGTTTGCTTACTAGAATCTGTTTAGTCAGTTGAATTGACATAGGGATATGTCAAGAGATGGATGGGTTTTTTTTTTTAATTTGTTCATAAGTTAGCAAATTACTAGGTTGCTGTGAATTTAGTCGTAACAATGTAAACATGAGTTTAATAATTCTAAGTTAAATAAATATAATTAATCCAACACAAGTATGTTACATTGATTAAATCTTATTCGAAATTGTGCTCCAGAACTCTGTTGTTTTATTTTAATTATTTACTTAGTTTTTAAATAGCTTTTGACCATCTTTTAAAATCAAATTATTTTTGCCTCGCCAAAGTGTTTTACAAATACTTTCATAAATAATTATTTTTACAGTCCTTGTGGTTACGATAACTCGACATTTACTTGTCACTTTATTACTTATTGCGATTGTGTACACTTGCACATATTTCCGTCGTTCCACCTAACTGATACTGAAAAGGCTTAGGCCCAGATAGTGTTTAATCAGACTGTATGCTTTTATAAGATTTCACACACTGAGTTTTCATAAACTCATCCATCTGTTATCTGTGCAAGAAATCCCCAGGCTTAGACGAATCGAGGCGACGGAGGATTCAGAGGTGGCCACTCGATGTAGTTTCTTTTAACATTATAGTTAAGACTTTATTTTGGGTTTTCATTATGTAATAAGGCCTCTTTAATTTTTATTTTAATTTGGGGATTTAGTTACTTAAATTTTAATCTGGTAGTAGTAGGTCTCAGGATTTTAAGAAAATATAAACAAATGTTTTTCTGAAAACACCATGATTACGCAACACATTTTGAAAGCTTCTGCAACAAACACAGTTTTGAAGTTTTAATAATAAACTATTATAATTAGTACTTTTCTAAAATAACTTGAGTTTGTACAATGAACCAGACATCCTAAACTTTTGTTAAGAACCTAAAGAAGATTTTATGTAGAACGGATTTTCATCAAAATTTGTGTTTTAACACTCCAATGTGACATCACAGATTCGGCCGTAACGTCTGGGCGGGGTTTGGGGTGTTACATTTAGTGGTATTAGAACCAGGTTGCTAATATCGACTAAAGCCAGTCATGTTCCAGATGAAGCCAGTCATGTTCCAGATGCTTCAGACAGTGGGCCAATTCAGTGGAATGCCTACAGAAGATCCTCATCTTCATTTAAAAATATTTATCGAGGTGAGAGAATCTTTCAAATTAGCTGGAGTTTTCAAAGATGCATTACGATTAAAGCTTTTCCCGTACTCACTAAGGGACAGAGCTCGAGCCTGGTTGAATTGATTACCACCAAACTCAATTTCTACATGGCAAGAGTTAGCTGAAAGATTCCTCATGAAGTATTTCCCGCCTAGTAAGAATGCTAAGTTGAGGAACGAGATCAAAGTTGAGGAACGAGATCACTTCTTTCCAACAAATGGATGATGAATCCTTGTATGAGGCATAGGAACGATACAAAAAGCTATTACGAAAATGCCCTCACCACGGAATCCCACATTGCATCCAACTTGAGACATTTTATAGTGGTTTCAATGCTCACACGAGGATGGTAATGGATGCTTTTGCTAACGGTGCTCTCCTTTCTAAGTCTTATAATGAGGCTTACGAAATCATCAAGAGGATCGCAAGTAATAATTATCAATGGCCAACCAATCGAGTCGCGTCAGGAAGACGAGTCGCTAGAATACATGAGGTGGACGCTCTCACTTCACTTGCATCTCAGGTATCTTCAATTTCCTTAATGTTTAAGAATCTTACTACTAATGGGTCTAATAGTTTTGCAGCCCAACCACCTCACTAATTTGAGAGTATAGCCTGTGTTTATTGTGGGGAAGGACATTTGTTCAAAGAATGTCCATCAAACCCCGAATCTGTATATTACATGGGTAACCAGAACCAAAATTGAGGAAGGCAAGGACTGCAATCCAACTTCTACAACCCATCATGGCGAAACCACCTGAATTTTTCCTAGAGTAACCAAGGGGTTGGAACCAGTAACAACTACGCCCAACCTAGACCAACTCATCTACCTAGTTTTTCCCAACAAGTTCAGAAACCAGCTCAGGCTGAATCATCCAATAGCTTAGAGAGTTTATTGAAGGAATACATGGCGAAGAATGATGCCTTAATTCAAAGCCAAGCAACTACATTGAAGAATCTGGAAAACCAAATTCGCCAGCTTGCTATTGAACTTAGGAACCGACCGCAAGGTGCTTTACCTAGTGATACGGAGAATCCAAGAAATTCGGGGAAAGAACATTGTAAAGCGTTGCCATTAAGGAGTGAAAAGGCAGTAGAGCCCAACACTATCAAAGCTGAAAAGGAGCCAGCTGATGCTCAAGACTCAGAGGAAGTTCAACTGAGTGTTGAAATTCCAGTTACACAAGAACCAGAATCTACAAATCCCGAAAAGGTAATTCCAGAGCCAGCTAATTCTGATCAACTAGCGACTCCGCTAGATGCAGAATTGCCACAGATAATGAATCAACCAGTTCTAGTAAAGAAACCTCCACCACCCTACCCTCAAAGACTTCAGAAGCAGAAGATGGAAATCTAATTCAAGAAATTCCTAGACGTACTCAAGCAACTTCATATCAACATCCTGTTGGTTGAAGCACTTGAACAAATGCCGAATTACGTCAAGTTTATAAAGGATATCCTGTCCAAAAAATGAAGACTTGGAGATTTGAGATGGTAGCTTTGACGAAGGAATGTAGCGCATATCTTCAAGACAAACTACCCCCAAAGCTGAAGGATCCTGGATGTTTTACCATACCTTGCAACATTGGAGCAACATATTGTGGTAAGGCATTATGAGACTTAGGTGCGAGTATTAACTTGATGCCTATGTCAATATTTAGAAAGTTGGGGATAGGTGAAGTTAGACCTACTACGGTTACACTTCAACTAGCAGATCGATCCTTAGCACATCCAGAAGGAAAAAATCGAGGACGTATTGGTACGTGTAGATAAATTTATCTTTCCTGCTGATTTTGTTATCCTAGACTTTGAAGCAGACAAAGAAGTGTCGATTATCTTAGGAAGACTATTCTTAGCAACCTGAAGGACCCTTATAGATATGCAGAAGGGCGAGCTTACGATGCGTGTTTAGGATGATCAGGTAACATTTAATGTTTTTAAGTCTATGCGATTTCCTAACACAATTGATGATTGTTCTGCAGTATCCGATTTAGAGGATTTAATTGTGGAAAAGGAGGTCAACTATGTTGAAGATCCATTGGAACAAATTCTTACATCAAATCCTCCAAATGATGAAGAGGAGGATGAATATTTTTGTAACACCCCGAACCCGAGACCATCGCCGGTGTCGGACACGAGGGGTTAACAAGCCAAATCCACATATTTCACCCACCAATTTGACATTTCCAGATAGGCTGGAAATCTGCGTCACTGTCACCTTAAAAATCATATCTCGAGTTTCAAAACTCGGAAACTGATTCCGTAAATTTTCACTGAATTTAGACTCATATATCCATCCATGTATTTATTTCTAGAATTTTTGGTCGAGGCCAATTGGTACAGTTTATTAGTTAAAGTCACCCATGTTACAGGGATCGACTGCTCTGACCTTCGCGCGTTACAACTTGAATATCTCTCTGTACAGGGCTTTAATACTGGTGCCGTTTGTTTCTAATGAAACTAGACTCAAAATGGAATCTGTAAATATAATGAATGAACCCTAATTCTTTCTGGATAATTTATAATAAATTTTTAAAGTTGCGACAGGGGACCCAGAAACTGTTCTGGCCCTATCTCACAATAGCTTTAATATCTCTTAACATGTAACTCCTATGACCGTTTCGTTTATTCCACATGAAAGTAGACTCATTAAGGTTCATTTACATAATTTATTCACTATTTAATACCATTCCTAAAAATTTTGGTGATTTTTCAAAACCACACCACTGCTGCTGCCAGCATCTGTTTTCAAAGTAACCATTACCTATTTCATGATTTCCACGATTCAAATGGCCCTTTTTGCACACATCGCACAAAGTGTGATTATGATTAACCATTCCAATGGCTAATCTGTAACACCCCGATCCCGAGACCATCACCGGTGTCGGACACAAGGGGTTAACAAGTCAAGTCCACATATTTTGCCCACCAATTTGACATTTCCAGTCGGGCTGGAAAACTGCATCACTGTCGCCTTAAAAATCATATCTCGAGTTTCAAAACTTGGAAAATGGTTTTGTAAATTTTCCCTGAATTTAGACTCATATATCAATCCATGTATTTATTTCTAGAATTTTTGGTCGGGCCAATTGGTACAGTTTATTAGTTAAAGTCACCCCTGTTACAGGGATCGACTGCTCTGACCTTCGCGCGTTACAACTTGAATATCTCTCTGTACAGGGCTTTAATACTGGTGACGTTTGTTTCTAATGAAACTAGACTCAAAATGGAATCTGAAAATATAAGGAATGACTCCTAATTCTTTCTGGATAATTTATAGTAAATTTTTAAAGTTGCGACAGGGAACCCAGAAACCATTCTGGCCCTGTCTCACAATAGCTTTAATATCTCTTAACAAATAACTCCTATGACCATTTCGTTTCTTCCATATGAAAATAGACTCATCAAGGTTCATTTACATAGCTGATTCACTATTTAATACCATTCCTACAAATTTTGGTGATTTTTCACATTCACGTTACTGCAGCTGGCAGCATCTGTTTTTAAGGTAGGTCTTACCTATTTTGTAGTCTCCATGAACCAACTAGTCTTGCCATACATAGGTCCACATATGATCATTTTAACCATGCCAATGGCTGATCATGTGACCAACATTCCCATTTCCAATTCATAGTCACATCATGACACCATATATATATATACAAACCGCAAATAGTCTAAGTTCATTCTTCACTTTTACGAGCCGTTTTGCATGGCCGTACACATATACATCACCACATTTTAAACCAACAAGGGTAGTCCTATACATGCCATTTCAAAGTTCAACCAAAATTTATACCAAAATAGAGGCGTTGATAGTGTGGATGACTTCGACTTTAATGATCCCGAATCCGATTGCTATCGAGCAAAATCTATAAGACAGAGAGCCAAAGCAACGGGTAAGCATTTTTATGCTTAGTAAGTCTCAAGGAATAAAATTAGCTTTAATTAAAGCATTACATTCTCATAACCAAATACATCATTTCACTAATACACATTCACATAATCATACTTACTTCACCATCCCAACTCTTAGGTTCATACACAAATAACGGCTTCGTTAAGGCCGATAACTCGTTCCATCATAGGAGCGGATATGCATACGCTCTTACTCCTAGCAGCATAAAGCACACACCACACTTACCTTGTTATTGGGAAATTTCACAAGTGTATTAGCTGAAATTTTCCAGCAAGCTTATAATTTTCAAATCACATACCTTGAGCTTAACCGGATATAGCTACTCGTTCAAACGCCTTGGGACATAGCCGGATATGGTAACCCGCACCAAGGCCTACGGGACTTAACCCGGATATCACGATTGCACAAATGCCTTGGTCTTAGCCGGATAGAATGACTCGCACGAATGCCTTGGTCTTAGCCGGATATAGCCACTAGCACCATTGCCTTGGTCTTAACCCGGTTATAATTTCCAGCATAATTGTCTTCGGGCTTAGCCGGATATCATTCAATTTCTCATGCACACATACATCAATAATCATTGGACATACATATTTCATTTTCGTTACTAAGGCTCAAACACAATTATAATCATTAGCATAATCGCCTTGGGACTTAGCCGGGTATCATTCGAATACTCATACACACATAAATCAATAATCAATACATCCATATTTCATTCCACATAATTCAATTAAGGTCACTTCTTGAGGACTTACCTCGGATGTTGTCGAACGGCTTTTACGGCTATTCGATCACTTTTTCCTTCCCTTGTCCAATTGTGGCCCTCTAAGCTCTTGAGCTAATTCAAACAAATTCAATTTATTAAAACCTCATTGTGCTAGCTTATGGCGAATATGACAAGGAGTTTAAATGGTCATATGGCCACCCTTTAGCTTGAATACACAATGGTCATGCACATTTTATACTACATCAAGCAATTCAATACAATTCATTCGAGCATCAAGGAAAAGCTAAGGCCTTCAATAGGCTACCCAAGGCCGAATATTCATGTCCATGTTGAGGCCAATTATGCACTTAATACCTCACAAAACAGCATGCATTTTACTAGTTAATGCTTTGCATATTGTAGCTCAAAACTTATATTATAGCATCAAGCACTCATATGTGTGCTAGGCGAATGTGCTTGCAATTTCACAATCATTCTTCAACATCTTCTTCTTTAAACAAACATATTCATCACTTAGTTCACAACCAAAACATCATGTGCAAACATATATATACATATATGAGCATGGCGAATTTCAAGGTGTCCATAGCCATCCAAAACACAAATTTTAACTAACATGCAAGAAGCATGAACCATGCTCATGAATGCATCATGGCCGAATATGACAATCATGCCCTTTTCAACTTCAATCATGGTTAAACAAAAAGAAAACTCAAAATCTTACTCATGAGTAGACAATCCATCATTGCATGCATCATCATCAAGCTTCACACTTAGCATGCAATGGCTTTATCACCATAACAACTTTGGCCAAATACCATTTCCATGGCATAACAAAGATTTGAGCCATGGCTAACATGCACATCAAGTTAGCAACCAAAACATGCATGAAACTCCTAACACAACCTCATACATACCTTAATCTTGATGCCAATTTATCCAAATCGCCTTCTAGATCTCTTCTAAACCAAGCATGAAGCATAAATCCTCTTTCTTCCTCCTTATGATTTTCGGCCAAAAGGATGAGAAAGGATGAACACAACAAATTTTTTTCTTCCTTCTTTCTCAACTCACGGCAGGGGGATTACCACACTCACACACATTTTTTTTCATTCTTTTCTTACCCATGCTTATTTGTTTATTATTTCTCCCTAATGCCCAACAAAACATGTTTCATGACATGTTTAGCCCATATCTCTTTGTCATGGCGGCCATCACTTGTACAAAGGGAATTTGACATGCAAGTCCATTATTTTGCATGCATGCTTTAATTAGTCATCACACATTTCCCCATCATACTTTCAAAGTTCACTACTAGGTCCTTTCTAGTGAAATTCACCTTTATAACACTAAATCAATCATCAAAAATGTCATACATGAATACACACATATTATAGGCATCGAAATAAATTTTAAATTATTTTTATGCCTCGGTTTTGTGGTCCCGAGACCACCTTCCGACTAGGGTCAATTTTGGGCTGTCACATAATCCTTTCAAACAATTTCATACCCCATAATGATTATCATACAAACTATTATAGAATCATACTAAAAACGTATATAAGCCATTTTCGCATGGCTATCCAAGCTTACACAAAACCGAAAGGTACATGACCTTCAACATTAGGGTAGTCCTATACATGCCATTTCAAAGTTCAACCAAAATTATACCAAAATGGAGGCTTTGATAGTGTAGATGACTTCGACTTTAATGATCCCAAATCCGATTGCTACCGAGCAAAATCTATAAAACAGAGCCAAAGCAACGGAGTAAGCATTTTTATGCTTAGTAAGTCTCAAGCAATAAAATCAGCTTTAACCAAAGCATTACATTCACATAGCCAAATGAATCATTTCATTAATACACATTCACATAATCATACTTACTTCACCATCCCAACTCTTATGTTCATACACAAATAATGGCTTCGTTAAGGCCGATAACTCGTTCCATCATAGGAGCGAATATTCATACGCTCTTACTCCTAGCGCATAAAGCACACACAACACATACCTTGTTATTGGGAAGTTTCACAAGTGCATTAGCTGAAAATTTTCCAGCAAGCTTATAAATTTCAAATCACATACCTTGAGTTTAACAGGATATAGCTACTCGTTCAAACGCCTTGGGACATAGCCCGGTTATGGTAACTCTGCACAAAGGCCTTGGGACTTAACCCGGATTTCACAATTTGCATAAATGCCTTGGTCTTAGCCGGATGTAGTCACTAGCACAATCGCCTTGGTCTTAACCGGATGTAATTACCAACATAAATGTCTTGGGACTTAGCTCGGATATCATTCAATTGCTCATGCACACATATACATCAATAATCATTTCCCATTCATATTTCATTTTCAGTTACTAAGGCTCAAACACAAACATATCACTAGCATAATCGCCTTGAACTTAGCCGGGTATCATTCAATTACTCATACACACATAAATCAATAGTCATTACACATCAATTTTTCATTTCACATAATTCGAGTAGGGTCATTTCTTGAGGACTTACCTCGGATGTTGTCGAACGGCTTTTGTGGCTATTCGATCACTTTTTCCTTCCCCTTATCCAATTGTGGCCCTCTAAGCTCTTGAGCTAATTCAAACAAATTCAATTTATTAAAGTCTCGCTTGCTAGCCTTGGCCGAATACACATATCATTGATTCAACATCACATAACTAAGCACTTTAGTCAATCTTCTTTAATTACGCACACATTCGGCCTTAGCTCACAACAAGGTAGCCGATTACCTAAGTCAAGAATAGGCATCATTAAGCTTGCCTCTAACCGAATGCATGCACAATAATTCCCCTCATGTGGCCGATTATGCTTAGTCATTCTTGCATAAAATCAAAATAAATTGCAAGATTTTCACATCATATGTGTACTAGGCCGAATGTACATGCAAATTTCACAACATTCTTTAACAAACTTCTTCTTTAAACAACATATTCATCACTTTCTTCATAATCAAAATATCATGTGCAATCATATATACACATATAAGTGCAAGGTCAATTTCAAGGTGTCCATAGCCATCCAAAACACAAATTTTAACTAACATGCAAGAAGCATGAACCATGCTTATGAATGCATCATGGCGAATACATCACAATCATGCCCTTTCAACTTCAATCATGGTTAAACAAAAAAAACTCAATGTCTTACTTAAAATTGGTACAAAGAAGTTTCAAGAGTAGTCAATCCATCATTGCATGCATCATTAGCAAGCTTCACATTTAGCATGCAATGGCTTTAACACAATAACAACTTTGGCCAAATGCCATTTCCATGGCATTACAAGGATTTGAACCATGGCTAACATGCACATCAAGTTAGCAACCAAAACATGCATGAAACTCCTAACACAACCTCATACATACCTTAATCTTGATGCAAATTTAGCCAAATCTCCTTCTAGATCTCTTCTAAACCAAGCATGAAGCAAAAATCCTATCTCCTCCCTTAGTATTTTCGGCCAAAAGGAAAGAACAAGGATGAACAATTTTTTCTTGTTTTTCTTTCACTTGCACGGCAATGGAGGAAAGGATGAGCTATTTTTTGATTTTTTGTTTCTCATCCAACATTATTAATTATTTTATCATTTAATTCATCATGCATTAACAAAACATGTTTCAACATGTTTTCTTTGCCCATAAACCATGTCATGGCGCCACTAGCTTGTTTTGGGGAAATTTGACATGCAAGTCCATAGTTTTGCATGCATGCTTTAATTAGTCATCACACATTTCCCTATCGTACTTTCAAAGTTCACTACTAAGTCCCTTCTAGTGAAATTCACCTTTATAACACTAAATCAATCATCAAAAATGTCACACACATATTATAGGCATCAAAATAAATTTTAAATTATTTTTATGCCTCGGTTTTGTGGTCCCGAAACCACATCCCGACTAGGGTCAATTTTGGGCTGTCACAACTCTCCCCCACTTAAGAAATTTTCGTCCCCGAAAATCTTACCGGTAAATAGGGTTGGGTATCGCTCTTTCATAGAGTTCTCGGTTTCCCAAGTAGCTTCTTCTATCCGTGTTTAAGCCATAACACTTTCACTAGCGGAACCCGCTTGTTTATAACTCTTTCACTTCACGTGCCAGGATACGAATCGGTTCTTCCTCATAACTCATATTGGCTTGAATTTCAACTTCTGATGGATCAATCACGTGCGATGGATCAGATCTATAGCGTCGAAGCATTGAAACATGGAAGACGTTGTGAATCTTTTCGAGTTCGGGGCAAAATCAAACGACACATAATCGGGCCAACTCGTTCGGAGATTTCGTGCGCCCAATAAATCTCGGGCTCAACTTGCCCTTACGGTAGAATCTTAGTATCTTTTTCCACGGCGAAACTTTAAGAAACACTTTATCTCCCACGATACTCAATGTCCTTTCGTTTCAAATCCGCGTCGACTTCTCGACGATCGGAGGCTATTTTCGGACTTTCACGGATTACTTTTACTTTCATTCAGCATCTTTAATCAAATCCACTCCAAAATTTTGTTTTCACCGAGCTCGGTCCAAAACAATGGTGTACGATTTACGCTCGTACAAAGCCTCGTAAGCGCCATCTTAATACTTGATTGAAAACTATTGTTGTGCGAATTCAATCAAAGGTAGGTACCGTTCCCATGAACCATCGAACTCGAGGATGCAACATCTCAACATATCCTCAAGTATCTGAATTATCCGCTCGGATTGACCATCGGTTTGGGGGTGAAAGGCGGTCTTTGAAATGCAACTTGGTACCCAAAGCTTCTTGCAATTTCTTCCAAAATCGTGAGGTGAACCTCGGATCTCTATCCGACACAATGTAAATCGGTACCCGTGTAATCTCACAACTGAGAAACGTACAATTCAGCTAGTTTATCCAATGAAAATCCGTATGCAGAGGATAAAGTGAGCCGACTTAGTCAATCTATCAACAACAACCCAAATCGCATCCTTCTTACTTGTCGACAATGGCGGTCCGGACACAAAGTCCATTGTGACTCGATCCCATTTCCACTCGGGTATCGTGATCGGTGAAGTAATCCTCAAGGCACTTGATGTTTCGCTTTCACTTGTTGACATATTAAACATCTCGAAACAAAGTCGGAGATGTCTCGTTTCATACCATGCCACCAAAACCGACGTTTCAAATCGTTGTACATCTTCGTACTCCCCGGGTGGATTGCCATTCGGCTACAATGGGCTTTGTTCAGAATTATCGAAATAAGTTCCGAATTCCTTGGAACACACAGACGACTTCTGAACCTCAAACAATCGTCATCATCGATCTGAAACTCCGATTCCTTGTTTGGAACACACTCGACCCGTTTTGCAACCAACTCATCGTCGACCTTCTGAGCTTCACAAATTTGATGTATCAATAATGGTTTGGCTTTCAATTCATCTACTAACACGTTGTCGGATCGAACGGACAAGTGCACATTCATCGATCGTAAAGCGAATAATGATTTACGACTCAAGGCAGCCGCAACCACATTCGCCTTTCCGGGTGATAGTCAATGACCAGCTCATAATCCTTTAATGTACTCGAGCCAACGTCTTTGTCGCAGATTTAAGTCTCTTTGGGTCATCAAATATTTGAGACTTTTGTGATCCGAGTACACATGGCACCTCTCACCAAATAAGTAATGTCGCCAAATCTTCAAGGCGAATACGATGGCGACCAATTCGAGATCATGGGTCGGATAATTTTTCTCGTGTGGCTTTAATTGCCTCGACGCGCAGGCCACAACTCGACCTTCTTGCATCAATACGCAACCTAACCCAAGTAGGAGGCGTCACTATAGATGACAAACTCTTTGCGATTCGGGTTGCACTAGAATTGGGGCTTCATCAAATAAGTTTTCGATTGATCGAAACTTTTCGACATTTCTCCGTCCATTCGAACTTAACATCCTTTTGGAGTAAGCCGTCATCGGCGTGGCTATCGTTGAGAAACCTTTACAAATCGTCGGTAATAACAAGCAAGCCCCAAAAGCTCGAACCTCGTAATATTTCTCGGAGGCTTCCAATTAAGTATGGCTGAAATTTTATTGGTCGACTCGAATACCGATCACGAGATACCACATGACCCAAGAAGCTAACCTCTCTTAACCGAACTCACACTTGCTTGAACTTAGCATATAATTGCTTATCCCGTAAAATTTGCAGCACTAACCTCAGGTGTTCAACATGTTCGGTCTCATTTCTTGAATAGACCAAGATGTCATCAATGAACACGACTACGAATCGATCCAAATATGGTCTGAAGATCCGATTCATTAAATCCATAAATACCATGAGGGCATTAGTAAGCCCAAACGGCATCACTAGGAACTCGTAGTGACCATATCTCGTTCTGAAGGCAGTCTTGGGTACGTCCGAATCTCGAATTCGCAATTGATAATAGCCCGATCTCAAATCTATTTTCGAGAACACTGAGGCTCCCTTCAGTTGATCGAACAAATCATCGATACGTGGTAACGGATATTTGTTCTTTATCGTTGCTTTATTAAGTCGACGATAGTCGATGCTGACCTCATGGTTCCATCCTTCTTTTCACAAACAACACCGGTGCACCCAAGGCGAAAAACTCGAGGCGAGCAAAACCTCTATCCACCAATTCTTGCAATCGAGCTTTCAACTCCTTTAATTCGTTGGTGCCATACGATACGGAGCTATCGAAATGGAGTGGTACCGGTACCAATTCGATGCCAAATTCTATTTCCGAACAGTGGTAAACCGGCAATTCTTGAGGAAAACATCCGGTATTCACAAACCATCGCAGCGATTCGGGTTTCTTTTCGATTCCTTGTCATCGAGCACATACGCAAGGTACGCGCACCCTTTTCTTACATATTTCCGCCAACATTCTTCGGGTTACAATTGGTAACCCTTTAAGTCCGTAGACTCAACCCGAATTATCTCGTTATTCGCGCACCTCAAATTGATAGTCTTGTTTTTGCAATTTACAACCGCATCGTGCATGGTCAACCAATCCAAACCAAGAATAACGTCGAATTCATCGAACGACAAAAGCATCAAGTCTGCCGGAAAACAAGAACCTCGGAACACTAGGGGACTTTTCTTGCACACTTTGTTGACAAGCACGTAATGACCCAAGGGGTTTGATACCCGAATTACAAACTCAGTAGACTCAATAGGCAAAGTCTTACTGGATGCTAAGGTTTCACATATATAAGAATGAGTAGAACCAGGGTCAATCAAAGCAATCACATTAGTATTGAAAAGAGTGAAAGTACCGGTAATGACATTTGGTGAGGCAACATCCTCGGCGTCTGGCGTATGGCATAAGTCCTAGCAGAGCACGAGCCTCGGATCGATGGTAGCATCTCTAGATCCTCTCGACCGCCACTAACATTGCCCACATTTCTAGGTGGCCTACCTCGGCGATGGTAGCACCGGGTTTCCACTCGACTTACATTTTGTTCAAGTAACCTCGGGCAATCCTTCATAAGGTGGTCGGCCGATCCACACTTATAGCAGAGCGATCACGGAACCAACAGCTCCCGAATGCCATTTGCCACAATGTAGACACTCCGCCTCTCTCGGCGATCATTTCCACCATGGCGATCGAAGTGACTCGTGTGGTCACAGGGGTCGATCGCGTCCTCGTCTAGAAAAGCCCAAGCGCCTCTAGACCGGCTCACATCATCTCGAAATCTCTTCGATGCTGTTGAAGAGACTTTCCGAGGACCTTTTCGAATTCTCCGGTTCCCACATCAACTTTTTGTTTCTCCTTTCTAAGCTCTTGACTTTACAAGCTCGCTCAACAAGTACTACGAACTCTCGTATTTCGAGAATGCCAACGAACATCCTTATATCATCATTCAGCCCATCCTCAAGCGTTTACACATAATAGCTTGGACGAAATGCATTCTCGCGTGTCTGGCTAAGCCTCACAAATTTTCGTTCGTAGTCGATAATCGACATAGAACCTTACTTAAGATCAAGAAATTCCTTCGCTTTTGGTCGATGAATCTCGATCGATATACTTTTTTTGAACTTGGTTTGAAAGAATTCCCAAGTCACTTGCTCTCTAGGCACCACAGTCGAGTACTCCACCAATAATAGGCGGAATCGCGTAGCAAGGAGATGGTACACTTTAAGCACTCATTGGGTGTACAAGATAGCTCATCGAGCACCGGATAGTGTTATCCAACCAAAATTCAGCTGGCTCGGCATCGTCGCTATCTGTAGCCTTGAATTCAGTGGCCCCATGTTTACGAATTCTGTCGACTGGGGGCTTACTTGACCTTATTTGGTCAGTTACCGGAGGCATTGTAGGTGTGGGGGTTGCATTAGTCGGGAATGGACGTTGTGGAACAGCCGTGTTAGTTCGAATGTATTGGTTGAACGAATCATTCATCACACTATAAAAGGCTTGCCTAGCCTCATCATTCGGATTGTTGGCCATAGGTTGAGAGTCCGCCGTATTGCTGTCCCTTGCGCGGAGCAGCGCCACACTCTCCACATCATCAGCTATTGCTCGATTGGGATCGGGATCCATTGCTATAAACAAACACAAATTCAAATTGTCAGAAATCTCCACACTATCAATTTATCACTTAATGGCATGTATAGCTAGACCCCAAACATATTACGGTAGTCCTAGAATCGACTAAACCGTGGCTCTGATACCAATAAAATTGTAACACCCCGAACCCGAGACCATCGCCGGTGTCGGATACGAGGGGTTAACAAGCCAAATCCACATATTTCACCCACCAATTTGACATTTCCAGACAGGCTGGAAATCTGCGTCACTGTCACCTTAAAAATCATATCTCGAGTTTCGAAACTCGGAAACTGATTCCGTAAATTTTCCCTGATTTTAGACTCATATATCCATCCATGGATTTATTTCTAGAATTTTTGGTCGGGCCAATTGGTACAGTTTATTAGTTAAAGTCACCCATGTTACAGGGATCGACTGCTCTGACCTTCGCGCGTTACAACTTGAATATCTCTCTGTACAGAGCTTTAATACTGGTGCCGTTTGTTTCTGATGAAACTAGACTCAAAATGGAATCTGTACATATAAGGCATGACTCCTAATTCTTTCTGGATAATTTATAATAAATTTTTAAAGTTGCAACAGGGGACCCAGAAACCGTTCTGGCCCTATCTCACAATAGCTTTAATATCTCTTAACATGTAACTCCTATGACTGTTTCGTTTATTCCACATGAAAGTAGACTCATTAAGGTTCATTTACATAATTTATTCACTATTTAATACCATTCCTACAAATTTTGGTGATTTTTCAAAACCACACTACTGCTGCTGCCAGCATCTGTTTTCAAAGTAACCATTACCTATTTTATGATTTCCACGATTCAAATGGCCCTTTTTGCACACATAGCACAAAGTGTGATTATGATTAACCATTCCAATGGCTAATCCTTTCAAACAATTTCATACCCCATAATGATTATCATACAAACTATTATAGAATCATACTAAAACATTATATAAGCCATTTTCGCATGGCTATCCAAGCTTACACAAAACCGAAAGGTACATGACCTTCAACATTAGGGTAGTCCTATACATGCCATTTCAAAGTTCAACCAAAATTATACCAAAATGGAGGCTTTGATAGTGTAGATGACTTGACTTTAATGATCCCGAATCCGATTGCTACGAGCAAAATCTATAAAATAGAGAGCCAAAGCAACGGAGTAAGCATTTTTATGCTTAGTAAGTCTCAAGCAATAAAATCAGCTTTAACCAAAGCATTACATTCACATAGCCAAATGAATCATTTCATTAATACACATTCACATAATCATACTTACTTCACCATCCCAACTCTTATGTTCATACACAAATAACGACTTCGTTAAGGCCGATAACTCGTTCCATCATAGGAGCGAATATTCATACGCTCTTACTCCTAGCGCGCAAAGCACACACAACACATACCTTGTTATTGGGAAGTTTCACAAGTGCATTAGCTGAAAATTTTCCAGCAAGCTTATAATTTTCAAATCACATACCTTTGAGTTTAACCGGATATAGCTACTGTTCAAACGCCTTCGGACATAGCCCGGTTATGGTAACCCGCACAAAGGCCTTGGGACTTAACCGGATTTCACAATTTGCACAAATGCCTTGGTCTTAGCCGGATGTAGTCACTAGCACAATCGCCTTTGGTCTTAACCGGATGTAATTACCAGCATAAATGTCTTGGGACTTAGCCGGATATCATTCAATTGCTCATGCACACATATACATCAATAATCATTTCCCATTCATATTTCATTTTCGTTACTAAGGCTCAAACACAAACATATCACTAGCATAATCGCCTTGAACTTAGCCGGGTATCATTCAATTACTCATACACACATAAATCAATAGTCATTACACATCAATTTTTCATTTCACATAATTCGAGTAGGGTCATTTCTTGAGGACTTACCTCGGATGTTGTCGAACGGCTTTGACGGCTATTCGATCACTTTTCCTTCCCTTATCCAATTGTGGCCCTCTAAGCTCTTGAGCTAATTCAAACAAATTCAATTTATTAAAGTCTCGCTTGCTAGCCTTGGCGAATACACATATCATTGATTCAACATCACATAACTAAGCACTTTAGTCAATTTTCTTTAATTACGCACACATTCGGCCTTAGCTCACAACAAGGTAGCCGATTACCTAAGTCAAGAATAGGCATCATTAAGCTTGCCTCTAACCGAATGCATGCACAATAATTCCCCTCATGTGGCCGATTATGCTTAGTCATTCTTGCATAAAATCAAAAATAAATTGCAAGATTTTCACATCATATGTGTACTAGGCGAATGTACATGCAAATTTCACAACATTCTTCAACAAACTTCTTCTTTAAACAACATATTCATCACTTTCTTCATAATCAAAATATCATGTGCAATCATATATACACATATAAGTGCAAGGTCAATTTCAAGGTGTCCATAGCCATCCAAAACACAAATTTTAACTAACATGCAAGAAGCATGAACCATGCTCATGAATGCATCATGGCCGAATACATCACAATCATGCCCTTTCAACTTCAATCATGGTTAAACAAAAAAAACTCAATGTCTTACTTAAAATTGGTACAAAGAAGTTTCAAGAGTAGTCAATCCATCATTGCATGCATCATTAGCAAGCTTCACATTTAGCATGCAATGACTTTAACACAATAACAACTTTGGCCAAATGCCATTTCCATGGCATAACAAGGATTTGAACCATGGCTAACATGCACATCAAGTTAGCAACCAAAACATGCATGAAACTCCTAACACAACCTCATACATACCTTAATCTTGATGCAAATTTAGCCAAATCTCCTTCTAGATCTCTTCTAAACCAAGCATGAAGCAAAATCCTATCTCCTCCTTAGTATTTTCGGCCAAAAAGGAAAGAACAAGGATGAACAATTTTTTTCTTGTTTTTCTTTCACTTGCACGGCAATGGGGGAAAGGATGAGCTATTTTTTTGATTTTTTTGTTTCTCATCCAACATCATTAATTATTTTATCATTTAATTCATCATGCATTAACAAAACATGTTTCAACATGTTTTCTTTGCCCATAAACCATGTCATGGCCGGCCACTAGCTTGTTTTGGGGAAATTTGACATGCAAGTCCATAGTTTTGCATGCATGCTTTAATTAGTCATCACACATTTCCCTATCGTACTTTCAAAGTTCACTACTAAGTCCCTTCTAGTGAAATTCACCTTTATAACACTAAATCAATCATCAAAAATGTCACACATGAGCACACACATATTATAGGCATCAAAATAAATTTTAAATTATTTTTATGCCTCGATTTTGTGGTCCCGAAACCACATCCCGACTAGGGTCAATTTTGGGCTGTCACAGTGAACAACAACCATATTTCTCTTCTACTTCCTACCATGGCCGAATGCATCACAACACTATACCATTTCAATTTTGGTCATGGTTAAACAAAGAACTTAATGTCTCACTCAAAAATGCTAAAAAGAAGATTCAAGAGTCATCAATCCACCATCACATGCATCATTACAAAGCTTCACTTTTAGCATGCAAATGACATCAACACAAATCCACCTTAGCCGAATATCATCTCCATGACATAGTAAAGATTTGAACCATGGGCTAGTTAGAACTCAAGCTAACTACTAAAAACATGCATGAATCTCATGGCACAACATCAAACATACCTTAACCTAGATACAAGTATGGCCGAACCTCTTCCTAATCCTCTTCCAAGCCGAACATGAAGCAAGAGCTCCTTCCTCCTTCCTTAGAACTTTCGGCCAAAAGAAATGAAAAAGGATGGACACTTTTTTTTTGTTTTCTTTTCTTCAACTCACGGCAATGGGGGGGAAACAACCACACACATACTAACACTAATATTTTATTGCCCATGCTCTTTATTTTATTATTCCTAACATAAAGCATCAACCCAACATGTTTATGACATGTTTTAGCCATAACATTTTGTCCACCCTTATGCTCATGGCCGGCCACTACTGATTAGGGGGGGAAAATTGACATGCAAGTCCTCCCTTTTGATTACATGCACTATTAGATCCTTATAGATTAGCCTATCACATTTCAAAAGTGTCACACAAGTCCTATGTACTACATTCACATGCAATTAACTAAATCGAAGCTTAAAATTTTCGCACATTCATATTCACATATTTTAGACAATAAATATCACATTCAAATAATTTGGTGACTCGGTTTAGCGGTCCTGAAATCGCTTTCTGACTAGGGTCACTTTAGGGCTGTCACAATTGCTGCTCCTATGACTAGACTACTCCGAAAGGATGTTAAATTTGAATGGAGGGAAGAATGTCAACAGAGTTTTGAAGAATTGAAAAAGTTATTAACTAAAGCACCGGTGTTGATACAACCCGAATCGTAAAGAATTTGTGGTGTATAGTGATGCTTTTCTAAATGGTTTGGGGTGTGTACTCATGCAAGAAGGAAAAGTGGTGGCTTATGCTTGAGACGCTTAAAACCTCATGAGAAGAATTATCCTACTTACGATTTGGAATTGGCTGCGGTGGTATTTGCTTTGAAGATTTGGCGACATTATTTGTATGGTGAAAAGTGCCGAGTATATACCGATCACAAAAGTCTTAAATACTTGATGTCACAAAAAGACTTGAATTTGAGACAGCGAAGATGGTTGGAGTTATTGAAAGATTACGAGCTTGTTATCGATTATCATCCAGGAAAAGCGAATTTGGTTGCCGATGCTTTAAGTAGAAAGTTGTTACTTGCTTTGAGAGTTATGAACACTCAGTTGAAAATTTCAGATGACGGTTCGATTCTAGCAGAGTTAAGAGCAAGACCGATGTTTTTACAAGAGATTTCTGAAGCTCAAAAAAATGATCAAGATTTGCTAGCCAAAAGAAAACAGTGTGAAGTTGATACGGGATCAGATTTCAGAATAGGTTCTGATGGTTGTTTGATGTTTAAAAATCGGATTTGTGTACCGAAAAATGATGAGTTGATTCAAAAGATTTTGTATGAAGCACATAATAGTTGTTTGGCGGTTCATCCGGCGATCGAAGATGTATAATGACTTAAAGAAAATGTCTTGATGGAGTGGAATGAAAAGAGATATTTCGAGTTTGTATCAAAGTGCTTAGTTTGCCAACAAGTGAAAATTTGAACACCAAGTACCTTGGGATTACTCCACCTATTATGGTCCCCTGAATGGAAATGGGATAGGATTACTATGGATTTTATATCGGGGTTGCCGTTAACTCGTGGAAGAAAAATGCCATCGGGCAATAGTTGATGATCGACTAAATCGGCTCATTTTATTCCGAAGACGCATGATTATTCTCTTAATAAGTTGGCTGAATTGTATATCCAGAGATTGTTAGACTTCATGGGATACCTTTGTCAATCATTTCAGATAGAGATCTAAGGTTTACCTCACGGTTTTGGCAAAAGTTGCAAGAAGCATTAGGTACAAAGTTAAATTTCAAAGACCTTGCATTTCATCCACAAACCGATGGACAATCGAGAGAGTAATTGATTCTTGAAGACATGCTCGATGTTGTGTATTGGAATTTCAAGGTAGTTGGGAAAAGTATTTACCGTTGGTAGAATTTGCTTATAATAATAGTTATCAGACAAGTTTGAAGATGGCACCTTATGAAGCATTATATGGTCGTAAATGTTGGACGCCATTGTATTGGACTGAAGTCAAGGAAAATCAGATTTATGGAGTTGATTTAATAAAAGAAACCGAAGAAAAGGTGAAAGTGATTCGAGATTTTTTGAAAGCTGCTTCAGATAGACAAAAATCTTATGCGGATTTGAAACGAAAAAAAATGGAGTTTCAAGTTGGTGATAAGGTATTTTTGAAAGTGTCTCCATGGAAGAAAGTCCTTAGATTTGGACGAAAGGGCAAGTTAAGTCCGCGTTTTATTGGACCGTATGAAATAATTGAAAAAGTTGGACCGGTAGCATATCGGCTAGCGTTACCACCCGAATTAGAGAAGATTCATGATGTGTTTCATGTATCTATGTTACGCCGGTATCGTTCAGATCCTTCACATATAATTTCATCGATGTAAACCGAATCGCAACCGGATATGACTTATGAAGAAGAACCGATTAAGATTTTAGCTCGAGAAGTCAAACAACTAAGAAATAAAAGTGTTGCACTTGTGAAAGTGTTGTGGCAAAAGCATGGGGTAGAAGAGAATACATGGGAACCTGAAGAAACTATGAGAAACCAATACCCACACTGTTATCGGTAAGATTTTCGAGGACGAAAATCCTTAAAAGGGGAGAGTTGTAATATCTGAATTAGGGTTTAATCGAATAGTGGTTTCGTGACCACAAATCCAAGATAGAAATAATTATTTTACAATGATTTTGATGTTTATGATATGATTGCATGATTGTGTGAAAATTTCGTGATGAAATTCTATGCCTAAAGTGCTTAAATTGAAAGTAGGGACTAAATCGAATAAGTTGCAAAACTTACATTCTAGAAGTTTTAGTATGAAATTGTTTTGGAATATTAATGAGGAGGTCTTAAATAGTAATTTGACCAATTTTAAGTTCATGGAAAAATTAGGACATGGAAGGAATTTTTGGGAAGTTTAGTAGTAAGGGTATTTTGGTCATTTAGTTATTAAAATGAATTAAAAACAAAATTAAAAGCCAATTTTTGTCCATCTTCTTCATTAGGCCGAAATTTCAAGGGTTCTCCATAACTAGGGTTTTTTTCAAGCTTTCAAGCTCCATAGTAAGTGATTCCAAGCCCCGTTTTTAATGTTCTTTACGTTTTTGGAATCCCGGTAGCTCGATTAAGCTTATGTTAGCAATAATTCAACCTAGGGTTTATATTTGGAAAAATACCCATAGGTGAAATTTGTGTATTTTTTATGTTTTATGATAGAATATGAGGTTTTAAATTATGTTAGACAACTTGTGCTACTGGGTTTTGAGTTAAAACGAGTAAAAGGGCTTAATCGGCAAAAATACCTAATAGTCACAAGTATATGTTAGAGAGAGAATTTGATGTTGCCATAGAAGGGAAAAGTGATCAGCATGTTATAAAACATAAGAATAAGGAATAAAGTTTAATTCCCGAGCCTAGAGGCAAAAGTGTAATTATGCAAAAGTTTAGGGGCAAAAGTGTAATTTTTCCAAAGTTCGTATTAAATGCTGTTTTGATGAATGTATGTATTAAATAAGATTAATTTGGCATCATAGATCAATAGAAACGAGATTCAAGTCGTGATCGAGGAAAAGAAAAGATTGTGGACTAAATTGCAAAATCTTTATATTTTGGTACCAAGGTAAGTTCATGTGTAAATAATGTAGCATAATTGTTATTTTTAAGTTATTGATGTTAATTATATGATACGCTGATTTTTAATCGTGAAATATTATGCTTTGTGTTGAATGTTGAGTAATATGCAAATCATGTTTACTACTTGATAAATATGGATTGCTACCGAGTATCGGTTCTGATATTCCATGGAAGACGACAAATGTGAGATCGAGGGAAAAAGCCCGTTTGAACCTTAGGAATAGATTAGGATACAAGTGACATGTCACTAGGATGGTTGAGCATCCGAACTCATTGAGTTGAGTCCGGGTTCACCTATGGATGCGAATGTCCGAACTCGTTGAGTTGAGTCCGAGTTCGTGAGATGTAACTAGGCATCCGAACTCGTTGAGTTGAGTCCGAGTTCACTTATGGATGTGAACGCCCGAGCTCGTTGAGTTGAGTCCAAGTTCACTTAGGGGCGGGTTACATGATTTCTTGATTACATATGAGGCACTTATGTGCAAATTATCCGTGTATCCGAGTTGTATTTCGATGTGTCCAACGGGTGAAATTTCTAGTTTAATGGAAGAGCACTTAAGATATAAGTGACGTTTTGGTAAGTGTTGTGAAATGGACACTTTGGACAGGTATGTTCTTAACCCTCGGGTTGAAAATAGATACAACAATGATAAGGTAGTAAGATGAGGAATGATGTTTAGAAATGTGATATATGTTTTGGTGATACCATGCTAAAGTTGTTTGGTATATTTGTATTGTTATGTTACTTGTTATTTACATATGAACTTACTAAGCATTTATGCTTACTCCGTCCTCTTTATTTACTGTAGTTTTGAACAAGCCAGCTCGGGAATCGAGACGGGTCGAAGGTTCGATCACACTATCCAAAGGACTTTCATCTGGGTAAATGGCTTGTAAAACTTAAGTACGGCATGTATAGCAATATACCTATTTTGTGTAAATAATTTTATGATATGGCCATGTTTGGTTGAGAAAATATTTGATATTGATAAGTCATGGTGATGGCGAATTTAGATCATGTTTGATATTATGGAAGTTTAATAGGTTATCTAGTTCATAAAAATTCATGGAAAGATGAAACTTGCCTTAAAACAGAATATTGCTGCAGCAATGACATGAATTTGAAAACTCACTAAAAATAGTATAAATAGAAATAAATGATGAGTAAGTTATGAAATTGAATCTTAATGAGTCTATTTTCATATGGATTGAACAAAACAAGAATATAAATTATATTTTATGAGATATTTAAACTTTTGTGAAACAGGGCCAGAGTGATTTCTGGATCCCTGTTCTGACTTTAAAATTCATAATAAATTTTAAAAAATAATTAGAAGTTTTTATTTATATTTACAGATTCCTTATTGAGTCTAGTTTTAATAAAAACAAACCTTGTAGTCATTGAAATTCTGTATAGAGAGATATCTGATTTGTAATACACAGATGTCAGAGCAGTCAAATCCTGAAACAGGGGAGACTTTAACTAATAAACTGTACTAATTGGCCCAACCAAAAATTCTAGAAAAAAATTAGTAAATAGATATATGAGTCTAGATTTAGGGAAAATTTACAGATCTTGATTTTGAGTTTCGTAACTCAAGATATGATTTTTCTTGTAACTGTGACGCGGGTAGTTAGAAAGCTATGAATGTAGAAACAAATGATTTGAAGTTCTTAATTTGATAAATTATGTTCGGTAACCCCTCAAGCTCGACTCGTGACGGTTTCGAACTGGGGCGTTCTAAACAATGGCAGCTAGCTCTAAATCATGTGTCAGATAGTTCTTCTCATGTGGCTTTAGCTGTCTAGAGGCATAAGCAATTACCTTCCCTTCCCGCATAAGTACACAACCAAGTCCATTCATGGACGATCATGTAAATCACAAACTCCTTACCGGTTCTAGTTGTACTAAAACAGAGCTTTAGTCAACAATGCTTTTAACTTGTCAAAACTCGTTGACACTTCTCATCCATTCAAACTTGACATCCTTTCGCACAATCTTGTCGATTGGGGTAGCTGTCATGGAAAATCCTCTACAAATCGTCTATAATATCCGGCAAGACCAAGAAAACTTCTAACTTCTGATACATTTCTAGGAGACTTCCAATCAACAATGGCTGAAATCTTGCTCGGATCAACCTTAATACCTTCACCTAAGACAATATGTCCAAGAAAACCAACTTCTCGTAACCAGAACTCACTTTTTCTAAACTTGGCATACAACTGATTATCTCTCAGAATCTGTAAAACTGTTCTCAAATGCTCTGCATGCTCAGTCTCATCATGAGAATAAATCAAGATATCATCAATGAACACAACTACAAACTTATCCAAGTATGGTCTGAAAATTCGGTTCATTAAATCGATGAAAATGGCAGGAGCATTAGTCAAGCCAAATGGCATCACAAGGAACTCATAATGACCATACCTAGTCCGGAAAGTAGTCTTCAGGACATCTGACTCTTTAACTCACAACTGATAGTATCCGGATCTCAAATCTATCTTGGAGAACATAGTAGCTCCCTTCAATTGATCAAACAGATCATCAATTCTAGGCAATGGATACTTGTTCTTTACTGTTACCTTGTTAAGTTGCCGATAATCTATGCACAATCTCATCGATCCGTCTTTCTTTTTCACAAATAGCACTGGTGCACCCCATGGTGAACTACTGGGTCTTACAAAGCCTTTATCTATTAATTCCTGCAACTGAGCTTTCAATTCTTTCAATTCCAATGGAGCCATTCTATAAGGAGCAATAGAAATGGGCGCGGTACCTGGAATCAACTCAATACCAAACTCAACTTCTCTAACAGGAGGCAAACCTGGTAGTTCTTCCGGAAACACATCGGGAAACTCACATACCACAGGAACTGATTCAATTTTCAATTCTGGATCTTTAGTGTTTAACACAAAAGCAAGATAAGTTTCATACCCTTTTCTCAAACATTTTTGAGCAGACATAACAGAAATTATGGGAAATGAACTATCTGACTCTTCTGAATTAACCGAAGAATTTCACCATTTTCACACTTCAACTCAATGAATTTCTTTCCACAATTCACTATCACATCATGTGTAGTCAACCAATCCATACCAAGAATCACATCAAACTCATCAAATGGCAATAGCATGAGATCGACCGGAAAACAGTAGCCTCTAATCATCAAAGGGCAAATTTCTGCATACTTTATCTACTAATACGTGTTTGCCTAATGGATTTGATACTTTAATCAAAAATTCTGTAGATTCTATAGGCATACTTATACTAGGCATCAATTTCATGCAAACATATGAATGGGTTGAACCCGAATCAATCAAAACAATAACTCTAGTATCATGAGAGAAAATGTACCCGTAATCACATCGGGGGAGGATGCCTCTTCGCGAGTACGGATAACATAAGTCCTCGCAGGTACTCTAACATCTGGCCTCATTGCTAAATCTCTAAATGCACCTCTATTATTTGCCCTAGCTCCCAGATTTCTCAGTGGTCTGCCTCTGACAGGATCTTTTCCTGATCTTACATTCGGTATTGCTTCCCTTTTAATCATCTCGGGACACTCCCGAATAAAATGGTCTGGTACACCACATCGGAAACAACCTGTCTCAGTTGCTCGACATTGTCCTGGGTGACGTCGACCACATCGGGGACACTCTGGTCTATCAGGTTGAACACTGCCAACACTTGCAATCGAAGTGGTCTGAGCTTTCGGACTCATAGATCTTCTGCCTCTGTTTCGGCTAGAATATCCAGCTGAAAAATTAGAACTAGTGGAGAACTCTCTAGGCCTATTGGATGTAGACTGAAATGACTTGCTCATTAGTCTTTTCTTCGTATCTTGCATCTCAATTTCAACTTTGCTCTTTCATTTTAACAGCTCCTCTGCCTTACAGGCTCTCTCAACTAGGATAACAAACTCTTTTATTTCTAGGACACCAACAGACAATCGGATATCATCATTAAGCCCATCCTCAAATCTTTTGCACATAATAGCCTCTGTAGACACACACTCTCGAGCATATTTTCTTAGTATAACAAACTCGCGCTCATATTCAGTCACTGTCATATTGCCCTGTTTCAACTCTAGAAACTCTTTTCTTTTCTGGTCAACAAACCTCTAACTGATGTACTTTTTACGGAATTCCTCCTGAAAGAAGTCCCAAGTGACTCTCTCTTTCGGTACAACTGATACAAGTGTCTTCCACCAATGGTAGGCCGAATCTCTAAGGAGTGATACAACACATTTCATACATTCCTCAGGTGTGCAGGATAACTCATCAAAGACTCTGATAGTATTCTCGAGCCAAAATTCTGCCTTTTCTGCATCATCATCTTTTGTAGCTCGAAACTCTTCGGCTCCTTGTTTTCTGATTTTATCAACTGGTGGTTTTTCTCTTATAACCGTACCTATGACTGGGGGAGCTACATGGGTGGTCTGATAATCATGAGGGGGTGGAGGTCTAACAGCCGGATTCGTTCGAACGAACTCGGCAAACCATTCATTCATAGCTTGGAAGAAGGCTTCTCGAGCCCTTCCTCCTTGACTAACTGTAATGGGCCTTTCACTACTATTTGGTGGCACCGTCCCTTCTGCGGGAGCGGGCACATTACTCTGTACATCATCTGCACCAACTTGTTCAGGATCCATAACTATAAAAGAAAACATTTTAAAATCGTCAGGAGTCGTCACACTATCAACACATAAGTATGGCATGTATAGCTAGACTCTTACTCATACTAAATATTCCAAGAACCGACTAAACCTTTGCTCTGATACCAATAAAATGTAATGCCCCGTATCTGAGACCATCGCTGGAGTCGAACACGAGGTGTTAACGGACTTAATTCATTACTTAAATAGCTCAAACAATTTATTTTTAAAACTTCTAGAGAAGCTGGCAATCTGCATCATAGTCGCTTAAAAATTCATATCTCGAGTTAAGAAACTTGAAATCCAATTCCGTAAATTTTCCCTAAAACTAGACTCATATATCTATCAACTAATATTTTTCTAGAATTTTTGGATGGGCCAACTGGTACAGTTTATTAGTTAAATTCTCCCCTATTTCAGGGTTCGACTGCTCTGACCTCTGTATATTACGAATCAGATATCTCTCTGTATAGAATTTCAATGACTATGAAGTTTGTTTCTATTAAAACTAGACTCAATAAGAAATATTTATATACAAATAATGACTTCTAATTATTTTTATACAATTTATGATGAATTTTTAAAGTCAAAATAAGGGATCTAGAAATCGCTCTGGCCTTGTTTCACAAAAATTTAAATATCTCAAAAAATATATCTCATTTACCTATTTTTGTTTCTTCCAGTAGAAAATATACATAATAATATTTGGTTTCATAACTTATTCATCATTTAATTCCATTTCTACTATTTTTAGTGATTTTTCAAATTCACGTCCACGCTACTTTCTTGATTACATTTTGTGCTAATTTCACCTTTTTCATGATTTCCATGGAATAACTAGCATTTAGACATACATAACACCAAACATGTCTTTGATTAGCCATTCCAACAGCTAATCATTATCAAGCATTTACGTACCAATCATTAGCCATATCATAAGATCATACACACAAAATGGCTACGATGCTATACATGCCATACTCAAAATGAAACATCTAGCTATACCAAAATAATCCTCGTGATAGTGTGCCCGGACCTCCGACGTACTTTATGATCCCTGAGTTAGCTTGACAAAACTATAAAAGAAGGAAAATAAAGGGGGTAAGCATTAAGCTTAGTAAGTTTGCATGCAAATAAATAACCACATTCATAAGAATTATCTTACTACTTGGCATGATACTACTTAATGCAACTTCATTAATTGTCATAGACATATTTAAGACTTCTTCACTTACTCACTTACTTAAATACTTACTTACTTAATCAAATTTATTAATACATTTTACTTACCTTTTTCCTTATCAAGCATACATGAACATTATGTACTTACCTTTACTCTTCGAGCATGAACTTGTCTTACCTTTTTAGTATAACTCGTCTTACCTTACCTTACCTTGATATTCTCTTTAAATTTTCCCGTTGAACCACTTGGAATACTAAGGATACACGGGTACCTTACCATTGCCCTGACTTGTCATGGTCTTGCATGGTATCCTTTTGAAACTTACCATTGCCATGTCTTGACATGGTCTTACATGGTATCCTTGCCTTATGAACTCACCAATGCCATGCCTTGGCATGGTCTTACGTGGGACCTTTGCCTTATAGTAACTTATCAATGCCATGTCTTGACATGGTCTTACATGATTTCCTTGCCTTAGAAACCTTACCAATTGCCATACCTTAGCATGGTCCTACATGGTATCCTTGAACCCTAATGTCATGACATTTGTATCCTACACATTCCTAAGGTTCAACCGGGACTTTCTGAAATTTCTTCTCCGTCAATTCATGCTTAAGTCTTCTTTGAATAATTTCATAAAATAAATTTACACATGCTGGAAATTAACAACATTAACATAAAATAATAGAATCTTGCATTTATTTACCGCAAACTTACCTCAAAATAAAATACGATCAACTATATCGATTTAGTCTACTATCTTTTTCTTTCCCCGGTCTAACTCCAGATTTTGTTCTTCTTGATCTATAATAAAAAAATTTAGCTTATTTAATACTCACATTTATTAAAACAATCCTTGACCCAAACTTTGGCAAAATTACATTTTGCCCCTAAACTTTCACATATTTGCACTTTTGCCCCAAGGCTCGTAATTTAAACTTCATCCTATTTTCTTATGTTTTATGACATGCTGATAATTTTTCCCTTCTATGACAACATCAAATTCACACTCTAACATGTACTTATGACTATTAGGTATTTTTACCGATTAAGCCCTTTTACTCGTTTTCACTTAAAACTGAGTAGCACAAGTTGTCTAACATATTTAAAACCTCATATTCTATCATAAAACACCAAAATACACAAATTTCACCTATCGGTATTTTTCCAAATATGAACTCTAGGTTGAATTATTGCTAGAATAAGCTTAATCAAGTTATCGGGACTCCAAAAACATAAAGATCATTAAAAACGGGGCTTGGAATCACTTATTATGGAGCTTGAAAGCTTGAAACAAACCCTAGCTATGAAGAACCCTTGAAAGTTCGTCCTAATGAAGAAGATGGACAAAAATTGGCTTTTAATTTTGTTTTTAATTCATTTTAATAACTAAATGACCAAAATGCCCTTACTACTAAACTTTCCAAAAATTCCATCCATGTCCAATTTTTGTCCATAGACTTAGAAATTGGTCAAATTTCTATTTAAGACCTCCTCATTAATATTCCAAAGCAATTTCATACTAAAAACTTCTAGAATGCAAGTTTTGCAAATTATTCGATTTAGTCCCTAATCTCAACTTTAAGCACTTTATGCATAGAATTTCATCACGAAATTTTCACTCAATCATGCAATCATATCATGAACCTCAAAATAATAATAAAATAAATTTTCTACCTCAAATTTGTGGTTTCGCAACCACTATTCCGTTTAGGCCCTATTTTGGGATGTTACAATATTTGTGGTATGACTTGGTAAAAGTGAGTTATGTTTGATAATAGAAATGTGATCAAATATATGCATGATTTGGTAAGTTTGTATATTTGCATTTGAGGTGTCTTGTATGGCATATTGGTTGAATGATTTTGGACTATTGAATTGGTCATTACATGTTGATTTTGGTCATGTTTTGATGCTTTGATTAAGTGTTCTAAAGGGCCTTTAGATGGTTGCTTGAATTGGTTGATGGAAATGACTTTCTTTTGGGCAAATTCATGTCCACATGGCCTGAGACACGGGCGTTTGACTCAGCCGTGTGTGACACACGACTAGGTGACATGGTGGTGTGTCCCCTATAGGTTTTAATGAATGCAAGTCAGGCTATTACACGACCTAGCACATGGCTTGGCACACGAGCGTGTGTGACTATTTTGAGAGTTACACAGCCTAGCACACAGGCATGTGGCTTGGCCGTGTGACCAACTCAGAGCATTAAACGGGTGAGGACACGACCATGTGTCCCTATTTTGATTGTTACACGGCCTGAGACACAGACATGTGTCTTAGCCGTGTGAGGCATACAGTCGTGTGACCCATACAGTCAAAATTTTCTATCTTTTTCTTAAACTTCCCAAATGATTTCAATTTAGTCTTGAATGGTTCCTAAGATATTTTTAGGGCCTCGAAGGCTCGAATTAAGGGCAATATGCATGTGAATGAATGCCTTATGTTATGTTTATATTAATGCATGTTTTATTTATTACGTAATGTTTTGTAACCCTATTTCGGCGATAGATTCAGGTTTGGGGTGTTACATATGACATGGTAACTAGTGACAGGATGCGAAATTTGGACTTGGTGAGGGTCTGGTTTTTAGAGGATACTGTAAAAAGAATTGTAAGGATCTCTACCCCTCATGCTTTAATAGGGAATGATAGAATCAACTGGCTTGGTACCTCAATTGGATTCGTTTATGTTAAAAGTGCATATAGGTCACTTCGAAAGAATACTTGGCATACGAAAGATAGATGGTGGAAAATTATTTGGAAGTTTCTAGGGCATCAAGGAGTTCGCCTTTTTTATGGCTAGTATTCAAACAACTGCTTCTAACAAATGTTGAACGATTAAAGAGGGGCATTGGCCACAATTGTTCTTGTTTATTATGTCAACATGTGCTAAAGATTTAATTCACGTCCTTGGGGTTGTCCAACTACTAGAGAGGTATGGCTACATGTTGTACCTGCTAAACTTCAAAGCAAGTTTTTTATCTGGTGACCTATTCGAGTGAATGGAGACCAAATTATGCTCTTCAATATGGATGCCAAATGTGGGGTGTAACAGTCTGATTTTGACCCTAGTCGGAATAGTGGTTTCGGGACCACAAATTTGAGTTTGAAAAATATTTTAATATTATTTTCTGTGTCCATGACGAATGAATTTGCATCTGCGAAATTTCTATGATTTAATTTGTCTGTTTCTGTGCTCGATTATACAAAAAGGATTTAATCGCATAAAAGGTTAAATTAGCATGCTACATGTTTAAAGTATGTATTTGAATTGGCTTTGGACTAATGGGTCCTTATGTGGTTAATTGACCATGTAATGTATTAAATGACCTTGTTGGACTTTAGTAAATGGTTTATTAATGTTTAAATGTAAGGGTATTTTAGTAAATGGTTTAATAAATGTAATTATAATAAAATAAAGCATGAAATGGTTTTGCATGGTCATCATTTTTGGCCGAATATTACCATTGAAATAGGGTTTGAATGCTCAAAATAATTCGGCACTTTGAGGAAGCAATTCTAAGTCCATTTTGACCCGATTTTTAGTAATTTTTATGTTTCTGTGATCGTTGCTTCATGTTCTTCAAAGCCCATGTCTGAATTTCTATTTCTGTTAAAGATTTCATGAGATGCCATTATTGATATCACAAGTTTTGAAATGTTTTTGGATGAATTATAAAGGCTTGGTAGATGGGTTATAAGTTTTGTCTTTGAATTTTGATGTAATAGAGTCATTTGGACTAATTTGTGAAAATGGGTTTTTGAAGGACTAAATTATGAATTAATTATGTGACAGCCCAAAATTGACCCTAGTCGGAATGTGGTTTCGGGACCACAAAACCGAAGCATAAAAATAATTAAAAATTTATTTTGATACCTATAATATGTGCGTGCTCATGTATGACATTTTATGATGATTGATTTAGTGTTATAAAGGTGAATTTCACTAGAAAGGACTTGTGTGAGAAAACTTAGAAATGAGATAGGCAAATGTTGAAGAGGCCTATTGATGCACACTAGGAAAATGTTGTCCTTGCATGTCAAATTCCCCAAATTTGACTATAATGGCCGGCCAAGGTGGGCATGATGGGCAAGGGAAAACATGTTTCCAACATGTTTGGCTAGTGAGTCATGTAGGAAGTATTATAATAAAAATAAGCATAAAAAATGAAAAAAAAAAGAGAAAGATGAGCTTGGATGCCCCCTTGCCGTGAGTTGAGAAAGAAGGAAGAAAAAAATTTTTGTTGTGTTCATCCATTTTCATTTCTTGGCCGAAAATACTAAGGAAAAAGGGGGAGGATTTTTGCTTCATGCTTGGGTTGGAAGAGATCTAGAAGGAGATTTGGCTAAGTTTGCATCAAGATTAAGGTATGTATGAGGTTGTGTTAGGAGTTTCATGCATGTTTTGGTTGCTAACTTGATGTGCATGTTAGCCATGGCTCAAATCCTTGTTATGCCATGGAAATGGTATTTGGCCAAAGTTGTTATGGTGATAAAGCCATTGCATGCTAAGTGTAAAGCTTGATGATGATGCATGCAATGATGGATTGTCTACTCTTGAGTAAGATTTTGAGTTTTCTTTTGTTTAATCATGATTGAAGTTGAAAAGGAGCATGATTGTCATATTCGCCATGATGCATTCATAAGCATGGTTCATGCTTCTTGCATGTTAGTTAAAATTTGTGTTTTGGATGGCTATGGACACCTTGAAATTCGCCATGCTCATATATGTATATATATGTTTGCACATGATGTTTGGTTATGAACTAAGTGATGAATATGTTTGTTTAAAGAAGAAGATGTTGAAGAATGAATGTGAAATTGCAAGCACATTCGCCTAGCACACATATGAGTGCTCGATGCTATATTATAAGTTTTGAGCAACAATATGCAAAGCATTAACTAGTAAAATGCATGCTGTTTTTGTGAGGTATTAAGTGCATAATTGGCCTCAACATGTACATGAATATTCGGCCTTGGGTAGCCTATTGAAGGCCTTAGCTTTTCCTTGATGCTCGAATAAATTGTATTGAATTGCTTGATGTAGTATAAAATGTGCATGACCATTGTGTATTCAAGCTAAAGAGTGGCCATATGACCATTTAAACTCCTTGTCATATTCGCCATAAGCTAGCACAATGAGGTTTTAATAGATTGAATTTGTTTGAATTAGCTCAAGAGCTAAGAGGGCCACAATTGGACAAGGGGAAGGAAAAAGTGATCGAATAGCCGTAAAAGCCGTTCGACAACATCCGAGGTAAGTCCTCAAGAAGTGACCTTAATTGAATTATGTGGAATGAAATATGGATGTATTGATTATTGATTTATGTGTGTATGAGTATTCAATTCTACCCGCTAAGTCCGAAGGCGATTATGCTAATGATTATAATTGTGTTTGAGCCTTAGTAACGAAAATGAAATATGTATGTCCAATGATTATTGATGTATGTGTGCATGAGAAATTGAATGATATCCGGCTAAGCCCCAAGACAATTATGCTGGAAATTATATCCGGGTTAAGACCGAAGGCAATTGTGCTAGCGGCTATATCCGGGCTAAGACCAAGGCATTCGTATGAAGTCATTCTATCCGGCTAAGACCAAGGCATTTGTGCACATGCTTATATCCGGTTATATTCTGAAGAATCTTGGGCTGGAGGTGAGTGTTGGTTGCTGTAATAAATTCAATTAGTACACTCGAGAAGCCCAAAGAATAAGGTACATTTATATGTGCATTGGAAAGTCGACATGTTTGAGCAACATTCGCTCAATCGACTAATGAATTTCAGTTATTGAATTGATTGATACTTTGTGAAAGTATATAATGATGAAGTGTGAAGTAAGAATGTGTATTAATGAAATGACGATTTGGCTAAGTGAATGTATTGCTGTAATTAGAGTTGATTATATTCCTTGAGACTTACTAAGCATAAAAATGCTTACCCTGTTACTTTGGCTCTCTGTTTTATAGATTTCGCTCGATAGCAATCGGATTCGGGATCAATAAAGTCAAGTCATCCACACTATCAACATCTCTATTTTGGTATAAATTTTGGTTGAACTTTGAAATGGCATGTATAGGACTACCCTTGTTGGTTAAATATGTTGTGATGTATTTGTGTACGGCCATGCGAAAATGGCTCGTAAAAGTGAAGTATCGACTTAGACTATTTGCGGTTTGTATATGTATATATTTGGTGCCATGATGTGACCATGGATTGGAAATAAGAATGTTGGTCACATGATCAGCCATTGGCATGGTTAAAATGATCATATATGAACCTATGTATGGCAAGACTAGTTGGTTCATGGAGACTACCAAATAGGTAAGACCTACCTTAAAAACAGATGCTGCCAGCTGCAGTGACGTGAATGTGAAAAATCACCAAAATTTATAGGAATGGTATTAAATAGTGAATAAGCTATGTAAATGAACCTTGATGAGTCTATTTTCATATGGAAGAAACGAAATGGTCATAGGAGTTACATGTTAAGAGATATTAAAGCTATTGTGAGACAGGGCCAGAACGGTTTCTGGGTCCCCTGTCGCAACTTTAAAATTTGCTATAAATTATCCAGAAAGAATTAGGAGTCATGCCTTATATGTACAGATTCCATTTTGAGTCTAGTTTCATTAGAAACAAACGGAACCAGTATTAAAGTTCTGTACAGTGAGATATTCAAGTTGTAATGCGCGAAGGTCAGAGCAGTCGATCCCTGTAACATGGGTGACTTTAACTAATAAACTGTACCAATTGGCCCGACCAAAAATTCTAGAAATAAATCCATGGATGGATACATGAGTCTAAATTCAGGGAAAATTTACAAAACCAGTTTCCGAGTTTTGAAACTCGAGATATGATTTTTAAGGCGACGGTGACGCAGTTTTCCAGCCTGACTGGAAATGTCAAATTGGTGGGTAAAACAAGTGAACTTGGTTTGTTAACCCCTCGTGTCCGACACCGGCGATGGTCTCGGGTTCGGGGTGTTACAATTTTATTGGTATCAAAGCCACGGTTTAGTCGATTCTAGGACTACCGTGATGTGTTTGGGGTCTAGCTATACATGCCATTAAATGATGAATCGATAGTGTGGTGATTTCGACAATTTGACTTTGTGTTTGTTTATAGCAATGGATCCCGATCCCAACCGAAGCGATAGCTGATGATGTGGAGAGTGTGGCGCTGCTCCGCGCAAGGGACAGCTCGGCGGACTCTCAACCTATGGCCAGCAATCCGAATGATGAGGCTAGGCAAGCCTTTTCTAGTGTGATGAACGAATGGTTTAATCAATACATTCGAACTAACACGGCTGTTCCACAACCTCCATTCCCGACAAATGCAACCCCGCACCTACAATACCTCCGTGGATGACCAAATAAGGTCAAGTAAGCCCCAATGAGGATTCGAAAACATGGGGCCACTGAATTTAAGGCTACGGATGATGATGATGCCGAAGCGAGCTGAATTTTGGTTGGATAACACTATCCGGTGCTCGATGAGCTATCCCAGTACACCGATGAGTGCTTAAAGTGTACCATCTCCTTGCTACGTGAGTCCGCCTACTATTGGTGGAGTACTCTAACTTCGTGGTACCTAGAGAGCAAGTGACTTGGGAATTCTTTCAAACCGAGTTCGAAAAAAGTATATCGATCGAGATTCATCGACCAAAAGCGAAGGGAATTCCTTGACCTTAAGCAAGGTTCTATGTCGCCATTCTGACTACGAACGAAAATTTGTGAGGCTTAGCCAGAGTGCGCGTGAGAATGCATTTCGTCCAAGCCATTATGTGTAAACGCTCGAGGATGGGCTGAATGATGATATAAGGATGTTCGTTGGCATTCTCGAGATACGAGAGTTCGTAGTACTTGTTGAGCGAGCTTGTAAAGTCAAGAGCTTAGAAAGGAGAAACAAAAAGTGATGTGGGAACCGGAGAATTCGAAGAGGTCCTCGGAAAGTCTCTTCAACAAGCATCAAAGAGATTTCGAGATGATGCGAGCCGGTCTAGAGGCGTTTGGGCTTTTCTAGACGAGGACGCGATCGACCCCGTGACCACACGAGTCACTTCGATCGCCCGATGGTGGAAATGATCGCCGAGAGAGGGCGGAGTGTCCACATTGTGGCAAATGGCATTCGGGAGCTGTTGGTTTCGTGATCGCTCTCGCTATAAGTGTGGGTCGGCCGACCACTTTATGAAGGATTGCCCGAGGATGCATGAGCAGAATGTAAGTCGAGTGGAAACCCGGTGCTACCATCGCCGAGGTAGGCCACCTAGAAATATGGGCAATGTCGATTGGCGGTCGAGAGGATCTAGAGATGCTACCATCGGATCCGAGGCTCGTGCTCTGCAAGGACTTATGCCATACGCCGCACGTGAGGATCTTGCTCTCCGGATGTCATTACCAGTACTTTCACTCTTTTCAATACAAATGTGATTGCTTTGATTGACCCCGGTTCTATTCATTCATATATATGTGAAACCTTAGCATCCAAGAAGACTCGCCTATTGAGTCTCTCGAGTTTGTAATTCGGTGTCAAACCCTTGGGTCATTACGTGCTTGTCAACAAAGTGTGCAAGAAAAGTCCCCTAGTGTTCCGAGGTTCTTGTTTTCCGGCGGACTTGATGCTTTTGCCGTTCGATGAGTTCGACGTTATTCTTGGTTTGGATTGGTTGACCATGCACGATGCGGTTGTAAATTGCAAGAGCAAGACTATTGATTTGAGGTGCGCGAATAATGAAATAATTCGGGTTAAGTCTACGGACTTAAAGGGGTTGCCAGCGGTAATATCAGCGATGGTGGCCCAGAAATATGTAAGAAAAGGGTGCGAAGCGTACCTTGCGTACGTGCTCGATGACAAGGAATCAGAAAAGAAACCCGAATCTGTGCCCGTGGTTTGTGAATACCCGGATGTTTTCCCCGAAGAATTGCGGGTTTACCACTGTTCGGAAATAGAATTTGGCATCGAATTGGTACCGGTACCACTCCAATTTCGATAGCTCTGTATCGTATGGCACCAACGGAATTAAAGGAGTTGAAAGCTCAGTTGCAAGAATTGGTGGATAGAGGTTTTGCTCGCCCGAGTTTTTCGCCTTGGGGTGGGCCAATGTTGTTCGTGAAGAAGAAGGATGGAACCATGCGGTTGCAGATCGACTATCGTCGACTTAATAAAGCGACGATAAAGAACAAATATCCGTTTCCACGTATTGATGACTTGTTCGATCAAGCTGAAGGAGCCTCGGTGTTCTCAAAATAGATTTGAGATCGGGCTATTATCAATTGCGAATCCGAGATTGGACGTACCCAAGACCGCCTTGAGCGAGATATGGTCACTATGAGTTCCTAGTGATGCCGTTTGGGCTCACTAATGCCCTACGGTATTTATGGATTTAATGAATCGGATCTTGAGACTATATTTGGATCGATTAAGTAGTCGTGTTCATTGATGACATCTTGGTCTATTCAAGAAATGAGACCGAACATCTTTGAACACCTACGGTTAGTCTTTGCAAATCTTACGGGATAAGCAATTATATGCTAAGTTCAGCAAGTGTGTGTTATGGTTAAGAGAGGTTAGCTTCTTGGGTCATGTGGTATCTGCATCGGTATTCGAGTCGACCGAATAAAATTTCAGCCATACTTAATTGGAAGCCTCAGAAATATTCTTGAGGTTTGGAGCTTTTGGGGCTTGGGTTATTACCGACGATTTGTAAAAGGCTTCTCAACGATAGCCACGCCGATGACGGTTACTCCAAAAGGATGTTAAGTTCGAATGGACGGAGAAATGCCAAAAAGTTTCGATCAATGAAAACTTATTTGATGAAGCCCCAATTTTAGTGCAACCCGAATCGGCAAAGAGTTTATCATCTATAGTGACGCCTCCCTCCTTGGGTTAGGTTGCGTATTGATGCAAGAAGGTCGAGTTGTGGCCTGCGCGTCGAGGCAATTAAAGCCACACGAGAAAAATTATCCGACCCATGATCTCGAATTGGCTTCCATTGTGTTCGCTTTAAAGATATGGTGACATTACTTATTTGGTGAAAGGTGCCATGTGTACTCGGATCACAAAAGTCTCAAATATTTGATGACCCAAAGAGACTTAAATCTGCGACAAAGACGTTGGCTCGAGTGTTAAAGGATTATGAGTGATCATTGACTATCACGGGAAAGGCGAATGTGGTTGCGGATGCCTTGAGTCGTAAATCATTATTCGCTTACGGCGATGAACGTGCACTTGTGCATTCGATCCGATAGTGTATTAGTAGCTGAATTGAAAGCCAAACCACCGTTGATACATCAAATTCGAGAAGCTCGTAAAGTCGACGACGAGTTGGTCGCAAAAAATTTGAGTGTGTGCCGAACAAGGACTCGAATTTCAAATTGATGATGACGATTGTTTGAGGTTCAAAAGTCGTCTGTGTGTTCCAAAGAATTGAACTCATTTCGATAATTCTGAATGAAGCCCATTGTAGCCGAATGGCAATCCACCCGGGAGTACGAAGATGTACAATGATTTGAAACGTCGGTTTGGTGGCATGGTATGAAGCGAGACATCTCGACTTTGTTTGAGATGTTTAATATGTCAACAAGTGAAAGCGGAACATCGGTGCCTTGAGATTACTTCACCAATCACGATACCCGAGTGGAAATGGGATGGAGTCACAATGGACTTTGTATCCGGACCGCCATTGTCGCAAGTAAGAAGGATGCGGTTTGGGTCGTGGTAGATCGATTGACTAAGTCGGCCCACTTTGTCCCCAGACGCACGGATTTTTCAATGGACAAATTAGCCGAATTGTACGTTTCTCGATTGTGAAATTACACGGGTGCCTATTTCCATCGTGTCGGATAGAGATCCGAGATTTACCTCGCGATTTTGGAAAAAGTTGCAAGAAGCTTTGGGTACCAAGTTGCATTTCAGACCGCCTTTCACCCCAAACCGATGGTCAATCCGGCGGATAATTCAGATACTTGAGGATATGTTAAGATGTTGCGTCCTCGAGTTTAGTGGTTCATGGGAACGGTATTTGCCGTTGATTGAATTCGCTTACAACAACAGCTTTCAATCAAGTATTAAGATGGCACCCTATGAGGCTTTGTACGGTCGTAAATGTCGTACACCATTGTTTTGGACTGAGCTTGGTGAAAGCAAGATTTTCGGGGTGGATTTGATTAGGGATGCTGAACAGAAAGTGAAAGTAATCCGTGAAAGTCTAAAGATAGCCTCCGATCGTCAGAAGTCGTACGCGGATCTGAAGCGTAAGGATATCGAGTATCAGGTGGGTGATAAAGTGTTTCTCAAGGTATCGCCTTGGAAAAAGATACTCGATTCGTAGTAAGGGCAAAGTGAGCCCGAGGTTCATTGGGCCATATGAGATATCCGAAGCGAGTCGGTCCAGTGGCATATCGTTTGATTTTGCCCCTTGAACTCAAAAAGGTTCACGATGTCTTTCATGTTTCGATGCTTCGACGCTATAGATCCGATCCATCGCACGTGATTAGTCCATCAGAAATTGAAATTCAAGCTAATATGAGTTATGAGGAAGAACCGATTCGTATCCTATCACGAGAAGTGAAAGAGTTGCGAAACAAGCGGGTTTCGCTAGTGAAAGTGTTATGGCTCAAGCACAGGATAGAAGAAGCTACTTGGGAGACCGAGAACTCTATGAAAGAGCGATATCCAAACCTATTTACTGAGTAAGATTTTGGGGACGAAAATTTCTTAAGTGGGGGAGAGTTGTGACAGCCCAAAATTGACCCTAGTCGGAATGTGGTTTCGGGACCACAAAACCGAAGCATAAAAATAATTAAAAATTTATTTTGATACCTATAATATGTGCTTGCTCATGTATGACATTTTATGATGATTGATTTAGTGTTATAAAGGTGAATTTCACTAGAAAGGACTTGTGTGAAAACTTAGAAATGAGATAGGCAAATGTTGAAGAGGCCTATTGATGCACACTAGGAAAATGTTGTCCTTGCATGTCAAATTCCCCAAATTTGACTATAATGGCCGGCCAAGGTGGGCATGATGGGCAAGGGAAAACATGTTTCCAACATGTTTGGCTAGTGAGTCATGTAGGAAGTATTATAATAAAAATAAGCATAAAAAAATGAAAAAAAAAAAAGAGAAAGATGAGCTTGGATGCCCCCTTGCCGTGAGTTGAGAAAGAAGGAAGAAAAATTTTTTTGTTGTGTTCATCCATTTTCATTTCTTGGCCGAAAATACTAAGGAAAAAGGGGGAGGACTTTTGCTTCATGCTTGGGTTGGAAGAGATCTAGAAGGAGATTTGGCTAAGTTTGCATCAAGATTAAGGTATGTATGAGGTTGTGTTAGGAGTTTCATGCATGTTTTGGTTGCTAACTTGATGTGCATGTTAGCCATGGCTCAAATCCTTGTTATGCCATGGAAATGGTATTTGGCCAAAGTTGTTATGGTGATAAAGCCATTGCATGCTAAGTGTAAAGCTTGATGATGATGCATGCAATGATGGATTGTCTACTCTTGAGTAAGATTTTGAGTTTTCTTTTGTTTAATCATGATTGAAGTTGAAAAGGAGCATGATTGTCATATTCGCCATGATGCATTCATAAGCATGGTTCATGCTTCTTGCATGTTAGTTAAAATTTGTGTTTTGGATGGCTATGGACACCTTGAAATTCGCCATGCTCATATATGTATATATATGTTTGCACATGATGTTTGGTTATGAACTAAGTGATGAATATGTTTGTTTAAAGAAGAAGATGTTGAAGAATGAATGTGAAATTGCAAGCACATTCGGCCTAGCACACATATGAGTGCTCGATGATATATTATAAGTTTTGAGCAACAATATGCAAAGCATTAACTAGTAAAATGCATGCCGTTTTGTGAGGTATTAAGTGCATAATTGGCCTCAACATGTACATGAATATTCGCCTTGGGTAGCCTATTGAAGGCCTTAGCTTTTCCTTGATGCTCGAATAAATTGTATTGAATTGCTTGATGTAGTATAAAATGTGCATGACCATTGTGTATTCAAGCTAAAGAGTGGCCATATGACCATTTAAACTCCTTGTCATATTCGCCATAAGCTAGCACAATGAGGTTTTAATAGATTGAATTTGTTTGAATTAGCTCAAGAGCTAAGAGGGCCACAATTGGACAAGGGAAGGAAAAAGTGATCGAATAGCCGTAAAAGCCGTTCGACAACATCCGAGGTAAGTCCTCAAGAAGTGACCTTAATTGAATTATGTGGAATGAAATATGGATGTATTGATTATTGATTTATGTGTGTATGAGTATTGAATTCTACCGGGCTAAGTCCAAGGCGATTATGCTAATGATTATAATTGTGTTTAAGCCTTAGTAACGAAAATGAAATATGTATGTCCAATGATTATTGATGTATGTGTGCATGAGAAATTGAATGATATCCGGGCTAAGCCCAAGACAATTATGCTGAAATTATATCCGGTTAAGACCAAGGCAATTGTGCTAGCGGCTATATCCGGGCTAAGACCAAGGCATTCGTATGCGAGTCATTCTATCCGGGCTAAGACCGAAGGCATTTGTGCACATGCTTATATCCGGTTATATTCAAGAATCTTGGGCTGGAGGTGAGTGTTGGTTGCTGTAATAAATTCAATTAGTACACTCGAGAAGCCCAAAGAATAAGGTACGTTTATATGTGCATTGGAAAGTCGACATGTTTGAGCAACATTCGCTCAATTGACTAATGAATTTCAGTTATTGAATTGATTGATACTTTGTGAAAGTATATAATGATGAAGTGTGAAGTAAGAATGTGTATTAATGAAATGACGCATTTGGCTATGTGAATGTATTGCTGTAATTAGAGTTGATTATATTCCTTGAGACTTACTAAGCATAAAAATGCTTACCCCGTTACTTTGGCTCTCTGTTTTATAGATTTCGCTCGATAGCAATCGGATTCGGGATCAATAAAGTCGAAGTCATCCACACTATCAACGTCTCTATTTTGGTATAAATTTTTGGTTGAACTTTGAAATGGCATGTATAGGACTACCCCTTGTTGGTTAAATATGTTGTGATGTATTTGTGTACGGCCATGCGAAAATGGCTCGTAAAAGTGAAGTATCGACTTAGACTATTTGCGGTTTGTATATGTATATATTTGGTGTCATGATGTGACCATGGATTGGAAATGGGAATGTTGGTCACATGATCAGCCATTGGCATGGTTAAAATGATCATATATGAACCTATGTATGGCAAGACTAGTTGGTTCATGGAGACTACCAAATAGGTAAGACCTACCTTAAAAACAGATGCTGCCAGCTGCAGTGACGTGAATGTGAAAAATCACCAAAATTTGTAGGAATGGTATTAGATAGTGAATAAGCTATGTAAATGAACCTTGATGAGTCTATTTTCATATGGATGAAACGAAATGGTCATAGGAGTTACATGTTAAGAGATATTAAAGCTATTGTGAGACAGGGCCAGAACGGTTTCTGGGTCCCCTGTCGCAACTTTAAAAATTTGCTATAAATTATCCAGAAAGAATTAGGAGTCATGCCTTATATGTACAGATTCCATTTTGAGTCTAGTTTCATTAGAAATAAACGGAACCAGTATTAAAGTTCTGTACAGTGATATATTCAAGTTGTAATGCGCGAAGGTCAGAGCAGTCGATCCCTGTAACATGGGTGACTTTAACTAATAAACTGTACCAATTGGCCCGACCAAAAATTCTAGAAATAAATCCATGGATGGATACATGAGTCTAAATTCAGGGAAAATTTACAAAACCAGTTTCCGAGTTTTGAAACTCGAGATATGATTTTTAAGGCGACGGTGACGCAGTTTTCCAGCCTGACTGGAAATGTCAAATTGGTGGGCAAAACAAGTGAACTTGGTTTGTTAACCCCTCGTGTCCGACACCGGCGATGGTCTCGGGTTTGGGGTGTTACAAATTATGTTATTTGGACTTTATGGAAGCTATGTATATTTGGCCAAGCTATAGTCTTGGTGAATTTTGCATATTTGTGATTTTGTGAAAAATGGACTAAATTGTCAAAGTATGAAAATGTAAGGGCTAAAATGTAAAGTGCCCTAAATATGTGTATATGGATTAAATTGAATGAAATGAATGATTGAATGGTTGAATTTGTATTGTATTGGATCGAGAACAAAGAAAATTAGACTTAGATCGAGGCAAGTCTAAAATAGTCGAATAGTCAACTCGTTCCGTACGAAATCCGTCTGAGGTAAGTCAAATTACAATTATGTGTTAATTGAAATAAATTCTGCACAAATAAACTGTAACCTATATTGGATGGCCTTGAGTGCCGGATAAATATATTTGGAGTAAAGTATGATAATATGTTAGTATCTAAAAAGCTCTGTATGTTTCTAAGAAAAGTTGACATTTGTCTGAGACATCGTGTAAGACCGTGTCTGGACACAGGCCTCGATTGAGATTTACATATAAGACCATGTCTGGAACATCGTCATTGTATCTGATTTCGTGTAAGACCCTGTCTGGGACAAAGGCATCGATATTGAATTACATGTAAGACCACGTCCGGGGCTTCGGCATTGTACTTGTTTATGAGCATCTATATCATTTCTGACCCGTTTGATGATAGCGTAAAAAATATGAGTATATGAAATGTATAACCTATGCAGGTACGTTGGTATCGTACTAAATTTTCGAATATGAAAAAAACTCTGTCTCTGTGAAATATGTATGGAATTGTAAATGAAGCATGACATATATGCAAACAAAGGTGCATGGTTAAGTATGAATTATTTTATGAAATGGTTATGAATCTTTATGGTTAAATTGTACTTATATGCTTTAGTAGTTAGACCAATTGTATTTGGCTTACTAAGCTCTTTGTAGCTTACTCTGTGTGATTACTATTTGTTTTACAGTTATCATAGCTACTGAAGGCTCGGGGATAGTTGAGGATCGTCACCACACTATCGATCTCATTTTTGTATTTTTGCAAGTGTACATATTTTAAAGTATGGCATGTATAGGCTAGAAGGTCTATGTATATAAGTTTTGATGTGTATATATTATGCCATAGGATTTGGCTAGGAAATGAAATGTTGTATATAGTTTTGGTATTTGGTTGATGGTGCCAAATGATGTATGGTTGTTGTATTTTATGAGCTAATATATTTTTGTTATAATGAAGCATGTTTTGAGCATGGAATTGGTTGGAAATTTTGGTATGAATGTTGTATATTATTGCTTGTAGGATTGGACCAAAAATGGGGTGGCAAATTTGGCTTAAACCAAGCCTGCTTGGTGCCACACGGTCAGGGGACACGGGCGTGCCTATTAGCCGTGTTAAAAAGTTAGTATAGGACCTATTTTTTGGCACGGCTGGTTCACATGGACGTGTCTAGTGCCCGTGTGTGACACACGGCCTAATTTCACGGGCGTGTGACTTTAACAGTTTGAAAGAATTGGTTGAGTTCTAAGAATTCTAAATGTATTCGTTTTAGTTCTGACCTTTCTTAAATGTATGTTTTAGGTCTCGTAGACCATATTTATAAATGAATTGTTGATGAATGCCTCTGTATTAATGATATTTAATATATGTTATTTTGTATTGGTCTGAAATGTTCTGTTTGTCTGGTAATGCCTCGTAACCCTGATTCGATGTCGGTTACGGGTTAGGGGTGTTATAGGTAATGCCTTGTAACCCTAATCTAATGTTAGTTACGGGTTAGGGGTGTTACATAGGGAGTATTTGGTCCAACCTTTTTGGTTTAATCTCTTGGTGTATATGGAAAAACAAGAACTTTTTTATTTTTCAAGGAATAACTTTGAGCTTAGGTTCATTGAGACTATTAAGTATTTTGTGAGCTGCGTGAAACAATATATTTAAGCTCATAGGAAGAATTTTTCTAGACACTTTGAAAATGATCATTAATCCTTCCTTGATAGCCCACTAGATTCATTTGTATGCTGATGGGGTTGTTAAGATAGGTGGAAGGTTTGCTGCTACTGGGGGGCGATGTACAGGCAAAATAGGGAATTGATCCTTAGTTAAAATCATTATTTGGGGCTTTGTTCAATTTTTTATGCTGAACTTTGGGGAATTTTAGATGGTCTTGCCCTTATCCAAAGAAAGGGATATACTAATGTTTTGATCCGTACAAATAGTTTAGAGCTCATCAACACCTTTCAAGATGTTCACTTGGCTGATTCAACTTCAAATTTGGTAAGAAGGATCCACTTGATTTTACAAACCATAGAAAAATGGAAAATAATGAATATGCCAAGGGAGAGAAATCAAGTCGCTGATCAAGTTGCTAAGATGGCCACGGAGAGGAGAACATATGTGTAGGTGTTTGAAGACACCTTAGAAAAGCTAAAACCTAATCTTAGGGTTAATAAAATAGCAAATTATTCAACTATGATAGTTTAGTATAGATAGTTTGTGTTTATTCATAAAAAAATGGCCAATTTTTGGAACGTTTTTATAGTAAATATTTACTTAATATCTAATAAGTATCATAAAACATCATTTCGAGATTTCTAATAATTAAAAAAAAACACCATTCTTAATTTAAGTCATCAAATTTGGAACGATTACATGCAACAATTCTATTTAAGATAACAAATAATATATATTCAATTAATTAGAACTATAACACCCCTTATCTGGTCTGGTTTCCAGACCCGAGTTATAGGATGCTACAGCAGTTAACAAATTCAAACACATAACTTTATCATGATAACATTTAAAAAATCAATAAATATGAGGAAAAATTCATGTTTAATATGAATTACAAACAATTCTGAGTTTTAATTGAGGATAGTAAAGCTTTTAAATTGACCCCAATACAAATTACGACTAAATTAAAAACTTTTAAATAACTAGGGAGAAACCATAAAATAGGGTCACACGATCGTGTGACAGGCCGTGTGACAGGCTACGATTGTGTCGTGCTGAATCACATGGCCGTGAATCTAAACTGTGTTACAAACTGAAGCCGTGTAAAAAAAAAGTCACATGGCTATTTCGCTAGGCCGTGTAACAAAATGAGGTCGTATGGACCTAAATGTAAAATCTTACAAACATTTACACGGTCGTGTAGCTAGCTCGTATAAGAGACTGTGGCCGTGTTTAACCAAAATCACCCTGAACATACAAAGCACACGATCATGTCACTTCTCCGTGTATGACACACGACCATGTCTGATCTGATCCCATGATTGGCTAAACAATTATAGAATCACAAAAGTGACCCGATCGTCTAATTCAGATTAAAAGGATAGAAAATAAAATAATTGATAAATAAAATAGGATAGATAGATAAAATAAAGTCCCCGACCTAACAACTATGTTTAAAAAAGAACAAAAGGTATAAAAGACCCCGACTCATTTTCTATTAAACAAGTTAAAGAACCAAAGGTATCAAGAAGAAACCTCGACCCATGACCTATATAGTGGTAAGAACCGAAGGTATAAGGGTGATTGCCACACTCTAAAAAAGAAAGAAAGGGAGTGATAAGATCGAAAAGGTGAATGCCACAAGTTGTAAATCTTGATAAGTTCGATAAGTGTTTGTAAAAAACAAAGAGAAATTCTCTCAAATAAGTATATTGATCATTAGTTTTTACAAAAGACAAATAAGAAGCTATTTATAGACTAGCCTAGGTAGATGAATGGCCACAAAGCCCCATTAATTTGATACATGCATATTCATCCATACATGAACAAAATAAATGTAACAACCCATTTCAGTGAAATCGGAATAATGGTTTCAGTACAACAAATCCGAGCCGAAAAGAAATTTTATTTTAATATTATTTCATGGTCTGCATTATGATAGGAATGTCATATAAAAATTCTGATAAGAAAATTTTATCGATTATGTGTTTAATTAGGGAAAGAACCAAATTGCATAAAATGCAAAAGTTGAATTCTAGTAGCTATAAGTACTAAATAGCTATGGAATTTAAAACTTGAGGTCCTTATATGGTAATTAGACCATTAAAGAAAAGTTAGTAGATATTTTTGGTGATTCATCCATGGAAAAATTAGAAAAGGTAAGGACTAAATTAGAAATGATAAAAATTAAAAGATGATAACCAATTAATTAGAAATTCTCATCTTATCTTTATCATCTTTATCCCCAAATTATATGGAAACCCTAGAGAGAGAAAGTAAATTAATCAAGCTTAATTAGGTATGTTTTCTTATTTCATTTTTAGTAATTTTTATATTTTGGAGATCGGGATAGTCTAATCTATCTATTTTAGGGATTAATTTGTAAAGGTAACAAAGTATAGAAATTTTACCATGGATGAATATGCTGATATTTTGAAATTTATGGTAGAAAATGAAAGATTGTTGGTAGATAAACAACTTTTACAAAGAGAATTTTGATGAAATCTTGATTTAGGGACTAAATTGAAAAGTGGTAAAACCCATGGAAAAATTCTAATTTTTGTGAAATTCATGGGCTATTGTTGTAACATGTAAAATTTGGTTAGGCTTGGAATAATGATTAAATTGCATGAATTTCATTTTTTGAGCCTAGGGATAAAATTGGAATTTATGAAAAGTTTAAAGGCAAAATGGTAATTTTGCCTAGGGTGTAAATTGAATTCAATTGAGTATGAAATGGATTAAATTGATGATTAAATTCATTTATATAGATCCGAACAACTCAAATTCGAAGCTAGATCGAGGAAAAGAAAAAGTTTCAAATTAGTAGAATTTCTTATATGAACGACTATTAAGGTAAGTTCGTATAACCGAATTGTGTTTATTTATATGCTTTTATTGAATGTGTTATATGATTGTATGAATTATAAATGTTTAAAGTATGAAATAAATTATATACCTGATATAACTTGAATAAATGTCAAGCTCCATTTGAATAATGAAACTCGATGGATATTTGTGATTTCCCATATTGAATGTGATCCTGCATATGTTGCGAACAGGATTTAGCTTGAACGAGTAATCCTGATAAAAGCCCTCTCGAGCATCCTATTAAATAGTTCCGACGAGCATACTGATCGGTAATAATTTTGCATGTGTTGCACATTACCGCAACTCTATGTGAGCATCCTGTTACAGGATTCGCTCGGTTATGATTCAGCATATAATGCAGAGACAAACACAGCTCTACATAAGAATCCTGATATAAGCTCTTATAGGCTTCCTGATATGGCTCGCTTGAACTCTCTGTTTCCTTATTTGGTGCTCCTTAATATTAACTCTTCAGAGTTATCTGTTAAGCTCTATGAGCTCCCTGAGTAAAAATCTCATGAGTTTCCTGATTAGCCCGGATAAGTGTCCTGTTACATGGCTCTTATGAGCATCCTGATATGTGGCTTGAGAGTGTGCTCTTCGACTATGTGCCCTAATGGGTACCCCTAATTATGAGTTGACGGCTTATTGTTTTGTACACCTTGTACGTACCACCTGAGATGAGTATCCATCGAAATTTCAATGATTCAACGGACAAATCCCTGAAGCGAGAAATTATGAGGTTAAATGAATTATATTTCGAATGATTCTGAAATACCTGAAAGTTTGTAACATGATGAGCTCATCTATGCTTACTTGATGTATGTGTGAATATTGTGACTAACATGCCTAATTGAGTGTATGTGAATAGGAAAATTTGCTGAATCGATGGGAAGCATGTTATTATATGCTTATTATAATGAATGTAATTGGTAAGTTTAAATCTTGCTATACGAACTTACTAAGCATTAAATACTTACTAGGTTTTGTCTACTCTATTTTATAGTGCTCGAGAGCTCGCAAAGGTCGGAGATCGGTCGGAGCATCATCACACTATCTAGATATATATATCTTGTTTAACTTATATGTATGTAGTTTGGTTAAATTGAATTAAGGTAAAATATATGTCTTAACAAAAAGGTAAGTTTAACTATATGAATATAGGTGATGTTATGTCATACATATTAATGTTGTTTGCTTGATTTAATTACTTGAATTGATTAGCAAATGTATGCAAATGTTATTGTAGGTTGAAGGCTAAATTTGGGTGAGAAATAAGGCTAAGAAATAACCTTATTTTGTCCACACGGGTAGACACATGAGCATGTGTCTTGACCGTGTGTGACACACGGCTTGGTACATGGGCATGTGGTTTGGCTATCTGTCCCATACATCTTAAAATTTAGAAACAAAATGTTCAAAATTGGGCACACGGGCTTGTGTCTCAGCCGTGTGTGCTGCACAGCCCAAAACGTGGGCGTGTGTCTTAGCCGTGTGAAACCTGCACCTAATTTGTAAAAATTAAATTAACCACACGGCCTAGTACATGGGTGTGCGGAAGGCTGTGTGGCACAAGTTAGAGAGTAACACGGGGTCGGACATGGCTTGCAGCATGGGAGTGTCCTATGGTCACACGGGCGTGTCCCTTGACCACACGGGTGTGTGTGCCCTATAACTAGGAAAAAAATTAAAATTTTGCGAAAAATTTTCTGAGTTTCCGATTTTGTCCCAATTTGATTCAAATATCTAATTTGAGCCTCCATGGTTAATTCAAGGGACAAATAGAGTAGTTTTGATTATGAATAATAAATTACATGAATTATCTATAATTGTTCTGTAAACTTCAATAATGCTCCGTAACCCTGTTCTGACTACGGATTCGAGTTAGGGGTGTTACAATAAATACATAAACCTTATTATTCAATGAATCTATTGAAGATTCATCATCCCTTATCCATCCATGCATGTACCTTCAAATACATGAATCTTTCAATTCAATGTATCTTCCAAGTTCATGTATCTTCCTTTCTGATGTGCATACATGCACAATATTCAAACTGAATGGTCAAAAAATGTCCCCCTTGGTTGTGCATGTATATAGATGTTCTTCCTCTCTTACAAATGTATCTCTTTGGTTCAATGGGCTACATTTAACTCGTACAAGCCCCCTTAGACGTGCATGCGTTTAGGAAGTGCATGAATATGTCATATCCTAAAATTGGGACTAGAAGTTTCGAGGGTAATTTTGGAACTTTGACTCGAGTAGAGTTTCAAAAGTCGAAGAGTGGTAACTAAAAATGTCTTCGTTCATGGCTTTTTTAAAATTAAATCAATTTGTGGAAACAATATGGAAAAGACCTTTAATTTAAAAATGTGGACTGTTTTGAAAAAAGGGTTAAATTAAGGGTACCACAAAGGTAAATATACCAAAATTTTAAAAATACCCTATTTTCCCTCTTCATAAATAGTAAACCCATGAGAAGTTTCTCCACTCACTTATTTTTGTCGTCCTTTAAAACCCCAAATAACATTTACACAAATTTGATCTTCCAAACATCAAATCTCCTTAGAATTTCAAAAATAGAATCAAGAACACCATTAATTTTGTTATTGATTAATTGGTGGGTTTTCTTAGATTTACATCAATCATTCATCTTCCCCTTAATCAAGGTAATATTTTGTTTTCCTAATAGTTTTTGATGTAATCTAACCATTAAATTTGAGTTTTAAGCCATTGAATCAAAGGTTTTAGTTAGAAATCAAAATTTCGGTTGTTAAAGGTGAAATCTGAGATTTTGAATGCAATTATTATTTCAAAGTTTTTTCAACTTGTTTTGACATTACTACAAGATTTTTAAAGTCTTATTAAGGTTTCCTTAAAGAATTCAAAGGTTTTGTTGAGTTTTCGTTAAAAATTGGTCATGTATCTCGAATTTTTGGAATCATGAATCTAAGTAGTTTTGAGTGGTTTGAAGGTTGAAAATTATTCTTAGATGATTAATTAAATGATTGGAATTCATTTTAGGCAATGAGAATTAGTAGAGATTAAGATGTTTGGGTTTCGAGTCTGTTAATTGAAAATTTTAGTTCCAAGAGGAACCAACCTTAGACTTGCGTTTTTGCTTGTTGAGATATGGTTATAGCTATAAATTTATTGTGTTTGTTGTTTGATTTACCTTGGTGAAGCTTCGGAATCATTAGGACCTTCTTCGAGCAAAGCAAAAGGTAAGGAAAAGTTAGTTTAAGCTTTCGAGAAATAGGCGAAAATGTGAACGATGAGTGTTTGGAATCGCTGCTTGTAGACACGATTCATAGTGTTAAATGAGAGCTTAGGGTAGCCTAAACCCCTATCCTAAGTTTTGAGTGTAAGCTCTATTACTTTTCTCATTTTATATTGCAAAATTATGAATATGTGATATGGATTGAGTAGTGTAATGTGTTCATGTGTTATGTGTCATATGTTGTGTTAAATCTTGTGAACTATATCAATTATGAGGATGTAAACTTTCCAAGTAAATGTTATGATGTTGTGTTTATAATGCACATGTGGAGTGAAAGTGTGCAAAAAATGGTAAGTAAAAAGTGTGTAATTATGGATATTTTGGCCTTATGATCTTTTGAGACCATTAGATATAGTTGGCATGCCTTAGGATTATGTGAGTAGTCAGCCTTTTGTTGTGATTTTGGAGCACTAAGGCCCAGGAAAACTTGGAAAGATAAGGGAATGTGAGCTAAGCTCCATTCATTGAGATATGTTGGTGTGTTGGAGAGTGTTAGCTTGATGCTAAACTTATGGGATATAATCGACTCCTCGAGTCATTGGTGTGCTGGGGATCTGTGTATCCAATGTGTGGTGATAGAGCCCACTTTTATGCTTCATGGTCTCAAGTTGCCAATTTACGAGTAATGAATAGTGTGAGAAATGTGATGCATGTATAAGTATGTGAGTATAATGTTAGATGTATTAGTAAATGATGCATAAATATGTAAATTTGGCACTATAGTTAAACATTGTTAAGAATGTGGCTCTTGTGGTTTTCCTTTAACGTATGATATTTTGTGTATTTGAGGTAACTCAGTGCATTCATTGAGCTTGTTAAGTTCACACACTCCTTTCTAAATCATTACAGATAATTAGCATTTCTGGTGTGAGCGGTGTGGTTCCAAGGGAATGATCCAAGTTAGGCTTTCTAAACAAAATAGGTGATATTATTATTCTTTGCACTGTTGAAATAAAGGCAATCTGGTTAGAGATATGTTTATCATATTCTTTTTCAAGGTTTACTATGAATTTAGACTCTTAGGATTTGATGGATGTTTGTTTCTATCTTATTGGTTCTATTTTGGCTTGAATAATTGAAGTATTGATGGTGCTTTGAACTACAAGTATGGTCATTTTGATGTTGAATAATGAGGTTGTTGATGCCTATTGGATAGGAAGATTTTTAAATATGAATTTTGGCCCTGTTTTGTAGTATTTTTTATGTTTTGTGCAAAGGTATCGATATTTCGGCATAAGTATCGATATGTCCATGTTATAACAAATGTGTAGGAAAACAGTAGCTTACTATGGTATCGATACCCTTTCACGAGTATCAATACATGGGGTAAAAAAGGTATCGGTTTTTCTAATGGTATCACTTTTTTGATCACTTTTTCTTTGTATCGATAATTTGTTTGGTTCTCATAATTTCCAAAGAAACAAAATGTTAAAAAGGTATCAGTTTCCCTAATGGTATCAATACCTATCTCCATAAATATTGATACCTGTGATTGGTTATCAATACCTATGTGATTGTCTTTAGAAATTTTTTAAATGGTTCCTAAACACGTTTTTAATTGTTCGTAATGCCGATTAATGGTTGTTAATTTGTTTTTAATGTTGCCTAAGGTAATTTATATTCAATACTCCTATAAATGTTTGAATGTGACAATTGTTGTATTAATTGAGACTATGTAAATATGTATTAGTTTCAATGTTTGATGTAGCGTCCTATTATTCAGGCTCAGCGACCGGGCTGAGTATAGGGTGTTACATTTAGTGGTATAGGATGTTACATTTATTGGTATAAGAGCTTTAGATCCTTTAAAACTTAGACCAAGTTATTGATGTACGGACTGGGGTTACGTAACCCATGTATCTAGTGATCCAAGTGGTTAGATTAAGATATACCTATTTGAAATAGCATAAATTTGTTTGAAATTGGGGTAGGATTGGGAATGCATTGCCTTTATTTAAATGTTTTCTTGGAGGAACTTGGCTTGGATCATCTCCTTGCCACTCACACATTTGGTTTTGTTTGTGTATGTTAAATTAGATTCGATATGCCTCGTAGACATGTGAATGTGAATGTGAACACTTAAGAGGATGTGCATCCTCTGCACCTCTTCTGTCACCGTATAGACTGAATATACTTGATAAGGGTGGTGGCCCTTTGATAGAAGCTATGATTGGGGCATTTTCGAGGATTGCTGGTGCTAACCCTACTCTTGCACCTGCCAATCCTGCACCTATTAATCGAGGGTTTCCACTTGAACATCTGCGGGCATTGGGTGGTAAAAAGTTTATTAGAGAGAAAAGGATTGATCCGGCCATAGCAGAATACTGGCTTGAATTGTAACACCCCAAACCCGGCCCAGACGTTATGGCCAAATTTGACGTGCCACATCGGAGTTGAAAACCCACGTTCCGTTTTTAGTGTTTTAAAACCATATATTTTGTTGAGTTAACAAAGTGTATGGAAGTGGGCACCGTGTAGGTATCCGAGATAGAGGAGGCGAGCCATGAAGGTCGCTAAGTACCAAGCTCTTTAATTGGATCCAATCCTAGACATGCCCACAACCATAGCCACACATTGTCATATCGAGTTTAAATTTGTTTAAGTGGACGTCTTTGATAAATCGATTAATCGTGGTGTTGAGATATTTTGAAAACAAGTATCATTTTGAAAACACGTCCTAAGTCTAGCCCATTTGAACAATTATCAACCAGGTTTGAAGTTATTAAAAATAAAATAATCCCGAGAAGAAATAAAGGAAAAGTTAAAATGGCCTTATTACAACCCAAAAATAAATAATATTTAAAGGAAATTTAAAGAAAACCAACGCTTATTTAAAAGTCCAAAGACAATCACCGTAGCCATTCTGGATCCCCTCCGGCCCACGTCCCCACATCAAGGCTCACCTGCAAGGTTAAGGAAAGGGGGTGAGTTTGGAAACTCAGTGTGCAACAAGCCCCTTTTAGAGCCCAAAACAATAAGCTGTCTGTTGGGTCTAAGCCCAAATCCAATCTCAAACATATCTTGGGCCATAGCCCTTTTCATATTCATATTTCATAACACCTTTGGTCAAGCCTTTTCAAATTTCATATTCTTGGGCAAGCCTTTACAGAAACGGTATGGCCCATAGGCCCATTTCAATATCACATATAATGTCAATGAAAGAATGCAAACCCATCTGGGAGACTACTCAACCCACCATCCGCTACTCTCCACCCGTACCAACCAACACACCCGTACCAACCAACACACCATGTGGGGATTAACTCGACCCACCCCGCCATAACTCTCCCTTTGGCGGCTTATTTTGCTTTATCATATAACCGAGGCCTAGCCTCTTTTAATAGCAGGGCAAAAGCCCTTTTTATAAGCGGGGCATAAGCCCTTTAATAAGCGGGGCATAAGCCCTTTTGATAAGCGGGGCATAAGCCCTTTTGATAAGCAGGGCATAAGCCCTTTAATAACTGGGGCATAAGCCCTTTTTCACTTCCTCCATTCATATAAAAAACCCAACCCAATGCATTTATGAACATCTCGTGTGCATATCATACATATCATGTGCATATCATACATGTCATGTGCATATCATACATATCATGTGCATATCATACATATCATGTTTATCAAAATCCCATGCATTAAGTTCATATATAAACCCTAGGGGTATAATGGTTATTTTTACCTAGGGGCAAAACGGTCATTTTCATATTATAAGGGTAATCTTGTAATTTTACCAAAAATTAGGGTTTCCATGTTCATTAACGGTTACAAACAATTCATGGGTGCAAACAGTGATTCTGGCCCATTTTTAGCGAAAACGAGTTATTGGGCCAAAAAAACCCCTAATAGGCCCTACTTAGCCGATTCTGTCATCTAGGCCCATTTAGCCTATATTCCATAACGGTTTTAACAGTCTTATCATGCAATTTAACAGATTTCCCATTTTCTACCAAATTTACCCAAATGGGCCCGAAAGCCTATTGGGCCCTAATTCAGCCCCTCGAGGCCCAACTTACCGTGAACGCCAAAATCACGTCCTTACCGTTTCCATTGTTCCCAATCATCATCTCATCGATTCTAACTAACTAGTGAGCGTTCGCTTGCTCACACGTCCTCGAAATGCCAGAATTTCGGCATTTCGGCTTTTCGGCATTTTATCGCTTTAAGCTATGAAAAAGGGTTCGTTACACACCTGATTTGCGATATTCCTTGACGAGATCTCCTATGCGATTTGTCCTATAATCAACCACTTATAGATTAGACCATGTTATTATTAAACCAAATCGAAACTACCTATTATCATCACTTACACATTCGGCCACCATCCACAATGGCCCTTGGGTTCATACCTTTCTTTGAAGTTGATGACTAGCTTTAGTCACTCCGATGATCCAAGCTTTTCACACACTCCTCGATCGGTAGCCTTTAATCCTCACTAGCACCAACAAACCAAATAACACCAAAACCCTTTTAGCCTTAGTCGACGAGAGGGTTTTCACCTTTCTTAAACCACAAGATACAAATGGAAAGAAGGTTGAATACTTACCAAGAGATCTACTCATTGAAGAACGTTCCAAATACCTTCCTACCCCATATCCATTGTGAATCCAACTTAAACGTCGAGAAAATAGATCTAAATATTAATTCCGAATCACTAAAATATGAAGCTTTTGGCTTTTCGTAAAATATTAATCTAAGCTATTTAGAGGTTAGTACACACTGTTATGGGTTGAAGTTGAAACATTTCCAAAATCAATCGCCTCGATAACCACCACATCACTCAAACTTAACTAATCCAATATCAATATATGTAAATCCTAAGCACATCGGTCATACGGAACATAAGGGCATATTCGTCATTTTACCATACGAGGGTATTTTGGTAGTTTTACAAATTGAGGGTATTGCGGTAATTTCACAAACCAAGGGTATTTTAGTAATTTTGTAAATCGAGGTAAAACAAGAATTACGTAAATCAAGGGTAAAATAGTAATTCTATAAATCGAGGTAAAATAGTAATTCTATAAATTGAGGTAAAATGGTAATTCTGTAAATCGAGGGTAAAACGATAATTATGTAAATCGGGGGTAAAATGGTAATTATGTAAATTAGGGGTAAAATGGTAATTCTATAAATCGAGGGTAAAATAGTAATTCTGTAAACTGAGGGTAAAACGGTAATTCTGTAAATCGAGGGTAAAACGATAATTTTACAAATCGAGGATAAAACGGTAATTCTATAAATCGAGGGTAAAACAGTAATTCTATAAATCAAGGGTAAAACAATAATTCTGTAAACTGAGGGTAAAACGGTAATTCTGTAAACTGTGGGTAAAATAGTAATTCTATAAACTGAGGGTAATACGGTAATTCTGTAAATTGATGGTAAAACGGTAATTTTACAAATCGAGGGTAAAACAGTAATTCTATAAACTGAGGGTAAAACGGTAATTCTGTAAATCGGGAGTACTTTGGTAATTTTACAAGTCGAGGGCATTTTAGTAATTGGTAAACTAAAGTATTCTAAACATGGATAACAATACGAATGGGCCTAAAGCCTATTCCCGGCCCAAATGGGCCCACACGCTCGTGTGGCCCTTTTAGCCCAAACCTAGCCACAGATATGCGATTCACCTAGCCTAGTCCAATATTTACTACACAATCAAACAACTTATCCAATTGGGCCGTGAGGCCCATTGGGCCCATATGGCCCCTTTCGGCCCATGGTGGCCCGAAGTAGCCATCCAACAACAAGAGTAGTGATAAATACACACCGATAGGAGACCGGAGTTAATCCACGCTCGAGCACTCTTAGCCGACGCCCAACCCAAACGAGCACGCCATACAAATGAAAGGGATCGACCAAGAAAGGTACATTTACTCTCTTCATGGTTCTCTCTATTTAAAGCCGACAGCATCCACTCTTATATTAGCTTCTTGATGTGGGATCCCTCCAACATTAGAGTTTAAATTCAACACCAACTCTTGCCGCCCCCTGTTAGCAAAATAAATGCTCTTTGCTTGCCATGGGATTCGAACCTATGCCTCCCCTTAAATGCTCCACACGCTACTTGCCACTAAGCCACAAGCCTTTTTGTGTCATATTTTAACACAATAATTTAAAAACCCTCATCCAAGCATCCAGGTTTTTTTTTTCACTTAATACCAAAATTTTTGCTAAAGCCCAAGTTTGAACCCAAGATTTCTCTAACACTTCTCAGGGCCATTAACCACTAAGGCAAACATTTAATTGTTTCATTTCATTGCACAATTAAATACCTATATAAAACCTCTTTACGGACCCATACTCAAGGCACAATACTTCTAGGCCCAAATTCGGGGTGTTACATGAATGTGTTGAAAGGATCCTCGAACAAATTTCCTATTTTGACGAGGAGAAATTAGGGTGCTCCATGTCCTTACTCATCGTACGGCTCATCGTTGGTGGAATATGGTGAAGAGAGGCACTACAATAGACTGATTAACTTGGGATTTTTTTCTCGAGGTATTTAAAGGAAATTTATGTGTGAGTAGTACATGGAAGCCCATAAATGTGAGTTTCTTGACCTGGTTCAAGGTAATTTGTCTGTGGCTTAGGACGAGTCGGAGTCCATGCGACTTAATTAGTATGCTCTTGAGATGGTTCTTATTGAAAAGGACTAATACAAGAGGTTTCATTTTGGCCTTAATCACAAGATCCGAGTTTAACTTGTGGCTCAAAGTACTGAGCTTTTTGATAAGTTGGTTGAAAAAGCCAAAGATTTTCAAGAAACTTTGGCTGAGTTGCCACATTTTATGGTGATTGAATCGAGAAAGAGAGCTTCTGATGGTGCATCTAGGAGACCACCTAAGAGAGGGCGTGATACTTAGAGTTCTGGTAGAGGAGCTAGACGTGGGTTTCGACCAAGTCAATCTATGTAGTAAGCAGTGTTATGGTTAGTTCTGGTGGATCATCGGGTGGTTCTGGATGGCCGCTGAGTGTGCATTGTGAATGTTGGCATCCTGAAAAGTGTCGTAAACTAACAGGTGGATGTTTTAAGTGTGTCTTTAAGAAACATTTGCTGAGACATTGTCCAAACAGAGTTTAAGTTTCAAAGACCTAAAGTTCTGTAGCAACGTTTGCACCTGTTAGAGGTCAGGGCCGCGGTAGAGGTAATGGGAGACTGGTTGGGTAGTGAGTCATTGTTCCTACTGTTGCTACTCAAGTTGAGTCTAGAGGGCTAGCTCGAGTTTATGCTGTTGGAGAGCCACAAGATCAGGATTCGACCAGTGTCATCGTAGGTACTTTCACTTTTTAGTTGATTCCATTATCATCTTTGTTTATTTGATTCTAGCTCTACACATTCGTACAATTTGAGTGAATTGGCTTGTAAGTTAAGGACTTCTGTCGAGACTATTAGTTTGGGTATGACTGTTATTAGCTCTTTCGGTGATAGTGTTGTGGTGAATCGAGTATACCATAAGTGTCCCCTTATGATTCAAGGGCACGTCTTTTCTATAGACCTTATAGAATTGCCTTTTTATGGTTTTTGATGTAAACCTTTGTATAGACTAGTTAACTGAGCATAAGGCTAAGGTGGATTTTGAAATGAAGCAAATTACCTTGTGTAATAGCGATGGTGTAACACCCCAAACCTGGCCCAGACGTTACGGCCGAATCCAGCGTGTCGCGTTGAAGCGTTACTGAAAAACTCATGTTCTATCTAAAATCTTTCTTAGCGTTTAGAGAGTATTTTCATTATAGGTTAAAGTGAATGGAAGCTGAACACCAGGTAGGAAACCAGAAAAGTTGAGGTGAGTCAATCAGACTGCTTAAGTACCAAGCTCCCTTCGGATCCAATCCTAGACATGCACACCTCCATTGCCACACCTTAACTTAGTGTATGTTCTTAGGAAACCAATTCAATTAAGTCTAGTTTAAGGAAAAATGATTAATTTTGGAAAACGTTTTCATTGCAGAAGTTTTGCTTTGTTGTCGTGATATTTTAAAATCAATTACTATTTTTGAAAATGCGCCCTAAAACTAATCAGTTTCAGCGATTAAGATAATATCATACCTATTCTAGTAAAACATATTAAAACCATTTAAATAATTAAAGCAACCTTATTACAACTTAAAACCCAAATCATAAAAGTAAATGAAAACTAATTAAATTATAAGAAAAAAATCAAGTTTGCAGTACTTGTGGCCACTCCAAATCCCTCACAGCTCCAAGTCCACTATGGTTGGGGGTGACCTGCATGGATAAAATTAAGGGGTGCGTTTGGGGAAACTCAGTGTGTAAATTAACCCAAACATAGTCCAGATCAGTTCAAACCACAGAAACAGATTATGTTGGGCCTTAGCCCTATACAGAATTCAGGATGAAGCCCATAGGCCCATAACAGAAACAGAACAGATATATCAAGCATGCAGAAAACCCAACCCATATCCATCCGTATACACCCCCGTGCCAACCTTACACCATGTGGGGAGACTACTCAACCCACCCATCTGTCTAAACGTCACAAGTATGCAGCATGACTGCCAGAACAGATATTGTGACAGAGTCACCATATACAGATAATTGTGGCAAGGCCACCAGAAACAGATATTTGTGGTAGAGCCACCAGAAATAGATATTTGTGGCAGAGCCACCAGAAACAGATATTTATGGCAGAGCCACCAGAACGCTTCCTCCATCATTATAACCCATATCCCATGCAACAGATATACATGTCATGGCATACAACAAACAGAATCAGAATATCATGCATTTCAGTCAAAATCAACCCTAGGGGTATAATGGTTATTTTCATACTCAGGGTATTTTAGTAAATTTACCTATTTTAGGGTTTACATGCACATTTCCACCATTCACGTACTAACAGAAACACTTACCGAGTGTTCTTACCGAATTGGGCCCATTGGCCCATTTACCCGTTTTCGGCCCATTAAGCCAAAATATACTGAAGTGCATGAAATTGCGTACTCTGCAATCATATCACTTGAGATTACCAGGATTAACAATCAAACCATCTCACGAGCGCTCGCACGCTCACAAGTCCACAAAATACTGGCTTTTTAGCATTTCGACTTTTCGGCTTTTGCCGATGTAGTCTATGAGTGAGTGTCGTTTACACACCTGTTCTGTAACGATACGTTGGCGAGATCTACATACAAGTTGCCTACAATCGAGTTAGTAAAACGTCAGTCTAAACATCAAAAGCAAGCTACGTACTACACCCCTTACCATATTCGGCCAATAATGCCTTAAACCCCAAAGTTCTTACCTTTCTGTTGAAATATGGGTTAGATCTAGATGTCCAAACGAGTTAACCTTCAAGCCCTTCGCTGTATGCCCCCTTGTCCATGCTAGCGCATACAAAGCCAAAAGAAAGAGGCAAAAATGCCCTTAGTCCCAACGTTAGTCACCCTTAAGGGGTTTCGGCTTTTTTTTAAACCATGAATAACTAACGAAAGTGATTCGAATACTTACCAATCATTGTTCTGCCCAAGATAGTGTTCTTATCTATGATTCTAATCCCGATCTACCGTAGTCAGAAGAGACAGGTTCAAATAGCCAAAGATTCGACTTCCTACACCGCAGATATGAAGGTTTTCGGCTTTTGAAAGAAAAAGGGAAAAGGGGTTCGGCTATAGCAGGATTCGGCTTTTGAAAAATAATGAAGAAAGCAAAATAAGGGAAGAGACAGAAAGAGAAAGGTATGAGTTCGGCTATGGAGAAAAGAAAAGATGAAAGAAAAGAAAAGATGAGAAGGGAAGTAGTATTCGGTTATGGAGAAATGGCACAGTGAGGGCTTCCAAGTTTGGCTATGGGGGGAAAAAGAGACAGATGATCGAAAGAAAGGGAAGAAGATACAAGAATTCGATTCTTGAAGAGGAGGAGTCGGTACAGGTGTAGGGTGTAAATTCGGCTTCTAGCAAAATAACAAAAACAATTCGGCAGCCACCCATCCAAAAGCCGAAATTCCTAACACTAAATGACCTAGCCGAATTTCCTATGCTAAAGACCCTTGGCCGGCCAACTCTTGCTCCTTGATTAGCTCCTAAATTTCCTCCCTTATCTTATCCTTACTCAATCCCCTTACCAGCTTAAACTCTCCCTAACAGAGTTCCCCCTTGAGTTCCATCAAATCCCCTTTTTGTTGATAAAAATAAATACCCTATTTGCTTACCTTGTGGCTCGAACCTTAGCTCCCCCTAAACATCTACATGCCATTCCCCCTATACCTTATGTGGCGTCACATGCCAATTTACCACAGGTCCCTTGTGCCCTATTTTAGCATCTTTAATTTAAAAGCCCTCAACGCCAGTACTCTCTCTTTCGAAAAATTGGGAATTCAAAAATGGCCTCGAATTGGATTTACTCTTGGGCCTTTTAAAGGCCCACTAACATACTCAGACCTACAATAGACAGTTAAAACACAGAATTTCTAAAATTCATTGAAAACCAAAGAAATCCCAAAAATCCCAAAAATTAGGGCGTTACAACTCTACCCTCCTTAAAGAAATTTCGTCCTTGAAATTTTACCTGATTCAAACAAATGAGGGTATTGTTGTCGCATCGCTTTTTCTGGCTCCCACGTGGCTTCCTCTTTGCCATGATTACACCAAAGCACTTTTACCAAGGGAACTGACTTCCTTCTTAGAACCTTAACATCACGATCTAGTATCTGCACAGGCTCTTCCTCGAAAGTCAAATTTAGCCACACCTCAATCTCTGCAACCGGCACGACATGAGTAGGGTCAGAACGATATCGCCTTAGCATTGAGACGTGAAAAATGTTGTGAATCCTGTCTAACTCCGGAGGTAATTCCAATTGATAAGCCATTGGACCTACTCACTTAAGAACTTGATAAGGCCCGATGAATCGCGGACTCAACTTGCCCTTATTACCAAACCTTAATATCTTCTTCCAAGGAGAAACCTTTAAGAAGACCATATCACCTACTGAGTACTCAATCTCCTTACGCTTCAAATCCGCATACGATTTTTGCCTATCAGATGCTTCCTTTAATCGATCTCTAATTATCCTGACCTTATCTTCAGTATCTGCTACCAACTCAGGTCCAAGAACCTGTCGTTCTCCCAACTCAGTCCAACAACTAGGTGTATGACATTTACATCCATACAACGCTTCATATGGTGCCATTCGGATACTCGCCTGATAACTGTTGTTATACACAAACTCTACCAATGGCAAGTAATCTTCCCAACTACCCCGGAAGTTGATAACGCAACCCCTCAACATGTCTTCCAAAATCTGAATAACCCTTTCCGACTGACCATCCGTCTGCGAATGAAAAGCCATGCTAAAGTTTAGTCGCGTTCCCAATGCCTCATGTAACTTTTGCCAGAACCAAGATGTGAACCTAGGATCTCGATTAGGAATAATCGATACTGGCACTCCATGAAGTCGTACAATCTCCGCCACGTACAATTTGGCTAACTTCTAAAGTGAATAATCAGTGCGGACAGGTATGAAATGAGCAGACTTGGTCAACCTATCCAGAACACCCAAATCGAGTCCTTCTTCGTCGGTGTCAAGGGTAGCCCACTCACAAAGTCCATGGTTACCCTCTCCCACTTCCAAAGTGGTATCTTTACTGGCTGTAAAAGTCCGGAAGGTAGTTGATGCTCAGCTTTCACCTGCTGGCATGTCAGGCATCTCCCAACAAGCTCCGTTACTTCTCACTTCAGTCGAGGCCACCAATACAATTCTCGCAAGTCGTAGTACAAATTATTTCCTCCAGGATGTATAGCACAAAGTCCTTCATGAGCTTCTTTCAGAATTGACTGCCTTAAGTCAGAGTCCTTTGGAACGTAAATTCTCCCTCGGAAACACAGAACTCCTTCACTATTCAACCCAAACTCAGAAGTTTCCCTTTTCTCAACTTGCTGGAACCTACCAACCAAAGACTCATCCTTCAACTGCCTTTCCTTAATTTGATCCACCCAGGTTGGCCTTACTTGCAATTCAGCTAACAGACTGCTATCATCATACAGACTCAAACGAGCGAGGATTGCTCTCAGATCAGATATAGCTCTATGGCTTAGAGCATCGACTACCACATTAGCCTTTCCTGGGTGATACTCAATCGAACAATCATAGTCCTTCAGCAATTCTATCCACCTTCGCTGCCTCAGATTCAACTCCTTCTAAGTTAGCAGGTACTTGAGACTCTTATGATCCGTGTATATGACACACTTTTTTTCGTACAGGTAGTGTCTCCAAATCTTAAGTGCAAAGATTACTACTGCCAATTCTAAATCATGAGTAGGATAGTTCACTTCGTAAGGCTTAAGCTGTCGCAATGCATAAGCAACCACCTTACCCTCTTGCATCAACACATAGCCCAAACCCACATGTGATGTGTCACTATACACGGTAAAATCCTTCCTAGACTCCGACTGAATCAAAACAGGTGCCTTGGTCAGAACTTCCTTCAACTTCTCAAAAGCTTCCTGTTGCTTTTCGGTCCAAACAAATGGTGCTCCTTTCCTTATAAGCTTTGTCAATGGTACTGCCAACACAGAAAAACCTTCCACAAACCTTCTATAGTGCCCTACCAAACCCAGGAAACTCTGAATTTTCGACACCGACCTAGGTGGCTTCCACTCCATAATTGCTTCAATCTTTCGAGGGTCCATCTTGATCCCCTCAGCAGAGACAATATGACCTAAGAAGGTTACCTCCCTCAACCAGAATTCACATTTACTAAATTTTGCATAAAGTTCTCTCTCCCTCAAAACTTACAGCACAATGCGGAGATGTTCATCATGTTTCTTTTCAGTTTCAGAATACACCAGAATATCGTCAATAAAAACGACTACAAATTGGTCCAACAATGGTTGGAATGCCAGATTCATCAGATCCACAAATGCTGTAGGAGCGTTCGTCAACCCAAATGGCATAACCAAAAACTCGTAATGACCATACCGAGTCCTGAATGCCGTCTTATGAACATCCACCTCCTTGACCCTTAATTGAAGATATCTAGATCGAAGATCAATCTTGGAACTGAAGCTCCTCTAAGTTGGTCAAACAAGTCATCGATTCTTGGCAAAGGGTACTTATTCTCAATCGTTAGTTTGTTCAATTACCGATAATCGATGCACATCCGCATCGTCCCATCTTTCTTCTTCACAAACAACAACGGTGCCATTACAGGTAGCAAGTCAATTCCAAACTCGACTTCTTAGTTTGGAGGCAACCCTAGAAGTTCTTCTGGAAAAACATCTTGGAATTCCTTAACGGTTCTGACTTTATCCACCGTCAAACCTCTAGTCTCTGATTGATTTATAAATGCCAAATACGCCTCACAGCCTTTACGAATCCACTTCTCGGCTCTCAATGCCGACACCATATTGGACAAACAATCCCTTCGTTCACCTATCATCATAACCTCCTCACCCTTCACGGTTTTTAACACCATTCGCTTAGCTGCACAGTCCAAAGTCGCCCTATGCTTAACCAGCCAATCCATCCCCAGGATGAGATTGAATTCTCTGAACAGTAATTCCATCAAGTCTCCAGCAAATATCCTACCTTGAGTTTCTAGAGGTACGTCCTTATATAGTTTTTCTACCCTAACCGAGTGACCCAAAGGACTTAGTATTGATACCCCACTTACAGTCTCCTCAGAGTGCACACCCAGGGACCCAGATATGGCACATGCAACATACGAATGAGTAGATCTAATATCTATCAAAGTAGTGTACGTCATGCTAGAAATAAAAAACGTACCAGTTATGACGTCGGGTGCATCACCCTCCTCTCGACGATGAGCTGCATACACCAACACCAGCTGTCGAGCCTTAGCATTTCTGGCACCTTTGCCAGGTGCTCCTCGTCCCCCCGACCATTTCCATTACCGCCCCTACCTTGACCATGTCCTCTCGGTGGTTGTGGTCCACCTCTCACTGGTTGGGCAACCCTCCATTCCACAACCTGAACCTGATCTATTTTCTGAGGACAGTCCTTGACTTTATGCTCCATAGACCCACACCGGAAACAAGCACCAGAGCGCTTCCTACACGCCCAGATGTACCTTACCATAGTCCCTACAAACCTGTGGTCTAACAACATTCATCGGAACTGCTCGAACTGGCTCTTCTACTCTTGCCCTTTTAGCACTCCTAATTGTACCATCCAAGGGTCTTGAATCCCTCCAGAAACGGTTCCAATCCTTTTCATGATTCTATTTTTCGGTACACTTTACCTCCTCTGCTATCTTAGCATTTTCCACCAAGGCAGTAAAGTCACGCTCCCTCTACGGAGCAATTAGCACCCTCAGTTCATCTCTAAGACCATCCTCGAAGCGCACACTATGTTCATACTCAGTAGCGACTATCCCAACGGCATACCGGCTCAGCCTCAAAAACTCAGCCTTGTACTCAGCAACTGTCTTACCTCCTTGAACCAGATTCAGGAATTCTTTCCTGCAGGAGTCCACATAACTCGCCCCAACATACTTTCCCTTGAAGACCATCTTAAACAGCTCCCAAGTCACCCTGTCAGTAGGGGTCCCATCTCTCACAGTAAGCCACCACTAATAAGCCTCATCCTGTAGTAATGAGATGGCTCCCTTTAGCTTCTGCTCTACAGAGTAGTCCAAATCATCCATAATCCGTTCCGTGGCCTCCAACCAATATTCCGCCACATTCGGGGCTACACTAGATACACCCCTAAAGATCACTGCTCCGTTAGCGTGGAGTTGCTCAGAAGTAGATCCTCGAACTCCATTACCCGTGCTTGCCCCGGCAACCCTTTCCAGAACACGAAGCATTGCCTGTGATAGGGTGTCATCCCTTGTACCTCGATCATGAGATTCCACTTCCGTTGCCAGTGGTACCAGTGCATTTGCCGCCGGCATATGCCCTGAAGACGAAGATCCAGCCCGTGTACTACCTCGGCCATGTCCACGGCCCCTTCCACATGTTGCCCTCGTACTCATGTCGTATTATCTGATTACGAATTTTATGCATCCATTAAATATTTCAGTGTTTATTATAGATGTTTTATGAATAGAAAGTAATTTAGGATGTGTTTTTTTTTCGCGGAAATGCAACCTAGCTACAGTCTTTAGTCCACTTATCAAAAGTTCCTACAGTTCACATATCATCCTAACTAGAGTATCATAGGGTTTCAGTACAGGTATATAGCTGACAATTCAGGAATATTCAAAAAAAATTCAGAGTAATACTTACAGACTTGGGCCGGAGATTCGGTGTGCTACCTCTTTGGTTGTCAAATTTCAAAAACCCAGAAAAACTTAAACTATTTTCAGTTTAAACCTTAAAACATGTACACCTTGTAAAATTTCTTTGAAAAGAACTTTTCAAAACCATTTCCAAAAATACGCTTCTTGGGCCTAAGTTTTTCAAAAAGCTTTTCGGACCCGATCCACAGCCGAGTTGTTGCAACCAGGCACTGATACCACTAAATGTAACACCCCAAACCCGGCCCAAACATTACGGCCGAATCCAGGGTGTCACGTTGAAGCGTTACTGAAAAACTCATGTTTTATCTAAAATCTTTCTTAGCGTTTAGAGAGTATTTTCGTTATAGGTTAAAGTGAATGGATGCTGGGCACTAGGTAGGAAACTGGAAAAGAGGAGGTGAGTCCATCGGACTGCTTAAGTACCCAACTCCCTTTGGATCCAATCTTAGACATGCACACCTTCATTGCCACACCTTAACTTAGTGTATGTTCTTAGGAAACCAATTCAATTAAGTCCAGTTTAAGGAAAAATGATTAATTTTGGAAAACATTTTCGTTGCGGAAGTTTTGCTTTGTTATCGTGATATTTTAAAATCAATTACTATTTTTGAAAATGCGCCCTAAAACTAATCAGTTTCAACGATTAAGATAATATCATACCTATTCTAGTAAAACATATTAAAACCATTTAAATAATTAAAGCGGCCTTATTACAACTTAAAACCCAAATCATAAAAGTAAATGAAAACTAATTAAATTATAAGAAGAAAATCAAGTTTGCATTACGTGTGGCCACTCCGAATCCCTCATAGCTCCAAGTCCATTATGGTTGGGGGTTACTTGCATGGATAAAATTAAGGGGTGAGTTTGGGGAAACTCAGTGTATAAATTAAACCAACCATAGTCCAGATCAGTTCAAACCACAGAAACAGATTATGTTGGGCCTTAGCCTTATACAGAATTCAGGATGAAGCCTATAGGCCCATAACAGAAACAGAATAGATATATCAAGCATGCAGAAAACCCAACCCATATCCATCCGTATACATCCCCGTGCCAACCTTACACCACGTGGGGAGACTACTCGACCCACCCATCCGTCTACACGTCACAAGTATGCAGCATGACTGCTAGGACAGATATTGTGACAGAATCACCAGATACAGATAATTATGGCAGGGCCACCAAAAACAGATATTTGTGGCAGAGCCACCAGAAACAAATATTTGTGGTAGAGCCACCACAAACAGATATTTGTGGCAGAGCCACTAGAACGCTTCCTCCATCATTATAACCCATATCCCATGCAACAGACATACATGTCATGGCATACAACAAACAGAATCAGAATAGCATGCATTTCAGTCAAAATCAACCCTAGGGGTATAATGGTCATTTTCATACTCAGGGTATTTTAGTAAATTTACCTATTTTAGGGTTTACATGCACATTTCCACCATTCACGTACTAACAGAAACACTTATCGAGTGTTCTTACCGAATTAGGCCCGTTGGCCCATTTACCCGTTTTCGGCCCATTAAGCCCAAATATACCGAAGTGCACGAAATTGCGCACTCTACAATCATATCACTTGAGATTACCAGGATTAACAACCAAACCATCTCACGAGCGCTCGCATGCTTGCAAGTCCAAAAAATACCAGCTTTTCGGCATTTTGGCTTTTCGGCTTTTGTCAATCTAGTCTATGAGTGAGTGTTGTTTACACACCTATTCTGTAACGATATGTTGGCGAGATCCACACATGAGTTTCCTACAATTGAGTTACTAAAATGTCAGTCTAAACATCAAGAGCAAGCTACACACTAGACCCCTTACCATATTCGGCCAACAATGCCTTAAACCCCAAAGTTCTTACCTTTCTGCCGAAATATGGGTTAGATCTAGATGTCCAACCGAGTTAACCTTCAAGCCCTTCACTGTACACCCCCTTTTCCATGCTAGCGCATACAAAGCCGAAAGAAAGAGGCAAAAATGCCCTTAGTCCCAACGTTAGTCACCCTTAAAGGGTTTCGGCTTTTTCTTAAACCATGAATAACTAACAAAAGTGATTCAAATACTTACCAATCGTTATTCTACCAAAGAGAGTGTTCTTATCTATGATTCTAATCCTGATCTACCATAGTCATAAGAGACAGGTTCAAATAGCCAAAGATTCGGCTTCCTATATCGCAAATATGAAGGTTTTCGACTTTTGAAAGAAAAAGGGAAAAGGGGTTCAGCTATAGAAGCTTTTGAAAAATAATGAAGAAAGGAAAATAAGGGAAGAGACAGAAAGAGAAGGGTATGAGTTCGGCTATGGAGAAAAGAAAAGATGAAAGAAAAGAAAAGATGAGAAGGGAAGTAGTATTCAGTTATGGGGAAACGGCACAGTGAGGGCTTCCAAGTTCTGCTATGGGGGGAAAAAGGATACAGATGACCAAAAGAAAGGGAAGAAGATACAAGAATTTGGTTCTTGAAGAGGAGGAGTTGGCACAGGTGTAGGGTGTAAGTTCGGCTTCTAGCAAAAGAACAAAAGGATTCGGTAGCCACCCATCCAAAAGCCGAAATTCCTAACACTAAATGACCTAGCCAAATTTCCTATGCTAAAGACCCTTGGCTGGCCAACTCTTGCTCCTTGATCAGCTCCTAAATTTCCTCCCTTATCTTATCCTTACTCAATCCCCTTGCCAGCTTAAACTCTCTCTAATAGGGTTCTCCCCTGAGTTCCATCGCATCCCTTTTTTGTTCATAAAAATAAATACCCTATTTGCTTACCTTGTGGCTCGAACCTTGGCTCCCCCTAAACATCTACACGCCATTCCCCCTATACCTTATGTGGCTTCACATGCCAATTTACCATAGGTACCTTGTGCCCTATTTTACCATCTTTAATTTAAAAGCCCTCAACGCCAGTACTCTTGCTTTCTAAAAATTGGGAATTCAGAAATGGCCTCGAATTGGATTTACTATTGGGCCTTTTAAAGGCCCACTAACATACTCAGACCTACAATAGACAGTTAAAACACAAAATTTCTAAAATTCATTGAAAACCACAAAAATCCCGAAAATTGGGGCGTTACAGATGGATTGGAAATTATAGTTGTCGGAGAGAGACTTGAATTTTTGTCTAATGTGTTTTCGGCTATCAAGGCTGAAGAATTAATGAATAAAGGTTGTGATGCCTATTTGGCTTAAGTGATGAACTCAGTTAGCAGGAAATTTAGAGTTCGAGATATTCGTACCTTTAAGGATTTTCTTGACGTATTTCTTGTAAAATTGTCTGGTTTGCCATGTGACATCCCTAAAGTGACACTAGTCGGAAAGCGGTTTCGGGACCGCTAAACCGAGTCACTAAATCATTTGAGTATGATAGTTACTGTCTAAATATGTGAAAATGCATGTGTGAATTTTTAATTCTTTGATTTAGTTAATTTGAATGTGAATTGAAAGAAAAGGGACTCATGTGAAAGGATTCAATTATATGTGGCTAATTTTAAGAGGTTAATAAAGGAATGAAGTAAAATAAATGGAGTTGCATGTCAAATAATCCATTTGACAAGGATAGTGGCCGGCCATGACAAAATTATGGGCAAGGAAACATGTTTCCAACATGTTATGTTAGTGGGGTATGTAGAAAACAATAGAATAAAAGCTAGTAATAAAGAAAGGGAAAAAAAGGAAAATGATGATAGCAAAAAAAAAGTGTGTGGATGCCTCCCCCAATTTGCCGTGAAGTGAACAAAGAAAAGAAAAAAAAGTGTTCATCTTTGAACATGCTTGGCCGAATTGAAGAAGAAAGCAAGAGAAGGTTTGGTCACCCTTGAGCTTGAATTAAGGTAAGTGAGTTCATGTTGGTTCTTGAAAGGTTAGCATACTTTAAGCTAGCTACTAAAATTTCCTACTTAGCCATGTCAAAATCTTGGTTGTGTGGTAATATTGGGTAATCGGCCATGGAAGAAATTGAGGAAAAGGATTGTTGTCTTTGTGTTGTAATGAGTATTTGTGGATTGGTGAAGTTTGAGTTAGTTAAGTGTTCATGTAGATGGTTTGGGTGATAGGAAAAAATCGGCTTGTGTGTGTATGGATAGTTGCCGAATGTGTGTATAGTCAAAGAAGAAATCCTTAAAGTGTCTAGTTAATTGATGTTAGGTAAATGGTGTGTGTAAATTATTTAAAATAAAATAATTGTATGAGTATTAAGGATGGTACATGAATTGGCCTTAGAAGAAATTTTAGTATAATATGCTTGGATGTTAATAGGTTATTGCTTTAATGACCGGGTGTGTCAAGGGATAATGCATGGACTAATTGATTAATATGTGTTAAGGGAAGGTGAATAAATGTCTATTTGATAAGCTATATATATATTGGCTATGAAGGCTGAAGGTTAAGTCATAGAGATTTTGGTGATATTCATATTCGGTCATAAGGGTTATATGTGTAACTTGGCTATGTGGGTTACGAGTTAAGGTAAATTGCTTATTTGATATGGGTATTCGCCATAAGCTAGCATGATGGGACTTTAATAAGATAAATTTGTTTGAATTAGCCCAAGAGCTTAGAGGATCGAAGTTGGACAAGGGAAAGAAAAAGTAATTGAATAGCCGTTGAAGACATTCGACAACATCCGAGGTAAGTCATTAAGCATATATTTGGTATTGATTTAAATGATCATAATATATATGCAATTGTGTTTAATGAATTGATGTGTAAATGGAAATGTATGTGTATGGAATGATGCCATCGTTGAATGTATAAAGGTGGTAAATTGCATAAAGTATTGGTCTCGGCACTAAGTGTGCGGGTATAAATGGACACGGTGACAATATTGGCACTAAGTGTGCGGGTATAAATGGACACGGTGACAAGATTGGCACTACGTGTGCGGGTTTAAAATTGTACAGCACTAAGTGTGCGAATTTGATTATATAGCACTATGTGTGCGAGCTGATTTTATAGCACTAAGTGTGCGGATTCACTATATGCTCTTGCATTACAATTGGCACCGAGTGTGCGACATTATCGAGTTAATCCCGGACAGCGGATCGGGTAAGTACCTTGAGCTCATGACGAATAGGCAATATGTTCATGCTCGGGGTTGAGCTTGGTAAGCTTTAAATCTATGTGATGATTGCAATTGTGTGATTGTGGTGAAAATGAGTTAGTGTGTGAAAATGCCTCAAATATCTTATTGTGTAGAATATGAAATGTGGATGTATGACTTGGTATGAGATTGAACCGAAAGGTCCGAGGAATTATGGTATAGTTTCGGTATGGATGAGTACCTAGCCTCGTTTATTGTTTCATGTTGTGATAACTTTATTAATGGATGGTGGTTGAATGCTTATGACTTACTGAGTTATAAACTCACTCGGTGTTTTCTTGTCACCCCTTTTAGGTCTCTTGGACTCGTATTGTTTTTGCGTGCTCGGAACCGTCGTTGAAGTCATCACACCGGCTGGAAATCTTTTGGTATTGTCTTCGCAGTTGAACTAGGAGAACATTTGGCATGTATAGGCTATTATGTTTTGTTGAATTATGGGTTGTAAACTTTAAGCCATGTGAAAATGGCCTATGTGGTCGTTGAGTGGGATGCTAGAACCTATACCCACGAGTCTTAGAAACTTTAATTTTGATAAGGTGGCCATAATTTGTGTCATGTATGATGGATGATTAGTAAGGTCAAGGAAAGATTCATGAAATTGGCATAGTCTACTGCAGTAACTGTTGCGGACAGCAGCAGTGATATGAGATTGAAAAATCACTAAAAATAGTAGAAGTAGAATTAAATAGTGAATAAATTATGAAATTGAACCTTGATGAATCTATTTTCATATGGACGAAACGAAACGACCATATGAGCAGTATACTGAGAGATATTAAAGTTCTCGTGAGACAGGGCCAGAACGGTTTCTGGATCCCCTGTCTCGACTTTGAAAATTTACTATAAATTATCCAGAAATAATTAGAAGTCATTCCTTATATGTGAAGATTCCATTTTGAGTCTAGTTTCATTAGAAACAAACGGAACCAGTATTAAAGCCCTGTACAGAGAGATATTCAAGTTGTAACGCGCGAAGGTCAGTGTAGTCGACCCCTGTAACATGGGTGACTTTAACTAATAAACTGTACCAATTGGCCTGACCAAAAATTCTAGAAATAAATCCATGGATGGATATATGAGTATAGTTTCAGGGAAAATTTACGGAATTGGTTTTCGAGTTCTGGAACTCGAGATATGATTTTTAAGGTAACAGTGACGCAGTTAGCTAGCCTGCCTGAAACAAAAATTTCATAATTTCCAAGAGGGAAATAAGGGAAGTAAGCCCGGTAACACCTCGTGGTCGAATCCGGTGACGGTCACGGGTTTGGGTGTTACATGCCACCAGATCGTGAAGTAGAGTTTGGTATTGAGATCTTTCTTTGTATTGCACTGGTGTCTATTACGCCCTATCACATGGCACCAAAAGAGCTTAAGGAGTTAAAGATTCAGTTGCAAGAGTTGCTTGATAGAAGGTTCATGTAACAACCCGTTTTTAGTCAAATCAGAACAGTGGTTTTGAGACCACAAATCTGAGGTCAAATTAATTATTTTATTATTATTTTAATGTCTACAGCATGATAGTATGATTGTGTAAAAATTTCGTTAAGAAATTTTATCGTTTGAGCGCTCAATTTGATAAAAAAGACTAAATCGCCTAAAGTTCAAAAGTAGTGTTCTAATAGCTAAAGTGTCTAATAGCTATGCAACCTTAAAGTGGAGGTCCTTAAGTGGTAATTAGACCATTTTTAATATGAGTGGACAAAGATCGACATCTTTTTAATGGTTTTAAAGGTTAATGTATAAGATTAATTAAGTAATTAAATAATTAAATGATAAATTAATAAAACAAAAGGCCATTTATTTCATACAGCATCTTCCTAGTGAAAATTAAGGTTGAAAAAGCCATTGAAATAGCTTGAAGCATTCGACACCTTCTGTAATATCCTTAATTTGGTTCCTAGTCGGAATAGTGGTTTTGTGACCACAAAATTCGAGATAGAAATAATTATTTTATGATTATTTTAAGGTCTATGATATGATTGCATGATTGTATGAAAATTTCGTGAAGAAATTTTATGCATAAAGTGCTTAAATTGAAATTAGAGACTAAATCAAATAATTTGCAAAACTTGTATTCTAGAAGTTTCTAGTATGAAATTGTTTTGAAATATTAATTAGGAGGTCTTAAATAGAAATTTTACCAATTTCTAAGTCTATGGACAAAAATTGGACATGGATGGAATTTTGGAAAGTTTAGTAGTAAGGGCATTTTGGTCATTTAGGGTAAAATGAATTAAAATACAAAATTAAAGCCAATTTTGCTCATCTTCAACCCCATGGCGAATATAGCAAGGAGAAACCATGGCTAGGGTTTTCAAGCTTCCAAGCTCGATTGTAAGTCCGTTCTAGCCTCGCTTTTAATGATTTTTACGTTTTTGGAGTCCCTTAGCTCGATTTAGCTTATGCTAGCAATAATTTAACCTAGGGTTTATATTTGGAAAAATACCCATAGGTGAAATTTGTGTATTTTGGTGTTTTATGATAGAATATAAGGTTTTAAATTTTGTTAGACAACTTGTGCTACTCGGTTTTAAGTGAAAACGAGCAAAAGGGTTTAATCGGTAAAAATACCTAATAGTCATAAGTACATGTTAGAGTGAGAATTTGATGTTGCCATAGAAGGGAAAAATGATCAGCATGTCATAAAACATAAGAAAATAGGCTGAAGTTTAATTTACGAGCTTTGGGGAAAAAGTGTAAATATGCAAAAGTTTAGGGGCAAAATTGTAATTTTTCCAAATTATGATTTTGGGTCAATTTGAATAATGTGAGTCCTAATTAGACTATATTTTAAATGATAGAGCAAGGAAAACTAAAATTCAGACTAAAATGGGGAAAATACCAAGTTGTGGACGAAATGGTAAAAGTAGCCATTTTCGCATACGAGGTAAGTTCATATGTAAATGTTGGTAACATAGTTATTGTTTTAAATGTTTTAATGTTATTTAAATGATATGATCATTATTATGAAATATCATACTTGTGACAATTGTTTGATAATATGTCAAATTATGTGATATACTTGGAAAATGTGAAATACTACCAAGTATCGGTATCGACATTCCATAGAAGATGGTTGAGACATATGATTGGGAAAAATGTCCCGCTGAACCTTAGGAATGGATTAGGATACAAGTGACATGACACTGGCATATTTGGGTATCTGAACTCGTTGAGTTGAGTCCGAGTTCACTTATGGATGCGAGCGTCCGAACTCGTTGAGTTGAGTCCGAGTTCGAGAGATGTAACTAGGCATCTGAGCTCGTTGAGTTGAGTCCGAGTTCACTTATGGATGCGAACGCCTGAGCTCGTTGAGTTGAGTTCGAGTTCACTTATGGGCGGGTTACATGGTAGCTTGGCTACATATGTGGCACTTATGTGCAAACTTTCCATGTATCCGAATTATATTTCGATGTGTTCAATGGGTAAAGCTCTACTGAAATGGAGGAATACTCAAGATGAAAGGGACGTATTGGTAAGTGTTGTGAAATGGGTACTTTGAACAGGTATGTACTTAACCCTCGGGTTGAAAAATCGATATAACAATAATATGGTAAGATGATAAATGAAAATGTGATATGAATGTCTTGGTGATGATTATGCAAATGATGTTTTATGTTTGCTTATATGGTTATGTTACTTGCTATTTGCATGTGAACTTATTAAGCATTTATGCTTACTCCTCCTTTTCATTCCTTGTAGTTTTGACAAGCCATTTCGAGTAAATTGGGAACGATCGGAGGCTCACTCACACTATCCGTATACCATCTTGGCATAATGACTTGTATATTTTGAGTATGGCATGTATAGCATTATAATCATTTTATATATATGGTCTTATGATATGGTTATTGAGTGGTATGGAAATGCTTGGTAATGATTAGCCATTGGAATGGCTAATCATGATCATATTTGGTGTTATGTATGTCAAATTGCTAGCTAATCCATGGAAACCATGAAGTAGGTAAAATTTACCATAAAATAGATTCGAACAGAAGATAGTGACGTGAATTTGAAAAATAACTAAAAATAGTATAAATGGAATTAAATAATGAATAAGTTATGGAATCAAGCTTGATGAGTCTATTTTCATATGGAAGAAGCGAAACAGTATATGAGCTATATTTTATGAGATGCTTAAATTTTTGTGAAACAGGGCGAGCAATTTCTGGATCCCTGTTCGACTTTGAAATTCACCATAAATTTTACAAAGATAATTAGAAGTCATGTTCCTTATTGAGTCTAGTTTTATTAGAGACAAACGGCATAGTCATTGAAGCTCAGACAGGAGATATCGATTAAGTAATACAGAGGTCGAGTAGTCGAACCACAAACAGGGAGACTTTAACTAATAAACTGTACTAATTGGCCCGACCAAAATTCTAGGAAAAATTAGTAGATAGATATATGAGTCTAGTTTCAGGAAAAATTTACGAATTGGATTTTGAGTTTGAACTCGAGATATGATTTTTAAAGCGATCGTGATACTGCTTAGCCGACTTGTCTCGAAATTTTAAAATGAATTGTATGAGCTGTTTAATTAATGAATTAAGTCCGTTAACACCTCGTATTCGACTCAAAGAACGGTCTGCAGAGTGGCGTTACACCTTCCTATCTTGTATGTAAGTGATTTTAAGTCGTTTTTAATGATTTTTATGTTTTCGGAGTCGTTGTAACTTAATCTAGCTAGCCCAAGGTCTAATTTGCAAAAACTGTTAAAGGTTTAGGGTTTTGCCATTGATGAATCTATGTGTATTTTGATGTTTGATGATAGAACATGTATGCTTGTTGTTAGATAAACAACATTTGTAAAGTGATTTTTTGATAAAATTGCTAATTAGGGATCAAATTGTGAAATGTGTAAATTTTGTAGTTAAATTGTGAAATAAATAAAAAATATGGGTTGCTATGGGTCTATATGAAATTCGGCTAGCATGGGTAGGGACCTAATTGCATGAATTTGTGTTTTTATGAGCTAAGGACTAAATTGTAAAAATGTTGAAATATTAGGGGAAAAAGTATAAAGTTTCCATAATATGCATTTTGAGCTAAATTGAATATTTTAATTACATATAGATCAAGAAAAGCGAAATTCAGATTTAGATCAAGGGAAAAACAAGGTGTTGGATTAATTGATCAATTTTGTCATTTTTACATTCGAGGTAAGTTCGTATGTTAATAAGCATTAATATAATTGCATTTTAAATGCTTTATTATTGAATTAATTGTGAATACGACCTTGTAAATATGTTCGATGACGATTCAGAAAATCTGAAATCTCGGTTGAACCTTAAGAATAGATTAGGATATGAATGACATGTCATTAGGGGTTATGTGATTTGGGTGTTGGTCTGCACATCCTACTAGTGGTTGAGTTATCGGGCATGTGTTGTGGATTCTCATCAGCTTGTGTGAGTAGCATCGTGCAGCTACGTCATGACCGTCAGCTTGTGTGAGCAGACCTGTTGATAGCTTGAGAGTGAGCATTATATGTGATATGAGATTGAGATAGCTTTGGCTATGTATTGGCACTTAGAGTGCGAGATTCCCAAGTATCTGATAGTATTCCGAATGGTTCAAAGGGTATATTAAAGATATGGACGAGTATGAGATTAGTATGAGATGGTTCAGGTATGTACATGAACCGTATAACTTTGAATTGAAGAAACTTGTGAATTTTACATCTAATCCTATAAATGATCATATGATAGGTTTGTGGATTAATATGAGTTGTATATTGTTATACTCAATTGTTTGAATTGTGTATTATTGGGAAATTGAGTTTAATTCTATAAGAGCTTACTAATCTTTGTAGTTTACTTTGTTTACTTTTCTATGTTTTATAGTGAATTTCGAAGCTAGCTCGGATTGGTAGTCGTTAGAGATTGCATCACACTGTCGAACTCGGATTGGTAGTTGTCAGAGATTGCATCACACTGTCGAACTTCTACTTTGGTACTTTTGAGCTTACGTTTTGGTTATATGGCATGTATAGGAGTTATAGTCATTTTAGTTTATGGTTTGGTAATGAATTTAGCCATTTGAATTGGCTTGTAAATGTTAAGTGTTTGGTCTTGTGTATAGCCACGAGAGTTGGTTTATTTTAGTATATTTAGTTATGTATATATATGAGCAAATGGCCTTGGTTATGCATTTGGTAATTGATATATAAATTTTTTGTGAATTGGTAATTTGAGTATCATATAGTTGATAATTGAGAATTGGTATGATTGTGATTTAGGTAATGAGATGCATAAATGATAGTGACCATTTAGATGATTTGAGAATGTGGAATTGGCATGAATTGAATGGAATATTTTTGTACATATGTGCCTTGTTGTTGTTGGTATTGAAATGGTATGAATCATACTTGGTTGAGATTAGTTGAATGCCTATTTATGCCATATTGTGTGCTAATTGGTTTGGCGTAGGTGTGTGCTAATTTGGGTGAGAAAGATGTCTTGGTAAATAGCCTATTTTTGTCCACACGGGCATGTGTCTCAGTCGTGTGTGACACACGGTCAGGTGACACGGCCGTGTGTCCTCTGGTGTTTAATTAGAAGCCAAGTTAGTATGCTCCACACGGCCCAACACATGGGTGTGTGACTTGGCCGTGTGGCATAAGTCAGTATACCCTACAGGTTTGGCATTGCCTAGCACACGGCTTGACACACAAGCGTGTGAGGCCATTTTGAAGGGCACACGGGTTGGTCACACAGGCATGTGGTTGGCCGTGTGACCCAAGTCAGAGAGTTACACAGGGTCGGACACGGGCTGGGACACGGCCATGTGATCCCATTTCGAATGTCCACACGGCCTGTGACATGGGCGTGTCTTTGGCCGTGTGAGACACACGGTCAGGCCACACAGGTGTGTGTCCCCTGTATTTTGAAAAATTTTCTATGTTTTTTGAAAATTTCTTGAGTTATCGGTTTAGTCCCGAACCACTTCTAAAGTATGTTTTGGGCCTCATAGGCTCATATTAGGGACTTGATGAATGATTATGAATGATTTATATTTGGATGTGATAATTGTTTGAGAAATGTATGTTTGATTGTATAATAAGTCTGGTAATGCTCTGTAACCCTATTTTGACGACAGATACAGGTGAGAGGTGTTACAATTCATTCGACTGAGTGTATCTCCATGGGATGCATTGATTTTGTTTGTGAAGGAAAATGGTACATTGTGGTGTGTATAGACTATATATAGGTGAATAAGTTGACCATCAAGAATAAGTATCTTTTGCCTTAAATTGACGACTTATTTGATCAGTTCAAAAGAGCATCGGTGTTTTCAAAGATTGACTTAAGATCAGAGTATTATCAATTGAAGGTAAAGGAATCTGACTTCTTGAAAGCTGCTTTTAGGACTCGGTATAGGCATTTTGGTTTGACTAATGCCCTTGATGCGTTTATGGATTTGAGGAACCATGTTTTTCAATCGTACTTGGATCCATTTTTGGTTATCCTCATAGATGACATCTTGGTGTATTCTCATTCTAGGGAGGACCACGATTCACATTTGAAATTTATTTTGCATATTTTGAGGGATAAACAGTTGTATGCGAAGTTGAGTAAGTGCAAATTCTGGTAGTAAAAGGTAACGTTCTTAGGCCATGCTGTATTGGTAGAAGGAATTCGTGTGGATCTAAAGAAAATTGAAGAGATCTTAGAGTGGAAACTGCTAAGGAGTGTTATCAAGGCTTAGATTTTCTTGGGTTTTGCTGGCTATTATCATAGATTTTTTGAAGTGGTTTTCCCTTCTTGCTGCTCTCTTAATGAAACTACTTTAGGAAAATGTGGTGTTTGAATGAACTGATGAAAGATAGAGAAGTTTTGAGCAACTCAAGGCAATTTTTGACTAAGGCACATATGTTGATCCAACTGAAGCCTGGGACAGATTTTGTGGTCTATAATGATGCTTCATATTCAGGACTTTGTTATGTGTTAATGCAAGAAGGCAAAGTTGTGGCTTATGCCTTGAGACAGTTGAAGACGCATTAGCGTAATTATCTGACCCACATTTTGGAATTAGCTGTTGTGGTATTCTCACTTAAGATTTAACGCCATCACTTGTATAATGAGAGATTTGCTATCTATACAGATCATAAAAGGCTTAAGCACCTCCTCACCCAAAAGGAGTTGAATTTAAGGCAAAGACGTTAGATTGAACTTTTAAAAATCATTTTTGTGTGATAGAGTATCATCCTAGGTAGACGAATGTTGTTGCGATGCTTTAAGTAGGAAGTCGATGACGAAACTGCGAGCTATGTTTGTACGCTTGAGTATAGTTAGTAATGGTGGGTTGTTAGCTGCACTTTAAGTGAAGCTAATATTTTCTTAGCAAATTAAGGAGAAACAACAGTTAGATAAAGAGTTGTTAAAGAGGATTCGACAAGTTGAACAAGGTATAAAAGGAGATTTTGATGCTGACGTAGAGGGTATACCAAATTTTCAAGGAATATTATGTGTACTACATGACGTGGATTTGAGATAGGCAATCCTTACCAAAGCGCATAACAGCCTCTACACTATGTATCATGACAGTGGTAAAATGTATCATGATCTCCGGGAGATATATTGGTGGCCTAGTTGGAAGCATGATGTAACGAATTTTGTGACTTGATGTTTGCTTTACCAAAAGGTGAAAGCAGAACATCAGTATCCTTTAGGTTTGTTGCAACCAATTGTTATTCTTAAATTGAAATGGGAAAGGATCACCATAGACTTCGTTTAGGGTTTGCCTTTGACCCCGACGAAGAAAGACTTAGTGTGAGTAATAGTTGATTGGTTTTCAAAGAGTGCGTATTTCTTAGCAGTGCATACTAATTATTCCTTGTAGAAGTTGGTGGAATTGTATATTGCTAAAATTGTATGGCTTCAAGGAATTCTAGTTTCTATAATTTCGTATAGGGATCCGCATTTTACTTCTAAGTTCTGAAAGAGCATGCAAGAGGCTTTAGGATCGAAACTTAGTTTTAGTACAACTTATCACCCCTAGAAAAATGGTCAATTAGAAAGAGTAATTCAAGTCTTAAAGGATATGCTACAAAGTTGTGTGATTGAGTTCAGTGGTAGTTGGGAGCAATATTTACCCTTAGCAAAATTTGCCTATTGCAACAATTTTCAGACGAGTATTCAAGTGGAACCATTTGAAGCATTGTATTGTAGGAAGTGTAGGACTCATTTATGTTGGATGGAATTAGATGAAAAGCGAGTTGTTGGATTAGATTTGGTTTGAGAGATTGAAGAGAAAGTGAAATTGATTTGCGAAAGGTTAAAAGCAACATTAGATAGGTAGAAATCTTATGCAGATTTGAAACATCATGATATCAAGTTTCAAGTAGGCAATAAGGTGTTCTTGAAAGTTTCACCTTGGAAGAAGGTTTTGAAGATTGGTAGGAAGGGTAAATTGAGTCAGAGATGCATTGGGCCCTATGAAGTTGTTGAGAGGGTTGGTTCAATAGCTTATCAACTGAAGTTACCACCAGAGTTTGAGTAGATTCATCATGTTTTCCATGTGTTCATGTTGCGAAAGTATCGTACATACCCATCGCACATAGTGCCAGTAGAGGAGGTCGAAGTTCAACCTGACCTCACTTATGGGAGGAAGCGATTGAGATCTTGGCTGGAGAAAAAAAGGTTTTGCAAATTAAGAATTTTGTTGGTTAAATTTTTGTAGTGTAACCACAAAATGGAGGAGGCTACTTGGGAAGCCAAATATGTGATGAAACGACAATATCCCTATTTGTTTAGTTTAGGTAAACTTCAAAGATGAAATTCTTTTTAAAGGGGAGAGTTGTCATATCCCGAAATCAGGTTTAGAAGTTTCAAAGGTAATTTTAGAATTCTGGCTCGAGCTAAGTTCGAAAATTTGAAGAATGTTAACCGAAAAATGTCTTCGTCCATGGCTTTTTTAAAATTAAATCAATTTGTGGAAATAATGTGGAAGAGACCTTTAATTTTAAAATGTGGATTGTTTTGAAAAATGGGTTAAATTTAGAGTACCATAAAGGTAAAATATACCAAAGTTTAAAAAATACCCTAATTTCCCTCTTCACCTATAGTAAACCCATGAAAATTTTCTCCCATCACCTATTGTTACCATCCCTTAAAACCCCAAAAACCATTCAACCAAATTTGATCTTCCAAACTTCAATTCTTTTGGTTTTCATCATCTTCCAAACATTAAACCTCCCTAGAATTTCAAAAGGAGCATCAAGAACACAATTGATACTTATGGGTTTTCTTAGATTTACACCAATCATTTTTTTTTGCCCTCAATCAAGGTAACATTTTATTTTCCTAATATTTGTTGATGTAATCTAGCCATTAAAATCGAGTTTTAAGCCATTCAATCAAAGGTTTTGGTCAAAAGTTAAAATTTTAGTCGTTAATGGTGAAATCTAAGATTTTGAATGAAATTACTGTTTCAAAGAGTCTTTCAACTTGTTTTGATATGATTAGAAGGGTTTTTAACTCTCTTTACGGTTTCATTAAAGAATTCAGAGGTTTTTTTGAATTTTTGTTAAAAATTGGACATGAATCTCAAATTTTTGGAACCATGAATCTGAACAGTTTTGTGTGGTTTGAATGTTGAGAATTATTCTTAGAAGAGTAATGAAATGATTGGAATTGATTTTAGGCGATGGGAATTAGTACAGATTAAGATGTTTAGGTTTCGATTTTACTAGTAGAAAATTTTAGTTCCAAGAGGAGCTAACCTTATACATGCATTTTTACTTGTTGAGATATGGTTCAAGCTATAAATTGATTATGTTTGTTGTGTGATTTACCTTGGTGAAGCTTTGAAATCATTTTTACAGCTTGAACCATATCTCAACAAGTAAAAATGCATGTATAAGGTTAGCTTTTCCTTGCCTTTCGCTTTGCTCGAAGAAGGTTAGCTCTACAAGTAAAAATGCATGTATAAGCTAATTTAAGCTTTTGACAAATAGGCAAAAATGTGAACGGTGAGTGTTTGGAGTTGCTGCTTGTAGACACGATTCATAGTGTTAAATGGGAGCTTAGGAGTAGCTTAAGCCCTATCCTAAGTTCCGAGTGCATGCTTTCTTACTCTTCTCATTTTATATTGCAAAATTGTGAATATATGATATGGATTGAGCAGTGTAATGTGTTCATGTGATATGCGTCATATGTTGTGCTAACTCTTTTGAAATATATTAGTTATGAGCATGTAAACTTTCCAAGTAAATGTGATGATATTGTATTTATAATGTACATCTAAAGTGAAAGTGTGCAGAAAATGGTAAGTAAAAAGTGTGTAATTTTGGATATTTTGGCCTTGTGATCTTTTGAGACTGTTGGATATAGTTGGCATTCCATAGAATTATGTTAGTACTCACCCTTGTCTTGTGATTTTGGGGCATTAAGGCCTGAGATAGTTTGGAGAGAAAAGGGAATGTCTAAGCTTCATTCATCGGGATATGTTGGTGTGTTGGAGAGTGTTAGCTTGATACTACACTTTTGGGATATGATCGACTCATCGAGTCATTGGTGTGTTGGAGATCCGTGTATCCAATGTGTTGTGGTAGAGCCCACTTTTATGTTTCCTAGTCTCAATGTAACATCCCAAGCCTTGCCTAAATGTTATGGCTAGATTGAGAAGGCTACGTTAGCCACCAAAATGGCTAAGCTAACATACTTTACATTTGAAGACCTTAAATAAACTCATTTTAAAGAAAAAATCATAGTTGTACTTTTGTGTTAGTTTAAAACATTCATTTATTAGGTCAATGTACTTAAAGATTCATTTTATTGTTGATAGTGTTGTTTTAGAAAAACAGTTTGCTTGTTATTCTTCTTTGTAAAAACTCGATGTTAAACTAATACAGCAGAAAAAAAAAACCATTTTTCAAGTCATTTTGGAAACCTAGTTGCCTTATCAATTTTTTTTCAAAACTGGTTCTTTTGCAATGCAACAGAAAGTAGGGAAAAATATCAAATTTTACTTAAACCCGATATCATGCATTTTTCGATTATTATCCTTAACTAATACATGCATGCAAAAATCCCCAAATGAAAAGTTACCAAGCCACAGACCAAAAATAATTAAAAATTACAAACCAAGCCAATGGAGACTGATTAATACTTATTAAAAATAGTCAAGGTCCAAGGTGATTCTCCGTATGTCGGGTTCGGTCCTAGTTTCGAGGTTTACTTGAAAAGTTAAACACTATGGGGGTGAGCTTATGAAAGCTTAGTTTGAGCCGAACAGTTATCTAAATGAACATAAATACAAAACACAGTGAAACATGTTAGCCTTAACAGAAGAACACAAAACCATCATTGGAATTTCATATCATTAGCCATTATCAAATCGATGTCTAATGGTGCATAAGCATGGGTCATCATTCATTCGAGTAAAAATCATTAATTTCGATACCATTCAATACAACACAATATATTACGTATCATAAATCAATAATATTTGAATATGTCGTGAGCATGACCGAAACCATCTACTATACACCACGTGTTCCCTAGACCCCGTCTGCCAAACTCCAACGAATGTGAGCAAAGCTCAATATGGTAGAAACCACCGTATAAGCTAAAATGCAGAAAATCTTCCATCTAACATATAATGCGATAAAATATCCAATTCCCTTAGTACTCCAGGTGTAGTGAACTGACTACGTATAAATGTAGACTTAATATGCCTCAAGAATCCATGGAACTTCTCTGTCATCCACATAATCCCACCCCATGCACATGTAATATTTTATACTATCTCATACATAGCCATATTAATAGTTTCACATTTAATTGGGATTTTCAACATATGCCCTCAATTATAAATTATTTTCAATGAATAGAAATAATAATCCAACTTTCAATTTACCAATAAAATGGTACCATTCAACAAATCACAATTTCATGTTCATTTACAACTTTTCTTTGTGTGCATGCATAATAGTCTTTCGAACATATCATAACAAATCACTTGTACGAATATATCATGCATAAGTATTATTTTCATTTATAAACATACTATACATACAACCAATCATACATGAAATTAACCAAACACTCATGACAATGTCAATCATTCAATCATTCAGTCAAACTAGGAACATTGCTACCATGCCAAATAGTTAGGCTTGAAACTTACCTGATTCTACCACTTACAAATTTAATTTCTTAGTTATTAAGCCAAGCCCAATCATCAAGCTAAATCACCAATTAATCAAGTTATTGAGTTTAAGACTTCCGTCTTATTTTACGCTCTTTTGCAACACATTAGTGAATCTTGTGGTTCCTCTAATAAACCTTAAAACACACCTAAACTAAATGAAATTAAAAAAATAAGTATAGAAATCAATTAATAAGCCTATTAAATAGCCCCTAAACACCCACTTATGGGTTCAATCTAATCGTCACAATTACCATCATTTTTTGAATCTAAACTATATAGATTTCTTACACTGTTTGATGCGAATCATACTCGCAAACGTCTTTTGGCTTTACTGTTGGTTTGAATTGTTTGGGTCAGCACCTAACACATTTAAATACTAAGAATAAATAGTTAATCTTTATTAAATCCTTCATTTAATGAATCCATAACCCTTTTCCCAAAATCTAGGTCGAAACAACTAACTAGTTTAAGATTACCCACATTTACACTTCTCGAATTGTCAGATCTGATTTGCTAATTGGTCAAGAATGATTTTTCCTAATTAAAACATGTTTCAAGACTGATTAGAAAGGTTTCAAGAACCTAAAATCATGGTAGAAAAAGATGATAAGGAATTAAAGAAAAACATCCCCTTTCCTATTTATAAGCGCGCACCACCACCCTTGGTAGCCAATTTTGGGGCTGATCTAAAACCATTTTAGGAATTTATTAGAACGCCGAAAAAATATATATTAAATATTTAAAAAAATACCCCAAATTCCAGATCTAGAAATTTAGGTTTTTAACTCACAAGATTCATCAAGAAATTGAAAGAAAAGAAGAACGTACAAAAGGTAGGTGAAAGGGGTGGCAATGAAGTTCTTTTATGACATCAATGGAAGGCAATCTTGAGTGTTCAAATTTTAGAATAAAGGCTAGAAATTTTATTATAAAATGAAAGAAAGAAGAGGAAAATAATGGTGGAAGAACTTGTTGCAAAAAACAAGAGAAATTGATGGTGAATCTTGGTGGCTTGGGCGGCGGCACAAAAGGAAAGAAAGAAATAAAATTGAAGAGAAAAAAAGAGCATGAAGAGGGTGAACGACTAGGGTAGTGAAAATTTAACTTAAAGGCTAAAAAATACAAGAAAAAAGTTCTATTTGCACCTACACACATTAAAAAAAAACAAGGGATTTTGCAAAACTTAATTATTTTGTTAGGGAAAAGATTTGAACTTGGGACCTTAATCTAAATTTCATGCTTTCTTATTTTTGCTTTAACAACTAGACTAAGTACTCATACTTGAAATAATTTTGCAGTATTTATTAGAAAAAGGTGTGTATATACTAGAGTTTAAGGCAAAATTTGTAAAATAATAAAAATGGTGCGAGAGAAGGGATTTGAACTTGGATTTAAAAGAACATTTCACTAACATTTATCTAACAAACCAATACCTCATTTATTTCCTAAAAACACATTAATAATCCTAAAAATTAGGGCATGACCACTCTTTTTCGATTCACAAACCTGATTCTACTAACCTCCAATTTTAGGGATGTTACAATTCTCCCCTCCTTAAAGAAATTTCGCCCTCAAAATTTTCTTAGTCAGAAAATCTTATACCCCTCTTTTTAGATTGAAGCGCCACACTTTTGCTGTGCAACTCTGATCTCCAATACAATTCTAGACATTGTTTCGCCTTTAATTCCAAACAAATATCTCTTAAGGATCTAATTACAGATATTTTACTATCGAAATTCTTTACCCCGATTCCAAAATTTAATAGAAACTCTACTTTTCACCCAAGGGGATTCTAACATAGGATGAAAGGGTAAGCTGACTCTTACCATCGACCCAGTAGACTGATTCTTAACCCTATGTTCCATCGAACAACAACCTGTTGCAACATTCGCTCGAATGGCACTTATCTTAGTATCTACAAATTGAAATCCTAGTTGATCGAACGATTCCTCCAGCAATAGCCACTACAATATTCTATTGAGGTCTAGCTTCTCTAAACCGCTTTAAAGGTCGCGACTCCCGATTTCTGCCTTTAAAAGTAAGCGCAATCACAGTGTCATTCGTCTCATGGTTAGGCACAATTCCTTTAAAAGAAAATGACTCAACTTGGGCAGCTCGATGCTGAGCCCCATGGTTCCTCATTCTATGGTTATTCATTATGTATCCTAAGGTCTTAAATTTGATCTGCAGTTTCAAGAAAAATAATTAGCACCTATTTAGTTTTTTATCTTATAGTTTTAAAGAAAAATTAAATACAAAATATTTTAGTTCTATGTCTATAGTAATAATCCTCTAGCATTTACCTATAAATTAACAGGAGTTTTTCTATGGCAACTGGCAACTGGCAACTAGCATCAGAATCTCAGACCTATTTTTCTTTGTAGAATATCATTTTCAAAATTCTCTGTGGCTTATTTTTTTCTAAAAATAACCCATTTTCATGTATGCATGCACATAGACTCGTTTCGAAAAGATTTAAAATTTTAGTTTGAGGTTTTAAACCTAGGCTCTGATACCACTAAATATAACCTCTCAAACTTGATCTAGACGTTACAGCTAGATTGAGAAGGTATAATATCCCGAATTAGGGCCTAATCAGAATAGTGGTTTTGTGACCACAAATTCGAGATATAAATAATTATTTTATAATTATTTTGAGGTTTATGATATGATTGCATGATTGTGTGAAAATTTCGTGATGAAATTCTATGCATAAAGTGCTTAAGTTGAGATTAGGGACTAAATCAAATAATTTGCAAAACTTACATTCTAGAAGTTTTTAGTATGAAATTGCTTTGGAATATTAATGAGGAGGTCTTAAATAGCAATTTGACCAATTTCTAAGATTTTGGACAAAAATGGGCTTGTACATGAAAATTTTCAAAGAAAGGTATTAAGGGTATTTTGGTCATTTTGTAATTAAAATTAATTAAAAGGGAAATTAAGGCCAAAATGTGTTCATCTTCATCAAGCCTTGGCCGAACCTTACCTCTCTCCATAGCTAGGGTTTCTTCAACTTCCAAGCTTCATAGTAAGTGATTTCAAGCCCCATTTTTTATGATTTTTATGTTTTTGGAATCCCAGTAGCTCGATTTAGCTTATGCTAGCAATAATTCAACCTAGGGTTCATATTTGGAAAAATACCCATAGGTGAAATTGTGTATTTTGGTGTTTTATGATAGAATATGAGGTTTTAAATTATGCTAGACAACTTGTGCTACTCGATTTTAAGTGAAAACGAGTAAAAGGGCTTAATCGGTAAAAATACCTAATATTCATAAGTACATGTTAGAGTGTGAATTTGATGTTGCTATAGAAGGGAAAAATGATTAGCATGTCATAAAACATAAGAAAATAGGATGAGGTTTAATTTATGAGCCTTGGGGCAAAAGTGTAAATATGTGAAAGTTTAGGGGCAAAATAGTAATTTTGCCAAAGTTTGTATTAGGGGCTGTTTTGATGAATGTATGTATTAAATAAATTAATTTGGTATTATAGATCAAGAGAAACAAGATTCAAGTCGTGATCGAGGGAAAAACAAAGTTTACGAGGAATAGGCTCGATTCCTAAAATTTTGTATCGAGGTAAGTTCATGTGTAAATAAAGTAAAATAATTTTTATTTTAAGTGATTTAATGTTATTTATATGATATGATATTTATTACCATGAAATATTATGCTTTGTGAATTATTGTTTGGTAATATGCAAATTATATGAACAACATGATAAGTATGAGATGCTAGCAAATATCGGTTTCTATATTTCGAAAAAGGTGATCAAAATGTGTAGTTGAGAATAATCCCGTTTGAACCTTGGGAATAGATTAGGGTACAAGTGACATGTCACTAGGATGGTTGTGTTCCGAGCTCGTTTAGTTGAGTCCGAGTTCGTGAGATGTAACTAGGCATCCGAGCTCGTTAAGTTGAGTCCGAGTTCATTATGGATGCGAATGCCCGAGCTCGTTGAGTTGATTTTGAGTTCGTTTATGGGCGGGTTACATGGTAGCTTGACTACATAGATTTCAAAAGCAATTGAGCTTGTTTAGCTATGAGTATAGCACTTACGTGCACACTATCCGCGTATCCGAAATTATATTCCGATGTGTTCAACGGGAGAATCCTAAAAGAATAGGAAGAGTACTTAAAACGAAAGCGATTCGACAATGAATGTGTTGAAGAAGTGAAAATGGATAGGTATGAATTTAATCCTTGGTTGAGAATTTGGTAAGACAAATATTTTGGTAAGATAGTAAGTATTCTTATGATATGAGTGTCATAATGATGTTTATGTTGGATTGCATGATCATGTTACTTGTTATTTGCATGTGAACTTACAAAGCATTAATGCTTACTCCCTCCTTTTCATTAATTGTAGTTTTGACAAGCCGGCTTGAGAATCGGGATAGGTCGAAGGCTCGTTGACACTATCCGAAGCCCTAAATTGGTAAAATGGCTTGTATATTTTGAGTGTGGCATGTATAGCACTATACTCAGTTTGTGTAAATGATCTTATGATATGGTTATAGTTTGGTAAGAAAAGGGTATGTGAATGATTAGCTATTTTAATGGCTAATCAAGTTTATATATGATAACATGTATGCTTTATGTCTTAACTAAACCATGAAAATCCTTGAAAAGGTAAAATTGGTTACAAAACAGAATCAGACAGCAACAGTGATGTGAATTTGAAAAATCACTAAAAATAGTAGAAATGGAATTAAATGATAAATAAGTTATGAAATCTAATCTTGATAAGTCTATTTTCATATGGAAGGAACAAAACAGGTAAATGAGTTATATTTTATGAGATATTTAAGTTTTGGTAGAACAACGTCAGAGTGATCTCGGAATCCCCTGTTCTGAATTTAAAAATTTACCATAAATTGTAAAAAACTAATTAGAAGTCATAATTTATATGTACAAATTCCTTATTGAGTCTAGTTTTAACAAAAACAAACGGCATAATCATTGAACTCTGTACAGGGAGATATCTGATTCGTAATACACAGAGGTCAGAGCAGTCGAACCCTGAAATAAGGGAGACTTTAACTAATAAACTATACTAATTGGCCTGACCAAAAATTCTATAAAAACAATTAGTAGATAGATATATGAGTGTAGTTTCAGGAAAAATTTATGAATCTTAATTTTGAGTTTCGAAACTCGAGATATGAATTTTTTAAGGTACTGTGTCGCAGATTGACAGTTTATTGCGAAAGTTGGAATAAATGATTTAAAATTCTTTAAGTGATAAATTAAGTTTAGTAACACCTCAAGCTCGACTCTGGCGACGGTCTCGGGCGTGAGGGCATTACAGAAGGCTACGTTGGCCACCAAAATGTCTAAGCTAACATACTTTACTTTTGAAGACCTTAAATAAACTTATTTTAGAAAAAAAATCATAGTTGTACTTTGGTGTTAGTTTAAAACATTCATTTATTAGGTCAATGTACTTAAAGATTCATTTTATTGTTGATAGTGTTGTTTTAGAAAAACAGTTTGCTTGTCGTTCTTCTTTGTAAAAGCTTGATGTTAAACTAATGCAGCAAAGAAAAAAAATCATTTTTCAAGTCATTTTGGAAACCTAGTTGCCTTATCGATTTTTTTTTCAAAAATGGTTCTTTTGCAATGCAGCGGAAATTAGGGGAAAATGTCAAATTTTACTTAAACCCGAAATCATGCATTTTTCTGTTATTATGCTTAAGTAATACATGCATGCAAAAATCCCCAAATCAAAAGTTACCAAGCCACAGACCAAAAATAATTAAAAATTACAAACCAAACCAATAGATACTAGTTAATACTTAATAAAAATTATCCCGGGTCCAAGGTGATTCTCCGTATGATGGATTTGATCCTAGTTTCGAGGTTTACCTGAAAAATTAAACACTATAGGGGTGAGCTTATGAATGCTTAGTGTGAGTCGAACAATTATTTAAACGGACATAAATACAAAATACAATGAAACGTGTTAGCCATAACAGAAGGACATAGAACCATAATTGGAATTCCATATCATTATATAGCCAATATCAAATCGACGTCAAATGGTGTACGAGCATGGGCTATCATTCATTTGAGTAACAATCATTAATTTCGATACCATTCAATACAACACAATACATTACATACCATAAATCAATAGTATTCAAAAATGTCGTGAGCATGATACAATGCAAAATGTTCCTACCCAAACCATCTGCTACACACCACGAGTTCCCTAGAACCCGTCTGCCAAACTCTAATGAACGTGAGCAAAGCTCGATGTGGTAGAAACCACCGTATAACTTAAAATACAGAAAATCTTCCATATAACATATAATGCGATAAAATTGTCAATCCCCTTGGCACTTCAGATGCAGTGCATGACTATGTATTAATGCAGACCTAATGTGTCGTTAGAACTCTATTGAACTACTCCATCATCCACATAATCCCACCCCATGCACATGCAATATGTCATACTATCTCATACATAGCCATAAATTAATACTTTCACATTTAATTGGCATTTTCAACATATGCCCTCAATTATAAAATATTTTCAGTGAATGGAAATAATAATCCAACTTTCAATTTACCAATAAAATGGTATCATTCAACAAATCACACAACTTTCTTCGTGTGCATGCATAACAATCTTTTGAACATATCATAACAAATAACTTGTACGAATATATCATGCATGTTAGAATTAAGTGACCCAAATTCTTATTTAAATAAAATACGATGGAAAATAAAATAAAAGTAAAATCCATATAGAACTAGACTTCTTTTATTTTATTTTAGAATAAGGTTTTAAACCTTATTAAACTCCATCTATTTTATATTGATTAGATAAGGTGTTTCAATCCTACTAGAATATGGCTTTGCAAGCCTATAAATAGACATAGTCTATTCCTCTTGTATTAGAGTAAAAATTTTTCGACATAGTGAATTTTCTTCTCCTCTGCCCGTGGTTTTTTTCCCGAAAGGGTTTCCACGTAAAATTTATGTGTTCTTTATTTTTATTTATTTTATTCTATTTTTTTTAACAAATTGGTATCAGAGCTTCCGGGTTATTCATCTCGATCACGGTAATGGCGTCTTTGAAGTATGAAATTCATTGTTGGATCGCAACACCGATTTGCGTTGTGGCAAATTAAGATGCAAGCGATTCTTGCAGATGGATCTAGAGGATGCCCCGCTAGGATAGATAAGATGCCTTCGACATTAATGATGAAGAGAAGAAGCGTAAGGATCGAAAGGCATTAACACAATTACATCGCATTTGTCCAACGAAATTTTGCAGGATGTGATGAAAGAGAAAACCGCCGTTGCATTATGGAAGAGGCTAGAACAAATATGTATGTCGAAAACTCTAACAAGCAAGTTGCATATGAAGAAGCGTCTTTATGCTCATCGTTTGGAGGAAGGTGCGTCATACACGAACACTTAACAATGTTGTTTAAAGAAATTCTCTCAAACTTGGAGGCCATGGAGGTTCAAGATGATAAGGAAGATCTAGGGTTGATTCTACTTTGTTCGTTGCCCGCCTTATTCAACCTTTAGAGACACGATTTTATATAGCCATGAGTCTCTCACAGCTTGATGAGGTGTATGATTCTTTAACCTTGTATGATAAGATGAAGCATCTTGTGGTTAAACCCAACTCTCGTGGAGAGGGTCTCATTGTTCGTGGGAGACAAGACCGGAATGTTGATGATGATCGTGGTAGAACGTGAACGGAATCCTCGTGGTAAATCTAAGGGTAGATCAAATCTTCAAACAGAGGTAAAACTTGCAACTTCGCAAGAAGAAAGGGCGATTAAATCTGAGTGCTATAAGCTACAAAATAAGATTAAAAGGGAGGTGCGAATCAAAAGGAAAACAAATGTAAAATTCGGTGAAGCCGATGTTGTAGAAGACTACAACGATGGTGAACTTCTAGTTGCTTCATCAATGATTCTAAAGTAAGCGAGAGTGGATACTTGATTCAGTCTGCACCTTCCACATGAGTCCCAATCGGATTGGTTTACAACTTATGAAACAAAGATCTCAAGGTGTTGTTTTGATGGGAAATAATGCTTCATGTAAAATCGCGGTGTTGGAACAATTAAAGTTAAGATGTTTGATGGAGTTGTCGAACACTTAGTGACGCAGCATGTTCTAGAATTGAAAAGAAATTTAATTTCGTTGAGTACTCTTGATTCAAAAGGGTGCAGATATACAAATTGAAAGTGGGGTTTTAAAGATTTCAAAGGGTCCTTGTTGTGATGAAAGGGCAAAGAAAGATTGCCAAGTTATATGTTTTCTGTGGTTCTATCATATCGGTGATGCAATTGCCGCTTCCTCTTCCTTGTCGATGATGATATTACTAAACTTTGGCATATGCGCCTAGGGCATATGAGTGAGAATGGCATGGCGAATTAAGCAAAGAGGACTTCTTAATGGGCAAGGAATTTGCAAACTGAATTTCGTGAGCACCGTGTGTTTTGGGAAGCAAAAGAGAGTTCGATTCACTAGAGGAATCCATAACACGAAGGAAACGTTGGAGTATATCCATTCGATCTGGGGGGCGCCCCGAGTGCCTTCGAGAGGTGGAGCTAATTATATGCTAACCTTTATTGATGATTTTTCCGTAAAAGTTTGGGCGTTCTTCCAAGGTAAAAGCGACTTATTTTCCACATTTAAGTCTTGGAAAATTATGATTGAAAACAGACGGAAAAGCAGATAAAATACCTGCATGCAGACAATGGCTTAGAGTTCTATTCGATGAGTTTAATAGATTGTGCAAGTCGGAAGGATCATGAGACACTTGACGATTCGTCATACTCCACAACAAAACGGCGTTGCGAAGCGAATGAACGAACGATCATGGAGAAGGTTCAATGTATGTTGTCAAATGCCAACTTACCAAGTCATTTTGGGCGTAGCGACCTCATCGCATGTTTTTGATCAACCGATCTCCATCCGCTGCCATTGAGAAAAGACTCCACAAGAGGTATGGTCCGTAATCCCGCTAATTATTTCGATTTAAAGATTTTGGGTGTCTGCGATGCTCATGTTGATAATGGAAAATTGGAACCGAGATCCATTAAATCGTTTTCTTGGTTATAAAGTGGTGTAAAAGGCTATAAGTTATGGTGTCCTCGAAAATAGAAAAGTTGTGATTAGCAGAGATGTTGTTTTTGATGAAACCGCTATGCTACCTAACTTATCTCTTAAAGACTCTTCCAATAAAGAAAACCAAAAGCGGTGGAGCATCGATTAATACGTAATCAACTCCTCAAGCCAAGACAAAATTGAGAATAGAGTTACTTCTTCACCGCAATACTCTATCGCCAAAACAGGACAAGAAGAGAAATTAAACCTCCAAAGAAGTATGCCGAGGTTGATCTAGTTGCTTATGCTTTAAATGTGGCTGAAGATATAGATGCGAATCAAGAGCCATTTAATTATTTCGAGGCGATTAGCTGTGAAGACTCGAGAAAAGTGGATGTTTGCTATGCAAGAGGAGATGGAATCACTCCACAAAAAGCAGTAACATGGGATCTTGTAAAACTTCCTAAAGGTAAAAAGGCTGTTCGTTGTAAATGGGTGTTTAAAAGAAAGAAGGGACTCTGTGAGTTGAAGAACCCGGATATAAAGCAAGGCTTGTTGCAAAGGGTTACATCAAATTCCGAGTGGACTTCACAGATGTGTTCTCTCCGGTTGTTAAGCATAGTTCGATTCGAGCTTTGCTTGGTATTGTGGCCATGCATGATTTGGAGCTTGAGCAGTTAGATGTAAAACCGCATTTTGCATGGAGAACTTGAGGAAGATATTTACATGCAACAACCAGAGGGTTTTATAGTCTCGTAAAAGAGGACTATGTTTGCTTGTGAAAAAGTCCCTTTACGGTTTGAAACAATCACCAAGACAAGGGTACAAGAGGTTTGATTCCTTTATGACTTCTCATGATTTCAAAAGAAGTAGTTTTGATAGTTGTGTCTACTTTAAGAAAAATGTGATGGTTCTTTTGTGTATCTACTTCTTTATGTTGATGACATGTTGATAGCAAGAAAAGATAAAAGAGAGATAAGAAAGGTTAAAGCCCAACTAAGTGAAGAATTTGAGATGAAAGATTTAGGACCAAGAAAGAAGATGCTTGGTATGGAGATTCTCGAGATAGAAAAGCAAGTAAATTGTACCTAAGTCGGAAGGGGTACATTGAGAAAGTTCTTTGCGTGTTCAATATGCGAGTGCTAAGCTCGTTAGTACTCCTTTAGCGACCCATTTCGACTTTCATCGGCCTTATCTCCTCAATCGATAATGAGATTGAGTACATGTCACATGTTCCATACTCTAGTGCAGAGGATCTCTCATGTATGCTATGGTTTGTTCACGCCCGATTTATCATATGCGATCAAGTCAGATTAGCGATACATGGCGAATCTGGTAAAGAACACCGGAAAGCGATTCAATGGATTTTAAGATACTTACGAGGCACTACTAATGTTTGCTTACAGTTTGGAAGAACTAAAGATGGAGTTATAGGGTATGTTGATGCTGATTTTGCTGGAGACCTTGATAGAAGAAGATCTCACAAAGTTACGTCTTTACAATCGGAGGTTGTGCAATTAGTTGGAAAGCCACTTTGCAAACTACGATCGCTTTGTCTACCATGAAGTTGAGTACATGGCGATTCTTGAGGCTTGTAAAGAAGCTATTTGGTTGAAGGGACTATTTAGTGAACTCAATGAAGACCTTCAAATCAGACAAGATTTTGTGATGATGAGTGCCATCTTTCTTACAAAAGATCAAATGTTTCATGAGAGAACAAAACACATTGATATTCGGTATCATTTTGTTCGTGATATTATTGCTCGTGGTGATATTGTTGTGAGCAAAATTAGCACTCATGAAAATCCTGCAGATATGATGACTAAGTCACTTCCTATAACCAAGTTTGAGCATTGCTTAGACTTGGTTGGTGTTCATTGTTGAAGTTAAACCCTTAAGGGTTTTTGGAAGAGGTGAAGAACTTGTTTATTGAAAGTTCGCGATGAAGAACTTGTTCATTGAGAATTTGTGTCAAGGTGGAGATTGTTAGAATTAAGTGACCCAAATTCTTATTTAAATAAAATACGATGGAAAATAAAATAAAAGTAAAATCCATATAGAACTAGACTTCTTTTATTTTATTTTAGAATAAGGTTTTAAACCTTATTAAACTCCATCTATTTTATATTGATTAGGATAAGGTGTTTCAATCCTACTAGAATATGGCTTTGCAAGCCTATAAATAGACATAGTCTATTCCTCTTGTATTAGAGTAAAAATTTTTCGACATAGTGAATTTTCTTCTCCTCTGCCCGTGGTTTTTTTCCCGAAAGGGTTTCCACGTAAAATTTATGTGTTCTTTATTTTTTATTTATTTTATTCTATTTATTTTTCACAATGCAAAAGCTTTATTTTCATTTATAAACATACTATACATGCAACCAATCATATATCAAATTAACCAAATGTTCATGTCAATGTCAATCATTCAATCATTCAGTCAAACTAGCAACATTACTACCATGCCAAACTGTTAAGCTTGAAACGTACCGATTCGACCACTTACAAATTTAATTTCTTAGTTATTAAGCCGATCCCAATCAGCAAGCTAAATCACCAATTAAATCATAATAATTATTATTACCAATCAAGTTATTGAGTTTAGGACTCACATATTATTTTATGCTCTTTTGCAACACACAAGGGAATCTTGTGGTTCCTCTAATAAACTTTAAAACACACCTAAAATAATTGAAATTAAAAAAAATTAAAAAATAAGTATAGAACTCAATTAATATACCTCTTAAATAGCCCTTTAACACCCACTTATGGGTTCAATCTAATCGTTAGAATTACCATTATTTTTCGAATCTAAACTAGATAGATTTCTTACATTGTTTGATGTGAATCGTACTCGTAAACGTCTTTCGACTTTACTGTTGATTTGAAGTGTTTGGGTCAGCACCTAACACATTTAAATATTATAAAATTAGTAGCTAATCTTGATTAAATTTTTCATTTAATGAATCCATAACCCTTTTCCCAAATTCTATGTCGAAACAACTAACTAGTTTACGATTACCCACACTTACACTTCTCGAATTGTCAGATCCGACTTGCCAATTGGTCAGAAATGAGTTTTTCTAATTAAAACATGTTTCAAGGCTGATTAGGAGGGTTTCAAGAACTCAATCGTGCTAGAAAAATATGAGAAAGAATTAAATAAAAAAACCCCCATTTCTTGCCAATAGGCACGCGCACCACCACTCGCAGTGGCCAATTTTGGGGCTAATCTAAAACGAATTTAGGAATTGATTAGATAGCTGGAAATATATCTATTAAATACTTAAATAAATTCATAAAATTATAGATTAAGAAATTTAGGTTTTAAATTCACAAGATTCATCCAAAATTTGAAAGAAAACAAGAACTTACACAAGCTAGGTGAAAGGGGAGGCAATAGAGTTCTTTTGGGGCATCAATGGAGGCCGATATTGAGTTATAAAATTTAAGAATTAAGACTTGAAATTTTATGGTAAAATGACAAGAAGAAGAGGAAAATAATGGTGCAAGAACCCATTTAAAAAAAATAGACTTTGATGGTGAATCTTGGTGGCTTGGGCAGCGTCACACAAGGGAAAAAAGAAAGAAAATTGAAGAGAAAATGAAAGAGGAAGATGGTGAATGACTAGGGTAGGAAAAATTAACTTAAAGGCTAAAAAATACAATAAAAATTTGTACTTATACCCAAGGTTCAAGGGTATGGAAGGCACACAAATTAATAAAAAAATAAGGGATTTTGCAAAACTTAATTATTTTGCAAGGGAAAAGTTTCAAACTTGGGACCTTAATCTAAATTCCCATACTTCCTTATTTTTTGTTTAACCACTAGGCGAATTACTCATGCTTGTATTCATTTTGCAATATTTATTTTAAAAACAAGGTGTGTCAGATATTAGGGTTTAAGGCAAAATTTGTAAAATAATAAAAATGGTACAAGAGAAGGGACTTGAACTTGGATTTCAAGGAACATTTCACTAACACTTATCCAACAAACCAATACCTCATTTATTTCCTAAAAATTCATAGATAATCCAAAAAATTAGGGCATGACCACTCTCTCTTGATTCACAAACCCGATTCTACTAACCCCTGATTTTTTGGGATGTTACACTCAAATTGCCAATTTATCGATTAATGAATTATATGTGACATGTGATGCATGTATAACTATGTGAATATAATGTTAGATGTATTAGTAAGTGATGCATAAATATGTAAATTTGGCACTATTTGTGAAACATTTTTAAGAATGTGACTATTGTGGTTTTCATTTTACTTATGATATTGTGTGTATGTATGGAAATTATGTGCATTCAATGAGCTTGTTAAGTTCACACACTCCTTTCTATATCATTGCAGATAATTAGTGTTTTTGGTGTGGGCGGTGTGGTTCCAAGGAAGTGATCCAAGTTAGGCTTAGTAAACAGAGTAGATGATATTATTATTCTTTGAACTGTTGAAATAAAGACAATGTAGTTAGAGATTTTGGCTAATTTTTATTACTTTTTTAAAGGTTTACTATGAATTTAGACTTTTAGGATTTGATAGATGTTTGTTACTATCTTATTGGTTCTATTTTGACTTGAATAATTGAAATATTGATGTTTCTTTAAACTGCAAGTATGGCCATTTTGATGTTGAATAATGAAGTTGTTGATGCCTATTAGATAGGAAGATGTTTAAGTTTGATACCAATAAATGTAACACCCCTCACCCGTACCCGACGCTGGGATAGGGTTCGAGGCATTACCAGGACTTTACATTTTGAAACGTACCAAATTCGGTCACCAAGTTTTAGTCAAATTGTAAGCTTTTCATCCATGAAAAACTCATCCCTTATATAGGCCTTCAAGGCCTATAACATACCTAGAGGTAGTGCGGGACAAATTCGGGTATTTTCGATAAACTTTGGGCTCCTTAGGAAATTTTTCCTTATCACAAAGTGCCACACGCCTGTGTAGGTAGGCTGTATGGACTCACATGCCCATGCCCTTCAGCCGGGGGCAACACTGACTTATCCACGTGGCCATGGCACACACCCGTGCTGTTTGCCCGTGTACAACTTTGAGCTAAAATTTTAAGTGCAGGGGACACACGGCCATAGCACACGCCCATAGGAAGGAACCGTGTGTCACACATGGCCTACACACACGCCCATGTGTCTAACCATGTGGACTCTAATAGGCTATTTTCCAAGCCTTTAGTCACCCATTTCTACTACTTCTGCTTAGTAGTTACCAAATTCAAAGTAAAACACAATTATACTCTTGTAAATAATCTTGATTAAACTAGATGTATGGAAACCTCATATCATTGGTTTCATAAATGATAGGTTATTTCCCACTTAGTGTTTATGGGTTCCCATATCACTTTAATTCATCCAAAATTGGCTCGTTCATGTGACTCATTGCCAATTGGTAATGACCCATCACTTGTAAATAAAACCATGCATAAATTTGTAGGCCATAGCCTACTTCAATTAAGCCAATTTTCGTGGCCATATACAAAGAGATGAACATATTTTTACATGCCTTCATTTGGCCAATCAAATAACACATATAACAAAATACTCAAAAATACTATACATGCCATCGAACAAAATAAACAAAGTCTTTATACCAAAGCTTGTCTAGTTGATAGTGTGTTGACTCTCCAATCGTCTTCCAATCCTTTCGAGTCCTCGAGCTGTGTGAGATACGAAAAAAGAGAGGGGTAAGCATTTACATGCCTAGTAAGCTCGAATATCCAGAAAGTAAACTTACCGAGTAATTAGCATACATCCACATTTAAATTATGACATCATCAATTATGAAACGATTCCCTATCATGTGCACTCAATCAATGAGTTAGTTACATAACAAAGCATCATGTAATTTATGTAGATGAGCTCATCATTCATCATCTTATTGACACACATCATATTAATCCCGTTGAGTTTCTAGGAAATCTCGATGGAATATCCATTATCCGTTAATTCTTACAAATGAACATTTCACATATATGCACTCCCGCGAACCTCACATCTCATGGCAGGATTACCAGTCCAGGCTAAATCCCGCATATCATGAACTCATAAGGTGATGTCGGGATTACTAGTCCAGGCTAAATCCCTTATAACAACAAACACCCTTAATGAGCTTGGATCTGAATCACTAGTCCAGGCAAAATTCAGACCCTAATCGGATTACCCGTCCGAGCTAAATGCATAATGAACATAATATTCTTAGGGAGGCTTGATCATTCAAGGAACACCCATCTGGGCTAGATCCTTTTCATACTTGAGATCACGGATTACCCGTTCGGGCTAAATCCTTACTGCAACACATGTAGGATCTCTTTACACATATCAATGAAGGTTTATCTATCGAATTCCCTTTGTTAACCTCATCCGAGACATTTTTCACATGTTACCATCAAATATGCATTTCTATGATATTTCATGCTAATAATAAATGCAATCATCATGCATTCATAAATCATTCAATTATGCATATTAGGGGTTTACTTTAAGTTATTTGAACTTACTTGGTATTCTTTTCGGAGTTGTGTTTCGGTTATTCTGAAACCTTGCGTTTACCTCGATCGACCTCCGAAATTTGTTCCTCGGGGTCTATAACAACAAAATTTAAGTCATTAATACACTACATTATACATTTCAAGTTTAATATCTGCCACCTGTCTAAATGACCGTTTTGCCCCTATCCTTTCATATTTTTTACGATTTAGTCCCTAAGCTCGTATAATGAAAAACATGCACTTTCTATCTTACCCAAGCCTAGCCGAACACTTTTCCTTCTTATGGCAGCTAACATTTTCCATTATTTTCTCATTTCTACCACACATTACATCTTTAGCAAAATATTCCCTATAAGGGTTTTTCATGAAAATCAACTAGGAAAATATGTTTAATACACATTCATCTTTCATATTCCTCCATAATCCATCAAAATACAAGCAACTCATGCATGGGTAGATTTTTAAACATGAACCCTAGCATGAAATATGGGTAGAAATGGAGAGAGCAAGCTACTGGGATTTCAAAAATGCAAATAGCATGAAAAACGGGGCTTGGGAGCACTTACTATTGAGCTTGGAAAGCTTAAAAACCCTATCTATGGTAAACCTTGAAGTTTTGGCTAGAAAAGGAAGAGAATGAGCTGATTTTGGTTCATTTTTCCCATTTTATTTCATTAAAATACCAAATGACCAAAATACCCTTAAGCCATTTCCTTAAAATTCCATCCATGCAAGCCCATTTTTGTCCAAAAACTTAGAATTTGGGCAAATTGCTCTCCAAGACCTTCTAATTCATAGCCCAAAGCAATTTCATACAAATTGCTTTTGGAATTTAAGTTTAGCAATTTATTCAATTTAGTCCCTAATTTCCAATTGAACACCTTACTCAAAGAATTTCTTCATGAAACTTTAACACATGCGTATACTCATATTCTAGGCCTCATAATAATTATAAAGTAAATATTTTGTTGTCAGATATGTGGTCCCGAAACCACCATTTCGACTAGGCCCTATTTCAGGATGTTACACGATAGCTAAGTGATTGTATTTCGAAATTTTTTAAATGGTTCCTAAGCACGTTTTTAAGTTGTTTCTATATCGATTAATGGTTGTTAAGTCGTTTTTGATGCTGCCTAATGTCATTTACATTCAATACTCCTATAAAAGTTTGAATGTGACTATTGTTGTATGTAATTGAGACTGTGTAAATATGTATGAGTTGTGATGTTTGATGTAGCGTCCTGTTACATGGGCTTGGCAACCAGATCGGGTATAGGGTATTACAAAATATGTCAAATAGTTACATTAAGTCCCCTTTGTTTCTTCATCCATGCATGAAGAATGATCCATCGGTTTTGGCAATGAATGTATGTGCTTGGAAGGTTGCATTTGGGCATTGAATGTAAAGAGACACATGGCCTTAAGTGAGTGCAAGAACTCTTAGGTCTTAAGCATTCTCCTATGCATGTATTTGAAGAGGGAACTGAAAGGTCATAAGATGATATGTGGTCAGCCAAATAAACCTGCAAAACTATAAATAGAGATCCATTGAACATAAAGTAAAAACACAAATGAATTCTGAGGAAAGGACTTTATGAACATATGACGATATTTGACACAAACAAAATGAAATTCTTGGAATGCATGAATACATAGAAAATAACTAAGTTGTGATGCATGGCAATAATGAACTAAGCATAAACAATATGAAAACATAAAAATTGTGGAAGCAAAATAAATATATGACAAACATGACTAAATGCATGAAACGTGACATATATGAAATAAAGCATAGGATCTAAAATCTGAATGTTTCATCTTGAACTTGGGTTTCCCATGTTGGGCCTGAATAATTGGGTTGAGTCCATGATTGACTCTCTTAGGCCCAATGCCTCTAAAGTAAGGTGCATTAAGCTCTATGAATTTAACAAAAGTCTCATTTGGCCAGTAAAACCTTACATAGTTGAGATGTGGAACTGGATCTTGGCTTAATCCAAAGCCTACATGGTTACCTAATCACATGATACGGCCATGGTCACATCAATGTGGCCAAAGGCTGTGGCATAAAATGTCATTTGAAGAACTATTTCAAGCCTAACCTAATTCATGCACAATCTAAGTTCAATTACAAATTAATGTCTACTCAAAACTTGCATAATTTTTAAAACAAGCATATCAATGTGACGTTTTCATAACACATTCATTCAAGATACCAATGTGCCCCAAATTGCAACTGAATAACCAATCCTATAAGTTAGCCACTAGGCTTACTACAACATTCAAGTTGACACAAACACTTCAACTATTACATCACAGTTAGTTTATCTACAAATTCATACTCATAGCATGTTAATTTAATCATCATTTAAGCTATTAACGTACTACCTCTTCCATTCATCAAAAACACCAACCAATATTCATATTCAAAATAATTACATATGACCATTCCTTGGTTATTATGAAATCCACTTTTCCTTTACCTAAACATGGTAATACTAGCATATGATTTACTTAACTAATTCACTAACAAACATCATTCATTATACCACATTTATAATCACCATTTCAAATAATCTAATCCAACATTTCCATAATTTGGCATTTTCCAAACTACTAACCAATAAACCTCAATAGGCACCAGAACATACCAAACTCACCTACTCAAACTTAGTCTATACTTTAATACTTTCAAACTATTCCACATAAAAATATACCATAATTCAAACATTTTCCAAGTGCAAACCAAAACTATACAACCATGGTAAACACCTATAATAATACCTATGTACATGCCACAAAATCAAGCTTTAAACAATAGAAAGACTACTAAATCAATACCAGGATAGTGTGAGCTTCTTAGCAATCCGCCTGACACGTGCCGTAAGTTGGCACTATAGGGAAAAAGGGTAAACATTACAAATTTATGTAAATTCATAGGTATTAAACCAAGTAACTTAACTCGGGTATAATTACACATTACATGCTACTTAGCTTGGTAAATTTTGTCTATCATGGAAAATCAAATAACAAAAATTTGAGTTCAACATTTATCATACCATATAGTAACTCAATCATATAACATTTCAATTCGCTCATTCAACATTTTATTAACATTCACAAAACAAATAATCGTTAAATCAATTCACTATATTAACCATATCATACAATCTATTTATTCGTAATACATCCCACTTCAATTTAATTTCAATTCCTAATTCAATTCCTTATTCAAATTCTAAATCAAACTTGATGATTCATCACATTTCTATATCGACCCTCTAGGCTTGTATAATCAGTTTGTATGATTTTTCAAATGCCATCAGTAACCGTTAATCACCATATATATACAAATCATCAAATCATAATGTAACCTAATTCAAATATCAATTATAAAAGTTTCATTTTATACCCCTATTAACCTAACTCGAGCTCGAACAGATATACGGATCCAACCAACACACCAATTTGACACCTAGTGTCTTATTGAACAATGACAAAGTAAATAGTCTGCGCCCAATAGTCATCAGTATAACCAAATTAATTTGGCGAACCAATGCCTCATCGACACGTAATTGAAGTAACCTTAAACTCTTCCTATCTTATGGCATGCCAACTATATCTAACTCTACCTGAACAAATAATAGGGTAACAATTTGATTCAATTCAACTAATCAACCCTCATATTGCAATTCACTATATTCAATTTATCAGTCCATTTGTCGTTCATTTATGATTTAGTCTACATCTCACCTTTTTTGTACCAAATCGTAAATAATCAAAATTTCAATGAAACATATTTACAATCATAATTTTAAATACATAACAATTTAAAAGAAACATACCACATGAAATTACCTGGTTAAAACAACAAACGATCAATTCTTAAGGACTAATCAATAAATTTGCCTTTTTCCCCAATTAATTCTGATTTGGTCTAATTCCTAATATATACAATTATTCAATTCAATTTATCAATTCCAACCCTTATATTTCATCCAATTATAAGCATATATCAGTTTAATTTTATTATTTGAATGCCCCCTAAACTTTTTCATTTTATTCAATTTAGTCCCTAAAAAAAACTGTCATAATTTTCACATTTAAGCCTTGTTTTTCATTATGATTTCAATGTCATTCCTACACAACCTTCTAAATTAAATAATTACAGAAATTTCATGCTAAATTTGAAATTCTTACCTTTTAGTCCCTTAGTTCAAAACTAACAAATTTCTTTGCAATTTAGTCCCCTTTTTAATTCTAAGCAAAGAGCTAATATAAAAACACCAAAAACTTCAACAATAATCAATGGCAACATTTTAAATCTTTAACAATTTCAAAAACGGTGGTAAGAGTTAGCTAAACCTAGTTACAATGATCTTAAAAACACAAATTTTATGAAAAATGAATAATCATAGGACTTACATGCAAGCATCCAAGTTTGGTCGAACCTTAGCTTCAACAATGGAGTTTTTGTGTTTTGATTTTTTTTCGATGTAGGAAAACCAAAATGAAGATGATGATAATGCCATTTTAATGTTTTAAACTTTAAGAATAATATTTTAAATATGTTTCATTATTATTTTATATCTACTTTTAATATAAAAATCATTCATAATTAAGCATTAACTGTCCATTCATAATTGGGAAGGCTAAATTGCCTTAAAGGTCCTTAATCATTCATTAATTAAGCCATTTTAGTTAATAAAAAATGTAACACCCCAAACCCAGCCTAGACGTTATGGCCGAATCTGTCGATGTCACATGGTAGTGTTTTTTGAAAAAATGAGTTGGCGTCCAAAAACCTCTTTTCCATATAACCTTTTTACATTATTTTATGTTAATTCTGGGTCGTGTCGTTCATTTATAAAACGTAATTCATTATCACAAAGTTATTCTTTTTCAAAACATTATTTACTTTCAAAATGTCACTTATTGCAGAAGCTTTTTAAAACCGTTGCGTATTTGAGTGAATTTTGTTAAAACGTTTGATTCTTTTTAAAAACTCGATTATCCCTACTACTAGCAGTTATAAATTAAAACAATAAAAATCCCAAATTTAAATTTAAATCCAAAGAGGTCATGATACAGTAAAATCCCTAACATAAAATCAAAATTAAAATTAAGTACTTAAATGGAATGAAGTAGGTCGTGTGGCCACCGCTGAGTCCTCCGCCGCATCGATCCGCCTATGAATGGGGATTACCTATACAGATAAATTAGAAGAGTGAGTTTACGAAAGCTCAGTGTGTAGTCCCATATATATAAGCAGACAAAAAGTGAACAAAATCTGGGCCTAAGCCCTTTCTTAGTATCAGATCTAGTTTCAGTTAGGGCCTTAGCCCATCTCAATACAAGTGCAGTCACACATTAGGGCCTTGGCCCATTACAGTGTCAAATATGTGATCACAAAATCCTACCCTGCCAGCCTCTACACTCCATCTCTGTCCAACCCTACACTCCATGTGGGGACATAATCAACCTACCCATCCCTACACTCCAAGTAGCACCGACTGCGGCACTATACAGTAGTATGCAGTTGACCTGCTAGTAAGTTAGGCTTAAAGCCTTTCAATATACTTTCTCTGATCCATATAAACCCATCCCCATGCAATGCATTATATAATCATGTCAGGTCAAATCATGGTATCATACATGTATTCAATACAGTTTTAACAGTATATATTTATCGTACATGGATATAACAGTCTTTTAGTCAATTAGGGGTCTAGGTAAGCTTACTGACCCTGCAGTAGTTTCACAGTTATCTCCGGTGACCTGTGCAACCTTAAAATCAAACAGTAAAAAATGGCCCCACATGCCCATGTTGTTAGCCCGTGTAGGCCCACGCCCTCGTGTGGCCCACACGGCCCAATTCAGCTTTGCCCATGAATCGTACATGGCTAGCCTCGTCGATCATACGACCATGTTTGGTCACACGACCTACCACACAAACGGTCACACTCCCGTGTGGTGTCGACAGTCTCACTTTTTGGCTTTTCGCCGACTAGCGTTTTCAGTGATGTGATTACACACGTGGTCTATTTCCACTGCTAACCCAACCACGAGTACTCCAGGACCTAGAGTCGACAACCACAAGCTCAAAAATCAGTGATATCAACAAAACTAAATGAAGCTATGATCAGCCCAACGGCTTCCAATCACTACAACTTACCTCAGATGAAAAATAGAATGGCGATTCCCTACTGCCAAAGTGTCAGTCAACAACCTATTGCCCTTTGATCGAGTCCTAGCCATAAAAAAACCTTTAGTAACCATTAATTGACTAACGAAAAAGCAGACGTACCTCACTTACCGAATGCGCAAAAATGTAGAATGGGAAAATAACTATTGAAAGAGGCAAAGACAGAGACCAAAGGAATAATAATTCGGCTACAGCCAAGTAGGAACAGAAGTATCCCTCCAATCAGTCACTTTTAATCGAAGCTTTATGAACAAACAATTTCCAGAAACTATAAACAACATTACCTTTGACGAACAACAGTGGATTTGCTATTAAACGACACAGTCCAGAATTTCTACAGTTGCTTAAAGGTCTCCTAAATAGAAATAGTACTCTCATTACACAAAGAACAACAATAGGATGGAAGCTATAATAGAAAAACTTACCGTCACTACTCAAGATATTGAAAAAACAAGTCGCGACCATAAGAAGAGGGTTATGAACAAAAGAAATCCACAGCAAACAAGAAAAAGGGGAAAAATAAATAGAAAAATTGGCAGCAAGTGGGATAGAGAATGGCAAAGAAGAAAAAAATAAGAAGAGGAAAAATTTTACCAAAATCGAAAGAATTTGTGAGAGTGAGAAGAGGGAGCCGAAATTTACCATCCCTCAAATCGAGATAACTCCCTAATCCTATAAATTTCTCCCAAAATCCCTCCTAAAACCATCCAATCACTCCCATCAAAATCCATTACTTTTCTTTCAACACTTCCCACTACACTTCTACCACTTCGGCATTTCAATTTAGCTCAAACACTACATGACACCATTAGAAAAAATAATACTCTAGCTTAGCTTGAACCTAAGACCTCTAACGTTTCAACACACTACTTATCCACCAGACCAGTAGGCCCATTCTGACATGTTTCTACAACCTTTTAACTATAAGCCTATTGAGCAAAAGCAAGGCTTTATTTAATTAAAATAAAAAAAATTAGCCCAAGACAAGGCTTGAACCCAAGACTTCTCAGACACTCCCAGAACAAATAACCACTAAAGCAGATACTCAATTGTGTCATCAATACGCGGAAACAAATATACAAACTTTGGGGGTTACAACTCTACATCCCTAAATAAAATTTTGGCCTCGAAATTTACCTAATCGGAATAGATAAGGATTCTGTTGTCACATCGCATCCTCTGTCTCCCACGTGGCCTCCTTAGTGCTATGATTACGCCAGAGAACCTTAACCAATGGGATGGATTTTCTTCTTAAAACCTTTACATCACGATCTAAAATTTGAAGTGGCTCCTCTTCAAAGGTCTAATCTAGCCTAACCTCGATCTCTTCAGCTGGAACAATATGCGTGGGATTATAATGATAGCACCTCAGCATCGAGACGTGGAAAACATCATGGATCTAATCCAATTCTAGAGGTAGTTCCAACTAGTAAGCAATCGGTCCCACTTGCTTTAGAATACGGTAAGGCCCAATAAACTTAGGGCTCAGCTTGCCCTTGTGACCAAACCTCAATACTTTCTTCCATGGTGAGACTTTGAGAAAAATAAAGTCCCCCACAGAATACTCTATCTCTCGACGCTTCAGATCTATATGCAACTTTTGTCTATCAGATGCCACTTTCAATGGATCTCGAATCAATCTAACTTTATCCTCGGTATCAGAAACTAGTTCAGGACCCAGAACACGTCACTTACCCAACTCAGTCCAACATGAAGGAGTAACGACCACATAATGCCTCGTAAGGTGCCATCTATATGATAGATTGATAGCTGTTGTTATAAGGAAACTCTGTTAGTGGCAGATAATCCTCCCAACTACCTCAGAAATCAATCACGCAACTCCTCAACATGTCCTCTAGTATCTCAATCACCCTCTCAAATTGACTATCGGTCTGAGGATGGAATACAGTACTGAAGTCCAACCTTGTACCCAAAGCTTCATGTAGCTTTTTCAAGAATCGAGACATAAAGCGAGGATCCCTATCATAAATGATCGAAACTGGTACCCTATGCAGTCTCACTATCTCAGACACATATAGTTTAGCTAGCTTCTGCAAAGAGTAGTCAGTACAAACCAGTATGAAGTGTACGGACTTGGTTAACCGATCTACTATAACCCACACTGAATCCTTCTTAGTGGGTGTGAGGGGCAATCCACTAATGAAGTCCATAGTCACTCTCTCTCAATTCCAAAGTTGAATCTTAACTGGTTGCAACAAACCTGAAGGTAACTAATGCTCAGTCTTAACCTGCTAGCATGTCAGACATTAAGCTAGAAATTTAGTAACTTTTCGTTTAAGACCTGGCCACCAGTATAACTCACAAAGGTCTCGGTACATCTTATTTTTGCCAGGATGCATAGCATAAGGGCTACTATGCGTCTCTCGCAGTATAGACTGCCTTAATTTAGTATCTTTCGGTACACAAATTCTCCCACGAAAATAGAGTACCCCTTCGCTATTCATTCCAAAATCCAAAGTATTCCCACTCTCAACCTGTCGAAAGCGAAGACCCAAAGACTCGTCCTCTAATTGCTTACCCTTAATCTACTTAATCCACGTCGGTTTAACCTGAAGTTCGACCAATAGACTACCATCATCAAATAAACTGAGGCGAGCAAACATTGCCCTTAGATAAGTCATAGCCATACGGCTCAGTGCGTCGGCCACCACATTGGCCTTACCAGGATGGTATTCAATCGTACAATTGTAATCTTTAAATAGCTCAATCCATCTACGTTGCCTAAGATTCAGTTCCTTCTGAGTGAGGAGGTACTTGAGGCTCTTGTGATCAGTATAGATGATACACTTTTTCTCATATAGGTAATGCCTCCAGATGTAGCAAACTCTAGGTCATACGTCGGATAAATTTCCTTATAAGACTTAAGCTGACGAGATGCATACACTACCACCTTACCCTCTTGCGTCAACACACATCTCAAATCGACATGTGATGCATCGCTGTACACAGTAAACTCTTTTCCAGACTCTAGCTATATCAAAATAGGGGCCTCAGTCAATACAGTTTTGAGCTTCTCGAACCTCTCTTGTTGCGCATCAGTCCAATTAAACGGCACACCATTTACGTAGCAGCTTAGTTAAGGGTGCAGCAATAAGTGAAAACCCCTCTACAAAATGTCGAAAGTACCCTGCTAGTCCGAGAAAACTGCTGATCTCAGATACAGTCTTAGGCTACTTCTATTCCAAGATAGCCTCAATCTTTCGAGGATCGACTCTAATCCCCTCCGCAGAAACCACATGCCCCAGAAATGTTACTTCTTGTAACCAGAACTCACATTTACTAAACTTGGCGTACAGTTGTTTCTCTAGCAGAATCTGCAAGACCACTCTAAGATGTTCATCATGTTCATCCTCTGTCTTCGAATATACCAGTATGTCGTTAATAAATACCACTATAAACCAATCCAGATAGGGCTAGAACAATCAATTCATCAGATCCATAAGAGCTACTGGTGCATTCGTCAGTCCAAATGGCATCACTAGGAACTCGTAATGACCGTATCGAGTCCTAAATGTTGTCTTATACACATCAGCCTCCTTAACTCTCAACTGGTGATATCCTGATCGGAGGTCTATCTTAGAGAAGACTGAAGCTCCTCAGAACTGGTCAAAGAGATCATCTATCCTCGGTAAGGGGTACTTATTCTTTCTGGCCAGCTTATTCAGTTGCCAGTAGCTGATACACATAAGCATGGATCCATTCTTCTTTTTTACAAATAGTACTGGTGCTCCCCAAAAAGAAACACTAGGACAAATGAATCCTCGATCTAGTAACTCTTGAATTTGAGCCTTAAGCTCCATAAGCTCTCTTGGTGTCATTCTATAAGGGGCGATAGACACCGAAGCTATACCAGGAAGGAGCTCAATCCCAAATTCTACTTTACGATTCAGAGGTAATCCAGGTAGCTCTTCAAGAAAAATGTCTGGAAAGTATTTATGTGACAGCCCAAAATTGACCCTAGTCGGGAAGTGGTTTCGGGACCGCTAAACCGAGTCACCGAAATGTTTGAACGTAATATTTATTGTCTAGAATATGTAATTATGAATGTGTGAAAATTTCAAGCTTCGATTTAGCCGATAGCATGTGAATTCAGTTAGTAGGACTTGTGTGACACTTTTGAAAAGTGATAGGCTAATCTATAAGGACCTAATAGTGCATGTAGTCAAAGGGAGGACTTGCATGTCAAATTTCCCCCCTAATAGTTAGTGGCCGCCATGACAAGAGATTATGGGTAAAAACATGTCATAAAACATGTTGGGACAATGGTGTATGTAAGAAAAAATAAAATAGTGAGCATGGGAATTTAATAATGAAAGGAACAAAAAAAAAAGAGAAAAAATGGTCTCATGCATGCCCATTGCCGTGAGTGTGGAGAAAGAAAGAAGAATTTTGTTCATCATTTTTCATTTCCTTTGGGCTGAAAATTCTAAGGAAGAAGGAAGGAATTCTTGTTTCATGTTGGTTTGGAAGAGGTTTAGGAGGAGGTTTGGCCATACTTGTACCTAGATTAAGGTAAGTTTGATGTTTTGCCATGAGATTCATGTATATTTTAGTTGCTAGCTTGATGTTCTTGTTAGCCCATGGTTCAAATCTTTGTTATGTCATGGGAATGAAATTCGGCCAAAGTGAATATGGTGTTAATGCCATTGCATGCTAAATATCAAGCTTGATAATGATTCATGTGATGGTGGATTGAGGATTCTTAGATTTTCTTTTAGCATTTTTGAATGAGATACTAAGTTCTTTGTTTAACCATGACCAAATTGAAGCGGTATGGTGTTGTGGTATTCGCCATGTTATATCCATAAGTATGATTCATGCATGTTGCATGGTAAGTAAGATTTAAGCTTTGGATATGTGTGTATATTTGGATATAAGCCACTTGAGAATTCGGCCATTGCACCTACATGAATATATGTTTGCACATGATGAATTGGTATGACATGTATACTATTTTAAGGTGTCTATTTGCTTGTGATGTTGTTTGGTTATGAAATAAATGAGAGATGTGTATAGAACTACAATATGTAATGCGTTAATTAGGAAAATGTATGCTGTTTTTTTGTGTAGTATTAAGTGTAAAATTGGCCTCCACATAGACATGCATATTCGGCCAAAGGAAGTAGATTGGTGTGCATGTATTCGGTTAGAGCCAACCATATTGAAGCCTTATCTTGGCTTAGATTGTTGACCAAATGGGTAATAAGTGAGGATGGTTGCCGAATATACAAACATACATATGCATGTGTAATTGAATTATGAATGTTTAGCAAGAGGGTTAAACTAGTTGATTTATTGATTAAGCTCAAGGAGTTAAAGAAGGAGAATCAAGCAAGGGAAAGACGAAGGTCATCGAGTAGCCGACTTGGACTGGTTTACCCAACACAAGGTAAGTCATTAAGCGTATATTTGGTGTTGATTTAAATGATCAATATATATATGCAAATGTGTTTAAATGAGTTGGTGTGTAAATGGAAATGTATGTGTATGGAATGATGCCATTGTTGAATGTATAAAGGCAGCAAAATACATAAGGTATTGGTCTCGGCACTAAGTGTGCGGGTATAAATGGACACGGTGACAAGATTGGCACTAAGTGTGCGGGTTTAAAATTGTACAGCACTAAGTGTGCGAGTTTGATTATATAGCACTAAGTGTGCGAGTTGAATACATATAGCACTAAGTGTGCGGATTCACTATATGCTCTTGCATTACAATTGGCACTGAGTGTGCGACATTATCGAGCTAATCCCGGACAGCGGATCGGGTAAGTACCTCGAGCTCATGACGAATAGAAAATATGTTCATGCTCGGGGTTGAATTTGGTAAGTCTTAAATCTATGTGATGATTGAAATTGTATGATTGTGGTGGAAATGAGTTAGTGTGTGAAAATGCCTCAAATATCTTGTTGTGTAGAATATGAAATGTGGATGTATGACTTGGTATGAGATTGGACCGAAAGGTCCGAGGAATTATGGTATAGATTCGATATGGATGAGTACCTAGCCTCGTTTATTGTTTCATGTTGTAGTAACTTTATCAGTGGATTGATGGATGCTTACGACTTCTGAGTTGTAAACTCACTCGGTGTTTTCTTGTCACCCATTTTAGGTCTCTCGGACTCGTATTGTTTGCGTGATCGGGACCGTCGTTGAAGTCATCACACCGCTGAAATCTTGTGGTATTGTTTTTGTTGTTGAAGAACATTTGGCATGTATAGGCTATTATATTTTGTCGAATTGTGGGTTGTAAACTTTAAGCCATGTGAAAATGGCCTATGTGGTAGTCGAGTGGGATGCTAGAACCTATAGCCACGAGTCTTAGAAACTCAAATTTTGATAAGGTGGCCATAATTTGTGTCATGTATGATGGATGATTAAGGCCAAGGAAAAATTCATGAAATTGGCATAGTCTCTGCAGTAACTGTTGCGGACAGCAGCAGTGAGATGAGATTGAAAAATCACTAAAAATAGTAGAAGTAGAATTAAATAGTGAGTAAATTATGGAACTGAACCTTGATGAATCTATTTTTATATGGACGAAACGAAACGACCATATGAGCGGTATACTGAGAAATATTAAGGTTCTCGTGAGACAGGGCCAGAACGGTTTCTGGGTCCCCTGTCGCGACTTTGAAAATTTACCATAAATTATCCAGAAAGAATTAGGAGTCATGCCTTATATTTAAAGATTCCATTTTGAGTCTAGTTTCATTAGATACAAACGGCACCAGTATTAAAGCCCTGTACAGGGAGATATTCAAGTTGTAACGCGCGAAGGTCAGAGCAGTCGGTCCCTGTAACATGGGTGACTTTAACTAATAAACTGTACCAATTGGCCCAACCAAAATTCTAAAAATAAATCCATGGATGGGTATATGAGTCTAAATTCAGGAAAATTTACGAAACCAGTTTCCGAGTTTTGAAACTCGAGATATGATTTTAAGGCGACGGTGACGCAGTTTTCCAGCCTGACTGGTAATGTCAAATTGGTTGGTATCTTGAGAGGGTTTGGCGTTAACCCTCGTGTCCGACAATCGCGTCGGTCACGAGTTAGGTGTTACAATTTTATTGGTATCGAGCTATGGTTTAGTCGGTTCTAGGACTACCATAGCGCGTGTGAGTCTAGCTATATTGTTAGCGCTTAATAATGTGATGACTTCGACGGTTGGAATTTTTGTTTTGATTAGCAATGGAACCCGGTAGAGAGACCCTTGGCGGATGACGTTGAAAGTGTAGCGGCTGCTCTGCGCAAGGGACACCGCCTGTTGAGCCTCGATCATCCATGAATAATCAAAATGAAGGGGCGAAACAAGCCTTCTTCACCATGATGAATGAGTGGGTCGCGAATATGCCCGAACCAACCCGGCTGTCCAACCATTCCGAATTTAAATACTCCACCCCAAGAGCCCGCAATGCCTCCGATTCATCGATCCTGTGAGGTTGAGTAAACCACCTGTGGACTTGATTAGGAAGCGTGGGGCCGAGGAGTTCAAGGCCATAGTTCTTGATGATGCCGAAAAGGCCGAGTTCGCTCGATAACACCATTAGAGTGTTAGATGAACTGTCATGCACACCGATGAATGTCTTAAGTGTGCTATATCCTTGTTATGAGACTCGACTTACTATTGGTGGAGGACTTTAATTTCCATAGTCCCAAATGAACGAGTTACTTGGGATTTCTTCCAATCCAATTTCAAAAGAAATACATTAGTCAACGGTTCATCGATCGAAGCGTAAGGAATTCTTGGAACTCAAGCAAGGCCGGATGATCAGATCGAATCTGAACATGAGTTCGTAAGACTTAGTCGGTATGCTCGGAGTGTGTGGCTGATGAGGTTGCGATGTGCAAAAGATTTGAAGAAGGATTGAATGAAGAGTTAAAGTTACTAGTGGGAATTTTGGAGATAAAGGAGTTCGTGACACTAGTCGAACGAGCACGCAAAGCGGAAGAACTTGGGAAGGAGAAGAAGAAGGCTGAATTTGAAGCAAGAGATTACCGTAAAAGATCGACGAGTAAAGCTCCGTTCTCGGTGTAAAGAGGTTCGGGGAGGACACCAGAAGTCGAGGACGATCGGGAATTTCCATTAGAGCCCGACCATTGACGGACTCCGAGCTACTTCAGTAGCTAGTGTGGGCAATAATCGTCAAGAGAGACCAATGCCCCAATGTGGAAGACGACACCTAGGTGAATGTTGGGGTAAGTCATTAATAGGGCTGTTATGGATGCGGTTCAAGGACCACTTCATTAGAGATTGCACGAGCTAGATGAGAGGAATAAGACGCAAGGTGCAAGACCTAGTGGAACGACGGTGGAGGTAGGCCCCAGAATCTTTGGAGGTAGGGGTGGTAATCGAGAGGAGCCTCTAATATGGCTGTCCGATCCGAGACCGTACTCTGCTAGAGCATATGCCATCCGCACGAGAGGAGGCATCCTCCCCGACGTTACCACTGGTACTTTTACTCTCTTTGATACTATTGTGATTGCATTGATTGACCCGGCTCTACTCACTCATATGTATGTGAAACCTTAGCATCCAAGAAGACTCTACTGTTGAGTCTCTTGAGTTCGTAGTTCGAGTGTCAAACCCTTTGGGTCAATACGTGCTCGTTGATAAAGTGTGCAAGAGATGCCCCTAATAATTCGAGAATCTGTTTTCCTACCGATCGATGCTTCTACCATTTAATGAATTGATGTTATTCTTGGTATGGATTGGTGATCGTACATGATGCGTTGGTGGATCGCAAAAGGAAAACCATTGATTTGAGGAGTGCAAATAATGAGGTAGTCCGAGTCGAGTCTCTTGATTTAAAAGGAGCGCCAACGATAATATCTTCTATGACCGCCGGAGGTATGTGAAAAGGGTGTGAAACATACCTTGCGTATGTGTTTGGAAGTAAAGAGACGGAAAGGAAACTCGAATCGGTACCGGTGGTTTGTGAGTATTCAGATGTTTTTCCCGAGGAGTTACCGGATTGCCACCGGTTCGAGAAGTGGAATTCGCATCGAAGTTGTACCGGTACTACGCCGATTTCAATAGCCCGTGTCGTATGGCATTAACGGAATTAAAGGAATTGAAGGTTCAATTGCAAGAATTGACGGATAGAGGTTTCGCTCGACCGAGTTTTTCTCCATGGGGCGCTTTTGTATTGTTTGTGAAGAAGAAGGACGGAACCATGAGGTTGTGCATCGACTATCGTCAACTCAATAAAGTGACGATAAAGAATAAATATCCATTGCCACGAATTGACGATTTGTTTGATCAATTAAAGGGAGCCTCGGTGGTTTCAAAGATAGATTTGAGGTCGGGTACTATCGGTTGAGGGTCCGAGAATCGGACATACCCAAAACCGCTTTTAGAGCGAGGTACGGTCACTCTGAATTCTTGGTGATGCCGTTTGGGCTCACTAATGCCCTGCGGTGTTTATGGATTTAATGAATAGAATTTTCAGGCCATACTTGGATCGGTTCGTAGTTGTATTTATCGATGACATTTTGGTCTATTCGAGAGATGAAACCGAGCATCTTTGAACACCGAGGCTAGTGTTGCAAATCTTACGAGATAAGCGATTATACGCAAAGTTCATAAATGTGAATTTTGGTTGAAAGAGGTTAGCTTTTGGGGCACGTGGTGTCCGTGATCGGTGTCGTGGTGGACCCGAACAAAATTCGCCATAGTCGATTGGAAACCACCAAGGAATGTTACCGAAGTTAGGAGCTTTTGGGGCTTGCGGTTATTACCGACGATTTGTAAAGGTTTCTCGACGATAGCCACGCCAATGACGGTTACTCCAAAAGGATGTTAAGTTCGAATGGACGGAGAAATGTCGGAAAGTTTCGATCAACTGAAAGCTTATTTGGTGAAGCCCCAATTCTAGTGCAACCCGAATCGAGCAAAGAGTTTGTCATTTATAGTGACGCATCCCTACTTGGGTTGGGTTGCGTATTGATGCAAGAAGGCGAGTTGTGGCCTATGCGTCGAGGCAATTAAAGCCACATGAGAAAAATTATCCGACCCATGATCTCGAATTGGCTACCATCGATTCGCCTTAAAGATATGGCGACATTACTTATTTGGTGAGAAGTGCCATGTGTATTCGGATCACAAAAGTCTCAAATATTTGATGACCCAAAGAGACTTAAATCTGCGACAAAGGCGATGGCTCGAGTTGTTAAAAGATTATGAGCTCGTCATTGATTATCACCGGGAAGGGCTAATGTGGTTGCGGATGCCTTAAGCCGAAATCACTATTTGCTTTATGAGCGATGAATGTACACTTGTCTATCCTACCCGACAATGTGTTAGTAGCTGAATTGAAAGCCAAACCATTATTGATACGTCAAATTCGTGAAGCTCGAGAAAGTCGACGATGAGTTGGTTGCAAAGCGGGATGAGTGTGTTCGAACAAGGACTCGAATTTCAAATCGATGATGACGATTGTTTGAGGTTCGAAGTCGTCTGTGTGTCCCAAAGAATTGAACTTATTCCAATAATTTTGAACGAAGCCCATTGTAGCCGAATGGCAATCCACCCGGGAGTACGAAGATGTACAACGATTTGAAACGTCGGTTTTGGTGGCATGGTATGAAGCGGACATCTCCGACTTTGTTTGAGATGTTTAATATGTCAACAAGTGAAAGCGGAACATCAAGTGCCTTGAGATTGCTTCACCGATCACGATACCCAGTGGAAATGGGATCGAGTCACAATGGACTTTGTGTCCGGCCGCCATTGTCAACTAGTAAGAAGGATGCGATTTGGGTTGTTGTTGATAGACCGACTAAGTCGGCTCACTTTATCCCCGTGCGTCGGATTTTCATTGGATAAACTAGCCGAATTGTACGTTTCGAGTTGTGAGATTACACGGGTACCGATTTCTATTGTGTCGGATAGAGATCCGAGATTTACCTCGCGATTTTGGAAGAAATTTCAAGAAGCTTTGGGTACCAAGTTGCATTTCAAAGACCGCTTTCACCCCCAAACCGATGGTCAATCCGAACGGATAATTCAAATACTCGAGGATATGTTGAGATGTTATATCCTTGAGTTTAGTGGTTCATGGAAGCGGTATCGCCTTTGATTGAATTCGCACAACAATAGCTTTCAATCAAGTATTAAGATGGCGCCTTACGAGGCTTTATACGGTCGTAAATGCCGTACCCATTATTCTGGTGAACTTAGTGAAGGTAAATTCTTGAGGTTGATTTGGTTAAGGATGCCGAGCAAAGAGTTCGAGTAATTCGTGAAAGTTTGAAAGTCGCCCGGATCGCCAAAAGTCGTATCGGATTTGAAAAGAAAAGATATTGAATATCGGGTTGGAGACAAGGTCTTTCTCAAAGTTTCACCTTGGAAGAAGGTGCTTAGATTTGGCCGTAAGGAAAATTGAGCCCGAGGTTCATCGGGCCATATGAAATATCTGAACGAGTCGGTCGATCGCGTATCGTTTGATTTTGCCCCCGAACTTGAAAGGATTCACAACGTCTTCCATGTTTCGATGCTTGACGTTATAGATCGACCGTCACATGTAATTAGTCCATCGAGGTTGAAATTCAAGCCGATATGAGTTATGAAGAAGAACCGATTCGTATCCTAGCTCGTGAAGTGAAGGAGTTGCGAAACAAAAGAGTTCCATTAGTAAAAGTGTTATGGCTCAAACACGGGATGGAAGAAGCTACTTGGGAACCCGAGAACTCTATGAAAGAGCGTTACCCAAACCTATTTACTGGGTAAGATTTTCGGGACGAAAATTTCTTAAGTGGGGAGAGTTGTGACAGCCCAAAATTGACCCTAGTCGGGAAGTGGTTTCGGGACCGCTAAACCAAGTCACCGAAATGTTTGAGCGTAATATTTATTGTCTAGAATATGTAATTATGAATGTGTGAAAATTTCAAGCTTGATTTAGCCGATAGCATGTGAATTCAGTTAGTAGGACTTGTGTGACACTTTTGAAAAGTGATAGGCTAATCTATAAGGACCTAATAGTGCATGTAGTCAAGGGAGGACTTGCATGTCAAATTTCCCCCTAATAGTTAGTGGCCGGCCATGACAAGAGATTATGGGTAAAAACATGTCATAAAACATGTTGGGACAATGGTGTATGTAAGAAAAAATAAAATAGTGAGCATGGGAATTTAATAATGAAAGGAACAAAAAAAAAAAAAGAGAAAAAATGGTCTCATGCATGCCCATTCCGTGAGTGTGGAGAAAGAAAGAAGAATTTTTGTTCATCATTTTCATTTCCTTTGGGCTGAAAATTCTAAGGAAGAAGGAAGGAATTCTTGTTTCATGTTGGTTTGGAAGAGGTTTAGGAGGAGGTTTGGCCATACTTGTACCTAGATTAAGGTAAGTTTGATGTTTTGCCATGAGATTCATGTATATTTTAGTTGCTAGCTTGATGTTCTTGTTAGCCCATGGTTCAAATCTTTGTTATGTCATGGGAATGAAATTCGCCAAAGTGAATATGGTGTTAATGCCATTGCATGCTAAATATCAAGCTTGATAATGATTCATGTGATGGTGGATTGAGGATTCTTAGATTTTCTTTTAGCATTTTGAATGAGATACTAAGTTCTTTGTTTAACCATGACCAAATTGAAGCGGTATGGTGTTGTGGTATTCGACCATGTTATATCCATAAGTATGATTCATGCATGTTGCATGGTAAGTAAGATTTAAGCTTTGGATATGTGTGTATATTTGGATATAAGCCACTTGAGAATTGACCATTGCACCTACATGAATATATGTTTGCACATGATGAATTGGTATGACATGTATACTATTTTAAGGTGTCTATTTGCTTGTGATGTTGTTTGGTTATGAAATAAATGAGAGATGTGTATAGAACTACAATATGTAATCGTTAATTAGGAAAATGTATGCTTTTTTTTTGTGTAGTATTAAGTGTAAAATTGGCCTCCACATAGACATGCATATTCGCCAAAGGAAGTAGATTGGTGTGCATGTATTGGTTAGAGCCAACCATATTGAAGCCTTATCTTGGCTTAGATTGTTGACCAAATGGGTAATAAGTGAGGATGGTTGCGAATATACAAACATACATATGCATGTGTAATTGAATTATGAATGTTTAGCAAGAGGTTAAACTAGTTGATTTATTGATTAAGCTCAAGGAGTTAAAGAAGGAGAATCAAGCAAGGGAAAGACGAAGGTCATCGAGTAGCCGACTTGGGTGGTTTACCCAACACAAGGTAAGTCATTAAGCGTATATTTGGTGTTGATTTAAATGATCAATATATATATGCAAATGTGTTTAAATGAGTTGGTGTGTAAATGGAAATGTATGTGTATGGAATGATGCCATTGTTGAATGTATAAAGGCAGCAAAATACATAAGGTATTGGTCTCGGCACTAAGTGTGCGGGTATAAATGGACACGGTGACAAGATTGGCACTAAGTGTGCGGGTTTAAAATTGTACAGCACTAAGTGTGCGAGTTTGATTATATAGCACTAAGTGTGCGAGTTGAATACATATAGCACTAAGTGTGCGGATTCACTATATGCTCTTGCATTACAATTGGCACTTGAGTGTGCGACATTATCGAGCTAATCCCGGACAGCGGATCGGGTAAGTACCTCGAGCTCATGACGAATAGAAAATATGTTCATGCTCGGGGTTGAATTTGGTAAGTCTTAAATCTATGTGATGATTGAAATTGTATGATTGTGGTGGAAATGAGTTAGTGTGTGAAAATGCCTCAAATATCTTGTTGTGTAGAATATGAAATGTGGATGTATGACTTGGTATGAGATTGGACCGAAAGGTCCGAGGAATTATGGTATAGATTCGATATGGATGAGTACCTAGCCTCGTTTATTGTTTCATGTTGTAGTAACTTTATCGGTGGATTGATGGATGCTTACGACTTCTTGAGTTGTAAACTCACTCGGTGTTTTTCTTGTCACCCATTTTAGGTCTCTCGGACTCGTATTGTTTGCGTGATCGGGACCGTCGTTGAAGTCATCACACCGCTGAAATCTTGTGGTATTGTTTTTGTTGTTGAAGAACATTTGGCATGTATAGGCTATTATATTTTGTCGAATTGTGGGTTGTAAACTTTAAGCCATGTGAAAATGGCCTATGTGGTAGTCGAGTGGGATGCTAGAACCTATAGCCACGAGTCTTAGAAACTCAAATTTTGATAAGGTGGCCATAATTTGTGTCATGTATGATGGATGATTAAGGCCAAGGAAAAATTCATGAAATTGGCATAGTCTCTGCGATGGCTTATTGCGGACAGCGGAAGTGAGATGAGATTGAAAAATCACTAAAAATAGTAGAAGTAGAATTAAATAGTGAGTAAATTATGGAACTGAACCTTGATGAATCTATTTTTATATGGACGAAACGAAACGACCATATGAGGGGTATCTTGAGAAATATTAAGGTTCTCGTGAGGCAGGGCGAACGGTTTCGGGTCCCCTGTCATAACTTTTAAAATTACCATAAATTATCCAGAAAGAATTAGGAGTCATGCCTTATATTTAAAGATTCCATTTTGAGTCTAGTTTCATTAGATACAAAGCGGCACGAGATTAAAGCCCTGTGACTGCAGTGAAGGTCGAGCGATCGGTCCACTGTAACATGGGTGACTTTAACTAATAAAGCTGTACCAATTGGCCCAACCAAAATTCTAAAAATAAATCCATGGATGGGTATATGAGTCTAAATTCAGGAAAATTTACAAAACCAGTTCGAGTTTTGAAACTCGAGATATGATTTTAAGGCGACGGTGACGCAGCTTTTCGGCTTTGTTGGTAATGTCAAATTGGTTGGTATCTTGAGAGGGTTTGGCCGTTAACCCCTCGTGTCCGACACCGGCGTCGGTCACGAGTTAGGGGTGTTACAATTTAACCATCCTGATATCCTTAATCGAAGAATCCCTAAAATCTAAAACACTAATGTAGGCCAGATACGCCTCACATCCCTTACAAACCAACTTTTCAACTCTTAATGCAGAAATTACATTTGATAAGTAATTCCAATGCTCCCTAATTATGACTATCTCGCTGTCCTCTACAGTTCTCAGTACAAGCCTTTTTGTGGCACAATCTAAGCTCACTCTGTGCTTGACCAACCAGTTCCAGTATTAGATCAAACTCTCCAAAAGGTATTTCCATCAGATCATCCAGAAAGATAGCCCCTTGAACCAGTATACCCAAGTTTTCAGATACAGTACAAGCTATATAGGAGTGAGGGGATCCTATATCTATCAGTGCAGTATAAGGTACATTATATATAAAGAACATAACCGTGATGACGTCTGAAGCATCACCATCCTCTCAGCGACGTCCAACATAAACTAGAGTCGGCTGCCTCACCTCAATATGACCAGCACATCTGCTCGGTGCTCTCTAACCATGGCCTAAGCCATTACCACCTCTGGCCTGACCATGGCCTCTCGATGGCTGCTAAACTGCTCTCGGAGGTGGTACCGTACCAGTACCCGGAGCTTGCATCTGATCAGACCTCTGCGAACACTCTCTAATACGATGCTCTAATGAACCGCACCTTAAACAAGCCCCAGTTCTTTTCCAACATTCGTCCTGATGGCGTCTACCACATTCAGCACACGGCAGCTGTCTAGTAGCAGCCATAGGAGCCCCAACTTTTATTGGCCCATCAGCTCTGGCCTTTTTCTTAGGCCTCTAAATGAAATTTGACGGCTCTAAATCCCTTTTGCTCCTACACCTCTCTCGGTTTTGGCGCTTAGCACGCTTCACTTCCTCGGCGATCTTCGCCTTATCAACCAGTGCAACAAAGTTTTTCTCCCTCTATGGAGCCATCAGAACCCTCAGATTATCCTTGAGGCCATCCTCGAAGCAAATATATTACTCATACTCAGTCGCCACCATACTTCACGCATAGCGGCTCAGTCGCAAAAATTCGGCCTCATACTCTGCCACTGATCTATCCCCTTGAGCCAGATTTAGGAACTCTCTCCTACGGGTATCCACGTAACTGGCACCCACATACTTTCCCTGGAAAGCGGTCTTAAAACATTCCTAGGACAGTCGTTTGGGCTAAGTGCCCTCATTAACAGTAAGCCACCACTGGTAAGCCTCATCTCTCAGTAGTGACACTGCACCCTTTAGTTTCTGCTCGGGGGTGCAGCCCAAATCATCCATAATTCTTTCTGTGGCCTCAATCTAGTACTTAGTTACATTAGGTGCAACTTCAGCAATACCCCCCAAAATCTAGGCTCCATTAGACCGGAGTCGTTTCGTAACCAACCCTCGGCCTATAGCTCTAGTGTTGGGCCCAGCGACCCTCTCTAAAATCCTTAATATGGCCTGGGATAGTGCGTCAACCCCAGCCGCTCGTTCATGAGACCCAGACCCAAACTGGTCTCTGTAACAAGTGACACTGACATCTCACTAGTGTCTAAATTCAACATACCGCTCAGTGAAGAGGACTCAACTCGAGCCCTTCTACAGCTTCTACTACCTCTTGTGCTCCATCCGCAAGTACCTCTTATACTCATTGTCTATTCGTATTTTATCTATATTAATAGTTTTATGCATCAGTTTACAGTTCCAGTATTTATTAACAAATATTTTATGAAAACAATATCAGAAGTGTATAGCTTGTTTCTACAACACAGTGTCTATCATTGTCTATAGGTTTTACTAAAGTATCAATATACACTAACTTGAGTTTTTCCAGTACAGTCTATCTATAGTAGTCCTGGTATATACTATCTATAGCATTTCAGTTCATAAAAAAATAATAGTTCAGAGGACTTACGAAATCGGCGCTGGAGACTCGATGTACCACACATTTAGTAAAATATTTCACGTCATTTAAAATTCAGTTCTTAGAGAATCGAATCCTAAAAACCCAAATTTACAATTGAGTTTTGTAACCTGGCTCTGATACCACTAAATGTAACACCCCAAACCCGGCTTAGACGTTATGGCCGAATCTGGCAATGTCACATGGTAGTGTTTTTCGAAAAAGTGAGTTGGCGTCCAAAAACCTCTTTTCCATATAACCTCTTTACATTATTTTATGTTAATTTTGGGATGTGTCTTTTGTTTTAAAAACGTAATTCATTATCATAAAGTTATTCTCTTTCAAAATGTTATTAACTTTCAAAATGTCACTTATTGCGGAATCTTTTTAAAATCGTTGCGTATTTGAGTGAATTTTGTTAAAACGTTTGATTCTTTTTTAAAAACTCGATTATCCCTACTACTAGCAGTGATAAATCAAAAAAATAAAAATCCTAAATTAAAATTTTAAATGCAAAGAGGCCATGATACAGTAAAATCCCCAACATAAAATCAAAATCAAAATTAAGTACTTAAATGGAATGATGTAGGTCGTGTGGCCATCGCTGAGTCCTCTACTGTACCAATCTACCTATGACTGGGTATTACTTGTACAGATAAATTAGAAGGGTGAGTTTGCAAAAACTCAATGTGTAGTCCCATATATATAAGCAGATAGAAAGTGAACACAATCTGGGCCTAAGCCCTTTTTTAGTATCAGATCCAGTTTCAGTTAGGGCCTTAGACCATCTCAATACAAGTGCAATCACTCATTAAGGCCTTGGCCCATTACAGTATCAGATATGCGATCACAAAATCCTACCCAGCCAGCCTCTACACTTCATTTCCATCCAACCCTACACTCCATGTGGGGATATAATCAACCCACCCATCCCTACACTCCAAGTAGCATCGACAATGCACTATCTGAAGAGTATGCGCTAAGTGCGCCGAAGAAGTTAGGCTCGATTCCTTTCAGTACACTTCCTACGATCAATATAAACCCATTCCTATGCAATGCATTATACAATCATGTCAGGTCAAATCATGGTATCATACATGCATTCAGTATAGTTTTAATAGCATGCTCAAGATACAGTCATAATTATATATATATATATCGTACATAGATATAACAGTATTTCAATCAATTAGGGGTTTAGGTAGGCTTACCGACCTTACAGTAGATTCACAGCCGTCTCAGGCGCTCGTGCAACCTTAACATCAAACAGTAAAAAATGAGCCCACATGCCCATATTGTCGGGCCCAAACAACCCAATTCAGCTTTGCCCATGAATCGCACATGGCCAGCGTCATCGATCATATGCCCATGTTCAGTCACATAGCCTACCACACAGACGGTCACACACCTGTGTGGTGTCGACAGTCTTACTTTTCGGCTTTTCGCCGACTAGTATTTTTAGTGATGTGATTACACAACTGGTCTATTTCCGCTATTAACGCAACCACGAACACTCCAAAACCTAGAGTCGATAACCCCAAGCTCAAAAATCAGTTACATCAACAAAACTAAACGAAGCTATGATCAGTCCAACGGCTTCCAATCACTACAACTTACTTTAGACGAAAAACAGAATAGTGATTCCCTACTACCAAAGTGTCAATCAACAGCCCACTGCCCTTTGATTAAGTCCTATCCATAAAACAACCTTTAGTAACCATTAATTGACTAACCAAAAAGCAGACGCACCTCACTTACCGAATGCGCGAAAACATGGAATGGGAAAATGACTATTGAAAGAGGCAAAGACAGAGGCCAAAAGAACAATAATTTGGCTGCAACCAAGCAGGAACAGATGTACCCTCCGATTAGTCACTTTTAATCAAAGAATTATGAACAAACAATTTCTAGAAACTATAGACAACCTTACCTTCAATGAACAATAATGGATTTGCAATTAAACGGCACCGTCTAGAATTTCTACAGTCGCCTAAAGGTCTCCTAACCAAAAATAGGATGGAAGTTATAATAGCAAAACTTACCGTCACTGCTCAAGATATTAAAGAAACAAGTCACGACCACAAGAAGAGGGTTATGAAATGAAAGAAATCCACAGCAAACAAGAAAAATGGGAAAAATAAATAGAAAAATTGGCAGCAAGTGGGATAGAGAACGGCAAAGAGGAAAAAAATGAGAAGAGGAAAAATTTTGCCAAAATCGAAGGAAACTGTGAGAGTGAGAAGAGGGAGCCAAAATCTACCATCCCCTAAATCAAGATAACTCCCTAATCCCATAATTTTCTCCTCAAATCCCTCCTAAAACCGTCTAACCACTCCCATCAAAATCCTTTACTTTTCTCTCTGCACTTCCCACTACACCTCTACCACTTTGGCATTTCAGTTTAGCTCAAACACTACACGACACCATTAACAAAAATAATACTCCAGCTCAACTTGAACTTAATACCTCTAGCATTTTAACACACCACTTATCCACCAGACCAGTAGGCCCATTCTGACATGTTTCTACAAACTTTTAACTATAAGCTTATTGAGCAAAAGCAAGGCTTTATTCAATTAAAATAAAAAAAATTTAGCCCAAGACAAGGCTTGAACCCAAGACTTCTCAGATACTCAATTGTGTCATCAATATACGGAAACAAATATACAAACTTTGGGGCTTCACAAAAATTAATACTGATTAACTTTTACTATTTTTATGATTTAGTCTTTTTTCCTTAATTAACTATCAAATCACCAAAATTACCAAACCAAACTTCAATCAGTATTAATAAAATATATCCAATCAAAATTCACCATAATAATATAATTAATTCATAAATATTAATTACTCATTTTTTTAAACTCATTTGTTAGAATTGTGATCCCAAAATCACTATTTTTGCCACAGCTAAAAAAGGGCTATTACAACTCTCCCTCCCTTAAGAAATTTTATCCTCAAAATTTTTCCCTGAAAATAGGCTTGGATATTGTGATCTTATTCAATTTTCTGTTTGTCAAGTATCTTCTTTTTTACCATGTTGATTTCACAAGATTTTCACTAATGACACTCATTAATTCCATAGTTCGTTTATTTCCAATGCTAAAATTTTGACTAGTTCTTATAAATATAACAAGTCAGGTTGTATTTCTATCTCGTCAGAAGTAATCACGTAAGTGAAATTTGATCTATATCATCACAGCATTGTAACGTGGAAAATATTATGAATCTTTTTGATCTCCGAAGGTAATGATAGTCTATAAGTCACAGGACTAATTCTCTCGGTAATTTCATATGGCTAAATAAATCCTGGACTAGGCTTTTCCTTTCTACGAAACTGTAACAATTTCTTCCACTGGGAGACTTTTAGAAATACTCTTTCACCAGTCTAAACTCGACATCTTTTCTTCCCAAATCCAAAAATAATTTCTAACAATTTGAAACAAGTTTTAAACAATCTCGGATCCCGATTAAAAACAATAGACAATGACATATCGTACAATCTAACAATCTCAATGACATACAATTCAGTGAATTTTCTCAAGTGAGTAATCAGTCCTAACTGGAATAAATGAGTAGAATTCATCCATCTATACACAATTACTCAGATTGAATCTTTCTTTTTCAGAGTTAATGGCAATCTCGACATAAGTCCATTGTAAAGCGTTCCCAGTTCCACTCAAAAATCATAATAGGTTGTAGTAAGCCTAACAGAACATGATGCTATATCCCGATAAAACTCAGATATTTCTCATTTCATTCCCAGCTACCAGTAACTTTGTTTCAATTCATTACACATTCTGTTGCCTCCAGGATATATTGAATAAATGTTGCTATGGGCTTCCTGTAGAATCTCTCTTTTAAACTCAGAATTGTTCGGTACCGATTTTGGAAATACAAACTATCGTCACTACAAACACTGAAATCAATAGTATTACTGTAACAACCCATTTTTCAGTGAAATCAGAATAGTGGTTTCGGGACCACAAATTCGATCCAAAAATAAGATTTATTTTTATTTCATTATATGGTCCATATTATAATAGGCATGTCGCGTGAAAATGTTGATACGAAAATTTTATTGATTAAGTATTTAATTACGAGAAGGACTAAATCGCATAAAATGAGAAAGTTGAATTCTAGTAGGTATAAAGATCAAATAGCTATGGAAATCAAAACTAGAGGTCCTTATATGGTAATTAGACCATCAAGAAAAGTATGTAGATTTTTCTTGGTGATCATCCATGGAAATATAGAAAAAGGGCAATGACTAAATTGGAAATATCAAAATACTTAATTAATAAAAAGATGAAAAGAAAATGTATCTTCTTATTTTCATCATCTTCAACCTAAAAACACATGGAAACCCCAGGAGAGAGAGAAGAAACTTTCAAGGCCTAATTGGGTAAGCTTCCTTGTCTCATTTTTAGTAATTTTGATATTTTTGGAACCGAGATAGCTTAATATCTCTATTTGTGGGATTAGTTTGAAAAGTTATCAAGGTATTAAAAATGGGTCATGGGTGTATATGCTGGAAATTAGAAATTTATGGTAGAAAATGAAATAATATTGATAGATAAACAACTTTTACAAAGTGATTTTTGATGAAAATATGATTTAGGGACTAAAATGAAAAGTTATAAAATTTGATGAAAAATTCTAAAATTTATGGAATAGGGAGTAATTTGCACAAGTTTCATTTTTCGGGCCTAGGGACAAAATCAAATTTTATGGAAAAGTTAGGGGCAAAATGGTAATTTTTCCTAGGACATAAATTGAGTCCATTTAAATATGAAATGTGTGAAATTGATGGTTAAATTAATTTATATAGATTTGGACAACACTAATTCAAGGTTAGATCAAGGAAAAGAAAAAGTTTTGGATTAGTAGACTTTTTACATGAACAAGTGTCGAGGTAAGTTTGTGTAACTTAACCAAACTTGTAAATATGTTTAATTGAATGGTGTGTTTGTATGTATTGTGACTTATATTGATAAGATTTATTTGATTGTTATGACGAATGTTTGAATACATACTTGAAATGACGATACAGGGGTAAGTACCAATTGAATACTGAATTTCGATGATTATATGCACTTTCCCGAAACTAATAAGGTCCTGCATTTGTTGAGGACAGGATTTAACTCAGACAAGTAATCCCATTGACTTGTTATAGAAAGGATTTAGCCCGGACAGGTAATCCCGATATAATACCTCTCGAGCATATGTTATGATTAGGCTTTAGCTTGGATTGGTAATCCTAATCGGGCTCCTCTGAGCTTACTTTATATAAAGGATTTAGCCTAGACTGGTAATACTGTTATACGATATGTGGTTCGAGAGAGTGTTTCTTGGTTCAATGCCCTAATGGGTACCCTTGAATAAGAAATTGACAGATTATTGAATCGTACACTTCGAGCGTACTACTTAAGCATCCATCGGAATTCAATGATTCAGCGGACATAAAAATCTTGACATGGCATGAAAATCTTGAGATGAAATGATAATGACTTGAAAGAATATTGCTTGATGAGCTCATCTATGTTACTTGATTGATATGAAGATTTTGGTGACTAACATGTTTGATTGAATGTATGTTTTTAGGCAATTTAGCCAAATGGATGGAACATGATATTGTATGCTTAGATTTAATAAACGAGATTGGTAAGTTTAGTTTTCATTATACGAACTTACTAAGCATGTAATGCTTACTCCCATTTATTTTTCCCCTATTTTATAGTGCTCAGAAGCTCGTGAGGGTTGTAGATCACGGGTGCATCGTCACACTATCAACTAGTCCTTTAGGGTATAATTAGTAAAAATCATTTTGGTATAATGGTGTGTATAGGAAAACTTGACCATTGGTAGTTTGATAATGTTATTTCGTAACCTAACCATTGGAATGGCTAGTAATGGTTCATTTTGGTATGACTAAGTAGGTTATTATGATATAAATATATACACATGTGTTACGTTAAGAATTTGTGATCAATGTTGTTAATTCCTAAGTTAAACTAAGGTAAGGTTGTGATCATGTATGCTTGTGGTGATATGCCTTGTGAATGATGAAATTTGCTTAATTTGAATGCTTGGATTGGTTGGTATTGGATGTGTGTTTCAAGTGTAGGTCTTGGGTGAAATTTTCGGTGAGAAATGAAGCTAGAAATGGCTTCATTTTGTCCACAAGGGCGTGTGTCTAGACCGTCTGTGACACACGACCTAGTAACATAGGCATGTGGTTAGGCTGTGTGTCCCCTGCACCTTAATTTTGAGAAACAAAATGTAACACTCCTAACCCGTATCCATTACCGGATTAGGGTTATAAAGTTTTACTGATTATACTATTATTCGTACAAACGTTTATTATAAATTTTCAATTCAAGGTTCAGATTACATATAAGCTTATAATTCATTTCATTAAAAATCTTAAAAGAAATTTAAGATAAACAATACAGCACAAATAATGTATAACCTAAAATGTACGTACAAATTAAACAATTATTAAGTACACAAATCATGGAACACATATTTGGCTTCTTTATTGATCATTAGACTTGTTATATATATATATATATATATATATATATATATATATCACGTATATGCATAAGTTTTGCACTATATAAAACAAATGTCATTACCTTCCTTTTATCTATTTAAGTGGCATTACTATTTAAATTATTATTATGTTCATAGATAATACATTAAAGTAATCTAATTCACTCTTTAAATATATACGAACATGAAAGTAGTTGTAACTGTACATAAACGAATAAACTACAAGGCAAATTATAATATCAATTTAATAAATCCTCATCACATAAGGGACGCAACATATATATTACAAAGCTCAAACACATTTTACCATTTAGAAAAAAAAATCCTTCAAAGATCCCTAATAATAATTCAATATTAAAACATACAAAAAAAACCATTATATTATCAAGCTTCCACTAAATTGCAAATAACAACCCTTGCACGCACTATATTATATACTAGAAGAGTTCATAGTACATAATTTAAATAAAAAAAAATCATCTATGCATCATTGATGCTATATGACATAGACGTACCCACTATCAATACATATTCATATACGTGTAACTAAAGCTCATTTGTCCAAAATCTTAATGCCACACTTAACTTATGCACACATGTCAAATAATTAACCAAAACAATTTTAAAATGTATTTAGCACTTGTTACCTTTCATCACTGAATGATAATACTTAATTCTAGTCTCACTAAGCATTATATCTATGCACATACGAGCCTAAGCCAAAGCACAAAAAGCAAGTTCACATATGTATATGTCATCTTACACAATCACATCCAATCCAACCTATCATGCTTATGATCGAAACTACTCTGTCACTTACTAAATCATAAACCAACCTTGATATACAATCACATAGCACCACTTATAACTCTTCATAGCATACGACATCATGACCCAAAATCAATTTAAAACATAACTAAACTAAAACCAAATTCAAACAAAGTAGTTAAGCCATTTTCGCATGGCTTTTAATACATAACCAAAATTAAACATTTCAAAAGTAAAACCCAACCAAAATTAAACATTTCAAAAGTAAAACCCAGCCTATACATGCCATAAATTCGAAAGTTCACTTCAATGATACCGAAGACTGTTGATAGTGTGATAAGCTCTTTTGACGATTCCCGAGCTCGTAACATGAATCCATAATCCATAAAACAAAAAAAACATACACATGCAGAGTAAGCTTTTATAACTTAATAAGTCATAAGCAAATAAACTATTCAAGTACGTAATTCATACATTTAACTATTCCAAATTATACTATCATAGTCAAATTAAACTTCAATCTTACGATTTAACACTTATTTTATACTTTCACATATACTTATTTATGGCCGAATACATATATATATTACCGAAGTATCTTTCGGTTTCAAAGCACAATTATTTAGTAACCACATACATGTATACCCATATACCTATTCTCATGAATTAAAATATAACTTCATATGCATAAGCGTTGCAATGACCGAATGAACACTTATATATATATATAAAGATCCATTGACAAACTATCATTCAATGGCTAAGCCAAAACATCTTTATCACACCAAATACACATACACTTATATATATATATATAAATTCATAAATCAAAGTTTAATAATCACATACATATTTAAGTTACATGCCGAATACACACATATATATATACAAAATATCTTTTTGGTACATATGGATTACCTTAACCGAATAATCATATAGTTAAATTAACAAATTATCATTAAGATTTTCAAAGCCAAAAGGTTATTATATAGCCAAGTATATCTCCACTCATAAACACAAGCTTATAATCCAAGATATAACTTTATGTATGTACTCTAAATATATGGCTGAATACACAAGATTATAAATACAGATGTTCAAGAATCATTTTACCAACTATTATATTTCTTGTTCACAAAGCCGAACGCACATCTTTTGATCATATACAATCTTCATTTACATCACACACAATTCATAGCACATATCAATAACTTACTTACCTTATTCAAGTAGATAATAGGCTTTTTCATACCTAGTCAATCAGTTCGTTTGACATGTTCATTCACAATTTGTCATTGCCCGATGAACCACTTGGAATTGGATAGGATACTCGGATAATCACATAAATCGTACAATGCCAACGTCCCAGACGTGGTCTTACATGTAGTCACATATTAATGCCACTATCCCAGACAGGGTCTTACTCGTAAACACATATCGGAATCAAAAATCGATGCCATGGTCTTATTCGCACACATATATCGAAACCCTATGTCATGACATATGTATCCTAACTATTCCTAAGGTTCATATTGGGCTTTCGGACGTCGCAACTCGATCGAAACGAATTCAGAAATGTAGTAACCAAGCCTTTTCATATTCGGCTATATCAAGTGTAAATGCTAACATTTCATAACAGCATATATTCTTAATATTTAACTACAATTAAATACGTCTATTTGCTTATAAACTTACCTCGGACGTCATAAAACGGGACGGGGCTACTAGTCGACAACTTTTGTTTTTCCCCGATCCAAATTTGATTTCTTTTGTTCTTGATCTAAACATATTTAAATTAAGCCCATTCAAACATATTTTCATTCAATTTAATCCAAAAACACATTAATGGGAAAATTACCATTTTACCCCTGACATTAACCATTTTTACAATTTAGTCCCTATTGCACATAACACAAAATACACAAAATTTCCAAGAACTCATGTTTGGCTGAATCTTACCCACCACTATACAAGTCCATATATTTCATCAATTTCATATTTTACTCCCTCAAATTATTATTTTTGTAATTAAGTCCTAATAACTCAAAATCATCAAAAATTCCAATACAAAATATATTAATCTAAAACATATCTTTCATTTTTCATCATCAAACAACAAAAATCACAAGTTGTCAACAATGGCACTATTCAAAATATTCATCAAAATCAAAAATTAAAGCTTGGGTTTTGTAGTACTCAAAGCAACGATCTTAAAAACGTAGAAATTATCAAAAACTGAGTAAAAACGAACCTTGAATCAACCTGAAAGATGGCTGAACCCTTGAGAACTTATTCTTTTCTTTTTGTTTTTCATATTCGGTGATGAGAACAAAATAAAACTTTGGCTTATTTTAATTATAACATATATTATATAAATTAAAGGTTGGCTTCCTAAATTACCCTTTTAAAAATTAACAATTAAAGCTTATAAGCCAAGGACATATTCGTCCATGTCACATGCACATGGTTTCCAACTCATAACTTATATTATGTACATATAATTATATACATTTTATTATTATAACATATATATATTGTACATATTAAATAAGAAAATATATTCAACTTAGCTAATGCCATCCACTAATATATATAGAAAAAAAATTGGACTTTTTGCATCATGAGTGCTTCCATTTAAGAAGCCATTACCAAAACAGTCCTTACAATTAAAACTAGCTAATTTTCAATTTAAACGATTAAGTCATTTTATTAAATCGGACTGTAACACCCCAAACCCGGCCTAGACGTTATGACCGGATCTGATGCGCCACATCGAAGCGTTCAAAACATTCCGTATTACTTAGTTTGGAAAAGCTTAGCTGGTGTTGTAATAGGACACTTTTAAAAGTAGGTTAAAGTGAATGGAAGCTGTGCACCAGGTAGGAAACCAGGAAGAATAGGAGGTGAGTCCATTGGACTGCTTAAGTACCAAGCTCCCTTTGGATCCAATCCTAGACATGCACACCACCATTGCCACACTCTAACATCTCGTATGATTTGGAGAAAACCATTTGGTTATGCCCTTTTTTAAGAAAATGATTAAGGTTGAAAAACGTTTGCTGAAAATATTTATTTTCTTGGAAAAACATTTACTTTACAGAAACTTTGCGCATCATCGTGATCTTTTAAAAACAAGTAGTTTTTATAAAACGAACCCTAGTGCTAACCAGTTTAATAATCCCCAAAATAAAATTAATTAAAAAGAGCGGCCTTATTACAACTTTGAGCATAATAAAAATAATCCAAATTAAATTCTAAACTTATTTAAAATCGGCAATCAATCTTCATGGCCACTCTGAATCCCGCCCAGCTCCAAGTCCACCAACTAGGGCTCACCTGCAAGGATGGAAGAGGAAGGGGTGAGTTTGGGAAAACTCAGTGTATACAGAAACCCATCCAAAGCCCAAATCAGCTTGAGCCCATTGGGCCTAAGCCCTATTTAGATAACAGTACACAGTGGACCGAAGCCCTTTTCAGAATACAGTAGCAAGGCCTTAGCCCCTTTTTACATAACAGTGTGGCCCATAGGCCCAGTTCAGTAACATAGGTAACAATAGTAGTAATGCATGCAAGCCCAACTGGGGAGACAACTCAACCCACCAACCGCTACACTACCCCGTACCAGCCCTACACTCCATGTGGAGAATATCTCAACCCACCACGCCCTACACTCCACAGTTGCAGCAACGCTGCTCAAATATCAGTAAGTTGAAGCAAAGCCTCCAGTACGTGGATGAACCACTTTCAATACTTCCTCCATCAATAACCCCAATCCCATGCAACAGTTATTAATAAAACATATCATGTACAATACAGTATTAATCAATCATGCAGTTTAGCCAATTCAAACCCTAGGGGTATTTCGGTAATTATGCTCTTTAGGGGTACTTTCGTACTTACGCATCTACACACGTTATTTCAGTAATTTTTAGCAGTTTTATACAATTTAGTTCCACCATCTAACTAACATGCTACTTTGCCCATCTCTTACCCATATTGGTCCGTAAGCCCATTGGGCCCAATTTTGGCCCATCGAGACCCTTTTTCTGAAGTACGTTAAAACGTCACACGAACTTACTTACCACTTTACGGTGCTAGATCTAACAATTACTCTATGTCTTGAGAGCATTCGCATACTCACCAACCTATGAAATGCCGGAATTTCGGCATTTCGGCTTTTGCCGAATTGAACTAAGAAAGGGTGTTCTAGACACACTGCTTTCATGACGATCGCCATCGAGATCTCTTCCGATGTCCTACAATTGATTAGCACAGTTCTTATTTACAAACCATAATCACTAAACCTACAACCTACTTATCCATGATCGAACCATGTCCCTAAAAGCCTTTGAAACCTTACCTTTTTGCCAAAATCGATAGCTAGCTCCGAATCCGATTGCTCCAATGATTCACGCTTTTGATCCAACACTTAAGAAGACTCTAATCACCGAAAGAAAACATCAGTTACAAACCCTTAAAGCCTTATGCTCAAATCGACAGCCTCCCTAATTTTTAGGGATTTCGACTTTTCCTAACATCGTAAAATAAGAACAGATCTGAGATGATAAGTACTTACCCCTTACTCCTACTTGATTTCCACGCAATCCGGTGCAGATTTATTTATCAAACGACAGTAGAACTCGATTCCCAAAGTCTTAAAGTTTCGGCTATAAGCCCCCAAATCTATGGTTTTTCGGCTTTTGGGTGATGAAAGAGATGACAATATGGAACTATAACCTTGAAGTAAAATTGCCGTCAGGTATCTAGGATTAAGAAAAGATAATTGTAGATTAATAAAAACAAAGAACATAGAAGGACCTGGCTTTGAAGAAATCGGCACAAGCAGTGATCACAGGATTTCGGTCTTTATGGATTCGGCAAAAGTATTGATGAATAGCAGGTATGATGAATGGTTTTGAAGAAGAAAAATAGAAAAAGAAGAATAGGGGAGGTGGTAGTTTCGGCTAGAGAGGAAAAAGAGAGAAAAGAAAACCTTGTGATGTCTGAGCAGAAGAGAACGGCACCACTCAATACCCTAGGTGCCGAAATACTAACCTCAAAACCCTCTGCCGATTTTTCCCTCTTTAATTCCTAATATTCGGCCAACTCCTATCCTCTATCCTAATCCCTTAAATCTCTCCCCTTATCACTCCTTAATCCAAGCGTTTGGACTAATCCAAACTTTCCTTTAGCAGAATCCACTTGGACTCCAACACTTACCCCTCCTACACTTAAAAATAATTGCATCTATTTGTCAACACAGGGAATCGATCCCATGCCTTCCCCTATGCTCCACACGCCACCTTTTTAGGAGCTTAGTGGCGTCACCCTTGCCACTTTACTACAGCTCTTTTTGTGTTGCAATTTGCCCATCACTCCACTTAAGGCCACTTAGCCAGAACCCCTAACCTTTTAAGTCCAAAATTCAAAAATTCAACCGGGTTTTGGTCAACACATGGGCCTTCTATAAGCCCATTTACCTACTCAAAATATTAATTCCACATCCAAATAAAAAATTTTAAAATCTTTACAAAATATTGAAAACCGCGAATAAATCCGAAAATCAGGATGTTACACGGACACCCAAATGACAAAATTAAATCACGAAAATTTCACAGATATAAATTCGCACAAAATAAACATAGAAAATAATTTAAAGATATTTTTCAGACTTGGATTCGTGGTCCCAAAACCATCGTTCCGATTAGGGACTAAATCGGGATGTTACACAGAATGCTCAGAATTGAGCACACGGGTTGAGACACGGGCGTATGTCTCAGCCATGTGTGCACGACGAAGAACACCAGCGTGTGTCTTGGCCGTGTGAAACCTGCACCTGATTTTGAATTGAATTAATTGACAATACAGCCAAGCACATGGGCCTGTGGCATGGCCGTGTGTGCAATTCAGAGAGTTACACAAGGTCGAATATGGCCTCCAGCAAAGGCTGTCCCTTGGACCACATGGGCGTGTGAGCCCTGCACCTTGGAAAAATTTAGAAAAGTCACGAAAAATTCTTAAAGTTCCTGATTAAGTCCCGACTCGATTCTAATACTCGTATTGGGCCTTGAGGGCCCAATCAAGGGATGTTATGAATGATATCAGTAAATGAATAGTAATTTATGCAAGTTATTTGCAAATGTTTCTGAATGTTTTAGTAATGTTTCGTAACCCTGTTCCAACGACGGATACAGGTTAGGGGTGTTAAATGACCATTTTGAACCTGTTGCCATTTGGCTGACAAATTTAGATCATTTCTTTGCAAACACTAAATTTTTTGAAGAATAGCGATTTAACTTTTAACTCAATGATAATAGAACCATTAAATTCTCGAATCAAGTGAATATTCATAGCTTTTACTCATATGATAATTGATGATCAGATCATAATCTTTCAATAACTCCAGACATTTGCTTTATCTCAAACTCAATTCTGGAACTTCTGTTAACATAACTTTCAACTGTTTGAAGTTGTTGACATTTATTCAATCAAACAAAACTGACATTTATCTACAACAACCTTGTCAATGGTAGAGCTATCATTAAAAATCTTGAACAAATCATCTGTAATATATAGTAAATCTTAGAGAACGTGCGTTGCTTCAATAATTTCTGGTGATTCCCTAGTTCACAATTATTAGGAGTTGATTCGAAGTAACTCAGACATTTTCAGTGGTTATCGAAAGATCTAGAAAAAAAATATATTTCTTGAAATCAGAATTCACATTTATTGATCTTGAAAAAAATACATGTTTCTCTTGTAAAATCAGTAACACTGTTTTCGAATGCTAATCATGTTCAATTTCATTCCTCACATAGATTAAATATCACTGATAACATAGCAACAATTCTATTCAAAAATAGCTAGCAAATTTTGTCCATTAGATCTATAAAGCAACTAAGTGATCGATAGTCTAAGCAGTGTTATTAAAATCTCACATTCTTTATATCAAGTCTGGAAAATAATCTTCGGCACATCTGTCTCATAACTCTGAGCTAACAACTACCTGGTTGAAAGTCAGTCTTTCAAAATATAGTAGCTCCTTTTACTAGGCAAACAAGTCAACTATATAGAGTAACATATACTTATTCTTTATGATGACTCTATTCAACTGTCTATAATTAATATACAATCTCATAGTTTAAGCTTTTTTTTTCACAAATTACATTAACACACTTCAAGATGACGCTCGATTGAATCCCCTGTCTAATACTTATTGCAATCATGCATTCAATTCTTTCCATTTTATCTGTACGATTCTGTACGGTGCAATCAAGATCGGAGTAGTTTTGAATGTTACTTCAATAATAATTTCAACTCTCTCACTCTGGCAGTAAACTTGGCAATCCTTTAAGAAGCACATCAGTGAATTTTTCTAACTATTAAAACTTGTTCTATCTTTGATTCTAATACTCTGGTATCTAAAATATAAGTTGGATACACTTTATAACATTTTATGATCATGTCTCAAACTGATACTACTGAAATAGTACTAGTAGTACAATCAAATCTTTCAACATCAACATTAATCGATCTACCATTTTAACAATTCAATAGCATTATTTTTGTCAACAAATTTCTTCAGCATCATACAAATTTAACAAAACTATACTGAGAATAGTACCAAATTCGTCAAACAATAGTAACATCAAGAGTAGTACCAAATTAGTAGAACAAAAAGGTGCATGAGCTTCATATTTTTCCGATGTATCTCTGATTTTACCTCAACTAACACCAGCATTGCCACAAATTTCAACTCTTCTATTCCTTTGAAGAGTTTGCATCAGTTAGTAGTCTGATAAATGATAACACATGATTTCCTTAGAAATCTCCTATAAAGTGCTTGATAGAGTTGCATCCGGAATAGACTTTCACCAACGATTATATATCATCGATTTATCCTTTATCCAAAACGGGTATACGTTCAACTTCTGTAGACACAATTTCACTGGTATACTTATTGAGATAGATGCATTCTCACTCATATCCTGCCATAATATATTGCTCCATTTCAGTTTCATAAATCCTCTCTTCTCTTCTCGAAGTACAACCAGTTAACATATCTCTTTTCCAACTCAGTTTGGAAGAAATCATGGTTTACCTTTTTTCTAAGAACAACATATATCAACTTCATCCACCATTGATAAGCTTCTCTTTCAATAACGGTATGAAACATTTCAGATTGTCTTCTGAAGAACACATTCATTCATCAAACACTCTCAAAGTATTTTCTAATCATTATGAAACTTTTGTTGAATCGTCATCCTTTTTTATCATTGAATTCCTCTGCCCCATACTTATAGATTTTTTTGATTAGGGTCACTTAATTTTTACCAGATTTTGATTTTTAGGATAAAGTGTGTGCCACAGAAGGCTCAGTCGAGGGTGGAGGTTGCATTTGGGATTACAAAGCTAAAGGGATAACTTCAAAAAAATGAGTGGACCACTGATTAATCAATTGAAAGTAGGCATATTTTACCTCCTTCCCTAGAACTTGCGACACGAGCACTTTAAAACAATTCCCTGATTGAAATAAGGAGCATCATTATTTACTTACCAGGTACAACACGATTCAACTCGAACATCAAGATATATCTACATAAATAGCATCAACTTGGATATGAAGACGTCACGGCATCACAGGTTATTATGGCATGTATTTCTAGACTCAATACGTGCTACAATCATTCCTAGAATTGACTGAACCTATAGCTCTGATAGCACTAAATGTAACACCCCTTACTCGGTCTGGTCGTTAGACTCGAGTTATAGGATGCTACAATAGTTAATAGATTCAAACACATACATTTGTTGCAATAATATTCAACAAATCAATAAATAAAAGTAAAAAATCATGTTTAATATGAATTAAAAACAATTTTGAGCTTTAATTGAGCAAACTAAAGCTTTTAAATTGACCCCAGTACAAATTAGGACTAAATTACAAGCCTTATAATAACTAGGGAGAAATCATAAAATAAGGTCACACAACTATTTGACAGGCTGAGATCATGTCGTGCCGAATCACATGGTCATGTATCCAAACCATGTCACAGACTAAAGCCGTGTAAAACAAAGTCACATAGTCGTGCCGCCAGGCTATGTAACAAATTGAGATCATATGGGCCTAAATGTAAAATCTTACAAATATTCACATGACCTTATAGTCAGGCCATGTGAAAGACTGTGGCCATGTTTAACCAAAATCACCTTGAACATACTGAGCACATGGTTGTGTCACTTGCCCCTGTATGACCAAACCGTGTGACCAAACCGTGTGGCACAAAATGTCATGTTAGGAACTATTTCGAGCCTAACTAAATTCATGCACAATCTAAGTTCAATTACAAATTAATGTCTACTCAAAACCTACCACAACAAGCATACCAATATGACATTTTCATAACACATTCATTCAAGATACTGTTGTGCCTCAAATTGCACCCTAATAATCAATCATATAAGTTAGGCATTAAGCTTAATAAAACATTCAAGTTGACACAAACATTTTAGCTATTACAACACAACTAGTTTATCTACAAGATCATACTTATAGCATGTTAATTTAATCATCATTTAAGCTTTTAACATACATACCTTTTTCATTAATCAAAAACACCTACCAATATACATATTTAAAACAATTACAAACGACCATTCCTTGGTTATTATGAAATCAACATTTCCCTTACCTAAACATGGTATTACTAGAATATGATTTGCTTAACTAATTCACCAATGAACATCATTGATTATACCACATTTATAATCACCATCTCAAAACATCAAGTCCAACATTTCCACAATTTGGCATTTTCCAAACAGCTAATCGTAAGCCTCAATAGGAACCAGAACATACCAAAATCACCTATTCAAACTTAGTCTATAGTTTCATACTTTCAAGCCATTCCACATAAACATATGTCATAATTAAAACATTATCCAAATGCAAACCAAAACTATGCAATCATGCTAAACACTTAAAATAATACCTACGTACATGCCACAAAAATCGAGCTTTAAATGATAGAAAGACTATTGAATCAATACTGGGATAGTGTAAGCTTCTCGATGATCTGCTTGACATGTTCTGCAAGTTGGCACTATAGGGAAAAAGGGTAAGCATTAAAATTTCTTAGTAAGCTCACAGGTATTAAACCAAGTAACTTAACTTGGTAGAATTACACACTACATGCTACTTAGCTTGGTAAAATTTTTCTATCATGGAAAATCAAATATAAAAAAGGTGAGTTCAACATTTATCATACCATATAGTAAGTCAATCATATAACATTCAACATTTTATTATCATTCACAAAACAAATAATCATTAAATCAATTCACTATATTAATCATATCGTACCATCTATTTATCTGTAATACATCCCACTTCAATTTAATTTCAATTACTATTCATTTCCTTATTCTAATTCTGAATCAAACTCATTGATTCATCAGATTTCTATATCGGCCCTCCAGGCTCGTATAATTGGTTTGTATGATTTTTCAAATGCCACTGATATCCATTAATCACCATATATATACATATCATCAAATAATAATGTTAACCTAATTCAAATATCATTCGTAAAATTTTCATTTTATACCATTATTAACCTTACTCGAACTTGAACGGATACACAGATCTACCCAACATACCAATTTGGCACCTAGTGTCACTTCGGACAATGACAAAGTAAATTGTTTGCACCCAGCGGTCATTGGTATAACATAAGTAATTTGACACGTAGTGCGTTATTGAAAAGTAGTCAAAGTATCCCTAAACTCTTCCTATCTTATGGCATGCCAATTATACCTAACTCTGTCCGGCCAGATAATTGGGTAGCAATTTACTCAATTTCATTTATAAACTAATGTCTCAACTCAATGTTTTCATTTCATCAACCAATTATCAATTTGTATGCATAACATTATAATTCGTCTTAACATAAAACCAATTTTGCAATTACAATAATATACAATATTTCCAAATCTATTCAATTTAGTCCTCTATCTTGAAGATCAAACATAATCAAATCAATTAGATTCAATTCAACTAATCAGCCTTTAGATTGCATTTCATTATATTCAATTTATCACTCAATTTGCCATTCCTTTATAATTTAGTTCATATAAAAAGTTTTTGTACCAAATCGTAAAATAATCAAAATTTCAATTAAACATATTTACAATTATAATTTCAAATAAATAAAAATTTATCACAAACATACCTCATGAGCTTACTTGGTTAAAATAAAAATGATCAATTCTTAAGGACTAATCATTAAATTTGCCTTTTTCCCTAATTAATTTCTATTTGGTCTAATTCCTAATCTATATAATTAGTCAATTCAATTTATCAATTCCAACCCTTATATTTCATCCAACTATAAGCGTATATTAGTTTAATTTTATTATTCAAATGTGCCCTAAACTTTTTCATTTTATTCAATTTAGTCCCTAAAACTGAAACTATCATAATTTTCACATTTAAGCCTGTTTTTCATTCTGATTTCAATTTCATCCCTATGCAACCCTCTAAATTCAATAATTACAAAAATTTCATGCTAAATTTAAAATTATTACCATTTAGTCCTTACGTTCAAAACTAACAAATTTTTTTACAATTTAGTCCCCCTTTTTAGTTCTAAGCTAAGAGCTAATATAACAACACCAAAAACTTCAAAAATCATCAATGGTAAAATTTTAAATCTTTAACAATTTCAAAAGTGGAGGTACAAGTTAGCTAAACCTAGTTACAATGATCTCAAATACATAGAATTTACGAAATATGAATAATCGGAGGACTTACGTACAAGCATCCAAGTTTGGTCGAACCTTAGCTTCAACAATGGAGTTTTTGTGTTTTTGTTTCAGTGAAGATAAACCAAAATGAAGATGATGACAATTGTATTTTAATGTTTTAACCTCTAAGAATAATATTTTAACATGTTTTGTTATTATTTTATTTCTAATTTTAATATAAAACCATCCATAATTAAGCATTAACCGTACATTCATAATAGGAAGTTAAATTGCCTTAAAGATCATTTATCATTCATTTATTAAGTCATTCTAACTAATAAAATTAATATTGACTAAATTTTACAGTTTTTACGGTTTAGTCTTTTTTTCCTTAATTAACTACCAAATCACCAAAATTTCCAAACCAAACTTAAATCTACTTATACAATAACTATGTAAATATTTAATAAAAATATTTACAAGCTCAGTTTATTAATATGAGGTCCCGATATCTCAATTTCCAAAACCATTAACTTTGTACACACCACTTATATCTTGACTAACTAACCAATTAATAAAATATATCCAATCACAATTCACCATAATACTATATTTAATTCATAAATATTAATTACTAATGTTTACCAACTCACTCGTCGAAATTGTGATCCCCAAATCACTGTTTCTGGCACTGCTAAAAAATAAATTGTTACAAGAACTATGAAAAAGAATCAACGAATGATATTTATATATAGTGAGGCTTAAATCTGAGTACTTACGATTTCAAAAACTCAACTTTTATTAACACTTGTAAAATCTTGTTGGCTTCTTATTAGTTTTTTAATGCATATAAAGTATTCAGTATTTTAAACTTATTAAATATTGTATTTTTACTTTATAATTGATATAAATTACTATTCAAAATATAAAATATAATTTTCGGTGCAGTGGACACACGGCCATTCAACACACCCATGGGGTAGACCGTGTGTCACACACGGCCTAGACACATGCCCGTGTGGACCTTTTTGGAGGCTATTTTCCAAGCCAATGGTCACCCTCAATCACTTATACATTTAAACACACTTTATAACATGCAACGTGATATAGTTTTGCACTCAAACATTCCACACAATGGCACTCTCACATCTTCATAATGTCATTTTATTATACACTCATTTGCTACACCATTTAGAGGCATTCCACAACAATTTCATGCATTATTAAACTTGTTACCATAACTTCAATTTGTGTATTCATGCACATAGTCATTTTAAGATATTAGGTCATCCCTTATCCTTTAGCACCTGATTTGTACTTTACCATACATTCATCGATCAACCACACATCACATCAGTATCATGCATTCACCAAGCAATAACATGTCCTACCATCAAAACACTAGCACATGCATGCATGGGTAATTAGATTACAACCCAATGATCAAGTATGAACCATATCACATGGCCATTACAAAATGAATCATCAGTATCATAGGCCTTCACAATTTAGTCAAATAGCACGACACATATCACAAAATGACCAAGTTTTCTATACATGTCATACTCAAAATAATAATTTCACTATAACCAATAGTCTTTTGATAGTGTGACCGAGTACTCCGACAGCTTTCGATCTGTGAGCTAGCTTGGCGGAACTACAAAGGATGAAAAAAGAGAAGAGTATGCATTAAAGCTTAGTAAGTCCACATGCAAATAATATGCAATAGTGGTAAACAGTTAACAAGCAAAAACATGATAATATATACATAAAGATTATTCTTTCATTCCAACCTCTTTGCTTACTCATCATATGCACATATATATACATGCTCATCGTAAACTGATCTTTACTAAGGCATTACTTATAGGTTTAGTATACATACCTGTACTCATCGTAAGTATCCATAACCATACCTCTTTCATATGTCCTTCTCGGGACTTTCATTATATTCTTTACAATACCCGTTGAACATTCAGAATACTATTGGATACATGGAAACCTTGCACATAAGTGCCTCATATACAAACATAGTCGAAGCTACCACATAACATGTAACACATCCATAATGAAGTTGGACCTCTCAATGAACTTGGATGTTACATGAATTGCATCCACCATGAACTTGGACCTCTCAACGAGCCCAGATGCTTGCATCCATAATGAACTTGGACCTCTCAACGAGCTCGGATGCCACATATCTCACGAACCCAGACCACTCAACGAGTTTGGACTCCTTAGTTCCTAGTGACATGTCACTTGTATCCTAAAATATTCCTAAGGTTCAAACGGGATTTTTCCTCACTTGCATATAGTATCTCCATCGTACTTGCTCGTAACGTCGTAAATCACGACCATAATAACATTCATGCTTTCATAACAATCAATAAGCATATAACTCATAATTACAATAAAACATTTATCACATTATATTAAAGCATTTATAACATACTACCATACCACATTATTTGCATATGTACTTACCTCGGTACAAAACGGTGGTAATCGAGCCCAGTCGTCGTATATTTTATTCTTTCCTCGATCAAGTCCTAATTTATGTTTTTCTTGATCTATAATGCCAAATTTAACTTATTTATTATTCACATTATTCAAACAGTTCCATAAATCATACTTTTGAAAATTTACATTTTGACCCCTAAGCTTTCACATATTTACAATTTAGCCCCTAAGCTCATAAAATGAAATGCATGCATTTTCTTGATTACCCAAGCTTGGCCGAACCTTTTCTATGCTCATATCAGCCCATATTTTCTTTTATTTCACATTATTATTACTCACTTTTTCACTTTTACAAACAAGTTCTTCATTTAGGTGTTTTCACTAAAAATCACCTAATAAAAGATGTTCATCATGCATCAAACATTCATATTCCTCCATTAAACATCAAAATACAAGCATGACGTGTTTTCACTAAAAATCACCTAATAAAAGATGTTCATCATGCATCAAACATTCATATTCCTCCATTAAACATCAAAATACAAGCATGTCATGCATGAGTCAATTTTCATACATGAACCCTAGCTCAAAATATAGATAGAAATGGGCAGACCATGTGACCAGGACTTCAAAAATATAAAGAACATTAAAAACGGGGCTAGGGAACACTTACTATAGAGCTTGGAAATGTTGAACAAAACCATAGCTATGGTGTTTTGTGATTTTCTGCAGCCAAGGAGGAAGATGGACACATTTTTGGTTTGATTTTCCTTTTTTATTCTTTTAATTACCTAATGACCAAAATACCCTTAGGGTTTCTTTTTCTAATTTTTCCTATGCATGTCCATTTTTGTCCAAAATTATAAAAAATGGGAAAATTGCTAACTAGGACCCCTAATTCATAATCTAAAGCAATTTCATGCTAAAAGCTTCTAGAATGCAAGTTTTGCACTTTATTCAATTGGGTCCCTAAAATGCAATTGAACATTTTATGCTTAGAATTTCTTCTTGAAACTTTCACACAAGCATGCATTCATAACATAACCCTCATAAGAATCATATAATAATTATTTATATCTCAGATTTATGGTCTCGAAACCACTATTCCAAGTAGGCCCTAATTCAAGATGTTACAACTCTTCCCCCTTTAGGTATTTTCGTCCCTAAAAATCTTATCGGTAAAAAGGTTTGGATATTATTTCCTCATGGCCTCCTCGGGCTCCCATGTAGCCTCTTCAACTCCATGTATTTTCCATAAAACTTTCACAAGAGCAACATTTTTGTTTCGCAATTGCTTGACTTCCCGTGCCAAGATCTTAATACGTTCCTCACCATAAGTCATATCCAGTCTGATTTCAACCTCTTTCAGTATAATTACATGTGAAGGGTCGGATCTATATCGACGCAAAATGGACACATGAAACACATCATGAATCTTTTCTAATTCAGTCGGTAGAGCCAATCGATAAGCAATAGGCCCTATCCTCTCAGTAACCTCATACGATCCTACAAAATAAGGACTCAACTTACTTTTTCTACCAAATCTCAAAACCTTTTTTCCATGGGGATACTTTCAGGAATACCTTATCACCAACCTGATATTCAATTTCTTTCCTTTTTAAATCCGTATACGAATTTTGCCTATCTGACGCCTCTTTCAAACAATTACGAATAACTTTCACTTTTTCTTATGTTTCCTTAATCAAATCTTTACTATGAATCTTATTCTCCTTAAGCTCAGTCCAATACAATGGTGTACGACATTTATAGCCATACAAAGGTTCATAAGGTGCCATCTTCAAACTCGTCTGATAGCTATTATTGTAGGCAAATTCAACTAAAGGTAGGTACTTTTCCCAACTACCTTGAAATTCAAAAACACAACATCTAAACATATCTTCAAGTGTCTGAATTACTCTCTCGGATTTTCCTTCAGTTTGTAGATGAAAAGCGGTACTAAAATTCGGCTTTGTACCCAAAGCTTATTGTAACTTCTTCCAAAATCGCGAAGTGAACCTTGGGTCCCTATCCGACATAATCAATAAAGGTACTCTATGAAGTCTCACAATCTCAGAAATATATAGTTTGGCTAACATATCAAATGAATAATCAACACGTACTGGTACAAAATGAGCCGACTTAGTCAATTTGTCAACCACTACCCATACGACATCTTTCTTTCTTGGTGTTAACGGCAAGCCTGTCATAAAGTCCATAGTAATCCTGTCCCATTTTCATTCAAAAACTAAGGTAGGCTGAAGTAAACCTGAAGGTACCTGGTGTTTGGCCTTTACTTGTTGGCAAATCAAGCATCTCGACACAAGTTTGGATATATCTCTTTTCATGCCATTCCACCAATACATTTTCTTTAAATCATTGTACATTTTTGTGCTACTCGAGTGAACTGACATACTTCCATTATGAGCCTCATGAAAAATATCTCGAATCAGCATAGCATTCTTCGGAACACAAATCCTTCTACGGAACCTCAGACAACCATCAGGATCTCTTTGGAAATCTGATTCACTGCTCGACTCACACTAAGATTTCTTAGCTTGTAACTCTTTATCAACTTCCTGAGCATCGCAAATCTGTTAGAAAAGTCGGTCTAGCTTTTAACTCTACTATAGTAGCACCATCATGAGATAGGGTTAGCGGTGCATTCATAGCTCTCAAAGAAAATAAAGACTTTCTACTCAAAGCATTGGCAACCACATTTTCCTTACTGAGGTGATAATCTATCAAAGGCTCATAATCCTTTAGCAACTCAAGTCACATTCGTTGCCTCAAGTTCAATTCCTTTTGAGCCATCAGATATTTAAGACTTTTATGATCAGAATAAACATGGTATTTCTCCACGAATAGATAATGCGACCAAATCTTCAAAGCAAATACAATAGCGGCTAATTCTAAATCATGCGTATAATAGTTCTTCTCATGAGGCTTCAGTTACCTCGAAGCATAAGCTACCACCTTACCTTCTTGCATAAGGACACAACCTAGTCCATTCAAGGATGCATCACTGTAAATCACAAATTCTTTCCCTAATTCCGGTTGTACTAACACTGGTGTTCCAGTTAATAACACTTTCAGTTTCACAAAGCTCTGTTGGCACTTCTCTATCAATTCAAACTTAACATCATTTTGCAATAACCTCGTCATTGGGGTGGCTATCATCTAAAATCCTTTCACAAACCGTCTGTAATAACCCGCTAAACCCAAAAAGCTCCTAACTTTGGTTATGTTCCTCGGCGGCTTCCATTCGACAATAGCAAAAATCATACTGGGATCAACTCATATACCATTTCTTAAAACAATGTGGCCTAAAAATCCAACCTCTCGAAGCTAAAACTCGCTTTTACTAAACTTGGCATATAGCTATTTATCCCTCAAAGTCTACAAAACAGTTTTCAAATACTCAGCATTCTTTGCCTCATCTCTAGAACAAATTAGAATATCATCGATAAACACCACAACAAACTTATCTAAATATGGCCAAAAATAAGGTTCATTAAATCCATAAACAAGACAGGAGCGTTCGTTAGTCCAAATGGCATAACAAGAAACTCATAGTGGCCATACCTTGTTCTAAAGGCAGCCTTAGGCACATCAGACTCTTTCACTCATAACTGGTAGTATCTGGACCTCAAGTCTATCTTAGAGAACAACGTCGCTCCCTTCAGTTGATTGAATAAGTCATCAATTCTTGGAAGTGGGTACTTATTTTTGATTGTCAGCTTATCGAGTTGCCGGTAATCAATGCATAATCTCATAGAGCCATCCTTCTTTTTCACGAACAGTACGGGAGCACCACACAGTGAAAAGCTTGGTCTCACAAAACCTTTGTCGGTCAGCTCTTGCAATTGTGACTTCAATTCTTTCAGTTTAGTCGGGGCCATTCTATATGGGGAAATAGAGATGGGTGTCGTTCCTAGAATTAGCTCAATACTGAATTCAACTTCTCCAACTGGAGGTAAACCTGACAATTCCTCTGAAAATACGTCCGCATACTCGCACACAACTAGTACTAATTTGATTTCCAATTTGGATTCCTTAGTATTCAATATGTATGTCAAATAAGCTTCATACCCCTTTTTCATATATCTCTGAACAACCATGGAAGATATCATCATTGGCTACTTATCTGCATCATCTGATTCAACCCGAAGAATTTCACCATTTTCACATTTCAATTCTATAACTTTCTGTCTACAGTTCACTACAGCCTCATGTAGTGTCAACCAATCCATACCCAGTATGACATCAAATTCGTCAAACAGAGACAACATCAAGTCAGCCAAAAAATAATGATCTTTAATTATCAAAGGACATTTCTTACATACTTTATAAACTATCACATGCTTTCTTAACGGGATAGACACCTTAATTACAAATTTTGTAGACTCAACAGGTATATTCATACTAGATGCCAACTTCATACACATATACGAATGAGTGGAGCTAGGGTCTATCAAAGCAATAACATTAGTATCATAGAGAGAAAATTTACCAATGATCACATTAGGAGAAGTTGCATATTCGCGTACATGTATGGCATAGGCTCTAGCCGGAGCCCTAGCTTCAGGCCTCACTACTGTATCTAGCGTCGCATTCTTACTACTAGACTTATTCCCGGCGTTTCTCGAGGGTCTTCCCCTAGAAGCTGCGCCACTTGGTCTTGGACTCTGAATTCTTTCTTTCTCTATCCTCTCGGGGCAATCCTTAATAAAGTGGTCTAGAGAACCACATTTAAAACAAGATTATTCACTTGCTCTATAGTTACCAGAATGATGCCTGCCACACTGCGGACATTCAACCTTGGAAGGTTTAGCGTTACCCACGCTTGCCACAGACATAGCCTGAGATCTAAAACTCGAATTCTACTTTCTACAATTCTCGTATGAATGTCCAGCTGACACATGTGAATGAGAATACATCTCTCTAGATTTCTTAGACTGGGATGGCAATGACTTACTCATGTACCTCTTTCTTGTATCCCTTACATCAGACTCGGCCTTCTTCCTCTCTTTAACCAAGTCTTCGACTTTACAAGCCCATTCAAAAAGTACCACAAATTCTTTCAACTCAAGAATACCCAGTAATGTCTTAATACCCTCATTGAGCCCATCTTTAAATCTTCTACACATCTTAGCTTCGGAGGGTATACACTCTCAAGCATATTTGCTAATTCTGATGAATTCCCTCCCATATCCACTGATCGTCATATGACCCTGTTTCAATTCCAGGAATCCCTTACACTTCTGTTCGATGAATCTTTCACTAATTTATTTCTTTCGAAATCCCTCTTGAAAGAATTCCCAAGTAACCCTTTCTAGGGGTACTACAAATGTCAATGTTCTCCACCAATGTGACAGCCCTAATTTGGCCCTAGTCGGAAAGTGGTTTCGGGATCACAAAACTGAGTCACAGAATAATTAAATGTTATACTCTGTGTTTATTATATGTGAAAGTGCATGTGTGAAAATTTCATGCTTTGATTTTGTCATTTGAGAGTAAAATTATGAAATAGGACCTATGTGAAAATTTCTGAAAATGCTATAGGCCAAATTGTAGTGGGCAAATAATTTGTAGTGTAAAATGGGAGGATTTGCATGTCAAACTCCCCATTTTATGTGTAGTGGCCGGCCATGATGTTGGTGGGAAGCAACATGTGCATTAGATAATAATAATTTAAGACATGAAGTTATGGTACTAATTGATATGTGTCATTTTATGTCATAAAATAAAGACTAAAAATAACAAACTGATGGAAGGGAAAAGTTTGTCCATCCTTGTTCATGGTAGCCGAAAATAGAAGAGAAAGGAGAGGAAAAGAGCTTTTGAATGTTCAGTCACTTGGGAAGAAAATCCAAGGTGAGTTCATGGTGCTTTGTTTATTTTGATGTTCATGGGTTTTCTTGTTTCTACCTTAACCCATGAAGCATATTTTTGATTTTTGGTTGTGTTGTGAGCATTCGGTCATGAATGGAAATGAGAGAAATGGTTGTTGTTTCATGTTATTTTGATAAAAAATGGAGAATAGATGAAGTTGAGCCAAGCAAATGAGCATGCATGTGCCTTAGATGCTAAGGGGGGAAAATCGGCTAACATGTTGTGTGTATTATGGCCGAATGTGAACTTGGATAATATTGAGTAATGTTGTGCTTTAAAATAATGAAAGGAAGATTATGCTTAAGTGAAGTTTTAGGTATGTGATGATTGATTTGTGATATGCATGTTTAAATAACATGCATGCAAGGTATGTGTGAAAGAGTGAATTGGTAATAAATCTGCTTGTGACAGCAGCAGTAACGTGATTTTGGAAAATCACCATAAATTGTGGGAGATGAGTTAGAAGCTGAATAAATTATGTAATTAAATATTAATGAGTCTAGTTTCTTATAAAAGAAACCATGTAAGCAAAAGAATTGCCGATGATAAGATATTTGAAGTGATGTGGGACAGGGTCAGAATGACTTCTAGATCCTCTATTCTATTTTTATAAAATCATTAAAAATTGTACAAAAATGGTTGTAAGATGAAGTTTATATTCTTAGACTCCTTAATGAGTCTAGTTTCAAATTAAATAAATTAAAACATATTTTTAATTCTTTACAATGAGAAATTTGATTCGTAGTGAAGAGTGGTCAGATTAGTCAAGCAGTGAAATAAGGAAAACTTTAAGAAAAATCTGGTATTGATTGGCCAAACAAAAAATCCTGAAAATTTTATGGATAAAATATATATGGGTCTATTTTCAGAGAAAATTAACAAAACTTGATTTGGAGTTTCGTATCTCCAGTTATAAATGATTTAGTGACTGTTGCTCAGGAAGACAGCTTGCAGTGAAATTATGATTATGTGGTAAATATTGACAAAAATTTGTTAATGAGTTGCTTATTGATTTCTTATAAGCTTACTATGATCAGTAGGTGTGAAAGTTGAATATATATATATATTATATTTTGAAAGTGATGCTTGAATAGTCGAATAATGACTAATTTAAAATCTTTAAATTTTAAGCTCAAGAGCATAGAGGGGCAAATTCAGATAAGAGAAAAGAGAAAGTAATCGAATAGCCGTTGTAATCGTTCGGAAACATTCGAGGTAAGTTCTTAAGTATTTAAGCTTGATTCCTTTTTATATGCCCAAGAGTTAAATTAATATGGTAAAGGGAATGTAAATTTTATTTAGTTAATGTGTCGAATATGTAATGATTTAAGGCTATAAGCCGATTATGGCTATTATGCTTAAGTTGAATTGGATTTGGAAATTTGATGCACTAAATGAGTGTTACAATGAGTAAACTATGCCGTATATGTGCTGGTGGAGATATCACGATTTGTGATTATTAAATACTTAAAGGAAACCATGATGTGTATAAAATTATTATTATTAGTCCTTTGTGGTAGTCGAATATGGCTTGGCACTAAAGTGATTAAATGTGAACTTCGATGAGGTAAACCATTAAAAGTGTGGTGCTATAAGACTATGGGCTAATACGATATGTGGATTCGTTCCGTAAAGTAAATTATTCAGGTATGCAATATGTACTTAGGCATGTTAAATCGATTGGAATTGAATCATGAATGTGAATGAGAAGCATAGGTAAAAATGCCTATGACATATATGTGAGTAAGGGTAAAACCATCGTAAATTATCGATAAGAATGGGCTATGTACGGAACCATCTTATAATTGCTAATTTGAAAGGTTGTGTGCGAATCAGTGAGCAATATGTATATATTAGATGAATCGTGACCTTTTGGTTCTACTTGAACTAAGTTGCGCGATAAATAATTTATGCATATGACTTATAGTCGGATGGTCACTATGGGTTAAGTTTGAATGGTGAAATGGAAATGTGATATGTTGAATGAGATGTGTTAATGTATGATTAAATATGCATGTTTTTTGATGTGTATCCGGGCTTAAAGACCAGCAGGCTTCGTGCTGGTAAAATATCCGAGTTAAATCCCGCAGGCTTCGTGTTGGTATTATATCAGGGATAAATCCCGGAGGCCTAGTGCTGGTATTATAGTCGGCCCTTCGTGCCTAGCAGGCTTCGTGCCGGTGAAATGATATGTTATGTGAATTCAGTGTTCCTTGTAAGATAAGGGTTTAGCCGAATGTTAAAGATGAAATGATAGTGTATTGTATCATGCTTATCTGGCCTAATGGCAAGTATAACATGTTGGTAAATATGCAATATGCTTTTATAATCGAATGATAAGTTTGAAATGAATGTGAGTGAAATGTTATGCATAAGCTATTAGATGTTAAGTGTGAAAATGAGATGAAAGAAAAGTGTTTGAGATGTATAATTATATACGTCCGAATGATGTTAGTACTCATTTGATATGAATATGTTATATGGAACTTGTTAATTTGATTATTCGGGCCTTTGAGCTTAGCAGACTATAATATCGGTAAGATACTATTTGGGCTTTCGAGCCTAGCAGGTTATAAAGCCGGTGAAATGATATCGGGCCTCGAGCCTAGTAGGCGAAATACCGGTGATTTGAGAAAAGCCTATGACTAAGGTACCACGTGCTAGATTGTCAAATGAATACATTTAATACGTAAAGTGTGCCAGGTACGCAGTATGTACTCAGATGTGAGTTTGATTTGAAGTGAATCATAAGTGAGTAATGTGATACGTACGTGAATAAATGTTAAAACTATACCTATGATCATGATACACCTGGTCAGGGTGTGAAAGTATGTGAGGGTATTTGATTTAAATATGTTATATGAATTCAAATTAAGTGTGATAAGAATGCTGAACGTGCATTATGTGCTTGTGTATATTCGGCTAGATGACAATATCCCTAGAATTTGGCCTCTTAAGAAATTAAATAATCGAAGTATAATTGCGTTTATTTGTTTGCATTGCTTAAGACTTACTAAGCTTATGAAAGCTTACTCGTTGTTACATTTCTCTGTTTTATAGATTGTTGACTTGATTACTGCTTTCGGGTTGGAGTTCACGGAGATATTATCACATCGTCGAGCTCATGTTATCGGTGTAAGTAAATCCTAGTATTTCGAGTCTATGGCATGTATAGGGTTTTAATGTTTTGGACCTCGTAAGCTCATATATGGGATAGATTGCATGTGAAAAGGAAAGTTTTAAATTGATTGAAATTTTTCAGCATGGTTTTTGTGTGATTGACTGAGTTTAAGTCGGGTAATACCTCGAACCCTGTTCTGGTGAGGGATACGGGCGAAGGGTGTTACAACCAATGATACGCCACATCTCTCAACAGAGATATGGCACATTTTAAACACTCATTGGGTGTACATGGTAATTCATCAAATACTTGTATCGAGTTCTCTAACCAGAACTCAACTCTTTCAGGGTCATCATTGGCATTTTCCCTAAATTCTTCGACACCTTGTTTTCGAATTCTATCAATAGGTGTTCTAGCTGTAACACCCCTTACCCGAGACAGTCGCCGGAGTCGAGCATAAGGCATTACCAGACTTAGCTTACTAATTCTGGGCATAAAAATTTTCTTTTAAAATTAATTTAGTTTCACTCATTCAATGTCCCTAAAAAGGGTCCTCAAGACCTTAAAACATGAAATTGAAACGGTTCGGGAACAAACCAGAATCAATAAAAATTTTCCGATCACTTAAACAAATCAAAACAATTTATTTCATCTTTCATAAATAAATGGTCCATCTGCATCATTGTCACTAAATAAATCATAACTCGAGTTACGAAACTCGAAATTGAAATCCATAAATTTTTTTCTGAAACTAGACTCATATATCTTCTTACTAAATTTGTTTTAGAATTTTTGGTCTAGCCAATTAGTATTGTTTATTAGTTAAAGTTTCCCCTATTTTAGTGTTCAACTGCTCTGCCCTCTGTTCACTACGAATTAATTTTCTCCCTGTAGAGAATTCAATAACCATGCTGTTATTTATCTTAAAGGTAGGCTCAATAAGGAATCTATACATATAAAGAATAACTCCTAATTATTTTTTGTACAATTTTTAGTGAATTTCTAAAGTCAGAACAGGGGATTCAGAAATCACTCTGACTCTATCTCATAAAAATTTAAATATATGATAAAATAAAACCTTTTTATTTACTCTGCTTCTTTCATATGAAAATAGACTCAATAAGTTTAATCCTATATCTCATTCATTATCTAAATCCATTTATACTATTTTTAGTGATTTTTCAAATTCTCGTCATTACTGTTGTCTGATACTATTTTAAAGCTAATTTCACCTTTTTCATGATTTCCATGGAATAACTAGCATTTAGGCATACATAACACCAAATGTAACACCCCTAACCCGTAACCGACATCGGATTTGGGTTACGAGGCATTACCAGACAGACAAAACATTTTAGACTAATTTAGAATCACAGGTATTATTTAACATCATTTCATAAGCAATCATCTCTAAATATGGTCTATGAGACCTAAAATGTACTTATATGAGACATTCGAGACTAAACTGAACACATTCATAAAGTTCAAAACTTTAAAAAAAATTCAATTCTATAGAGGTCATACGACCGTGTGACCAGGCCATGTGCCCCACACGAGCATCAAACACGCCTATGTGAACCAGCCGTGCCAAAACAGAGCTTATATACTGACTTATTCCCACGGCCAACAGACATGCCCGTGTGATTCTTAGCTAGCTACTGACTTAAGGCCACGGCCAACAAACACACCCGTGTGCTATGACCGTATGGCACAATGCAGGCTTGGTTTAAGCCAATTTGCCACCCCTTTATAGGTCATTCCTACAAGCCAAATTAAACAATATTCATACAAAATATTCAGCCAATTTTATACTTAAAACAAGCTTCATTACAACTATTTCATCATCATTCAACGACTTATTTAAACCATACCAAAACTTAAGACAAACATACCATTTGATAGCCAACTTTCATTGCATAACCTATATTTACAATTCAAAACTTAATACATAAACCTTCTAGCCTATACATGCCATACTTTAAAATATGTACACTTTCAAAAGTACCAAAATGAGATCGATAGTGTGGTGACAATCGTAACTATCCCTAAGCCTTCAGTAGCTAAGATAACAGTAAAGCAGATAGTAAACACACAAAGTAAGCTACAAAGAGCTTAGAAAGCCAAATACAATTAGTCTAACGACTAGAGCATATAAATACAATTCAAGCATAAAGATTCATAACCATTTATAGAATAATTTATAAACTTAATCATGCTTCTTCGTTTGCATATATGTCATGCTTCATTTCCATACATATTTCACAGAGGCAGAGTTTTTCATATTCAGAAATTTAGTACGATACAAACGTACGTGCATAGGTTATACATTTCATATACTCAAACTCATATTTCGTACGCTATCATCAGACATGTCAGAAATGATATAGATGCTCATAAACAAGTACAATGTCGACGTCCCGGACGTGGTCTTACATGTAATTTAATATCGATGCCTCTGTCCTGGACAGGGTCTTGCACGAAATCATATACGATGCCGATGTCCCAGACATGGTCTTATACGTAAATCTTAATCGAGGCCTGTGTCCCAGACACGATCTTACACGATGTCTCAAACAGATGTCAACTTTTCTTAGAAACATACAGAGCTTTTTAGATATTAACATATTATCATACTTTACTCCAAAGATATTCATCAGGCACTTAAGGCCATCCGATACAAATTATAGTTTATATGTGCAGAATTTATTTCAATTAACACGTAATTGTAATTTGACTTACCTCGGACGGATTTCGGATAAAACGAGTCATTTATTCAACTATTTTGGATTTCCCCCGATGTAATCCGATTTTCTTTGTTCTTGATCTAATACAATATAATTTCAATCATTCAATCATTCATTTCATTCAGTTTAATTCATATACACATATTTCAGAACTTTACATTTTAGCCCTTACATTTTCACACTTTGACAATTTAGTCCATTTTTCATAAAATCACCAATATGCAAAATTTCTTTGCAACAAGGGCTAGCCAAATTTTCATGGCTTCTATATAAGCCCATACAACATGTTCAATTCACAATTTAGTCCTTCTAAATCTCATTTTCAAAATTTAACTCAAATAGCTCAATTTCATCAAAAACTCAAAGACAAAACTTTTGAACCATCTACCCAACCTTCATAATTCATTCAAAAACATCACAAAACTCATGATATCAACAATGGCATTTCATGAAATCTTTAACAGAAACAGAAATTCAGACATGGGTTTTGAAGAACACGAAGCAATGATCACAGAAACGTAGAAATTATCAAAAACAGACTAAAGTACATACCTTACTCAACCAAATCAATGGCCGAACCCTAGGATGATCTTCTTCTTTCTATTTCTTTGTATTTTCAGTAATACATGCATGAAATGGCTTCATTTTCATGTTTATTTTCATTTAATAACTTTAATAATCATTTTCCCATTTTGCCCTTAATGACATAACATTAAATTCACCAACTACATGGCCATTTTTGTCCACCATTAAAACAAATGGAAAAATTTGACATGCGAGGACTTTTATTTTTAAAAGCCAAGCCAATTAGGTGCTTTAGCATCTAGCACTCAACTTTTACACTTTACGCGATTTAATCATTTTTCATAATTAAGCACATTAACGACAAATTAAATCACAGAAATTTCATAGATGTAAATTCACATATCACAGACACAGAAAATAATATTAAAATATTTTTTGGACTCGAATTTGTGGTCTGGAAACCACTATTCCAACTAGGGTCAAAATCGGACTGTTACAATGCTCCCCCCTTAGGGATTTTTGCCCCCGAAAATCTTACCGTTAAACAGATTCAGATATTGTTGTCTCATTGAATCTTCAGGCTCCCACATAGCCTCTTCATCACCGTGACAATGCCACATCACTTTAACTAGAGGCATTTTCTTGTTTCACAATTCTTTAATCTCGCGAGCTAAAATACGGATCGGTTTTTCTTCATAAGTTATATCAGATTGAATTTCAATTTCAGAAGGGGATATCACATGGGACGGATCAGATCTATACCGTCGAATCATCGATACGTGAAATACATTATGTATCTTTTCCAACTCAGAACGTAGCCTCAATCTATAAGCAACCGGCCCAACTTGCTCAATGATTTCATATGGTCCGATGAATCTCGGACTCGATTTTTCTTTTCTACCAAATTGGAACAGTTTCTTCCACGGAGATGCTTTTAGAAACACTTTATCATCGATCTCAAATTCAATATCTTTTTGTTTTAAATTCGCATAAGATTTCTGACGATCGGAGGTAGCTTTTAGACTATCTCGGATTACTTTGACCTTCTGTTCAATTTCTTTTATCAAATCAATACCGTAAATCTTATTCTCACTGAGCTTAAACCAGTATAACGGAGTTCTACACTTTCTCCCGTATAAGGCTTCATACGGTGCCATTTTGATGCTCGATTGAAAGCTATTATTATAAGAAAATTCAATCAGAGGTAAATACTGTTCCTATGTACCTTCAAACTCAAGAATGCAACATCTCAACATATCCTTGAGTATCTGAATAATCCGCTCTGATTGACTATCTTTTTTGGATGAAAAGCGGTGCTAAAATGCAATTTAGTACCCAGAGCATCTTGCAATTTCTTCCAAAACCGCAATGTAAATCTCAGGTCTCTATCTGACACTATCAATAATTGCACACCATGCAATCTCACAATATCAAAAATATACAACTCAGCTAGCTTGTCAAGTGAATAATCAAACTGAATCGAAATAAAATGAGCTGATTTCGTCAAGCGATCAACTACAACCCAAATTGCATCTTTCTTTTTCAGAGACAGAGGAAAACCCGAAACAAAACCATGGTCACTCGATCCCATTTCCACTCCGGAATCATAATCGGTTGTAATAACCTAGATGGCACCTAATGCTCAGCTTTAACTTGCTGACAGATTAAACATCTCAAAACAAAGTCAGAAATATCTCTTTTCATTCCCGGCCACCAATATAGTTGTTTCAAATCGTTATACATTTTCGTAATTCCCGGAAGTACAGAAAATCTACTACTGTGAGCTTCACTCAAAATCATTTGAATCAAATTCGGATTTCTTGGAACACAAATTCTATTTCTGAACTTCAAATAGCCATCATCATCTATTCGAAATTCAGAATCAGAATCAGAATTACACTGAGTTCGTTTAGCCATAATCTCATTATCAATCTTCTGAGCTTTGATAATCTGTTGTAAAAACAAAGGTCTCGCTTTTAATTCAACTAAAATTGAACCATCATCAGGCAGAACTAAATGAGCATTCATTGCAAATAAAAATTATTGACTCAAAGCATCAGCAACCACATTTGCTTTTCCCGGTTGATAATCAATCACAAGTTTGTAGTCTTTTAGCAGTTTTAACCATCTTCTTTGTCGCAAATTCAAATCTTTTGGCTTCATTAAATATTTCAGACTTTTATGATTAGAAAACACGTGACATTTTTCACCAAATAGATAGTGACACCAGATCTTCAAAGCAAATACAATGGCAGCTAACTCAAGGTCGTGTGTTGGATAGTTCTTCTCACGCGACTTTAATTGTCTTGAAGCATAAACAACAACTTTTCCTTCTTGCATTAAAACACAACCGAGTCCATTCAACGAAGCATCGCTGTAAACAACAAATTCTTTACCTGACTCAAGTTGTACCAATACTGGAGCTTCAGTTAACAAAGCTTTTAACTGATCAAAACTTCTTTGACATTTCTCAGACCATTCAAATTTCACATCTTTCTGAAGCAATTTTGTCAATGGGGTTTCTATCACAGAGAAATCTTTTACAAATAGTCTGTAGTAATCGACAAGTCCTAGAAAACTGTAGACTTCAGATACATTCCTCGGAGGCTTCCAATCTAGAATAGCTGAAATCTTACTTGGATAAACCCGGATACCGGAAGTTGATACAATATGACCTAGAAAACCAACTTCTCGCAACCAAAATTCACATTTACTAAACTTTGCATACAACTGTTTATCTTGCAGAGTCTGTAGCACTATTTTCAGATGTTCAGCATGCTCAGATTCATCACGTGAATAAATCAAAATATCATCAATGAATACAACAACAAATTGATCAAGATACAGTCCGAAAATTCTTTTCATTAAATTCATAAATACAGCAGGTGCATTCGTTAAACCAAAAGGCAAAACTAAAAATTCATAATGCCTATACCTCGTTCTGAAAGCAGTTTTCAGAATATCAAAATCCTTTACTCACAACTGGTAGTAACCTGATCTCATATCTATCTTAGAAAACACTGTAGCACCTTTCAACTGATCGAATAAGTCATCAATTCTAGGGAGAGGGTATTTGTTCTTTACAGTCACTTTATTAAGTTGACAGTAATCAATACACATTTTCATTGTGCCATCTTTCTTTTTCACAAATAGAATAGGAGCACCCTATGGTGAAAAGCTCGGTGTATCAAATCCTCGAGCGGTCAATTCTTGAAACTGAGATTTCAATTCCTTTAATTTGGTCGGAGCCATTCTATACAGAGCTATCAATATCGGAGTAGTACCAGGTACTAATTCAATGGCAAACTCAACTTCTCGAATCGAAGGCAAACCAGGTAGTTCTTTAGGAAACACATCAGAGAATTTACAGACAACAGGCACTGATTCAACTTTCTTATCTTTCACTTTCGAATCTAACACATAAGCTAAGTAGGCTTCACAGCCTTTCTTCACAAATTTCTGTATTTTCATTGCAGATACCACAGTTGGTAGTCCATTCAGATCACTAGACTCAATTCAGATTATTTCATCATTCTTACACCTTAAATCAATGACTTTTCGTTTGTAATTCACAATAGCATCATGCAAAGTTAACCAATCCATTCCCAGAATTATGTCAAATTCATCGAAAGGTAAAAGCATCATATTAGCAGGAAAATAGATATCTCGTAATATTAACGGGCAATTCTTGCAGACTTTATCAACCAAGACACTTTTGCCTAAAGGGTTCGGTACTCTAATTACGAATTCAGTAGACTCTACAGGCAAAGTCTTACTGTGCACTAAATTCATACAGATATAAGAATGTGTCGATCTAGGGTCTATCAGTGCAATCACAAAAGTATCATAAAGAGTAAAAGTACTAGTAGTCACGTCTGGAGACGAGGCTTCCTCACGAGCTCGGATAGCATAGGCTCTGACAGGTGCTCTGGCCTCAGATCTAATAGCAGTATCCCTAGTAGCTCTTTGACCACCACTTGTATTTCTCGAATCTCTGGAAGATTTACCCCTAGTTGAGGTGTTACTCAATCTCAAATTCTGTACATTCTCTCTCTCAGCAGGTTCAGAACAATCTCTTACAAAATGATCCAGAGATCCACATCAAAAACGGGCTCGATCATTCAATCTACAATTTCCCTGATGTCTTTTACCACGGTGTTTACATTTAGGTCACTCAGATCGGACATTCCCAACACTTGCAACAGAAGTAGCAGGGACTCTGAAGTTTGAATGCGATCTAGCTCGATCTTGGTTTGAATGTCCCACATTAGCATTTGGACGGCTTTGATCATCTCGAAATTTCTTTGACATAGATTGAAATGATCTACTCGAAAATCTCTTTCTAGCATCTCTAGCGTCAGAATTAGCTTTTCTTTTCTCTTTACTTAATTCTTCAGCTTTACATGCTCGCTCAACGAGCACTACCATTTCTTTAATTTCCAAAATTCCAACTAACAGACGAATATCTTCGTTTAGTCCATTTTCAAACCTTTTGCACATTATTGCTTCATTCGATACACATTCCCGAGCATACTGGCTCGATCACACAAATTCACGTTCGTATTCAGTAACAGACATACAGCCCTGTTTAAGCTCAAGAAACTCTTTATGTTTCTGATCAATAAATCTCTGGCTAATGTATTTCTTCCAGAATTCAGCTTGGAAGAAATCCCAAGTAACGCGTTCACTCGGAACCACTGATATTAAAGTTTTCCACCAATGATACGTTGTATCTCTCAGAAGTGAAACAAGACATTTAACACATTCCTCAGGATTCAGAGACATTTCATCAAACACTCGTATTGTATTCTCTAGCTAGAATTTGGCTCTTTCAGTATCATCATTCATTGTAGCTCGGAATTCTTTAGCCTCATACTTTCTAATCTTATCAACCGGTGGTCTACTTAGTTGAACCGGACTCACCGAGGGCATAGCAGGAATTTGAGAAGAATTAACTGGGGGTGGAGGTTGTTGCACAGTCGGATTGGTTCTAATGTATTGGGTGAACCATTCATTCATCATCTGATAGAAGGCTTGCTTAGCCTCGCTATCAAAGCTACTCATAGCCGGTTGTGAATCATCTTGCACCATTCTTTGCGTGGGGGCAGGCGCATTGCTTTCGACATCGTCAGCTACGGCTCTATTAGGATCCATTGCTATATATATAAAAGCACATTTCAATGTCATGATTCATCACACTATCACAATTTCAGATATATGGCATGTATAGCCTGACTCACATATGCTATGATATTCCTAGAACTGATTAAACCATAGCTATGATACCAATAAAATGTAACACCCCTAACCTGTAACCGACATCGGATTAGGGTTACAAGGCATTACCAGACAGACAAAACATTTTAGACTAATTCAGAATCACATGTGTTATTTAACATCATTTCATAAACAATCATCTCTAAATATGGTCTATGAGACCTAAAATGTACTTATAAGAGACATTCGAGACTAAATCGAACACATTCATAAAGTTCAAAACTTTCAAAAAAAATTCAATTCTATTAAGGTCACACGCCCTTGTGACCAGGCCGTGTGCCCCACACGAGCATCAAACACGACTAGGTGAACCAGCCGTGCCAAAATAGAGCTTATATACTGACTTATTCTCACGGCCAACAGACACGCTCGTGTGCCACAGCCGTGTGATTCTTAGCTAGCTACTGACTTAAGCCCACAGCCAACAAACACGCCCGTGTGCTATGGCCGTGTGGCAAAATGCAGGCTTGGTTTAAGCCAATTTGCCACCTCTTTATGGGTCATTCCTACAAGCCAAATTAAACAATATTCATGAAAAAATATTCAGCCAATTTCATACTCAAAACATGCTTCATTACAACTATTTCATCAGCATTTAACAACTCATTCAAACCATACCAAAACTTAACACAAATATACCATTTGATAGCCAACTTTCATTGCATAACCTATATTTACAATTCAAAACTTAATACATAAACCTTCTAGCCTATGCATGCCATACTTTAAAATATGTACACTTTCAAAAGTACCAAAATAAGATTGATAGTGTGGTGACAATCCTCGACTATCCCCAAGCCTTCAGTAGTTACGATAATTGTAAAACAGACAGTGAAAACACAGAGTAAGCTACAAAGAGCATAGTAAGCCAAATATAGTTGGTCTAACTACTACAGCATATAAATACAATTCAACAATAAAGATTCATAACCATTTCATAGAATAATTTATAAACTTAACCATGCTTCTTTGTTTGCATATATGTCATGCTTCATTTCCATACATATTTCACAGAGACAGAGTTTTTCATATTCAGAAACTTAGTACGATACAAACGTACTTGCATAGGTTATACATTTCATATACTCAAACTCAAATTTAGTACGCTATCATCAGACGGGTTAGAAACGATATAGCTGCTCATAAACAAGTACAATACCGACGTCCCAGACATGGTCTTACATGTAATTTAATATCTATGTCTCTATCCTAGACAGGGTCTTACACAAAATCAGATACGATGCCAATGTCCCAGACATGGTCTTATAGGTAAATCTCAATCGAGGCCTGTGTCCCAAACACGGTTTTACACGATGTCTTAGACAGATGTCAACTTTTCTTAGAAACATACAGAGCTTTTCAGATATTAACATATTATCATACTTTACTCCAAAGATATTCATCAGGCACTCAAGGCCATCCAATACAGATTATCAGTTTATATGTGCAGAATTTATTTCAATTAACACGTAATTGTAATTTGACTTACTTCGGACGAATTTTGGATAAAACGAGTCGTCTATTCAACTATTTTGGATTTCCCCCAATCTAAGTTCGATTTTCTTTCTTCTTGATCTAATACAATAAAATTTCAACCATTCAACCAGTCATTTCATTCAATTTAATCTATATACACATATTTAGGGCACTTTACATTTTAGCCTTTACATTTTCACACTTTGACAATTTAGTCCATTTTTCATAAAATCACCAATATGCAAAAATTTCTTTGCAACAAGGGCTAGCTGAATTTTCATGGCTTCTATATAAGCCTATACAACATGTTCAATTCACAATTTAGCAACATGTTTAATTCACAATTTAGTCCTTCTAAACCTCATTTTCAAAATATAACCCAAATAGCTGAATTTCATCAAAAACTCAAAGACAAAACTTATGAACCATCTACCCAAACTTCATAATTCATTCAAAAACATCACAAAACTCATGATATCAACAATGGCATTTCATGAAATCTTTAACAAAAATAGAAATTCAGACATGGGTTTTGAAGAACAGGAAGCAACGATCACAGAAACGTAGAAATTATCAAAAACGGATCAAAGTACATACCTTAATCAACCAAATCAATGGCTGAACCCTAGGATGGTCTTCTTCTTTCTATTTCTTTGTATTTTCGGCAATACATGCATGAAATGGCTTCATTTTCATGTTTATTTTCATTTAATAACTTTAATAATCATTTCCCATTTTGCCCTTAATAACATAACATTAAATTCACCAACTACATGGCCATTTTTGTCCACCATTAAAACAAATGGTAAATTTGACATGCAATGACTTTTATTTTTAAAAGCCAAGCCAATGAGGTGCTTTAGCATCTAGCACTCAACTTTTACACTTTACGTGATTTAATCCTTTTTCATAATTAAGCACAGAAACAGACAAATTAAATCACAGAAATTTCACAGATGTAAATTCATATATCACAGACACAGAAAACAATATTAAAATATTTTTTAAACTCAGATTTGTGGTCCCGAAACCACTATTTCGACTAGGATCAAAATCAGACTGTTACACCAAACATGTCCTTGATTAGTCATTCCAATAGCTAATCATTATCAAGCATTTACATACCATTCATTAGCCATATCATAAGATCATACACACAAAATGGCTACAATGCTATACATGCCATACTCAAAGTGAAACGTCTAGCTATACCAAAATAATCCTTGTGGTAGTGTTCTTGGACCTCCGACGTACTTTACGATCCTCGGGTTAGCTTGAAAAAAATATAAAAAGAAGGAAAATAAAGGGGGTAAGCATTAAGCTTAGTATGTTTGCATGCAAATAAATAATAACATTCATAAGAATTATCTTACTACTTGGCATGATACTACTTAATGCAACTTCATTAATTATCATAGACATATTTTAAACTTCTTCACTTACTCACTTACTTAAATACTTACTTGCTTAATCAAATTTATTAATACATTTTACTTACCTTTGTTCTTATCAAGCATACATGAACATTATATACTTACCTTTGCTCTTCTAGCATGAACGTGTCTTACTTTTTTAGTATAACTCATCTTACCTTACCTTACCTTAATATTCTCTCTAAATTTTCCAGTTGAACCACTTGGAATACTAAGGATACACGTGTACCTTACCATTGCCATGACTTGTCATGGTCTTATGTGTTATCCTTTTGAAACTTACCATTGCCATGTCTCGACATGGTCTTACATGGTATCATTGCCTTATGAACTCACCAATGTCATGCTTGGCATGGTCTTACATAGGACCTTTGCCTTATAGTAACTTATCAGTGCCATGTCTTGACATGGTCTTACATGGTATCCTTGCCTTAGAAACCTTACCAATTGCCATGCCTTGGCATGGTCTTACATGGTATCCTTAAACCCTAATGTCATGATATTTGTATCCTACACATTCCTAAGGTTCAACCGGGACTTTCTGAAATTACTTCTCCATCAATTCATGCTTGAGTTTTCTTTGAATAATTTCATAAAATAAATATACACATGCTGGAAATTAACATTAACATAAAATAATAGAATATTACATTTATTTATCACAAACTTGCCTCGAAACAAAATACGATCAGCTATATCGATTTAGTCCACTATCTTTTTCTTTCCCCAGTCTAACTCCGAATTTTGTTCTTCTTGATCTATAATAACAAATTTAGCTTATTTAATACTCACATTTACACTTTTGCCCCAAGGTTCGAAAATTAAACTTCATCCTATTTTCTTATGTTTTATGAATTGCTGATCTTTTTTCCCTTCTATGGAAACATCAAATTCTCACTCTAACATGTACTTATGAACATTAGGTATTTTTACCGATTATGTCGTTTTACTCGTTTTCACGTAAAATCGCTTAGCAAAAGTTGTTTAACACAATTTTAAGCTTCATATTCTACCATAAAACATCAAAATAAACACATTTCACCAATGGGTATTTTTCCAAATATAAACCCTAGGTTAATTATTGCTAAAATAAGTTTAATCAAGTTACCGGGACTCCAAAAAAGTAAAGAACATTAAAAACGAGGCTTGGAATCACTTACTATGGAGCTTGGAAGCTTGAAACAAACCCTAGCTATGGAGAACCCTTGTCATTCAGCCTAAGGAAGAAGATGAGCACATTTTTGCCATCTTTTTTCCTTTTTAATTCTTTTATTTGACACTTTACTAAAATACCCTTCATTAAATTTTTTAGTTATTTCTACCTATGTATATCCATTTTTGTCCATGAAAATATAATGATCTAATTACCATTTAAGGACCTCTACTTCAATTATGCACTTCAATTTAATCCCTTAGCATTTTGAACTCATATTTATCAACTTTTGCAATTAAGCCCTAATATGCAAATCGGACATGCAATCACTGAAATTTCTTATTGGTATTCTAATTGCATCTAATCACTCGGTAAATCATAAAATTAATCGCAATAAACTTTTCTATCTTGAATTCGTGGTTTCTCAACCACTGTTCTGTTTAGGCACTATTTTGGGATATTACACTAGTGAGTCTCATGAAATCCATATGTTGAGGCATCACAGGTGCGAGTTGAGGATTTGAGGGAGATGGGGGAGGTTACGCATTCGGGTTCGTTTGAATGAACTCCGTGTACCATGCATTTATCATGCGGATAAAGGCCTCTCTACCTCATTCTCCTCTACTGACAGTTTCGGGACTACTTTCAGATGGCACCACTCCTTCAGCTGGAGAGGGGTGTTACTTTCTACATCATCCGCCACTGCTCTGTCGGGATCTATTTGATATATGAAAACACATTTTAATATTGTCAGGAGTCGTCACACTATCATTACTTATATATATATGTATGGCAAGTATAGCTAGACTCAAATACGCTAGGTTAGTTTGAGAATCGACTAAACCATAGCTTTGATACCATTAAATGTAACATCCCTTACCCGTACTCGAGATCGAGACAAGGTACAAGGCATTACAAAACATAAATAGGGTATTTCCAGAAAATACGTGTCATAAAATTTCATTCCAAATTAAAATCAACCAAACAAAATCATTTTGTTCTTATCATGGACCTACGAGGCCCAAAACAAACATTAGAAGTAACTCGAAACTAAACCAAAAACTTAAGAAAATTCTAAGTTTCTAGGTTTAAGTCTCACACGCCCGTATGGAGGCAATGCACACGCCCTTGTGCTTTAGGGCACGCCAGTGTCCCTGACCCATGTGGAATTTTTAGAATTTATTTTTCATTTCAAACCTATAGGGGTTTTCACACGGCCGAGCACACGTTCGTGTCCCTCGCCTGTGTCCCTCACATGGCTTAGACATGCCCGTGTCCAAAAACCTGGACATTCTATTTACGACGTCATCATTCATTTAGGGGCACACAGCCAAGGCACACGCCCGTGCGCTAGGTTGTGTCCTCCACACGGCTGAGACACACGACCGTGTCTGTAACGACCCAAAGTTTATGAGTACCAAAAATTTGAATTTTTGAGTCATAATTTTCACAAAATGAATTCGTAAATATTTATTAGAAATATTTACGAAGCTAGTAGTGTAGTTAATTAGACTTTGGTTAAGTAAATTAGCTTGAATTAAAGCTAATTTAGTGAAAGGACTAGATTGAATATAGTGTAAAACTTGAATTGAAGAATAAAAGTCAAAGGACTAAATTAGTAAATAAACCTTAAGTGACAAATGTGTGGTAAAATTAATTACATGTGTATAAAGTATAATACATAATGTGTAGTATAAGTATGTGTTTACTTATATTATAAGTAAATAATAATAATAATTACTAAAATATAATAATATAATATAATAATTAAAGTAAATAAAAGAAATAGAAAAAAGAAAGAGGGACAAAACAGAATAGGGAAAGAAAGAAACAAAAAGGGAAAGAAAAAGAAAGGAAAAATAAGGTTTTGAGGTTTGAAGCTTAATTGGTAAGTCAATATAGTCCCTTTTCTTGTAATTTTGATATATTTGGAATCCTAGAACAAAGCTCTACTTGAATTATATTGAAATTTAGAAAGTTATTGAATTTTTAGATGTTAATTAAGTTGAACAATTGAATGAATCATGAGATAAAGTGATAGAAATTCAAGTTAGAAGTGGAAGAAGGATTGAATTGTAAAAAGAGATATAAGTTTTATATTTGAGGAACTAAATTGAAAAAAATTTAGAATTGACGTTTTATATTGAATATGAAGAGCTGAAACTTGTTTAAAGTGGGTATTAAATGAAAATATGAGATTTATTTGAAGAGAAAGAATGGTTATAGTGGAAGGACTAAATTGGAATTTATGTAAAAGTTACATGGAAAATAGAAGAGTGTGTTATTAAATGATATGTATTGATGATTTTAAATGTTAATTTTTCCATAGCTAACGTAGCACCGGAAACATCATCAAAGAAGAGAAAAGAGAAAGTGAACGAAGATAACGAATAAAATCGAGAACTACGGTTTGTATTTCTATAAACTGAGCTTCTAAATTAAATGTTGTATGTATTACTTTATAATGTATGATAAGTAAATTAAAGGTGAGTATTATTAAATTTGAAAGTGAAATGAAAACCCTATTAACAATGTTGGGCTAGTCGGATATAGTTGGCATGTCATAGGATTGGAAGTGTTCAGGGATATTCTGATTTTGTGTCAATGAGGCACTATAAATGTCAACTAGTGTTACTGTTCCGAATTCGTTCCGATGACGTACTCTGTGTACTGCTACTATTTCTATTACTGTTATTGTTACGGTGTATTTCGGCTTCAGCCGATGAAACATTGTATACTATCCCAGTGTGTGGGTTGGATCTGCGTATCCATCCAAGTCCAAATTACATTAATAGGGGTAAATTACTGTACTGAACACTGAAAGATACTGATTGAAATTGTATTTTCTTACTGGATATGATTTTACTGATAAATGTTACTATGTTATAAGGATAATCAAATGAAGGTTTATTAAGTTCTTATTGTTAGAATTTATGTTATGTTTTAATGCATGTTAAGTATTGGTTTATAGAAATACCATTGAGTGTATACTCAACAGCATCGCTTGTGTTTCGTATGCATCTAGGTACAAAGTGACTAATGTCTCAGCATCCAAGCCAACTCCCGAACTCAAATACGTGATGATGTAACTTATCCTGAGGAATGGCATGTACCTAGGTCGTCTTTGATGTTATTTTGAATATAAGTGTATGTCATGGCATAGTCCATTTCGAATTGATTTAAATGAAATTTAAGTATAAATTTTGAAGATTCTTTGTTTAATGGTTAATAATATATATATGATAGATTGTTGTACTGGTGGTTTTAGTGTATATTAGATATGTTTCATCATGTTTTGGACATGTTGAAAAATTTTATTTGAAATTGCTTGCTATTCAAGGTTTGTAGGGTTGGTAAATTTGAACTATAAGGTTCATTTTGAGTCCACACGGCCTATCACACGGGTGTGTAATCAGACCGTGTGAGACACACGGCTTGCACATGGGCATGTGCTTGACCATGTGAAAACTGCACTAAGTTCGAATTGAAAATAATACCACATGGGCTGAGCACACGGGCTTGTGACTTGACCGTGTGAAATTAGTTGTTCATGAGTAATTAGTCAGTGTTGTACACGGGTAAAAGACACGGGCGTGTCCAAGTCATGTGGGTCACACCGGGTGACAACACGAGCATGTCTCCTAGGCCACACGGGTGTGTGGTACTGTTCATTAAAGGAAATTTTAAGAATTGTACGAAAAATTTTATGAGCTTCCGATTGAGTTCTGTTTGGTTCTAACATACATTATAAGTCTTGATGACACATTAAGGGACGATAAAATATATGTTATGAATCGAATTATAGTTCATTTATTTCTCTATTAATCATAAACGAACTGTAGTAACCGGTAATACTCTATAATCCTATTCCGACTATAGGATAGGGTTAGGGGGTGTTACATTTAGTGGTATCAGAGCTACTCAGGTTTAGTCGATTCTAGGACTAAATTGAGTTCGGATTGAGTCTAGAGGTACATGCCATTATTGAATTAAATTTGAGTCGGGATTGGATGTTGAATTATATATTAATTAAATTGTTTCTACTTTATAACGTTAAAGATGTCTGATGAAAGAATTGAAGAAACTGATCAAGAAATGTATAGTGAAGATAATGAATCGTATGATATGAATGAATCGGAGTCTGCAACTCCAACTGTTAACCCGTTTGGTAATCAACCATCAAACACTAGAAGGGGTGGTACTAGTGAAAGAGATAATACAAAATTACTCAGAGTAATAGCTGATACTATTCAAAAAGTAGTGGGAACCATACCTGCAATGACTACTACTCCTACTACTTGACAAGCCCCGATTAAAGAACTGTGTAAATATGGAGCTACTGAATTTTTGAGTTTGAAGGGAGATGATCCGTCAAAAGCCGAAACCTGGTTAGAAACTACAAAGAGAATTTTGAAGCAACTCAAATGTACCCCACAAGAAAGTCTAACGTGTGTTGTTTCTTTACTGCAAGAAGAAGCGTATGTATGGTGGGAGACAATAATTCAAAGACTATCAGAAGAATAAATAAGATGGGAGTTCTTTCAAAGAGAATTTCAGAAAAAAAGTATCTTGGGGAAATGTACATAGAAGATATAAAATAAGAGTTTTTGACACTAAAACAAGGCGAAATGTGTATAGTGGATTATGAACGGGAATTTTTGAGACTAAGCCGATATACACCTGAATTTGTACCGACTGAAGCTAATAGATGCAAATGATTTTTGAGAGGGTTATGTAATGAATTTAAACTGCAGTTGATGCCACTTCGAATTACAGAATTTACGGATTTAATGGAAAGTGTTAAGATGATTGAATAGGTATTAGGGAAAAATAAGAAGTCTGAAGTTACTCGTTCAACTGAAAAACATCCTAGAACTGCCAGTTGAAGTCCACAACTTAAACAGTCAAAGGAATCTCGAAATAATTGGAGATTTAGCTCTAGATCAAAAAGAGGTGATAGAATTCGAAGAAAACAAACAACTGTATCCATTGGTAGTGTTAAAAGTCCAAATCAGAACACTAAAATTCCAAAGAGTGAACACTGCGGGAACAGATACAGAGATGAGTGTAGAAGATTAACTGGGGGTTGTTTCCAATGAGGATCCACTCATCATTTTGTAAAGGATTGTCCAAAGATTAGTAAGGCAACACCAACGATATCACAAAGATTTGAATCAGCTTCCAGAGGCCGGGGGTCAGGACGAAGTGGTCTAGTCTCTAGAGGAGGTACTAGAAGAGCTAGTGAAAATGCCACACAGCAATCTGAAGTAAGAGCCCCAGCCCGAGCATATGTTGTGAGAACTCGAGAAGAAGGAGATGCATACGATATGGTGACAGGTATATTCTTATTACATTCAGGATCCGTTTATGTTTTAATAGATTCAGGATCTTCACATTCCTATGTTAATACAAAACCGGTTGAGATGGGAAATTTAAAACCTGAATTGTCTAGAGTAACGATAGAAGTGTCTTGTTCATTGGGGCAAACTATGTTAGTGAATCAGATATGTCGAAGTTGTCCATTAATGATTCAAGATAAAATCTTTTTTGTTGATCTATTGATTATGCCATTCGGCGACTTTGACATTATATTGGGTATGGATTGGCTGTCAGAACATGGTGTAATTTTGGACTGTTATAGAAAGAAATTTACTGTTCAGAATGAGAATGGTGGTTAGATTGAAGTAAATGGTATTCAGACCAGTAGATTAGTTCGTGTTATTTCAGCAATTAAAGCTAGTAAGCTCCTTTATCAAGGATGTGCTGCTTTCTTATCATATGTTACTAATTCTAATTCAGTTGAGAGTCAGTGCAGTAAAATTCAAACTGTATGTGAATTTCCTGATGCATTTCCTGAAGAATTGCTTGGATTACCTCCTGATCGGGAAGTTGAATTTGCGATTGAAGTATACTCGGGTACAGATCTAGTGTCAATACCTTCATATTGAATGTCACCTACTGAGTTGAAGGAGTTAAAGATACAACTACAAGACTTATTGGATCGAGGGTTTATACGACCTAGTACGTCACCGTTGGGAGCTCTAGTTTCATTCATTAAAAAGAAAGATGGCTCAATACAGTTGTGTATTGATTACCGACAGTTAAATAAGGTGACTATCAAAAATAAATACTCGTTACCTTGCATTGAAGATTTATTTGATCAATTAAAAGGAGCTTCTGTGTTTTCAAAAACTTATTTGAGGTCGAGATATTATCAGTTGAAGGTAAAGGAGACTGATGTACCCAAGACAGCATTCCATACATGGTATAGGCATTATGAATTTTTGGTGATGTCATTTGGGTTAACAAATGCTCCGACTACTTTTATGGATCTTATGAACCAGATTTTTCAGCCATATTTGGATTAATTCGTAGTGGTTTTTATTTATGATATTCTAGTATATTCAAAGTCTAAAACTAAACATGAGTAGCATCTTTGAATTGTTTTGTAAATATTGCGAGAGAAACAATTGTATGAGAAATTGAACAAGTGTGAGTTTTGGTTATCAGAGGTTGTATTTTTTGGTCATGTAGTATCAACAGATGAGATTAGAATAGATCTAAGGAAGAATGAAGCCATAATTCAGTGGAAAGTTCCCAAAAATGTGTCAGAAGTACGTAGTTTCCTTAGTTTGGCCGGATATTATCGAAGGTTTGTGAATGGATTTTCAAAGATAGCTTTACTGATGACGAAGTTATTACAAAAGAATGTTCCATTTGCTTGGAGTGAACAATGTCAGAAAAGTTTTGAAACGTTGAAGCAAATGTTAACAAAAGCACCAGTATTGACTTTACCGGAGTCGGGAAAAGATTTTGTTGTGTATAGCAATGCTTCCTTAAATGGTCTCAGTGTGTACTGATGCAAAGTGGAAAGGTAATTGCTTATGCTTCACGAAAATTGAAACCACATGAACGTAACTATCTGACTCATGATCTAGAATTAGTAGCGGTGATTTTTGTTCTAAAGATTTGGAGACATTATCTGTATGGTGAGAAGTGTTATATCTACATTGATCATAAAAGTCTCAAGTATCTTCTAACACAGAAAGAATTGAATTCGAGACAATCAATGGATAGAACTTCTAAAAGATTATGATTGTGTTATTGACTACCATCCGGGTAAAGCTAATGTGGCAGCTGACACATTGAGTAGAAAAGCTGCAACTGAATTGAGAGCAATGTTTGCACGACTTAGTATTATTGATGATGGTAGTCTTTTAGCTGAATTGAGAGTAAAACCAGTAATATTTGATCAAATCAGAATAGCACAATTAGAAGATGAAAAGCTAATGAAGAAAAGAGAAATGGTACAGAATGATATGATAGAAAATTTTGGCATTGATGAGCATAATTGTTTGAGATATCAGAATTGACTTTGTATTCCAACTGCTTCAGAATTGAAAGAGTTAATACTCTGAGAATCACATGACAGTTCTTTTGCATTACATCCCGGAGGAACAAAGATGTACCATGATTTACAGGAACTGTATTGGTGGCTAGGTATGAAGAGAGATATAGTGGAATATGTGGCTAAATCTTAACATGTCAGCAAGTTAAAGCTGAACATCAGGTTACAACAGGTTTACTTCAGCCTATTAATATTCCTAAATGTAAATGGGACTGTGTCACAATGGACTTTATAACTGGGTTACCATTGTCAGCAAGTAAGAAAAATGCTATTTGGGTGATTGTTGATCGACTTATAAAGTCAGCTCATTTTATAGCAGTCAGAACGGATTGGTCACTTCAAAAGTTGGCAGAAACTTATATTCGAGAAATTGTGAGACTATATGGTATTCCTGTATCAATAATTTTCGACTGAGATTCACGGTTTACATCGAGGTTCTAGAAATAGTTGTATGAGTCTCTCGGTACTCGACTTCATTTTAGTACAACTTTTTATCCACATACCGATGGACAGTCAGAACGGGTTATTTAGATTTTAGAAGACATGCTCCGAGCTTGTATCATTGATTTTGAATCAGGTTTGGAACGTTATTTACCGTTAGCTGAATTTGTATATAATAATAGTTACGAATCAAGTATTCAAATGGCACCATATGAAGCTTTATATGTTCAGAGATGTCGATCACCAGTATGTTGGACAGAATTAAATGAAAGGAAAGTGGTTGGTCCAGAGTTGATTCAAGAAATAGAAAGTACTGTTAAAAAGATTCAAGAGAAATTAAAAGCAACTTTTGACAGGCAGAAATCGTATGCAGATCTGAAACGACGGAACATTGAGTACTCAGTTGGAGACTAAGTATTTCTTAAAGTCTCTCCTTGGAAGAAAATCTTGAGATTCGGTCAAAAAGGTAAATTGAATCCACGATAAATTGAACCGTATGAGATTGTAGAAAGAATTAGATCGGTAGCATACCGTTTAGCTTTGCCTCTCAAATTACAGAAGATTCATGATGTTTTTCATGTTTCTATGCTAAGAAGATACAGATTTGATCCTTCTCATGTGATTTCAACTGAAGATATAGAGATTCAACCTGATTTGTCATATGAAGAAGAACCAATTAAAATACTAACACGTAAGGTAAAGGAATTACATAATAAACAAGTTCCCTTAGTAAAAATGTTGTGGAAGAGTCAAAATATTGAAGAAGCAGCATGGGAACCAGAGGATACAATGAGATCACAATATCCCCATCTCTTTTTAGGTAAATTTCGAGGACGAAATTTATTAAGTGGGGGAGAAATGTAACGACCCAAAGTTTACGGGTATCAAAAATTTGAATTTTAGGGTCATAATTTCCACAAAATGAATTCGTAAATATTTAATAGAAATATTTACGAAGCTAGTAGTGTAGTTAATTAGACTTTGGTTTAGTGAATTAGCTTGAATTAAAGCTAATTTAGTGAAAGAACTAGATTGAATATAGTGTAAAAGTTGAATTGAATAATTAAGAAAAGTCAAAGGACTAAATTAGTGAATAAACCTTAAGTGGCAAATCTTTGGTAAAAATTAATTACATGTGTATAAAGTATAATACATACATGTGTAGTATATGTTTACTTATATTATAAGTAAATAATAATAATAATAATTACTAAAATATAATAATAATATAATATAATAATTAAAGCAAATAAAATAAATAGAAAAAAGAAATAGGGATGAAACAGAACAGGGAAATAAAGAAAGAAAAAGAAAAGAAAATAGGGTTTTGAGGTTTGAAGCTTAATTGGTAAGTCAATTTAGTCCATTTTCTTGTAATTTTTATGTTTTTGGAATCCTAGAACAAAGCTCTACTTGAATTATGTTGAAATTTAGAAAGTTATTGAATTTTTAGATGTTAATTAAGTTGAACAATTGAATGAATCATGAGATAAAGTGATAGAAATTCAAGTTAGAAGTGGGAGAAGGATTGAATTGTAAAAAGAGATATAAGTTTTATGTTTGAGGGACTAAATTGAAAAAAATTAGAGTTGACGATTTATTTTGAATATGAAGAGCTGAAACTTGTTTAAAGTGGGTATTAAATGAAAATATGAGATTTATTTGAAGAGAAAGAATGGTTATGGTGGAAGGACTAAATTGGAATTTATGTAAAAGTTACATGGAAAATAGAAGAGTGTGTTATTAAATGATATGTATTGATGATTTTAAATGTTAATTTTTTCATAGCTAACGTAGCACCGGAAACATCATCAAAGAAAGGAAAAGGGAAAGTGAGCGAAGATAACGAATAAACTCGATAACTACGGTTTGTATTTCTATAAATTGAGCTTTTAAATTAAATTTTGTATGTATTTCTTTATTATGTATGATAAGTAAATTAAAGGTGAGTATTATTAAATTTGAAAGTGAAATGAAAACCCTATTAATAATATCGGGCTAGTCGGATATAGTTGGTATGCCATAAGATTGGAAGTGTTTAGGGATATTCCGGTTTTGTATCGATGAGGCACTATAAATGTCAACTACTGTTACTGTTTCGGATTCGTTCCGATGAGGTATTCTGCGTACTGCTACTATTACTGTTATGGTGTGTTTCGACTTCGACCAATGAAACAGTGTATACTATCCCGGTGTGTGGGTTTGATCCGTATATCCGTCCAGGTCCGAATTACGTTAATAGGGATAAATTATTGTACGGAACACTGAAAGATACTGATTGAAACTGTATTTTCTTACTGGATATGTTTTTACTGATAAATGTTACTATGTTATAAGGATAATCAAATGAAAATTTATTAAGTTCTTATTGTTAGAATTTATGTTATGTTTTAATGCATGTTAAGTATTGGTTTATAGAAATACCACTGAGTGTATACTCAGCGTATGGTTTGTTTCCATGCACAGGCTAGGTACAAAGTGACTAACGTCTCAGCATCCAAGCGAACTCCCGAACTCAAATACTTGGTGATGTAACTTATCCCGAGGAATGGCATGTACCTAGGTCTTCTTTGATGTTATTTTGAATATAAGAGTATGTTATGACATAGTCCATTTTTAATTGATTTAAATGAAATTTAAGTATAAATTTTGAAGATTCTTTGTTTAATGGTTAATAAAATATATATATGATAGATTTTTGTACTGGTGGTTTTAGTGTATATTAGATATGTTTAATCATGTTTTAGACTGGTTGAAAATTTGTATTTTAAATTGCTTTCTATTCAAGGTTTGCAGGGTTGGTAAATTTGAACTATAAGGTTTATTTTGAGTCCACACGAGCGTGTGATTAGACCGTGTGAGACACACGACTTGCACATGGGCATGTGCTTGGCCGTGTGAAAACTGCACTAAGTTCGAATTGAAAATAATACCACACGAGCTGAGCACACGGGCGTGTGACTTGGCTGTGTGAAATTTTTTATTCATGAGTAATAAGTCAGTGTTGTACATGGGTAAAAGACACGGGCGTGTCCAAGCCGTGTGGGTCACACAGGGTGACAACACGGGCATATCATGAAGACACGGGCGTGTCTCCTAGGCCACACGGGCGTGTGGTACTGTTCATTAAAGGAAATTTTAAGAATTGTACGAAAAATTTTATAAGCTTCCGATTGAGTTTTGGTTTAGTTCTAACATACAGTATAAGTCTTGATGACCCATTAAGGGGTGATAAAATATATTTTATAAACTAAATTATAGTTCATTTCTTTCTCTATTAATCGTAAATGAACTATAGTAACCGGTAATACTCTGTAATCATGTTCCGACAATGGGATAAGGTTAGGGGGTGTTACAGTGTCTCTGCCCGTGTGTTTACTAACATGCATACTAACTTAGAAATTTTTGGTGCAGGGGACACACAGCCATTCAACACGCCCATGGGGTAGACTGTGTGTCACACAGGGCCTAGACACATGCCCGTGTGTCTACCCGTGTGGACTTGTTTGGAGGCTATTTTCCAAGCTAATGGTCACCCTCAATCACTTATACATTCAAACACACTTTATAACATGCAACATGAAATCTTTGTGAACTCAAACATTCCACACCATGGCACTCTCACATCTTTATAATGTCATTTTATTATACACTCATTTGCTACACCATTTAGAGGCATTGCACACTAATTTCATGCATTATTAAACTTGTTACCATAACTTCAATTTGTGTATTCATGCACATAGTCATTTTAAGATATTAGGTCATCCCTTATCCTTTTGCACCAGATTTATCCTTTACCATACATTCATCGATCAACTACACATCACATCATTATAATGCATTCACCACGCAATAACATGCCCTACCATCAAAACACTAGCACATGAATGCATGGGTAATTTGATCACAACCCAATGATCGAGTATGAGTCATATCACATGGCCATTACAAAATGAATCATCAGTATCATAGGCCTTCACAATTTGGTCAAATAGCACGGCACATATCACAAAATGACCAAGTTTCCTATACATGCCATAGTCAAAATAATAATTTCACTATACCCAATAGTCTTTTGATAGTGTGATCGAGTACTCCGACAACTTTCGATCCCCCTAGCTTGGCGAAACTACAAAGGATGGAAAAAGATAGAGGAGTAAGCATTAAATCTTAGTAAGTCCACATGCAAATAATTTGCAATAGTGGTAAACAGTTAACATGCAAAAACATGAAAATATATACATAAAGATTATTCTTTCATTCATATGCACATATATATACTTGCTCATCGTAAATCGATCTTTATTAAGGCATTACTCATAGGTTTAGCATACATACATGTACTCGTCGTAAGTATCCATAACCATACCTCTTTCATATGTCCTTATTGGGACTCTCATTACATTCTTTACAATACCCGTTGAACATTCTGAATACTATTGGATACACGAAAACCTTGCACATAAGTGCCTCATATACAAACGTAGCCGAAGTTACCACATAACATGTAACACATCCATAATGAACCCGGACCTCTCAACGAGCACTGATGCTTGCATCCATAATGAACTTGAACCTCTTGACGAGCTCAGATGCTACATATCTCACAAACCTGGACCACTCAACGAGTTCAGACTCCTTAGTTCCTAGTGAAATGTCACTTGTATCCTAAACTATTCCTAAGGTTCAAATGGGATTTTTCCTCACTTGCATATAGTATCTCCATCGTACTTGCTCGTAACGTCGTAAATCACGACCATAATAACATTCATGCTTTCATAACAATCAATAAGCATAGAACTCATAATTACATTAAAATTTATCACATTATATTAAAAACAGTGGTAATCGAGCCTAGTCGTCGTATACTTTATTCTTTCCTCGATCAAGTCCCGATTCTCGTTTTTCTTGATCTATAATGAAAAATTTAACTTATTTACTATTCATGTTATTAAAACAGGTCCATAAATTATACTTTTACAAATTTACATTTTGACCCCTAAACTTTTACATATTTATGATTTAGCCCCTAGGCTCGTAAAATGAAATGCATGCATTTTTTTGATTACCCAAGCTTGGCCGAACCTTTTCTATGCTCATATCAGCCCATATTTCTTTTATTTCACATTATTATTACTCACTTTTTTCACTTTTACAAACAAGTCCTTCATTTAGGTGTTTTCACTAAAAATCACCTAATAAAAGATGTTCATCATGCATCAAACATTCATATTCCTCCATTAATCATCAAAATACAAGCATGTCATGCATGGTTCAATTTTTATACATGAACCCTATATCAAAATATAGCTAGAAATGGGTAGACCATGTGACCGGGACTTCAAAAATATAAAGAACATTAAAAACGAGGCTAGGGAACACTTACTATTGAGCTTGGAAATGTTGAACAAAACCCTAGCTATGATGTTTTGTGATTTTCAACATCCAAGGAGGAAGATGGGCACATTTTTGGTTTAATTTTCCCTTTTTATTCTTTTAATTACCTAATGACCAAAATGCCCTTAGGGTTTCTCTTTCCAATTTTCCTACGCATGTCTATTTTTGTCAAAAATTATAAAAATTGGTCAAATTGCTAATTTGGACCCCTTAATTCATAATCGAAAGCAATTTCAAGCTAAAATCTTCTAGAATGCAAGTTTTGCACTTTATTCAATTTGGTCCCTAAAATACAATTGAACATTTTATGCTTAGAATTTCTTCATGAAACTTTCACACAAGCATGAACTCATAACATAACCCTCATAAGAATCATATAATAATTATTTCTATCTCAGATTTGTGGTCTCAAAACCACTGTTTTGACTAGGCCCTAATTCGGGATTTTACATTGGTTCCCACTAATTTACAAAGGAAAAGATCATGGTTGTTACATTTTATTTTCTAATGTTTCGATATAAAAAACACTCTCGAAATTAAATTAGGTATCATAAAATTTTATAATAATTCTCAATTTTAAAATTGAAAAAAAAAAGTTTTCTAAGTGCACGCAAGCCAAGTCCAGTACCCAAGAGGTAGTATCCTTGATGCCTTTAGGATATCAGACCCTTTTCACAAAGAGTGCGATGCCTAAAAGGCAATGAGCATATTGACTAAAGGGTACCAGACCTCTTCTAATTTTGTACCACACCCAATCCCCCTTTTTGATAGCTTTCAAAAACCCAGGTATCGAACCTCTACTTCAGAGGTAACAAACCCTGGATGATGAAGTACCACACCCCTCTTAGCTAGGTGCAGTATTCGCGGCCCAACAGTCAAATTTTGGATCAAAAGAATCAAACCCCAAAGGATTTGTATTGATACCTCTAGCTCTACAAGTACATTTAATACCCCATATTAATGACTCCAACTGCTAAATTTCATTTCTATCAACACCCAATGCATATTAATCCATGATAAGGTATAAATGGAGCACAAGAACACTCAGAGCAAGATGAGAAACAATCTTACAAAGATTAAGAGTAAAAGTCCAACTATTTTTTTTTGTTATTTATATTTTCACTTGTACACACTTGTAGGTTCATTTGTAATTCATTCTTTCAAGTTTTCTCTTGTTTTGTGAGAGAGCTTCATTTTTGTATATCTATCTTCTAGAGGTGATAGTTCTTTTTCAATCTTATTTCTCTAATTTGTAAGGATTTACTTAACTTTTTTAGTAGAAAATTTATGGGGAAATGACTCTATCTTGCCTATTTAAAATATAGTGATTGTAAAGGTTAAAACTTGTCCTGAAAAGCTTCAAAATAGTTAATTTGGAATATACTTAGTTGTGATAAGATAAGGTAGTGGAGGTAGGTAATTGGGGCCGAACCATTATAAATTTGTCTCTCTTGATTGTCATATTTAGTTTAAATTTTTAAAACACCAATTCACCCTCTCTAGGTGTATATTAAGCTTAACAATTTGTTTTAAATATAAAACTTTAAAGATGATATTACCTCCAAGAGAAAAGATCCTTAAGAAGCTTAAGATGGAAGCAAGAAATCAAGAAGTTTTTCTCATGGCTTTTGATCAAAATTCAACAATGTTGGTTGAATGTCATTCTACAAGGAGGCCTCCTCTATTCACTGACACCAACTACTCCTATTAGAGGACAAAAATGACCTATAACATTCCGAAATAGGGCCTAAACAGAATAGTGGTCGCGAAACCACGAATCTGAGGTCAAAAAAAAATTATTCTGATTAAGTTTTAAGGTTTATTCATTGACTGAATAATTGTGTGAAAATTTCGTGAAGAAATTTTATGTATAAGTGCCTAATTTGATAATTAGGACTAAATTGTAAAATTAGCAAAATGTGTGTTCTAGATAATAAAGGGGATTTATTTGAAATGGATTCTTAAAGTGGAGGTCCTTATTTAGTAATTAGACCATTATATTTAAGTTTGGACAAAAATGGGCAAGAAAAGGACAAATTTGAAAGAAAAGCCTTTAAGGGCATTTTGGTCATTTAGTAATTAAAAGAATTAAAAAGGGAAAATAAAGCCAAAATTGGTCCATCTTCTTCATGGAGGCTGAATATAGCATGGGGGAAGCCATGGTTAGGGTTTCCAAGCTGTTCAAGCTCAATAGTAAGTCTGTTATAGCCTCGTTTTTAATGTTCTTTACGTTTTTTGAGTCCCGATAACTTGATTTAGTTTATTCTAGCAATAATTCATGCTAGGGTTCATATTTGGAAAAAATATCCATAGGCTAAATGTGTTTATTTTGATGTTTTATGGTAGAATATGAAGCTTGAAATTATGTTAAACAACTTTTGCTAAGCAATTTTAAGTGAAAACGAGTAAAACGACATAATCGGTAAAAATACCTAATGTTCATAAGTACATGATAGAGTGAGAATTTGATGTTACCATAGAAGGGAAAAATGTTCATCATTTCATAAAACATAAGAAAAATGGATAAATTTTAATGTCCGAGCCTAGGGGTAAAATCATAATTCTGCAAAGGTTTAGGGGCAAAATTGTAATTTTGCCAAAGTTTGAGTTAGAGAATGTTTTGAATATTACATTAATTAAATAAGTCAAACATGATGTTTTAGATCCCGAAAAGTGAGATTTGGACCTAGAACGAGAGAAAAACTAAAAATCGGGAAAGTTGGTAAAATGGTCGTTTTGGTATCTAGGTAAGTTCATATGTTTAATAAGCATTTAATTATGCATATTTGAATGATAAATTGATATTTTGGCCATAAATACTTTAGTATCGAGTTTCAGATATAATGATTAATGTTCGATAATAATTCGATATTGGAAAGAGAACTTGTATAATTTATATGTAAGACCATATTTTGTATTATGGCTTTGTATGATAACAAGAAAGTACTGACTAGCATAGTTTGATGAGAATAAGTTAAGTTGATGATAGATGAGATTGAGAATGTAAGTACGTAAGTTGAGTAGCATTTTATTTTTATGCAATTATTGTTATTAGTATTGTTATTATTGAGTTATGCGACTAACCTTGAGAATTTGAGCAAGTATGTTTCAGCTATGACTTGACAAGGAATTGATATCTCAAAGTCCATGGTTGTACCATGGCAATTAAGGAAGAATTGATAGAAAAGTCAATGTTTAAAACATGGCATTTAAGGAGGATCTGACGGTTAAGGATACCATGTAAGACCATATCAAGACATGGAATTGGTAAGGCAAGGATCCCGTGTAAGACCATGTCAAGACATGGCATCGGCATTGATTAAGGACTCCATGTAAGACCACATCAAGATGTGGCATTGGCACTAAGACAAGGATACCATGTAAGACCATGTTTGGAACATGGCATTTGGTAAGACAAGGATACCATGGAAGACCATGTTTGGAACATGGTATTTGGTAAGACAAGGATACCATGTACGAGCGTGTTTGGAACATGGCATTTGGTAAGACAAGGATACCATATAAGACCATGTTTGGAACATGACATTTGGTAAGATAAGGATATCATGTAAAACCATGCCAAGGCATGGCATTGATAAGTTCTATAAGGTAAGGAAATCATGTAAAACCATGTCAAGACATGGAATTGATGAGTTACTATAAGGCAAAGGTCCCATGTAAGACCATGCCAAGGCATGGGATTGGTGAATTCATAAGGCAAGGATACCACGTAAGACCATGTCAAGACATGGCAATGATAAGTTCAAAAAGGAAAAGGTTCCCGAGTAATCCAAAGAGTAAGTCAAAGAAACGACAAGGTGAGAACATGAAGAAAGAGTACAGGTATGCATTTAAGGCTTATTTAATATTGAGATTGTAAGTAATTGAGATTATCAAGTATTAAGTAAGTGATGAGTTTTCAGTTATGCTTGTGACACTTTATGACATGATTGGCAATATGTCTATATTATGAAAGAGTACTCATGTGTTAAGTGAGTTGTTGCAGGTATGTAAGCAAGCTATTAAGTAAGGCACCTTTTTTATTCTGAGCCTTTGGTAAGGTTACCAATGAGTAAGATGGGAAAGTAAGAACTAAATATTATTTAAGAACTAAACATTATTTAAGCATATTATGACAGCATAGTAGTAAGTTAAATTGATTGTTAATGCTTATTATTTTACATGTGAACTTACTAAGCTTTATAAGCTTACTTCTTTCACTTTCCCATGTTTCAGAGTACTTAAAAGCAAGATCAGGTTGGAGGTCGCCGGAGATCACTTCACACTATCGACTATCAAGTTACCAAATGGGTATCTTTGTTTACAAACGTTCTAGTTTATGGCATGTATATGGATTTAGCCATTTTGTGTGTATATCCTTATGATATGGCTAAAGAATGTTATGTAAATATTTGATAATGATTAGCTATTGAAATGGCTAATGAAGAACATTTTTCGGTGTTATGTATGCCTAAATGGTAGTTAATAGAAAGAAATCATGAAAAAGTGAAATTAGCATTAAAACAGTATTGAACAACAAGAGTGACATGAACTTGAAAAATTACCAAGAATAGTAGAAATAGAATTAGGTGATGAATAAGATATAAAATTAAATCTTATTGAGTCTATTTTCATATGAAAGAAGCAGATTAAGCAAAAGAGGTGTATATTAAGAGATATTTGAATTTTAGTGAGACAGGGTCAGAGTGATTTCTGAATCCCTTGTTTTGACTTTATAAATTCACTAAAAATTGTAAAAAAAAATAGGAGTTATAGTTTATATTTCTAGATTCCTTAGTGAATCTACTTTCAAGAGAAACAAACAGCATGGTTATGTGAATTCTGTACTGGGAGAAAAGGTCAGAGTAGTCAAACAGTGCAATAGGGGAAAATTTAAATAATAAACTGTACTAATTGGCTAGACCAAAAATTCTGAAAATAAAAATTAGTAAGAAGATAATGAGTCTAGTTTCAGGGAAAATTCAAGAATTTAAATTTTGAGTTTTTTGATTCGAGTTATGATTTATTTAGTGACTATGATGCAGATGAGCAGTTTTATAAGGAATAATGAAATAAATTGTTTTGATTTGTCTAAGTATTCGGAAAATTTTTAATGTTCCCGGTTTGGTCCCGAAACGTTTCAATTGCATGTTTTAGGGTCTCAAGGGCCCTTTTTAGGGACGTATTGAATGAATGTAAATAAATTAATTTTAAAATGCAAATTTTATGCCCCGAATTAGTAAGTTAAGCCAGGTAAAGCCTCGTGCTCGACTCCAGCGACGGTCTCGGGTAAGGGGTGTTACATGACCTTGTTCATCCAAATAAATTCCTATGAAGTGTGGAAGGTGACCAATGGACCATTCATTCCATAGAAAAAGTGTTAATGGTGTCATAGTCACTAAGGAAGAAGATGAATAGGATAAGGTTGACACCAATATGGTGCAATTGAATGGAAAAAGTATGCACACTTTACTTTGTGCCCTTGGTCTAATGAATACAATAAACTTTTCTTATGTGACAATGCGAACGAGATATAGGATAAACTTAAAGTTGCTTATGAAGGCACAAGTAGAGTCAATAAGTCCAAGATTAGTCTTATAACCATTTATTATGAACTCTTTAAGGTAAAACCGAATAAAGGAATCAAGGAGATGTTTGATCGCTTCATCGATATCATCAATGGTCTCAAGGATCTTGAGAAGACTTATTCCAACAAGGAGATGGTGAAGAAGATGGTGAATAGCCTTCCAAAATCATGGGAAGCTAAAGTGAAAACCATAGAGAAGTCAAAGGATCCTAACACATTTTCTCTTGATGAACTCATTGGGTCTCCCTTGAACTATGAAATGAAGTTAAATCACAATGCTCAAGAGACCAAGAAAGCTATAAAGAAAGTAAGGGTTGAATTAAAGTCTACCATTCAAGAGAAGGAAGAAGACTCCAGCAATGGTAATGAGGAGGAGAAGGAGGAAGAGGAGAATGTACTAATGTTTGCAATAAAATTCAAGAAATTCATGAAGTCCAATAAAGTTAAAAAACCTCCAAGGAAAGACGTCATCAAGGAAGAATCAAGCAAGAAAGAAAAAGACCATATTATTTCTTATGAGTGCAAAAATTTGGGTCATATCAAATTTGAATGCCCTCAATGGAAGAAGAAAGGGGCATAAAAAAAAAAGAAGAAAGCTATGATGGAAACTTGGACTGATAACGACTCTTCTTATAGTGATGAGGAACATGAAGTTGCCAAACTATGTCTCATGGCTCTTGATGAGCCTAAGGCCCTCTATAATTCTGGTGATTTTAATGAATATGCTTTTGATGAATTACCAAATGCCTTCAATGAGTTGGCTATGTAATTTGAAATCATGAACTCCAAGTATAAGAAAGTGATTTCAAAATGAAAGGAGGAAAATGAATCTCTAACCATAGCCAAGAAACAAATAAAAAAGAAATTGAATAGCATGCATGTTCCAATTGATGATTTGAACAAAAAGAACAAGAACTTGCATTATTATTTTTCTAAGTTCTATATGGGGCAAAAAAAAATTGAATCACATGCTTGAGTTTCAAGGAGCTTTTTTTTATATAAGAATGGTTTGAGATTTGTAAATATTGAAAATGAAAGCAAGTTTAAAAATTTATTTAAGAAACCAAGTTACATATATAATGCCTTACTTTTTGTACTCATTGTCACAAGAAAGGATATGATAGGCAAGTTTGTCCTTTAAGGAAGCTAACATTTAGAAGCAAACTGCAACACCTCATACTCGACCTGGTCTCCAGATGCGAGCTAAGGGATGCCACCACTATTTTCGGAGCAAATACAATAAAAAAACACATCTATTCTACAAATATAGTAATATATTCTAAGTACACAATGATTAAACCATTCTGCCATATCAAATTCCAAACGAGGGTTTATACGGGCTTATGAAGGCTTTATTTATAACCTAGGACCATTGGAAGACTAAAATGTAACATTTTAAAAGTTTTCAAGCTGATGTCGCGACATCAATGGTTCGATGTCTCAACTTCCAAGACAATAAACAAGCTTCCCTATTTGAGGACAAAATTGCAATGTTTTACAAGCTATACTAGATGGATGTCGCGACCTTGGGGTTCAACATCACAACTTCAAAGGTTGGTGTTGCGACATCCAAAAGGTGTTGTGTAACACCCCACACCCGAGCCCTATGTTAGGACGGGATACGAGGCGTTACCACACTTAATCACATGCTTACAATCATTTCGATGTCATTAACACTCGGTTAGATTAAAAACTTTTTTGAAATTGTTTAAACTCCACAATATGGGCCTACGAGGCCTCAAACATCCAGTGGAAGCCATTCAGAACTAACTCAGGTCTTTAAATTGACTTTATGAAAATGACCCTTGAAATAGGGGACATGCCTGTGCGGTTCACTATGACATGGTCGTGCTGATGACCCGTGTGGTTCACACTGCCTAAGCACAAGGGGACACGCCCAAGCCTCGAGCCTGTAGGAATTAAATTCAAAATTAGAATCTACAGGGGTTTTCACACGGCCTGACACACTCTTGTGTCTATAGCCCGTGTCCTTCACACGGCCATGACACTCCTGTGTTCTAGCCCGTGTCTAAAAACCTTGACATTCTATTTCGGACGTCAGCATCCAATGAGGGGTACACAGCCAAGGGACACGCCTGTGGCCATAGGCCTTGTCCTCTACACGGTTGAGACACACGGCTGTGTTTCTGCCCGTGTGTTTACTACTATGCATACTGACTTGTAAAATTAACATGTAGGGGACACACGGTCGAACAACACGCCCGTGGGGCTGACCGTATGTCACACACATCCTAGACACACGCCCGTGTGTCTACCCGTGTGGACAATAAAAGGCTAGCTACCAAGCCTCTTGCCACCCTATTACACCATCTAATGCCAACCAACATATCAAAGTCTAACTTAATATGATTTCTCAACCAAACAACCAAAGCTAAGGCCTATATACATTTCTTATATTCGACCATGCCAACAATTTCACATTCATGAAAGACTATCTTGCATTCATATATAAACTTTCAATATTAGCCATTTTCCATGGTTTTATAAAAAATGAATCAAATGCTAAAGTAAGCCAACACATTTGGCCAGTTAACAATGACACAAAACTCAAAAGTCAGGGTCCTATACATGCCATAATCAAAATAAAAGATCTAACTATACCAAGTGCTTCAGATGATAGTGATTGGCTTCTCCGGCGTAGGCAATGATCATCGAGCTACTTTGGTGACACTATAAGAAAATGGAAAGAAGAGGGAGTAAGCGTAAAGCTTAGTAAGTTGCATGCAAATAAATATAACAACTTTACCATTCATCATCATGCTCATAATACAAAAGTGGGCATAAGCACAACTTACTCATCATTATCCAATACAATTCACATAGCATATATTGAGCTCACATCTCATACATTTCAAATAGGTACTTGTACCACTCACGACATGGTTATACTTTTCTTGTTTAACTCAAACTGTAACTCTCACTGTTGAACCATTTGGAATGCTATCGGATATTCACTAAGCCTCAAACATAGGGTATAATGTCGATTCCATGTCTCAGACATGGTCTTACACTGGTTCATCCATCAAGTTGATGCCATATCCCAGACATGGTCTTACACTAACTATCGAAATCGAGGATGACGCCATGTCCAAAACATGGTCTTACACTAGCTCTCACATATCTGTGCCGATGCCATGTCCCAGACATGGTCTTACTGACACATCTTGTAGCCGATGCATGTCCCAGACATGTCTTACACTAGCTCTCGTCTCAATGCCGATGCCCTGCCCTAGACATGGTCTTACAATGGCTCTCATAATGTGGCCGATGCATGTCCCAAACATGTCTTACACTAGCACACAAATAACCCGAATGTCATGGCATGAATATTCGATTTATTTCCTAAGGTTCAAACGGGAATTCTACTATCTCAATATTCATCATACATAATCTTTTCCACAAACAAGCAATTTATGCTATATCAATTCAAACACATATAATAACAATGTAGTTGTATTATTTACATACAACTTACCTCGGATTACAAAATGTAGACGACTAGTTAGGCTTAGTCCACTTGTTTTGCTTTTCCCCGATCTAGGCCCGGATTTTGTAATTCTTGATCTATAATGATAAAAATTCACAAATTTAATCATTTTATTGATCTAGGTACTCAACAATTTATAATTGGGCAAAATGATCATTTTGCCCTTAGACTTTCACAAAATGACCATTTTACCCCTAGACTCGAAAATTGATTTTTATCACATTTTCTCATTAATCAAGCCTAGAAAAATACTTGTTATACTTGAAGCAGCCCACAATTCTCATTATTTCACACATTTATCACCTATTTTACAACTTATGCAAAATGATCCTTGGTTAGGGTTTCCATGAAAACTACTTCACAAAAGTTGTTTATTTCACAACCATGATTCATTTTCTTCCATAAAATTTTAGAAAACAACATGAACACTCTCATGGTAAAACCCTAGACTTTCAATCATTTTGCAAAATAGTCCCCTTATTTGAAAGCTCATGCTATAAGGGTTCTTAAAGTATAAAAATATTCAAGAAAAGCCCTCAAAATCACTTACTTGCATAGGCTTTAAGTTGCTGAAAATTTTCAAGCTTCCATGGCCATTTCCTTGGAGGAAAAATCAATGAAGAAGAAGGAGCAAAACAAAAAAAGATGATAGCCTTTTTCTTAGGTTTTGTTTTAATCAATTTAGGCCACCTAACTTAGACTTTCTTATCCCTTTTTGTCCTTATGGCCGGCCACCTCTATTTTAAGGGTCTATTTGCCCTTTAAAGACCCCCAATTTTGGTTCTCTAGCTATTTGACACCCTTAGCTATTAAAATAGGACTTTTGCACGTGATGCGATTTAGTCCTTTTTCACAATTAAGCATGAAATCGCTAAAATTAATTCACCAAAATTTTCATACTCTCTTATAATCATGCCACAACACATAAAATAATATTTAAAAATAATTTCTTCAACCTCGGAGTAGTGGTTCCGAAACCACTATTCTGATTGGGCCCAAAATCGGGCCGTTACATGTTGTCACAAATTTGAAGACAGTAGCCATCTTTCCGACATAAGGACCAATGTGTAAAAATTTCAAACATTATAGTGCAAACATTGCGACATCAAACAAGGATGTCGCAATGAGATAGCTCGGTGTCACAACATCCAAGGTGTGAAGTCGTGACATTTACTACAGTCCATTATGTTCAATTCCATACGTTTTCAAGTTAACTTAATGCATACAATGGTTGGCTATAATACCTCAACATGACCATTCCTATCTGTATGCCAATAAAATATACAAACACAATTCAACCCCAAAATAGCTTTCATACAAAACCAATACCATTTTTCATATATCCACAATCACATTACCATCACTCTACACTAATCTATACCTATTCAAGCTTATGACATTCATACTTAGCAATTTGTGTATCAAGAATTCATATACCCTTGACATGAACCAAAACAAAGCATGAACTAACTATATTTCAAGCATAACCTTTAAACATATTATTCCCAAACTTTCATCCAATTGATTAACCAAACTACCTCAGTTTGCAACCTTTAACATGTCAAATCACACAAGATTAAAATCATTACTCATACTATAATCAAACATGATCAATACCAAGTATTATATAAATCACAAACAACTTCAATTCACAAGATCAATCATAATCACAATAGCCATAACTAACCATCCTAAAATGACCATTTGCACACTATGGTGCCCTTATATACATGCTACAATACTTAGACTCAAAATGAACATAATTCTACTATCTTTTGATATTGTGTGCTTCACGTTGAGTCGGCTCAGAAAGTTTCGTAAAGTGACGATCTACAAGGGAAAGAAACAACCAAAGTAAGCATTTAGAATGCTTAGTAAGTCCAAATGAAAAATGCTATGCTTACCTTGTTCTTATATAAGTATAACAACAAACCTTAGTTTGGCATAATATTGGCCAAAACATGGCATTCAAAACATCAAAAAAGGTGAGCATATAGCAATATCCACGATCATTGGATGCTACAAGTAACTTAAACATACCAATTCATATTACTTTCATATAATCTATCATAATGACATATTCAATGAATAAATCGTAAGGTTATTGTAACACTCCATACCTGATCCCATTTCCATATTTGAGCTATGAAATGCCACATTGGTTACTAGAGCAACTATGATTCATTTTTCCCATATGTAACACCTCTAACCCATACCCATTGCCGAAATAAGGTTTCGGAGCATTACCAGAACATTCAAAACATTTTTCAATTAATCTACATAAATTACTATTCATTTATCGAGATCATCCATAACGTCCCTTGATCGAGCCCTTGAGGCCCAATACGAGCATTAGAATCGAAATCGAATTGGGACTTAATTGGGACCTTTAACAATTTTTCGCAAAATTATAAAATTTTTCCAAGGTGCAAGGCTCACACGCCCGTATGGTCTAAGGGACACGCCCATGTGACCCTGGGACACGCTTGTGTTGGAGGCCATGTTTGACCCTGTGTAACTCTTTGACTTACACATACGGCCATGCCACACGTCCGTGTGCTAGGCCGTGTGGTTAATCAATTCAATTTGAAGTTAGGTGCAGGTTTCACACGGCCAAGACACATGCCCGTGTTCTAGGCCGTGTGGCATACACGGCTGAGACACACACCGGTGTCTTTGCCCGTGTGCCCAATTCTGAGCATTCTGTTTCTCAAAATAAAGGTGTCGGGGACACACGGTCTAACTGCATGACCATGTTACCAGGCCGTGTGTCACACACGGTCTAGACACACGCCCGTGTGGAAAAAATGAAGCCATTTCTAGCTCCATTGCTCACCCAAATCTTCACCCAAGACTTGCACATGAAACACACATCCAATACCAACCAATCCAAGCATTCAAAATAGACAATTCTATCATTCATCATAGCATACCATTAGACGCATAGGTGTTTATAAACTTACTTGGATTAACTTAGGCAATAGCAACCTTTGATAACATATTCATGACACAACACATGTTTATATGTATATCATAATAATCTACTTAGTGATACCAAAATGAACCATTACTAGCCATTCTAATGGCTAGGTTACAAAAAAACATTTCAAGCCACTATTGCCCAAGTTATCCTATACATGCTGTACAGGCCAAATTTAACCAACCCAATACCCAAAAACCACTAAATCCCTAGCCCAAAACCCATCTACTAACCCACTAAGCCCAACAGTAACCTAAAAACACCACAAACAAAGAAACAGGAACCCTAGCCGCTTGACATGTGCTCCCCTCTGCTCCACCACCGACGCCTTGAGATGTGCTCCCTCTGCTCCACCACTGTTTACCTGCATCAATAAAGTAAAAAGAGACAGACAACAAAGAAGCAAGTTGTAAAAAATACCTATAAGAGGCTGAATCCAAAACCATTGTAGAGATCGGCATTTTGATAAATAAGAAACAATATTAGATTTGAAAAAAGATACAAAGCAAAGAACAGATATCATCAATATATCAAGAGCAAAGAACGAAGCCCAAGGAAGAAATCAAAACCAGAGATCGAAAGGTGTTTAAATTTTCCAAGTTTCGAATCGGTTCTTCTTTCTTCTTTTTTTACTTTTCTTTTTCCGATTACATGGTGGTGCATATATATATTATTAAAATAAAGAGGAAAATATAAAAATAAAATAAAAAATATACCTTTTGAAACTTGCCACCTTCATGATGGTGGCGACAACGCCCATGCATGGAGGATGATGGTCGTCACGGAGCCTAGACTGGACCAGGAGAACCTGCACAGAGAGAAAAGAAGTATTTTTTGAAAAACAAAAGGGAAGAATGAAATTTTTAAAAAAAATTTTAGTTTATATAAGAGTATAGAACGACGTAGTTTTAAGGGGATTATGGAGACCTCAAAACGGCGCCGTTTGGCCCTTGACCCGCGCAGGCGACCCGACCTGCTAGGGGATCCGTGCGTTTTTGTCCTAATGGGATATTTTCTCAATAAGTCCATCCGCTTTTCCCTCTTCTCGCAATTAAGTTTTTTATTTATTTCAATTATACCTTAAAATTTACTTTGGTTTCATTTTGGGCCCCCATTCGAACGACGTCGTTTAGGAGGGCGGGGATTATTTCATTTTTGGACCCTGTATGCTATTCGCACCTTCAAATTGGTCCCTTTCTTCCTTGTATATTTTCGAATCGGTCCCAAATTCTTTTTTAAGTTCAATTTAGTCCCTAGTTGGGATATTTTACTCCTTTATTATTAAATTAATTAATTTTATTAATTTCTTGTATTATTATACTTTACCATTATAGTTATTATTATTTTCTTTTTACTTTCGTTACCACTTTATTATTATTACGTTATTATTATTATTTTCCTTATTATTACCATTAAAGTTACATTTCCTTTTCATACTTAGTTATTTGTATTATTGTTTTATATTCTTGTATCATTAATTTTATCTTGTCATTATTACAGTAGTTATTATTATTACTTTTATTTTTTTGTTTTATTACTAATACTATTATTAACATTGTTACTAGTAAATTTATTCACTACCATTATCTCTATTTACATATTATTATTTTTCTTACTACACTATCATCATCCCGTTTTTTCTCACTAATATTATTGATAATAACATATTTTAATGTATTATTCTTCTTATTGTCATCATTATTATATTCATGCTTGTATTTATTCTAACGTCATTTTTATTATTATTCCCACTATTATTAGTATTGCATATATATATACATATCCTTTTGTTATTATTTATATACAAACATTTTGAATATTATTACCCTCTTTTTGTTAGACTAATTAATTTCACATAGTCATTATATCGTCTTTTACAACTATTCATATTATTGCTTTCGACACTATCGCTTTTGTCATTATGTTATTATTCATATTAATTTATGTTTACTATAAATCACATTATGTTTTTACTCAATGCCTCAAAATAATTCTTTCATAAAAGTGATATTCCGTATTTGGTAATTCGAGATAATCGTGCCCTAACTTACTGGGTTACGATTTTTCTCATTTAACTTAAATAACATGATACTCTTTTAAATTGCTATCTGAGTCTTAAAATGCTTATTCTCGAAGATGTGAAGTGTTGTGCCCTAACTTACCGGGTATGATATTTCGTCATCTCGAAATATGAATTTTGTTTAGAAATAAAGGCAATATTCGGTGTTTGAGAATTCGAGAAAACGTGCCCTAACTTACTGGGTTTCGACTTCTCTCGTTTATTCTAAATAATCGAATACCCTTTTAATAAAATACACAGATTCCATAAAAGGCAAGCTCGCTCTCGAAAATTTAAGATGTCGTGTCCTAACTTACTGGGTGTGACATTTTATATTTTGAGACGAGAGGGTCTTTAACACTTGAGCTTTCTATAAAGAAGGATCGTATTTTAAAATTCTTTCAAGTTTTTTTAATTTTCGACACTAAGACACTAATTAATCAACTAGGTACCAATTTTGGGCGTATCGAGGGTGCTAATCCTTCCTCGTGCGTAACCGACTCCCGAACCTGTTTTCTTGATTCTTGTAGATCAAAATTGTTGTTTAAATAAACCAAACTATCTATTAAAAACAACCACTTTTATGAGGTGACCCGATCACACCTCGTCAAAAAGGATCGGTGGTGACTCCCGTTCTTTTATTTTCAAAATCCAAGTCGATTCCCGTTTGTTTTCAAAAAAATGGTTACGACAGCTTGGCGACTCCACTGGGGACACGAATGAGAGAGTCAAGCCACAAGTTGATTAACTCTTGTCTTATCGAAAATTGAAAATTTGATTTTTAAATATGATCCTCACATTGCATTGCATCAGCTATTTTTGTGGCACAATACCCGCTGCATTGGTTCGAGTCTTTAAATAGTTTTGCATATTGCATTGCATGACCGCAGTGGTCACACCCCTTTAAGTGGGAGTGAGAAACTACTCCTTCGTGAGGTTTTCACCTCCGTGCAGGATAGTGGATCGCTTTCGGGATACATCCGTACCTATGTCTTCGTGAGATTTTCATCTCCGTGCAGCCATAGGGAAATGTATCCCCGAATTGAACTTCGATGCAGTATGAGCCTATAATGGGTGAAGATCGAGGAATCTGCTGGTTCAGGTACCCTTACTCTAGAACCAAGCCCCATATAGCGAGCCTTAAGAACACACCCTAGGTAGAGCCACTCCGAAACCCTAGTGGTTACCCGAGAAAGTGCTATATTTATTATTCTTCGTTTGCTTTGAACTGTGCATAAACTACTGACTTGCTTTGTTTTACTTTCATTGTATTTGCATGGCATTTTCATCATAAAAGGTGTTGATTCGTGTTCGGTTCCTAAATAGATAGCTTATCATGGAAAAGGGGTTTTTTGATAAAGTAGAAGACAACGCGGCTGTCCGGATATGGGCTGAGACAACACAACAAGAGAAAGGTGACAGTCTTACCAAGGGGTATGTGTCAGAGCTATGGAATTTCACTCGGATCAGCGTAACCCAGAATAATCTCCAAGAGTTGAAAGAAATATGGAACCAGTGGGACGACGAGGTCAAACAGTTATTCTATTGTCATTACGGTGATTTACCTTATCTGCTTGATGTCAAGGTAGACGAGCACCTGTTTCGAGCCCTTGCCCAATATTGGAATTCTGCTTACAGTTGCTTCACTTTCGGGAAGGTAGATTTGGTACCTACTATAGAAGAATACACGACCTTGCTCTGTTGCCCAAAGATTCAGATAGACAGAATTTATACCAGACCTGCCAACGTCCCAGCATTTTCAAAAAAACTGATGAACATCACGGGGATGAGCGAACAGTGGGTGACAACCCGGATCAAACAAAAAGGAGATTGTAAATGCATCCCATGGAGGAACCTGAGGGATCTAATCTTAGCGCACCCCGACGTGAAGAAAAGGGTAGATGTCTTCGCCTTGAGCATCTATGGACTGGTCATCTTCCCCAAGGCTTTGGGGCATGTAGACGAGGCTGTTGTTGACCTTTTTGATAGGCTTGGTAAAGGAACCACACCTGTACCCGCAATCTTGGCGGAAACTTTCAGATCATTAAATGCTTGTAGAAGAGCAGGTGAAGGGAGATTTATTGGATGTGCACAGCTCTTGCTATCCTGGTTCCACAACCATTTTTGGAAAGTGGAAAAGGTCTCATATCGTATCTTCTCTGAAAATTACTCTCCGCTGAAAGAGTTAGTGGCTACACCGAGGCGAGATGATGTAACAGAAGAAAATTGGATGACGGTTCTCCAAAATCTGCAAGAAGAAGATGTTGAATGGAGAGCCCCGTGGATGGTCCCTGATGAAATATTATATCGATGCGGAGATTTTGATTGGGTTCCCTTGTTGGGAGTATGGGGAGCCGTCGGATACGCTCCTCTGCTTGCATTGCGACAATATAGATCCAGACAGTTTACACCACCAACATACGGGTTAGCCCAGTGCGAGTTCACGTTCACAGGGAATAATTACAAAAAGAAAGTTCGCGAGATATCGAATGCCTAGAACCAGACTCGTAAAATGAAGAAGTTTGCTGCCAATCCCATGACTACTCCTGAGTACGACCGATGGTGGAATCAGAGGATTAACGTCAACATCCCTACATCAGATCAAAGGAATCCTCAGTCGATAGAAGAGCACTTGAAAGTAATCCCATCTGAGCTGGAAATCATCCGGCAAGATTTCGAGAGAAAGAGTCTGGAGCTAGAAAAAAGGATCGAGCATTTGGAAGAAGAAAAGATGCGATTAGGGTTAGACGTCGATGCCCGAAACTAGAAGTTGAAAGACTCGTAAAAGGGAAAAACAAGGTCAAGAGGACTTAGACGGTTTGAAAACGGACTATAAGAAGCTGCGCAGATCAATGAGAACCGCTGGGTTAGGAAAAACATCCGAACAATGGCGACATGAAGTTAAAGAAGAACAAAGCAAAGCCAACCAGTGAGAGGAAAAATTTCACGATGCTCAAGCTCGAGAAGGTGCTCTGAAAAGAAGTTTAGTAGAAAGTCAAAATGAGAAAGAAGGGTTAAAGATCCGAGTATCAGAGTTAGAGAGGTTATTGTATCACTATCGCTCACGTAACTCTGCAATCGAGTTGAAAGCTAGTCAGAACAGAATCGAAGAATTAAAAAAGAATATAGAAGAACTCAAAGCAATACGCAAAATCGTGAACTTGGATAGAACTCCTCGAGGTAAATAACGGCGATGGAAGGAGCAACTTCATCAATCTCAAGACCAAGTCGGGGCGGGGACTACATCATGGGCGAAGCTTTGACTCAAGTACGAGAAGTGGCTGACCACTTGCAAACTTAGTAGTACAAGCCGATGTGCTGAGTTTAAAATACGAGTCGAGTCGGACCGAGGCCAAAAGCTAGCTTGGCTTCTTAGGCAGTCAAGGCCTTAAGTATCGAGGCCAAGCCTTATATGTAATCTATTTTATGTAAAGAAACTTTTTTCTAGAAAAGTTACTCTAATGAAATCGAATTGGAATCAACGCTTTTTTGCATTCATCGCATTCATTGCATTCATGCACCAACATTGCATCATGCGCACTAAAACTTACAAGAAACCCTAAAATCATGGCGATTACCACGGAACATCGTTCACGGTACAAGAGGAAAACAAAAGCAATGGATCAAAGGTTAGAGATTGGAACAAATGCAAAAGAGATGCGGGATCAACTACAAACACGTATGCAAGAACGGTGACCAAAATCCGGCCAAGATGTAAGGGACCGGATCTTTGGAGTCCCAAAGGAGTATGATGGATCAATTAACGCGTCTATTGGCTGGTGGATTAGAAAAAGGGAAAAGCCCCATAATCAATAGTGGAGATGACAACGAAGATCCCGTCTACCCTCCGGGGTTTGTCCCAGCGGACGTTCAGACACAACCTGATGTGTACCCAAGAAGGCCATCAGTCACAATCAGGCCTCAACCATTTCAAGCCGGTGTCTCGGCACAGATGAATTATCAGACTGGTTCGGGCTCTAATCCGGGGGACAATCCGACCAACCCTGTGGTCCTCAATCTCGATGAAGTAATAGAAACCGAAAAGACAAGGGTAGAATTCCCGAGAGAGCTTGAAGAAAGATGTAAATGGTTGGAAGAAAAATTTAAAGAAATGGAAAGCACCGACTATCGTGGTGGGATCGACGCTAAGGAATTAAGTTTGGTTCCAGACCTGGTACTCCCTCCCAAGTTCAAAACTCCAGAATTTGAGAAATACAATGGGACTAGCTGTCCCGAAGCTCACATCACTATGTTCTGCAGACGCATGGCAGGCTATGTCAATAATGACCAACTATTGATCCACTTGTTTCGTGAAAGTCTAGTTGGGGCCTCTTCTAGGTGGTACAACCAACTGAGTCGTAACCAGATCAGTTCATGGAGGGATTTAGCACAGGCTTTCATGAAGCAGTACAGTCACGTGACAAACATGGCCCCTGATAGAGTCACGTTACAGAACATGGAGAAGAAACAAAATGAGAGTTTCAGGCAATACGCCCAAAGATGGAGAGAGGTAGCAACGCAAGTTCAACCACCTCTTCTAGAGAAAGAAACGACCATGCTCTTTATCAACACGCTGAAGGCTCCATTCATCAACCACATGCTAGGGAACGCTACTAAAAGCTTCTCAGACATAGTAATGTCTGGAGAAATGATAGAGAACGCGATAAGATGTGGAAGGAATGAAGCAGGGGAAAGTGCTAAGAGACCAGCCCCGAGAGGGAAAGAGAATGATGTGAACAACATGAGTATACATAATAAGCCAGTCACTATGAGCCAACCAAAAGTGGTGACTACTAGCCATCAGGGCTTCGCAAGACGAGACTTCAACCCAAGGCATAACACGGAAAGGGTCCAGTTTACGCCTATCCCAATGTCCTACAAGGAATTGTACCAGAGTTTATTCGATGCCCATGTAGTGTCGCCCTTCTATCTAAAGCCGATGCAACCCCCATTCCCCAAATGGTACGACTCAAACGCCCAATGCGAATACCATGCAGGAGCCACAGGGCACTCGATAGAAAACTGCACCACTTTCAAGAAGCTGGTTGAAAGACTCATCAACATGGGCATCGTGAAATTCGATGATACACCTAGTAGAGAAAACCCGTTACCTAATCATGGGGATAAGGGTATAAATGCCATAATCAAGAGTTCAGGGAAGGAAATTAAGATGAATGTTGCAGAAGTGAATACTCCACTAAAAGAAGTATGGAAGAAAATGGTGGAAAAAGGGTTGGTAGCATAGAATTCAGGGGACAGACACCAAGGAGCAAAAAGTTATTGCGAGTTCCATAATCAAGAGGACCATGAGATTCAGAAATGTCGTGAATTCAGGGCTCTAGTACAAGGGTTAATGGATAATAAAGAGCTGGAATTCTTCAAGTATGCTAGGAGCCCAGAAAGAACAGACGTGTGTGCTTCAGAAGAAGGGTCGACGAGAAACGCTTGTAAAATCAACCACCCATTGGTTATCATATCACGCTTAAGAACTAATGAAGACGGGACACAAGTCACCCCCAAAGTTGTGATCCAGAAGCTCGTTGCTTTCCCTTATAAAGATAGCAAGAGGGTACCATGGAATTACAGCTGCAATGTGATGATCCCAGGAAAGAAGAGCCCGGCCAGTGCTTCACAACAAAACCAAGATGTAGGTTTTTTTACACGCGATGGGAGATGTTATGTTCAGAAGTACAGGAACCAAAATTGCCAAGAAAGAATCCCAACAGTTGAGCAAAGGAAAGAAAAGACGATCGGGTTTGAATCGCCATCAATGAGTCTCATGGCGAGAATGAAGCCAGGGAATTCTTAAAATTTTTAAAACACAGTGAGTACAGCGTCGTGGAACAGTTACATAAGCAACCGGCTCGCATTTCAGTGCTAGCTTTACTTTTGAGCTCAAAAAAGCATCAGAGCGCGTTAATGAAAGTGCTGAACGAGACATACGTCGCGTATGACATCTCTGTTAACAAACTAGACCGCCTGGTCAACAATATCAGCACCGACAATTTTATTTTCTTTAACGACAACGAAATACCACCAGGAGGTATGGGGTCCACAAAGGCCCTGCACATTACCACGCGTTGCAAGGGGCACACATTACCGGGTGTATTGATCGATAATGGATCAGCACTGAACGTCTTACCCCTATCCACACTGAATAGGTTGCCCGTGGATAGTTCCCATATGAAAACATGCCAAAATGTAGTAAGGGCATTTGACGGTACTGAAAGGAAAGTGATGGGGAGGATTGAATTATCCCTTCAAATCGGTCCTAGCACGTACGAGGTAGACTTCTTAGTAATGGACATCAAACCCTCTTACAATTGCCTATTGGGAAGACCATGGATCCACTCGGCGGGGGCAGTGCCGTCATCATTACATCAGAAGCTCAAACTTATAACGGAGGGTCGATTGGTGACTATAAATGCGGAGGAAGACATCATTGCATCTGTTACCAGCAACGCATCATATGTGAGGACAGATGATGAAGCCATAGAATGTTCTTTTCGATCGTTGGAGTTTGTAAATGCGACCTTTGTTGTCGAAGGAAATAAAGTCCCGACACCTAGACTTTCCAAAACCACAAGAATGGGACTACAACTGATGGTTGAGAAGGGAGCCTTGCCAGGGAAAGGACTTGGAAGAAGCCTACAAGGAAGGGTCAAAGTACCTATGCTCACGGGCAAAAGGGACCGCTTTGGCTTAGGATTCAAGCCAGATGCAAGATAAAAGAAAGAGGAGCAAGAGAAGAAACAAGAAAAGAGAAGAGCGCGTTTGAACGGGGAAGAGGTTAAATGGAAGCCAATGACCTTTCCCCATATATCCAGAACATTTGTGTCGGGAGGAACTATTTATGCCGAAGGAAGATCGGTAGGCTAAGAGTCCACTGAAGAAATGTGGGAAAGCTTAAGCATTAATGCCACGTTCGAAGGAGGAACTGGAGAAGAAAATGGGGCGGGCATTCGCCCTTATGAGCCAGAAAGTGTTTTGAATAATTGGACTGCGGAAGAGATTCCTGTAGTCTTTAAAACTAACACAGAGTAATGCCCAAAACACGCTTATTACCCTAGGCCTAGAAGTAATAAGTGTCTTTTTGTGAAATAGGCCTATGTTCAAAATCGTTATTTCAATGAAATGCATCCTTTTGTCTTATTCAGTGCGAATATTCTTTTATTCTTTCATTTATAATCATACCGTACATACCATTGTTCTTAGATTCTTTTGTTCTTTGTATCTTCCTTTATGCCTAAAATAGGTCTCCAGATATCAACGATGTGAGTGACCTTGCTATTAATTTTGAGTCTCCTTTCGAGCGCGATATGTGTCTAGAGGGATCTGAAGACTTTGAAGATGACAGAGATTGTAACTTATCCCCTAATTTGTTAAGGATGGTAGAACACGAGGAGAAACAGATTCTACCCCACAAAGAGACCGTAGAAGTCGTGAACTTGGGAGATGAACTAGAAAGGAGAGAAGTAAAGATCGGAACTTACATCACCACAGAGACAAAGCGAGACCTTATTAAGTTACTCCAAGAGTTCAAGGATGTCTTTGCATGGTCATACCAGGATATGCCTGGGCTAAGTACTGACATTGTGGTACACAGGCTCCCCATCAAAGAAGAATACAAGCCAGTTCAGCAAAAGCTTCGAAGGATATGGCCCGATGTTCTGTTGAAGATAAAAGAGGAAGTCAAGAGGCAATTTGATGCTGGTTTCTTACAAGTAGTTAAGTACTCGGAATGGGTAGCCAACATCGTCCCCGTCCCTAAAAAGGATGGAAAGGTACGGATGTGTGTAGACTACAGAGACTTAAACAAGGCCAGCCCGAAAGATAATTTCCCGTTGCCTCATATCGACACCTTAGTGGACAATGATAATTTCCCGTTGCCTCATATCGACACCTTAGTGGACAACACGGCAGGTTACTCACTTTTCTCCTTCATGGATGGTTTCTCGGGGTACAATCAGATCAAGATGCATCCTGAAGACATGAATAAAACCATATTTGTGACCATGTGGGGAATCTTTTGCTATAAAGTAATGCCATTCGGATTGAAAAATGCAAGAGCAACATATCAGAGAGCCATGGTAACCCTATTTCATGATATGATGCATAAAGAAATTGAAGTCTATGTCGACGACATGATCGCCAAATCTCGGACAGAAGAAGAGCATGTGCAAGTCTTGAGGAAATTATTTTCGAGGTTGAGAAAATTCCAGTTGAAACTCAACCCCGTAAAATGTACCTTCGGAGCCAGGTCAGGAAAATTACTAGGATTCGTGGTCAGTGGAAAAGGGATTGAGATTGACCCAGACAAAGTCAAAGCCATACAAGAGTTACCTCCACCACGCACTCAGAAGGAAGTTCGAGGATTCCTAGGAAGACTAAATTACATCGCTCGGTTTGTTTCACAACTAACCGAGAAATGTGATCCCATATTCCGTCTCCTTAAGAAACACAACCCTGGTGGTTGGGATGAGGAATGCTAGAAGACCTTCGACAAAGTTAAGCAATATTTGTCTAATGCACCAGTATTGACACCACCTAATCCAGATAAGCCATTGATACTGTATTTGACGGTATTTGAAAATTCTATGGGATGCGTACTTGGCCAACACGATGAATCGGGAAGGAAAGAAAAAGTGATATATTACCTCAGTAAAAAGTTTACTGAGTGTGAGACGAGATACTCGTTCATTGAAAAGTTGTGTTGTGCCTTGATTTGGACAACCCGAAGACTGAGACAATACATGTTGTACCATACAACTTGGCTGATCTCTAAAATGGATCCTCTGAAGTACTTGATGGAGTCAACTGCCTTGAACGGGAGAATGGCCCGATGGCAAATTCTACTTTCTGAATTCGATATAGTCTATGTGAACCAGAAGGCCGTAAAAGAGAGTGCGATAGTAGATTTCTTAGCCAGCAGAGCCCTAGAGGACTATGAGCCTCTGAACTTTGATTTCCCAAATGAAGATCTAATGTGCATAGCAACCACCGAAGAAGACCCTCAAGAGGGTCACCCTTGGAAGCTAAACTTTGACGGAGCATCAAATGCCATGGGTAACGGAATCGGGGCAGTTCTGGTGTCCCCGAGTGGAGATCATTATCCATTCACTAGTAAATTGGATTTCGACTGCACGAACAATATGGCAGAATATGAGGCATGCATCATGGGAATACGTGCGGCCATAGAACGTAAAATCAAGGTGTTAGAGGTATATGGAGATTCTGCCCTAGTGATTTATCAACTCAAAGGTGAATGGGAGACAAGAGACCCCAAACTGATCAATTACCGGAGGTTGATCCTTGAGTTAATTAAAGAGTTTGATGATATTGTCTTCTACTACCTCCCACAAGAAGAAAATCAGATGGCTGACGCCCTAGCAACTTTGGCCTCTATGATCAAGGTGAACCAACCAGAGGATGTGAAACCAATCCAAATGAGCATTTACGAGGCCTCGGCTCATTGTTATAACCTTGAAGAAGAAGAGGAAAATGATGATCACCCTTGGTACCACGACATCCTACGATATGTGAAGAATCGTGAGTACCCTAACCAAGCTACTGAGAATGACAAGAGAACGTTGAGAAGACTGGCCAGTGACTATGTCTTAGATGGGGAGATCCTGTACAAAAGAAGGAAGGATCAGGTACTATTAAGATGTGTAGACGCCATTGAGGCTAAGAAAATCTTGGAAGAAGTCCACGAGGGCATCTGCGGGACACACGCTAATGGTTTTACAATGGCCAGGCAAATTATGAGGTTCGATTATTATTGGTCCACCATGGAAGGAGACTGTATTAACTACGCCAAAAGATGTCATAAGTGCCAAATCTATGGAGACAAGATTAATGTGCCTCCCTCACCTCTGCATGTCATGACCTCGCCATGGCCTTTCTCGATGTGGGGCATGGATGTGATTGGGCCAATTTTGCCAAAAGCTTGAAATGGGCATCGTTTCATCTTTGTGGTCATCGATTATTTCACCAAATGGGTGGAGGCCTCTTCATACGCCAATGTCACAAAATCAGCAGTTAGCAAGTTCCTAAAAAAGGAAATCATCTGTCGATATGGAATGCCAGAAAGGATCATATCTGACAACGCATTGAGTTTAAATAACAGCACGATAGAGGATGTCTGCAGTCAGTTCAAGATCAGACACCACAACTCGTCACCGTATCGCTCAGAAGATGAGCAGTGCGATCAAGCGACCAATAAGAACATTAAGAAGATTGTAGGAAAGATGACAGAAACTTATAAAGATTGGCATGAGAAGCTACCATTTGCCCTCTATGCTTACCGAACGTCTATCAGAACTTCTACTGGGGCAACGCCTTTCTCATTAGTCTATGGAATGGAGGCGGTTTTACCTATCGAGGTCGAGATCCCTTCCCTCAGAGTTTTGTCAGAAGTAAAGTTGGATGAAGCAGAATGGATCCAGTCCCAATACGATCAGTTGAATTTGATTGAAGAAAAGAGGCTACAGGCTATTCGCCATAGTCAGATGTACCAAAAGCGAAGGATGTGAGCTTACAACAAAAAGGTTCATCCCAGAGAGTTCCACGAGGGAGACCTAGTACTAAAAAAGATCCTGCCCATACAAAAGGACTTCAGAGGAAAATGGATGTCAAATTGGGAAGGGCCTTATGTGGTGAAGAAAGCCTTTTCTGGCGGAGCATTGATATTGGCTGAAATGGATGGCAACACCTTATCCAATCCCGTGAATTCGGATTCAGTTAAGAAATACTTCGCCTAAAAAAAAAAAAAAGGAGAGGCCAGGGTGAAAACTCGCAAAGAGCACCTTGAGACCAAAGGGATTTTGAATTGAAAACCCGTAAAAGGGCGATTCAAATTTTGATCAAAGGTGGGGCATGCGATGGTCTTATGGCACCTAAATTAACAAGGAGGAGAGATGTTACATTTTGGGGCATCTGCAAGAGTACTCTAGATCCCCTAAACACATGTTGGGAAAAAAAAATGAGTCCTCAAGAAGTCAGTACAGAGAAACTCACGCTACGATATCTGGGGCACCTATTCCCTTTTATTCATTTTTGTATTCCAGCAATGTTTGTTGACTGCGATTAATATATTCCCTTCAAATGTTGTTCCTGATAAATTTCAGTTTTTGTCGTTGTTATAATCTTTTTCAAGCATTTTGCATTGAAATGATGATTAATGGACTAAAACCATTTTTGCAAAAAGAGTTCTGCACATTACTCCGAAAGTTTCTAAATAGTACTGGAACCTGAAACAGGACTATTATTTAGAACTAACCAAACTCAAAGATTGGAAGCATCTGAGAAGAAGAGGTTTAAATGGGGACTACCTCTTCGGGTTTTCCGTTCAAAATTTGAACTGAACAAGAAGATAGGGTACCATTTCAGTGAAGGAACCTTGGTGAACAAAGAGCAATGGCAACCTAAACAGGGATTCATGCTCACAACATGCTGCACTCATACATTCATAGATCATTCATAAGTGTATCTAATTAGGAACATTTGATTCATTTTGATCATAACATCCTAATTCTTTGACATAAGCATAAATACATGGAACTGATTCTACAGGCCATGTCCCTAGAATCAGTGAATTCATAAGCCTTACCTCCCTAAGCAGTAGGGTAACAGGCTGAAGATTTACAGATCTTAACCCCCTAAGCAGTAGGGAAACAGATCGAAGACGAAGGGTCTTAAACCCCTAATCGGTAGGGTAACAGACCGAATTGCAGATCTTATCTCCTTAAGCAGTAGGGAAACAGATCGAAGATGAAGATCTTAACCCCCTAAGCAGTAGGGAAACAGATCAAAGATGATGGGCTTTAACCCCTAGCAAGAGGGTAACAAGCCAAATCTACAAGCTTTAACCCCTAGCGGTAGGGTAACAAGCGATTCTGAGACCTTAACCCCCTAGGTAGTAGGGTAATAGGTTGAAAATTACAGATCTTGCCTCCTCGAATGCAGTGAAGCAGATTCAAACTACCAAGCTTTAACCCCCTAAGCAGAAGGGTAACAAGCTGATGTTCATAGGGTCTTAAACCCCTAAGCAGTAGGGAAACAGACCAAATTGCAGATCTTATCTCCCTAAGCAATAGTGGTGTAGATCGAAGACGAAGAACCTTAAACCCCTAAGCAGTAGGTTAACAGGTTAAATTGCAGATCTTATCTCCTTAAGCAATAGTGGAGCAGATCGAAGACGAAGAACCTTAAGCCCCTAAGCAGTAGGGTAACAGGTTGAGTATACAGATCTAAAACCCTAAGCAGTAGGGAAACAGATCAAAGATGACGAGCCTTAATCCCTTAAGCAGTAGGGTAACAGGCTGAAAATTAAATATCTTCTTTCTAAAACAGCAGTGGAGTTGATCGAAGCCACAGCAGATCTCCTTGAAGTTTCAATGGAGTAGATTGAAGTCACATGTCTTAGCTCCATAGAGTTGCAGTGGAACAGATTACAGAACTTATCTCTTTGAAGTTGTATTAAAGCAGATCATCACAAATCATATCCCCTGAAGTTGCAGGGGAGCACATTGAAGATACTTGAAGAAGATGGGCACCGAAGAAGTCGAGACCCGGTGAGACCAGGCAAATTTGGCCCTTTTGGAGTCTTTGCTCCATTCTCGTTACACGACAACGAGCAAAGAGGGGTAGCTGTACAGGCCAAATTTAACCAACCCAATACCCAAAAACCACTAAATCCCTAGCCCAAAACCCATCTACTAACCCACTAAGCCCAACAAGTAACCTAAAACACCACAAACAAAGAAACAGAACCCCCGCCAAACATGTGCTCCCTCTGCTCCACCACCGACGCTAGCATGTGCTCCCTCTGCATTCCACCACCGTTTACTGCATCAATAAAGTAAAAGAGACAGACAACAAAGAAGCAAGTTGTAAAAATGCCTATAAGAGGTGAATCCAAAACCATTGTAGAGATCGGCATTTTGATAAATAAGAAACAATATTAGATTTGAAAAAAGATACAAAGCAAAACAGATATCATCAATATATCAAGAGCAAAGAACGAAGCCAAGGAAGAAATCAAAACCGAGATCGAAAAGTGTTTAAATTTTCCAAGTTTGAATCGGTTCTTCTTTCTTCTTTTTTTTCTTTTCTTTTTCCGATTACATGGTGGTGCATATATATATTATTAAAATAAAGAGGAAAATATAAAATAAAATAAAAATACACCTTTTTGAAACTTGCCATCATGACGTGGTTGGCGGCAACGCCCATGAGATGATGATGGTCGTCACGAGCCTAGATGGACCAGAGAACCGCACAGAGAGAAAAGAAGTATTTTCTGAAAAACAAAAGGGAAGAATGAAATTTTTAAAAAAATTTTTAGTTTATATAAGAGTATAAAACAGCGTAGTTTTAAGGGGATTATGGAGACCTCAAAACGGCGCCGTTTGGCCTCGACCAAGACAAGCGACCCGACCCGCTAGGGATCCGCGTTTTGTCCTAGTGGGATATTTTCTCAATAAGTCCCTCCGCTTTTCCCTCTTCTCTAATTAAGTTTTTATTTATTTCAATTATACCTTAAAATTTACTTTGGTTTCATTTTGGGCCCCATTCGAACGACGTCGTTTAGGAGGCGGGATTATTTCATTTTAGACCACAGATGCTATTTGCACCTTCAAATTGGTCCCTTTCTTCTTTGTATATTTTGAATCGCCCCAAATTCTTTTTAAGTTCAATTTTAGTCCCTAGTTGGGATATTTTACTCCTTTATTATTAAATTAATTAATTTTATTAATTTCTTGTATTATTATACTTTACCATTATAGTTATTATTATTTTCTTTTTACTTTCGTTACCACTTTATTATTATTACGTTATTATTATTATTTTCCTTATTATTACCATTAAAGTTACATTTCCTTTTCATACTTAGTTATTTGTATTATTATTTTTATATTCTTGTATCATTAATTTTATCTTTGTCATTATTACGATAGTTATTATTATTACTTTTATTTTTTTGTTTTATTACTAATACTATTATTAACATTGTTACTAGTAAATTTATTCACTACCATTATCTCTATTTACATATTATTATTTTTCTTACTACACTATCATCATCCCCGCTTTTTTCTCACTAATATTATTGATAATAACATATTTTAATGTATTATTCTTCTTATTGTCATCATTATTATATTCATGCTTGTATTTATTCTAACATCATTTTTATTATTATTCCCACTATTATTAGTATTGCATATATATATATATATACATATCCTTTTGTTATTATTTATATACAAACATTTTGAATATTATTACCCTCTTTTTGTTAGACTAATTAATTTCACATAGTCATTATATCGTCTTTTACAACTATTCATATTATTGCTTTCGACACTATCGCTTTTGGTCATTATGTTATTATTCATATTAATTTATGTTTACTATAAATCACATTATGTTTTTACTCAATGCCTCAAAATAATTCTTTCATAAAAGTGATATTCAGTATTTGGTAATTCGAGATAATCGTGCCCTAACTTCTTTGGGTTACGATTTTTCTCATTTAACTTAAATAACAGGATACTCTTTTAAATTGCTATCTGAGTCTTAAAAATGCTTATTCTCGAAGATGTGAAGTGTTGTGCCCTAACTTACGGGTATGATATTTCGTCATCTCGAAATAAAATTTTGTTTAGAAATAAAGGCAATATTCGGTGTTTGAGAATTCGAGAAAACGTGCCCTAACTTCTCGGGTTTCGACTTCTCTCGTTTATTCTAAATAATCGAATACCCTTTTAATAAAATACACGATTCCATAAAAGGCAAGCTCGCTCTCGAAAATTTAAGATGTCGTGTCCTAACTTACTGGGTGTGACATTTTATATTTTGAGACGAGAGGGTATTTAACACTTGAACTTTCTATAAAGAAGGATCGTATTTTAAAATTCTTTCAAGTTTTTTTAATTTTCGACACTAAGACACTAATTAATCAACTAGGTACCAATTTTGGGCGTATCGAGGGTGCTAATCCTTCCTCGTGCGTAACCGACTCCCGAACCTGTTTTCTTGATTCTTGTAGATCAAAATTGTTGTTTAAATAAACCAAACTATCTATTAAAAACAACCACTTTTATGAGGTGACCCGATCACACCTCGTCAAAAAGGATCGGTGGCGACTCCCGTTCTTTTATTTTCAAAATCCAAGTCGATTCCCGTTTGTTTTCAAAAAAATGGTTACGACACATGCCATTATACCAAAATGATTTCTACTAAGCATACCCAAAATGACTAGTTGATAGTGTGATGATGCTCCAGTGATCTCCAACCCTCGCGAGCTTCTGAGCACTATAAAATAGGGGAAAAATAAAATGCAGTAAGCATCACATGCTTAGTAAGTTCGTATAACGGAAACTAAACTTACCAATCTTCCTTATTAAATCTAAGCATACAATGTTATGTTTCCATCTATTTGGCTAAATTTTCCTAATCACATACATTCAATCAAACATGTCAAGATTTTCATCAAGGAGTATTCTTTCAAGTAACATAAATGAGCTCATAGATGAGCTCATCAACCAGTATTCTTTCAAGTCATTATCATTTCATCTCAGGATTTTCATACCATGTCAAGAGTTCTACGTCCATTAAATCATTGAATTTTGATGGATGCTTAAATAGTACACTCGAAGTGTACGATTCAATAGTCCATCAATTCCTTATTCAAGGGTACCCATTAGCAAGAAACACTCTCTTGAGCCATAAATCGTATAACAGGATTACCAGTCTAGGCTAAATCTTTTATATAATGTATGCTTAGAGGGACTCGATTAGGATTATCAATCCAAGCTAAACCCTAATCATAACATATGCTCGAGGGGTATTATATCGAGATTACCTGTCTGGGCTAAATCCTTTCTATAACAAGGTCAATAAAATTACTCGTTCGAGCTAAATCTCATCCGCAACAAATATATGACCTTATTAGTTTTGGGAAAGCACATATAATCATCGAAATTCATATTCAATCGGAACTTAACCCTTTCTCACCATTTCAAGCATGTATCAATTTTCCATCATAGCATACAAGTAAAGCACATCAACATAAATCACATTACATACAAACACAATATTCAATTAACATAATTACATACCCGATTAAGTTACACGAATTTACCTCGACACTTGTTTGTGTTAAAAATCTACTAATCCGAACCCTTTTCCTTTCCTCGATCTAACCTCGAATCAGTGTTGTCCAGATCTATATAAATGAATTTAACCATCAATTTCACACATTTCATATCTAAATGGACTCAATTTATGTCCTAGGAAAAATTACTATTTTTCCCTAACTTTTGCATAAATTTTGATTTTGTCCCTAGGCTCGGAAAATGAAAGTTGTGCAAATTAATCCCTATTCCAAGCCTAACCAAAGCCCCATTACAAATTTTCCAGCTCATGTATTCATAAAATTTCAAAATTTTTCATCAAATTTTACAACTTTAGTATCCAACAAAATGCGAGATAAGCGTCATAACCTTTTTTGACATATTTTTGTGCTGACATTATTGAAATCACATTAGGTAATCCATCTAGTTTATTAGATTCAGCATGAAGCAATTCACCATTCTCACATTTCAATATAATATATTTCTGTTTACGATTCACCACTACATCATATTGGGTTAACCAATCCATTCCCAAGATTACCTTAAATTCATCAAATGGCAATAACATCAAATCAGCTGAAAAACGATAACCTTTAACAATCAATAGATAGTTCTTACAAACTTTAACCACTATAACACACTGGCCCAGGGGGTTGAAACTTTAACCACAAATTTAGTGAATTCAACAGGTAAATTTTTAACAGACATTAAGTTTGTGCATATGTATGAATGTGTGGAACCAAGATCAATCAATATAGTAATATCAGTATCAAGTAGAGAAAATGTACCGGTAATGACGTCTAGCACAGAGGCATCTTTTCTAGCTTGAATAGCATATGTCCTTACAAGTGCTCGTGCCTCAGATCTAACTGCTATATCCTTGGTAGTACCTTGACTACCACTAACATTACTAGGGTGATGGGGTGGTCTTCCCCTCAAGACAGGATTACTCAGCTTTGGAGCTAGTTCTATCTCCTTTTCAACTCTTTCTGAACAATCTCTGAGAAAATCGTCAAGTGAACCACATCTGAAACAAGCTCCACTTCTAGACCGACATTCTCCATGATGAAATTTGTTACAATGTTTACATTTCGATTTGGGGTTACCAACACTACCCACACTGGTCACAGATGGGGACGAAGACCTTGGGTTAGAACGTTGGAAGCCTCGCTTTCTCCCAGAATATCTCGTAGAGGTGGTCACATGATCATAATACTCTTTGAATTTCTTAGAAGCATATGGTTGTGACTTACTCATGGGTTTTTTTTTTAGAAACCTGAGCCTCTCTTTTTTCTTGTTTCTTTTCTTTACTCAGTTCCTCCGCTTTGTGTGCTCAGCCGACTAGCGCCGCAAATTCCCTTATTTTGAGAATCTCAATCAATAACTTGTTATCTTCATTTAAGACCTCTTCAAAGCATTTACACATTTCAGTCTCGGTTAAAAGCCATTCTCTGGCATACTTACTTAATCGAACAAATTTCCATTCATATTCGAATATGGTCATGTTTCCTTGTTTGAGCTCTAGAAATTCTTTCTTTTTCTAATCCATAAATCTCTAACTCACATACTTCTTCCTAAATTCAGCCTGGAAGAATTCCTATGTGACATTTTCCTTCGGTACTACTGAAGCTATGGTATTCCACCAATAAAAGTTGTATCTTTTAGTAGAGATACCGCACATTTCAGACATTCAGGAGGTGTACAAGACAATTCATCAAAAACCCAGATAGTGTTCTCTAGCCAAAACTCATCCTTTCAGGATCATCATCTGCAGTAGCACCAAATTATTCTGCTCCATGTTTGTGGATTTTATCTATCAGAGGCTTACCAATTCTAACAGGTTCGGTACCCTGTGGTACCTCAGGAATCGGTTGGGGAGCAGGTGGGGGAGGTCGTTGTATAGCAGGGATTGTTCTCAAGTATTGGGTAAACCATTCATTCATCATTTGACAAAAATCTTGTTTTTCCTCACTTCGGCCCTCAGACATGGGCCATTCACTACCAGACGTAGACACAACTCTTTGCACTGAAGCTGAAGCAATGCTCTCAGCTTCCTCGGATTCAGCTCTAGCTCGGTTGGATGACATTACTATATGAAAAATACATTTTAAAATGATCAGGAGTCATCACACTATCACAATTTATATAATGAAATGTATAGCTAACTCGTGTTCGCTACGTCAAATCTGAGAATCGGTTAAATTGTAGCTTTGATACCACCAAATGTAACACCTCTAACCCGTACCCATCGTCGGAATAGAGTTTCAGAGCATTACCAAAACATTCAAAACATTTTTTAATTATTCTACGTAAATTACTATTCATTTATTGAGATCATCCATAACATCGCTTGATCAGGCCCTTGAGGCCTAATACAAGCATTAGAATTGAATCGAGACATAATCGAGACCTTCAAGAATTTTTTGCGAAATTACAAAATTTTTCCTGGGTGCAAGGCTCACACGTCCGTGTGGTCCAAGGGACATGCCTGTGTTAGAGGCTGTGTTCGACCCCGTGTAATTCTCTGACTTGCACACACAGCCATGCCACACGCCCGTGTGCTAGGCTGTATAGTTAATAAACTTAATTCAAAATTAGGCAAGGTTTCATACGACCAAGACACATGCACGTGTTCTAGGTTGTGTGGCACACATTGCTCAAACACACGCCCGTGTCTTTGCTCTTATGCTTACCAAGCTGTGTGTCACACACGGATTAGACACACGCCCGTGTGTCTTTCGGTGTGGACAAAATAAAGCCATTTCTAGCTCCATTCTCACCCAAATTTCCGCCTAAGACCTGCACATGAAACACACATCCAATACCAACCAATCCAAGCATTCAAAATAGATAGTTCTATCATTCATCATAGCATACCATTAGATGCATAGGTGTTTATAAACTTACCTTGGATTAACTTAGGAAATAGCAACCTTTGATAACATATTCATAGCATAACACATGTGTATATGTATATCATAATAATCTACTTAGTGATACCAAAATGAACCATTACTAGCCATTCCAATGGCTAGGTTACAAAATAACATTTCAAGCTACTATTAGCCAAGTTATCCTATACATGCTATTATACCAAAATGATTTATACTAAGTATACCAATAATGACTAGTTGATAGTGTGACGAAGCTCCAGTGATCTCCAACCCTTACGAGCTTCCGAGCACTATAAACAGGAGAAAAATAAAATGTAGTAAGCATTACATGCTTAGTAAGTTCGTATAACGAAAACTAAACTTACCAATCTTGCATATTAAATCTAAGCATACAATGTTATGTTTCCATCCATTTGGCTAAATTTTCCTAATCACATACATTCAATCAAACATGTAAGTCACCAAAATCTTCATATCAATCAACTAACATAGATAAGCTAATCAAGCAGTATTCTTTCAAGTCATTATCATTTCATCTTAAGATTTTCATACCATGTCAAGAGTTTTACGTCCGTTGAATCATTGAACTCCAAAGGATGCTTATGTAGTACACTCGAAGTGCACGATTCAATAATCCGTCAATTCTTTATTCAAGGGTACCCATTAGGGCACTTAACCAACAAACACTCTATCGAGCCAAATATTGTATAACAAGATTACCAGTCCAAGCTAAATCCTTTATATAACGTATGCTCAAAAGGACTCGATTAGGATTACCAGTCCAAGCTAAACTTTAATCATAACGTATGCTCGAAAGGTATTATAACGGAATTATCTGTCCAAGCTAAATCTTTTCTATAACAAGGTCAATGGGATTACTCTCCGAGCTAAATCCCGCTCGTAAGAAATGTAAGACCTTATTAGTTTCGAGAAAGCGCATAGAATCATCGAAATTCACATTCAATTGGGACTTAACCCTTTATCACCATTTCAAGCATGTATCAATTTTCCATCATAGCATACAAGTAAAGCACATCAACATGAATCACATTACATACAAACACAACATTCAATTAACATAATTACATACCCAATTAAGTTACATGAACTTATCTCGACACTTGTTCGCGTTAGAAATCTACTAATCCAAAACCTTTTCTTTTCCTCGATCTAACCTCAAATTAGTATTGTCTGGATCTATATAAATGAATTTAACCATCAATTTCACACATTTCATATTTAAATGGACTCAATTTACGTCCTAGACAAAATAACCATTTCGCCCCTAACTTTTCCATAAATTTTGATTATGTCCCTAGTCCCGGAAAATGAAACTTGTGCAAATTACTCCCTATTCCAAGCCTAACCAAAGCACCATTACAAATTTTCCAACACATGTATGCATAAAAGTTTACAATTTTTCATCAAATTTTACAACTTTTCATTTTAGTCCCTAAATCATGTTTTCACCAAAAATCACTTTGTAAAAGTTGTTTATCTATCAATAATCTTTCATTTTTTACCATAAATTTCTAATTTCTATCATATACATCCATGAACCATTTTCATACCTTGATAACTTTTCAAATTAATCCCTCAAATAGAGAGATTAAACTATCTCAGCTTCAAAAATACCAAAATTACTAAAAACAGGACAAGAGAACTTACCCAATTAAGCCTTGAAAGTTTCTCCTCTATCTCTTAGGGTTTCCATAAAATTTTAGGTTGAAGATGAAAAAAATAAGATGATATTTTCTTTTATCATCTTTTAATTAATTTAATTAGTTCAAATTCTACTTTAGTCATTGACCTTTTCTAATTTTTCCATGGATGAGTCACCAAGAATCTACATACTTTTCTTTAATAGTCTAATTACCATATAAGGACATCTAAATTTGAATTCCATAGCAATTTTATTCTTATAGCTACTAGAATTCAACTTTTGCATTTTATGTGATTTAGTTCTTCTTGTAGTTAAACACTTAATCGATAAAATTTTCATACCAAAATTTTCACAAGACATATCTACCATATTACGAACCATATAATAAAATAAAATAAATTATATTTGTGAGTTGGATTTGTGGTCCCAAAACCACTGTTCTGATTTCACTTAAAAATGGGTTGTTACACCATATGTATACTATTATCCATATTAATCAATATAAAAAATATATGCTACCATTTATGGATCTTATACAAGCTTACGAAAGCTCTTTTTGCTAACCAAGATTGTAACAGTCCGATTTTGATCCTAGTCGAAAAAGTGGTTTGGGACCACAAATCTGAGTCAAAAAATATTTAAATATTACTTTCTGTGCTTATGATATATGAATTAGTATGTGTGAAAGTCTCGTATGAAAATTTAAATGTTTGTTTTGAAAAGAGACCTAATCGCGTAAAATGTTAAAGTGGCCTTCTAATTGTTAAAGTGCCTATTTGATTTGGATTTATAATTGTGAGGTCCTTATGTGGTTATTTGACCATTGGAAGTTTGAATGGACATAAATAACCAACCATTTAGTGAATTTGTAATGGATTATTAAAGGTTAAAATTGTAAAAGAATTATTAATGTTAATTAAAATAAAACAGAGGCATGAAAATCAAGTCATTTATGTTCATATTCAACCGAAAATAAAAATAAAAGAAAAGAAAAAAAGTTAGCTAGGGTTCGGCCATACTAAAGCTCAATTCAAGGTTCGTTTTTGTTTCGTTTTTGATAATTTCTACGTTTTTGTAATCGTTGCTTTGTATACTATCAAGTCCATGTCTCAATTTTTGATTTTTTTGATGATTTTAAGTTATGCCATTGATGAAACTATGAGTTTTGTGAAGTTAGTTGCTGATAAATGAAAAATATAATTTGGGTTAATATCTTTTGTCTTTGGATTTTTGATGATTTTGAGTAAAATGGGCTAAATTGTGAAATTTGTAATTTGCGGGACTAAAATGTGAAATAAATAAAATGTGTAGACTTGTATGAGTGCTATGAATATTCGGCCAAGCATGAGTATGCGCAAATTATGTGTATTTTATGATTTTGTTAAACAGGGACTAAAGTGTCAAAATGTGAAAATGTGAGGGCTAGTTTGTAAAATGCCCTAAATTTGTGTTTATGGATTGTTTTGAATGAATTTGTGATTGAATAAGTTAAATTTGAATTTATATAGATCAAGAGTTAAAGAAAACGAAATTAGATCGAGGAAAGTCGAAAGTTGTCGAGTAACCGATACCATCTATCCGAATCCATACGAGGTAAGTTAATATACAAATAAGCTTGTTTGAATTGAATTATTATTATTCATTTGATATTGAATTGTGATGAATGAATGTTCGAGCTAAATGTATGCTATCCAAGAAAGTATCGACAAGGTTCTGACGTCTAAAAAGCCCAGTATGAACCTTAGGAATAGTTAGGATACATATGTCATGACATAGGATCTGATATGTGTTTCTGTGTAAGAACACGACTAGGACGTTGGCATCGACTTCTGTTTTATGTATAAGACCATGTCTGGGACATTGGATCGTATATGATTTCGCGTAAGACCTTGTCTGGGACAGTGGCATCGATATTTGATTACATGTAAGACCATATTTGGGACGTTGGCATTGTATATGTTCTCTGAGCTATCTGTGTATCCTTATGTTTCTGAACGTTTCAAACGGGCATTCTAAAAAATGAATGACTTGTGAAATACATATCCGATTTAGGTACGTTCCAAATGAGTATCATATTTAATAGTGAAAGGTAAGTATGTATTCTTTAATGAACAAAAGATTATATGTGGTAAAAGAATGTGAAATTATGCTATATGTGTCATGGAAATTGGATGATATGAAATGTATGTGAATATGGAAGTTGTAATAGTTTATGACTTGAAGTATATGTAATTTGATAATGAATTAATATTTAATGTGTTAAGTTTATTTGTATATGGCTTACTAAGCTTTTATAAGCTTACTTTGTGTGTCTTTTAATTGTATTACAGATATCGTAGCTACTGGAAGCTCGGGGATCATTGTGGATCATCACTGCACTATCGAACTTCATTTTGGTAGATTTTGGAAATGTAAATATTGGAGTATGGCACGTATAGACTAGAAATACTTTGAATATGTTTTGAAATGTGTATATATCTAGCCATGTGACTTGGCTTGATTATGGATATGTTTATGAATAAGTTGTGGTAAAAGTTATATGATGAAGTTATGTTTATGACATGTTCTTGTTTGGCCAAAATAAATGGTCAATCTGGCAAGTATTTGGTAAGTTCATAGTATGAGATTGAGTGGTATGTATTAATGTTTATAAACCATATGTTTTAAGATGTTTTTGTCTTATGTTTTGGCATAAAATAGTAAGGTTCTTAAGCATGGAATTGGTTGGCAATGATATAACATGAATGGTTAATGTTTTGGTTGTGAATTGGTTAAGAAATGTTGTGATTTTGGTTGCTTGTAGGTTTGAGTTAAATGGGTGGCAAATTGGCTTTTCTAATGGCTTATTTTTGTCCACACGGGCAGAGACACAGGCGTGTGTCTCAGCCGTGTGTGACACATGGTCATGTTGTACGGTCGTGTGTCCCCTGGGGTACCCTACAATTGTAAGTCAGGCTCGAGCACGGCCAAGGCACACGGTCGTGTGGCTAGCCATGTGACTCAAGTCAGTGTCAACCACGGCCAAGACACACAGACGTGTCTTGTAACCGTGTGAGCAAGTCAGTATGTATACCCTGTTTTGACACGGCCTAGACTCACGGGCGTGTCTAATGCCGTGTGAGGTACACGGCCTGTTCACATGGCCGTGTGACCTGTATTACTTTGAGAAATGTTTAAGTTTTGGAAAAATTTTTGTATGAGCTCAGTTTAGTCCCGACCCTTTTATGATGTATGTTTAAGATCTCGATGACCTAAATAAAGGACATTATGTTGATGGTTGATCTTTGATGCTATGATGTTTGCGAAATGAATGTTAAATGTTTTGATTTGTCTGGTAATGCCTTTAACCCTAGTCCGACAATGGATACGGGTTAAGGTTTTTATATTTTGATGGTATCAGAGCTATGATTTAGTTGGTTCTAGGACTACCATAGTGTATGTGAATCTAGCTATACATGCCATATTTATGAACTGTGATAGTGTGATGAATCTTGACATTGAAATGTGCTTTTATATAGCTAATGGATCCCGAACAAGCCGTAGGAGATGATGTTGAAAGAAATGCTCCTGCTCCAGCGCAAAGGATAGCACCATCTGATTCTAGACCAACTACGAGTATTCGTGATGGTAAGGCTAGACAAGCCTTCTATCAGATGATGAATGATTGGTTTAGCCAATAGATTAGAACCAATCCAGCTGTTCAACAACCTCCACCCTCGGTTAATTCGCCACAAGCTCTTGTTATGCCATTAGTGAATCCAGTTCAGATAAATAAGCCTCCGGTAGATAAGATTCGAAATTATGGGGCCGAAGAGTTCCAAGCTACAAGGAATGATGATGCTGAAAGGGCCGAGTTTTGGTTAGAGAACCCGATAAGAGTATTTGATAAATTATCTTTGAATCCTAAAGATTGCATAAACTGTGTCGTTTCACTTTTGAGAGATATACCGTACCATTGGTGGAAAATTTTAATATCCGTGGTTCCGAGTGAGCGGGCTACCTGGGATTTTTTTCAAGCTGAATTTCAAAAGAAGTACATCAGTAAGAGATTTATCGACTAAAAACATAAAGAGTTTTTCGAGCTTAAACAAGGCCGTATGTCTATCACAAAATACGAGTGGGAATTTGTAAGACTGAGTCAGTATGCTCGTGAATGTGTATCTATGGAAGCAATAATGTGTGAAAGATTTGAAGATGGTTTGAATGAGGATATCCGTTTTCTAGTTGGGATTCTTGAAATTAAAGAAATTGTTGTGCTTGTTGAACAAGCATGTAAAGCTGAAGAAGATCTTGGGAAAGAGGAAAGAAAAGTTGATTCTGAAGATAAAGAAGTGCGAAAGAGATCATCGGGAAAATCATTTCAGTCTGTATCAAAGAAATTCCTAGATGATAATAGCCATTCAAAGACTAATGTGGGACATTTGAATAGAGATCGTACAAGATTGCATTCAAGCTTCAAAGTTCCAGCTACATCTGTTGCAAATGTTCGAAATGCTAAGTCCGATCGCCTTGAATGCAAGCATTGTGGTAAAAGACATCCCGATAATTGTAGACTATATGATCAGGCTTGTTTCAGATGCGGATCGTTAGACCATTTTATCCATGATTGCCCTGAATCTGTCGAGCAAGAAAGTGTACAAAATTCGAGACCGAGTGGCAATGCTTCTCGTCGTAGACCTCCCAGAAAAACTAGAAATGTAAGTGGCAGTCAGAGAGGGACAAAAGATATAGTTGTTAGATCCGAGGCTCATGCACCTACCAGAGCCTATGCTATTCATGCTCGTGAGAAAGCTTCGTCGCCAGATATGATTATGGGTACATTTACTCTTTATGATACTTTTATGATTGCTTTGATAGATCCTAGATCAACACATTCGTATATATCCATGAGCTTAGTGAACAATAAGACTTTGCCTGTAGAGTCTACTGAATTTGTAATTAGAGTTTTGAACCACCTAGGCGGATGTGTTTTGGTTAATAAAGTCTGCAAGAATTGTCCATTAATGTTTCGAGACATTTGTTTTCCAGCTAATCTAATGTTGTTACCCTTCGATGAATTTGATATAATTCTGGGTATGGATTGGTTAACTTTGCATGATGCTGTTGTGAACTGTAAAGAAAAACTATTGATTTGAGATGAAAGAGTGATGAAATAGTCAAAATTGAATCTAGTGATTTGAATGGATTACCTGCTGTAATATCTTCGATGAAAGCTTTGAATATTGTGAGAAAGGGTTGTGAAGCCTATTTTGGTTATGTGCTTGATTTGAGAATGTCAAAAAAGAAAGTTGAATATGTGTCTGTTGTCTGTGAGTTACCAGATGTGTTTCCTGAAGAATTTCTGGGTTTACCTCTAGTTAGATAAGTAGAATTTGGCATTGAATTGATACCTGGTACTACTCTGATTTCGATAGCTCCGTATAGAATGGCTCCGACCGAATTAAAAGAATTAAAATCTCAATTGCAAGAATTAACTGATAGAGGGTTTGCTAGATCGAGTTTCTCACCTTGGAGTGCTCCGGTTCTATTCGTGAAAAAGAAAGATGGTACGATGAGAATGTGTATCGATTATCATCAGTTGAACAAAGTGACTATTAAGAATAAGTATCCTCTACCCCAAATTAACAATCTGTTTGAAAAATTAAAAGGAGCTTCTGTGTTTTCGAAGATAGATTTGAGATTAGGCTATTATATGTTACGAGTGAAAGATTCAGACATTCTGAAAACTGCTTTCAAAACGAGGTACGACCACTATGAATTCCTAGTTATGCTTTTTGGATTGACAAACGTACCTACTATTTTTATGGATTTGATGAACATAATTTTCAGACCGTATTTAGTTCAATTTTTTGTTGTATTCATTGATGACGTATTGATTCATTCATAGGATGAATCTGAACATACCGAGCATTTGAGATTAGTGCTACAGATTCTACAAGATAAACAATTATATGGAAAGTTCAGTAAATGTGAATTCTGGTTCCGAGAAGCTGGTTTTCTGGGTCATATTGTATCAGCATCTGGTATTCGAGTTGATCCGAGCAAGATTTCGGCTAATCTGGATTAGAAACCTCCTAGGAATGTCTCTGAAGTCCGTAGTTTTCTGGGACTTTCCAGTTATTACAGAAGGTTCGTAAAAGGCTTTTCTATGATTGCAACTCTATTAACGAAGCTACTTCAGAAATATGTGAAGTTTGAATGGTCTGAAAAGTGTCAAAACAGTTTCGATTAGTTGAAAACTTTGTTGACTGAAGCTCTGGTATTAGTACAACCCGAATTGGGTAAAGAATTTGTGATCTATACTGATGCTTCATTGATCAGACTGGGATGTGTTTTGATGCAAGAAGGAAAAGTCTTTGTTTACGCTTTGAGACAGTTAAAGCCGCACGAAAAGAACTATCCGATACATGATCTTGAGTTAGCTGCGATTGTGTTTGCTCTAAAGATTTAGTGTCATTACCTGTTCGGTGAGAGATGTCACGTATATTCTGATCATAAGAGTTTGAAGTATCTGATGACTCAGAAAGATTAGAATCTACGATAGAGTAGGTGGCTTGAATTGCTTAAAGACTATGAACTTGTGATAGATTATCATCCGGGAAAAGCAAATGTTGTTGCTGATGCCTTGAGTCAAAAGTCGTTGTTTGCTTTGCGTGCGATGAATGCTTATTTGGTTTTGTCCAATGATGTTTCAATTTTAGCTGAATTAAAAGCAAGACCTTTGTTCCTACAGCAGATTATCTAAGCTCAGAAGATTGATAATGAGATCTTAGTTAAACGAGCTCTGATCGCATGATTTCGTGATAGGTTTTAAATATTTATAATTACTCGTTCTTGAACTAACTATTATCACGATGTAGGCAACTGTACCTATCGAACAGTAGTATAGTTTTAGCAAGACTGGATTGTCGAACCCAAAGGAACTAAAAGTACTAGTAATGAATGTCTTTTTATTATCTAACCTAAGAATAAAGAGGTTTTTGTTTTAACTAACTAATTATCTAAACTAAGAACGTACAGAGAATGGAATTGGGGAATTACTTTTGGAAAAATCGATTGAATGAAGACAATACCTAAGGAAAAATCCACCTAGACTGTACTTGTTATTCTGGCTCCGAATCGGACGATTTATTCATTTAACTTTTTTCGTAAAGATCCCTAAGTTATGTTATTATCCTTATTCAAGACTAATAATGTCTAATCCCTAGATTGAATAACTGAGACTTTTCTCTAATTAACACTCTAGGGTTGCATTAACTCGATCGATGGATCCCCTTATTAGGTTTCACCCTAACACGGAAAAATCTTGTCACCCTATGTCTAGTCGCACAATCAACTCCACTTCATTATGACAAATGTACTCTTAGACAAGGTCTATTCCTCCTCTGAATAACAGCTTATCTTGAATCAGTATTCTGGGATATCAAAACAAGAATTAAGAACACATAATTAAGAACAAGTCAAATATTTATCATACAATTCAGAAAATAATAACAAGATTCGTCTTAGGTTCCATTCCCCTTAGGTATTTAGGGGATTTAGTTCATAACTAAATAAGAAAACATCTCAGAATAATAAAGAATACAAAACATAAATAAAACCCAAAACTCCTGAAGGGAAATTGAGGAGAGATCTTCAGTCTTGATGATGAATCTAGCTTTTGAAATGAATCAATCGGCTTTCTTGGAGTAATTCCTTACCCCCTCCTCTGTCCTACTCTTTCTTCCTTCTCTAGGGTGCATTTATAGGCTTTGGAATGCCTAAAAGCCCTCAAAATTAGCCTTTTCCGAATTGGATTCAACTTGGGCTCGATAGGGACACGCAGGTGTGCGATTACTTCAGGCCGTGCTCGAGCCTGCCAAATTGACACAGCCGTGTGGTCTGCCCGTGTGAGGAGGTACAGGCCATGTTGATTTCATACTTTGGCCTAATTTCTTCGTTTTTGGCCCGTTTTTCATTCCTTTCACTCTCCTATGCTCTCCTAGGTGTAAAACATGAAATTAAAGCATTAGGATTATCGAATTCACCAATTCTAATAGAAAATCATCCATAAAATGCATTAAACATGGGGTACAAATATGTATAAATTACGGTTTATCAAATACCCCCACACTTAAGCATTTGTTTGTCCTCAAGCAAAATTCTCAACTCATAATCAAAATAAATTCTTCTCAACTTATAATTTCTATCGATAATATCTCATAATAATCCATAGGTAATCATAATTGAGAATTCAACTAAAAGAACATAAAAGTTTCAAACATTCCAAGTTGAGTATTTAATCATGCAAACATAGGTGTCTCTCCTCATTTAAGTAATTACCTTTGATTCAGAATATCACAGAGTTTCACATCCTCACTACAAATTCACTCAAATCACTCGAGGTGTTTAAGGATAATAAACGAAGCACTCAATAGTCAATAATGAAAAGTCATTACCATAGGCTTGCATGAAAATCAAATCTCCACCACTATAATTTAAGATGATACATCAATCAAAAGGTCTTTAGAGAGTTGTAATGAGGTTTGGTTAGGGGGTGTGGTTACAAGCTGAAAGAAAAGGTTAGAATCGAGATTGAATTGAAAAATTACCTAACTAGAAAAAAAGAGTTAATCATCACTTGTGTACAATAGAGCTTCTTCTCAGACTATGGAATTTAACTTCTGAAGCTTACAAACAGAAGATCACTACTAATATGTATACATGTTTTTTTTTAAGAACAAGTCAAATTACAGAGTAGAATAAAACATAGCTAAGCAACTGTTTCAATTCAAATCTTGATAAAAATAGGGCTTAAATTAATTTAGGGGATTTAAACAATAATGGGTTAAAAGTTAATATTAAGGGTAATACAAGAAATGGCTTGTTAGGCTCAAGAGGGTTTACTAGGGGTTAATCGTGGAGGTAGGCTTTTCATGGCATGAGTGGGTTAATCCTAAGTGCCTTAATCATTTTGACATATCAAATCAAATGGTGTGGTCTCGACATGCATAATCAAGCATGTTCTAGAATAACAGTTCAATACTGACGCACTCAAAGCAATAATAAAAGTGAGCATGAAAAGAATTAATAGATGCTCAAAAGGCTCACAAAAATTATGGCTTTTTGATGTTTAACAACTTGTGAATTCCAACACAAAGTAATACCTAAACTTTGGGGAAAACAGCCTAAGATTTTCAGTTCTTAAAAATCAACTCATCATGCTTGATTCTCTAATGTCTTAAAGTTTAAACAATCAATGCATAATTGCCTATGTTTTAATTCAAGATATATCAATCAAAATCATAAATCAATTAAAATTTATCCTAAATATGATATGAAAGCTTTTTCAAGAGAACAAGGCAATCATTCAGGGATTTTTCTGATAATGAAATAAATACCTCCCACACTTAAAATGTACATTGCCCTCAATGTACAAAGATAGATATTAGAGTATAAAAATAAGATAGGGAGAGAAGTGAAACTTCCTGTATGATGAATTCCTCGAACTGGAGTTCTGGAGAGTAATCGGTTTGAGAGTGAAGAAGGATACTCTGGCGGTCGTAGAGGTTCATTAGGCCATAAGTCCTGCGCCAAAAGGATATTATCTCTAGTGGTAGCTATGGTCGTGGGTGAGAAGGACATGGCAGTTGTGGAGAACCTTCCCTGGTAGAGTTTTAGTTCCTATGTGATGATGAGCTTAAGAGCTCTATATAACTGTGATAAAATCAAAAACTTTTTAGGGGATATTAGGAAAAATTTTTCAATAAGAAATAAGCGAACTTAATAATTAAAAATAAAATTTCTAAAATCTAATAAAATAAAAAGTAGTTTTAATAAAAATTAAAACATAAAATAATAAATAAATGTTTTAAACATCTTCATCATTTGGATGGTTCGCGAGGTGGGGTGGCAATGAGATATGGAGGTGCTGACAAATCTGCTGTAGAGTAGCATCAATGTTGTCAAATCGTTGAAAACACTGCTGCTCGAATCGAGTGAGGCGCTTAGAGATGTCAGCATATGAAGCCGTCGCATGAACTGGACGAGAGGATGGTGGTGGATAAGTTGGTGGGTCCTCGTGCTGTGGGGGACATCATCAGGAATGTCCTCATAGGCCTCCTCCTCAATAGATTGGGCGAGACGATATTGAGAAGGGTAGGTTCCTTGGCGCCTCTTGATCATCCTCATGCTAAGCATACTCGAGATGCCTTGTGGAGACATCTAGCAGATAAGGGTGAGGGATGATTCTTGAGCCGTGGTGTTGAGGAGCCCGAAGTGTCACTCCAGTCAAGTCACGTAGGGGCCAATGGAGATGACCCCCTTCCTATGTTGCTCCATCTGGTGCTGAATCGCGAGGGCGATGAAATAGGCAAGGTCGATGATGTGCCAGTGCGACATGCACCATAAAAAGTAGGCATCGTGAGTGTTGATGACGCCAGTGCTCTCTCGCCTCCCTGAAATCGTGTGAGCTAAAATGGCGTATAGGTACCTCAGGGATGGTGGGAGAACTGATGCCTTGGAGCGACTAGGATTGTAGGAGGCTGCGCCAGGGGCCAAAGTGTGCCAGCACTTCGAGGGAGAAAAATGTATGTGGCGAGTGAGAGCATGTAGTTCATTTTCCTCCTTGAACTCTTTTGTATATAAGCCTACTGCAAGACCGAACTCTGGGACGCTTAACTGGCGGACTAACCCGCCTAGGCGAAACTGGACCGTGCCGGGATCATCGTAATTTGTCATTACAGTGTGAAGATGGAACGTTGAGCATAGTTCCATTGTGAGCTCAAGGTATGTTGGTTTGATGATCCCAAAGAATAGCTCCCAAGGGTCGGTGGTTAGGAGGGCCCGAATCGCATCAGTCATCTGAACTTGTTCTATGGTACCCCTATCGATGCAGCAGCCTGCAATTAAGGGTCGAGCCCGAAGAATCTGGAAAAGTTCTTCGTAGGGCTCGCGGGGAAACTGTAGAAGGGGGTGACAAATTTTTGCAGTTGGACCCACAGAAGATGACACTCCTTTCTGTTTCTTGGAAGCAGGGACAACAACCTTTTTACCACGTGAAGATGACATGGTACCGCGATTAGAATCATCAAGTCATTTGATGAGTGGTCAAAGTAAAACGAAGTCAAATCTTAAAAATCATAATTTCAAGCCTCAACTACTAAAACTAACTAAAAACGATAAGTTTAATGGTATACTTTTGTGGCACTAGCATGGTGATATAAGTAAAATGGTAAAGAATGGAATACATATTACTATATGAATGACTAGAACTGTCAATACAAAAGCCATGATTATTTCAACTATCCTAACCATAGATATTCATTTCTAACTAATTAAATGGAGTAGATAAATCATGTAATAAGTAGGAATTTGGACATGAAAAAGATGATGACTTGTCCTATAAAAGATGATGACTTGTCCTATAAATGAAATTTGTGTGATAGAAAAATAAAAATGACATGAAAAATATAGACTACTAAGATATTTAGCATTATAAATGAGTGTAATTAAAAGGGAAAGAGTAAACAAACGCTAGAAAGGGGAGAATGGACGTCAAAAATGAAATTGGAGGCGGCACATGGGTGTGGCAAGGAGGCCGTGTGAACTTGTAGCGGCTAGGGTTAGGGTTTTTGAATGGGGAAGAAAGTGAATAGTACAGGGTATTTATAGATTTTGGGCCACACGGCCATGGCACATGCCCGTGTTCCCCAATTTTTGCCAGTGTGTTTCGTGTTTTTCCTATTTGGGCGTGTCTGAAATTCATCCCACGCCCGTGTACCTTAGGCGTGTGGGTTCACACGGCCATGGTGCACGACTATGACTAGCTTTGTTCGCTTCTCCCATGCCCGTGTGGGAAATCCCCACACCTGTGCCAATCTAATAGGTTCGACCACGGGTGTTAGACATGGGTGTGCCATACGCCCGTGCTGTTTTAATAGGTTCGCCCACGGTTCTACCACACGTGCGTGTCGCATGCCAATGTTGTTTTTGCAGGCTTGACCACGGCCATGTCGAACGGTCGTGGCATTTTATCTCAGCCCGTGTTTGGGGAAATCCTTGCCCTGTTTTCACACTGCCATAAGCACACCCGTGTGCTTGGCCGTGTCTCTGTGGAAAACCTGTATTCGAGAGCTCTGTTAATAAGCTAGATGTTGAAGACTAAATTTTTAAAGAAGTTAATACAGTTAGTACTCGGGTTGCCTCCCGAGAAGCGCTTATTTATGGTCTATGCTCGACTTACCTCTCTGTTGAATGATCATGGTGGTTTGAGGAGTTTATACTCCTCATTCCTACTATCAATCTTAAAATAAGGTTTTAAACGGGTATTGTTTACCTTAAAAGTGCCAAACTTGGGATGACTCACCTCCACCGTACTGAATGGAAAAATGCTGAGTACTGTAAGATGGATTTTTTTATTCGGTGTGGTAGTGACAATGTTAGGATATGCGGCATCTAATAAGACTTTATCTCTAACTTTAAGTTGATTTGGAGAGGTATAAAGCTCATCTTAGAGTAGTTTCAGTTTATCGTGTGTTCTCAATTTATATGTTCGCCATTCATCTAGCTCCTCTATTTGTATCCTTCGTTCTTCATGAATAGATCCTTTACTATTGTTTGAGAGTAGTTCATGTACTTCCTTCAGACTTATCTCCTGCAAAGTGGGTTGTATCATGTGGTCAGTTTTAATAGAATGGTTTAGACGATCACCTTCAATTTCCGATGTGTTGTCTGAATTGCGAGCTTGAAGGGTGAGTATTTCGTCTCCTACGCGAAGCGTGAACTCACCTGTGCCAACATCAATAATTGTTTTAGCAGTTGCTAAAAAGGGCCTTCCTAAAATTAAAGGAGTGTTGCTATCCTCCTCTATGTCTAAAATAATGAAGTCAATGGGAAATATAAATTTATCGATTTTTACTAGCACATCTTCAATAATACCCCTAGGAAATCTTATAGTTTTATCTACTAGTTGAATGCTCATCCTAGTTTGTTTGGGTTTCCCGAGACCTAGTTGCTTAAACATTTTATAAGGCATGACGTTGATACTAGCCCTTAAATTAGCTAATGCATTATTAACATCTAAACTACCAATTAAGCAAGGAATCGTAAAACTGCCTGGATCTTTTAGTTTGTTCGGTAGCTTATTTTTCAGAATAGTTGAGCACACTGCGTTTAGCTCCACATGCGATGCCTCGTCCAACTTCTGCTTATTTTCTAAAATCTCTTTTAAGAATTTCATTGCATTTGGTGTCTACGATAGGGCTTCAATAAACGGTAAGATAATATGTAATTTTTTTAAGAGTTTAAGGAATTTACCAAATTGTTCATCGGAGCGATCTTTCCTTGTCACGTTGGGGTATGGCACACGAGGTTTATATTCGACATTCACCATTTTCTTTTTATTGTTATCTACCTCAGCTTGACCTTTGCTTACCACAATTTCTTGCCTCGGTTTTGGTTCAGGCTCAACAACTCTTTCTTCATCTTGAATATTAATTGCGTTGAGTTATTCTCTTGGGTTGGGTTCAGTATTACTTGGCAAGCTACCTTGTGGTCGTTCGAAAATTAGTTTCGAAAGGTGGCCTATCTGAGTTTCGAGCCCTTGGATCGATGCTTGTTGATTTTTAAGTGCTGTCTCGGTGTTCTGGAAATGAGTTTCTGACAATGAAATAAACTTTGAGAGCATCTCTTCAAGGTTCGGCTTCTTTTCTTTTTGGTAGGGTGGTTGCTGGTAGCCTAGAGGTGGTTGTGGTCTTTGATTTCCTTAACCGCTCTACGAGAAATTGGGGTGGTTCCTCCAACCTGCATTGTAAGTGTTACTATATGGATTGTTTTGAGGTCGAGGATTATTACCCATGTAGTTTAATTTCTCGTTATCCATGTTGTAGCCATAAGGTTGGTAATCCGAATGGCTTGTTCCACCTCCACTTGCTTCACACTGCATTATTAGGTGAACCTGTGAAGAACTAAGAAAACTGTCAATCTTTTTATTTAAGAGTTCTACCTGATTAGAGAGCATGGTGACCAAATCGACGTTATAAACGCTTGCTATTTTCGTTGGCTTTGTCCTCATGACTTGCCATTGATAGTTATTTAGTGACATCTTTTCTATACACTCATAGGCATCTTCAGGTGTTTTAGTATTGATGGTTCCGCCAGCAGCTGTGTCAACCATTTGTCGAGTCGAAGGATTTAGGTCGTTATGGAACGTTTGAACATGTAGCCAAAGCGGTAACCCATGGTGAAGGTACCTTCTCAAAGGTTCTTGAATCTCTCCCATGCATCGTAGAGTGTTTCTAGATCCACCTGCACAAAAGAGGAGATATCATTACGTAATTTAGCCGTTTTAGCCGGCAAAAAATATTTTAGTAAAAATTTTTCGGTCATTTGTTCCCATGTAGTAATTGACCCTCGTGGTAACGAGTGCAGCCATTGTTTAGCTTTGTTCCTCAATGAAAAAGGGAATAACCGAAGACTAATAGCATCATCAGAGACACCATTAATTTTAAATGTATCGCATAGTTCTAAGAAGTTGGCTAAATGAGCGATGGGATCCTCGTCCTGCAAACCATCAAACTGAACAAATTGCTGTATCATTTGAATAGTGTTAGGTTTTAATTTAAAAGTATTTGCAGCTACAGTAGGTCTAACTATGCTCGATTCAGTTCCTGTTAAAGAAGGTTTAGCATAATCATACATAGTGCGTTGAGTAGGATTTTGATTAACCGCAATTGCAGGAGGTAGCTGATTGCCTTCGTTTTTAGCCATCTCTATAGTTGGGGGTTGAGTATCGTCTTCTTGCTCGTTCTCTGTGTATCTTAAGCTTCGCCTTATTTCTCTTTGATTTCTTCGAACTGTATGATCGATTTCTTCGTCAAAAAGTAATGGTCCTGATAGATTTCTTCTAGTCATAAACTATAAAAACCTGCCAAGAGAAGGAAAAAGTAAATTAATAAATAATAATAATAAATTAAAGTGCATGAAAAATAAATGGCTAAAGTAATAAAAATTGAGTGTTCCTAATATTTCAGTTCCCTAGCAACGGCACCAAAAAAACTTGATCGCATGATTTCGTGATAGGTTTTAAATATTTATAATTACTCGTTCTTGAACTAACTATTATCACGATGTAGGCAACTGTACCTATCGAACAGTAGTATAGTTTTAGCAAGACTGGATTGTCGAACCCAAAGGAACTAAAAGTACTAGTAATGAATGTCTTTTTATTATCTAACCTAAGAATAAAGAGGTTTTTGTTTTAACTAACTAATTATCTAAACTAAGAACGTACAGAGAATGGAATTGGGGAATTACTTTTGGAAAAATCGATTGAATGAAGACAATACCTAAGGAAAAATCCACCTAGACTGTACTTGTTATTCTGGCTCCGAATCGGACGATTTATTCATTTAACTTTTTTCGTAGAGATCTCTAAGTTATGTTATTATCCTTATTCAAGACTAATAATGTCTAATCCCTAAATTGAATAACAGAGACTTTTCTCTAATTAACACTCTAGGGTTGCATTAACTCGATCGATGGATCCCCTTATTAGGTTTCACCCTAATCCGGAAAAATCTTGTCACCCTATGTCTAGTCACACAATCAACTCCACTTAATTATGACAAATTTACTCTTAGACAAGGTCTATTCCTCCTCTGAATAACAGCTTATCTTGAATCAGTATTCTGGGATATCAAAACAAGAATTAAGAACACATAATTAAGAACAAGTCAAATATTTATCATACAATTCAGAAAATAATAACAAGATTCGTCTTAGGTTCCATTCCCCTTAGGTATTTAGGGGATTTAGTTCATAACTAAATAAGAAAACATCTCAGAATAATAAAGAATACAAAACATAAATAAAACCCAAAACTCCTGAAGGGAAATTGAGGAGAGATCTTCAGTCTTGATGATGAATCTAGCTTTTGAGATGAATCAATCGGCTTTCTTGGAGTAATTCCTTACCCCCTCCTCTGTCCTCCTCTTTCTTCCTTCTCTAGGGTGTATTTATAGGCTTTAGAATGCCTAAAAGCCCTTAAAATTAGCCTTTTTTGAATTGGACTCAACTTGGGCTCGATAGGGACACGCCCGTGTGACACACCCATGTGCGATTACTTCAGGCCATGCTTGAGCCTGCCAAATTGACACGACCGTGTGGTCTGCCCGTGTAAGGAGGTCTAGGCCATGTTGATTTAGTACTTTGGCCCATTTTCTCCGTTTTTGGCCCGTTTCTCGTTCCTTTCGCTCTCTTATGCTCTCCTAAGTGTAAAACATGTTAAAACATTAGGAGCACTGAATTCACCAATTCTAATGGAAAATCATCCAGAAAATGAGTTAAACATGGGGTAAAAATATGTATAAATTACGGTTTATCAAGCTCAGTGTAATGTAGAGTCTAATTCAGAATTTAGAGTTGATAAAGATGATTGTTTGAGATTCCGAGATAGAATGTGTTCCGAGAAATCCAGAGTTTATTCAGATGATTTGAATGAAGCTCACAATAGTCGGTTATCTGTTCACTCGGGTAGTACGAAAATTTATAATGAACTGAAACAGGTTTACTGGTGGCAAGGTATGGAACGAGACATTTTTGAATTTGTTTCAAAATGTTTAGTCTGTCAGCAAATAAAAGCCGAGCATCAGGTACCTTCTGGGTTGCTTCAATCGATCATGATACCTGAGTGGAAGTGGGACAAAGTCACAATAGATTTTGTATCTGGTCTACCGTTGACACCGAGCAATAAAGATGCAATCTGGGTTATTGTGGATAGATTGACTAAATCGGCTCACTTTGTTTCAGTTCGTACAAATTATTCGCTTGACAAGCTTGCTAGTTATATATTTCTTAGATTGTGAGATTACACGGTGTGCCTCTTTCTATTGTCTCGGATAGAGATTTGAGGTTTACATCACGGTTTTGAAAGAAGCTGCAAGATGCACTAGGTACGAAATTATATTTTAGCACTATTTCCATCCGTAAACAGATGGTCAGTCTGAACGAATCATTCAGATACTTTAGGATATGATGAGATGTTGCATTCTCGAGTTTGAAGGTACGTGGGAATAGTATTTGACTTTGATTGAATTTGCTTATAATAATAGTTTTCAGTCGAGCATTAAAATGGCACCATACGAAGCTTTATATGGTTGTAAATGTCGTACACCTATGTATTGGACTGAGCTCAGTGAAAATAAGATTTACAAAATTGATTTGACAAAAGAAACTGAACAGAAAGTGAAAGTGATCCAAGATAGCTTAAAAGCAGCTTCTGATCGTCAGAAATCTTATGCGGATCTGGAAAGAAAAGACATTGAGTTTGACATTGGTGACAAAGTGTTTTTAAAGGTATCTCTGTAGAAGAAATTATTTCGGTTTGGTAGAAAAGGAAAATTGAGTTCGAGGTTCATTCGGTCGTATGAGATTACTGACCGTATTGGACCGGTAGCATATAGATTATTATTGCCACCAGAGTTAGAAAAGATTCATGATGTGTTTCACGTATCGATACTTCGACGTTACAGATTCGATCCTTCGCATGTGATTCCTCTGTCTGAGATTGAAATTTAGTCTGATATGACTTACAAAGAAAAGCTGATTGTATCTTAGCTCGTGAGGTTAAAGAGCTGCGAAATAAGAAAACTTCATTAGTAAAAGTGTAACACCCCGTACCCGAGTCCGTTACCGGAGTCGAACACAAGGTGCACACAGACTTAATTATTTTCACAGTCCATTTAAAATTTTCCAGACAAGCTAGTTACTGCATCACTGTCGCCTTAAAAATCATATCTTGAGTTTCAAAGCTCGAAAATCAGTTTCGTAATTTTTCCCTGAAATTAGACTCATATGTCCATCTACATATTATTTTCTAGAATTTTTGGTTGGGCCAATTAGTACAGTTTATTAGTTAAAGTCTCCCCTGTTACAGGGATCAACTACACTGACCTTCGTGCATTACGGCTTGGATATCTCCCTGTACACGGCTTCAATACTGATGCCATTTGTTTCTATAGAAACTAGACTCAAAGAGGAATCTATAAATATATAGAATGACTCCTAATTATCTCTGGTTAATTTATAATGAATTTACAAAGTCGGAACAGGGGATCCAGAAACCGTTCTGGACCTGTTTCACAAGAACTTTAATATCTCTTAACATATAACTCATATGACCGTTTCGTTTCTTCCATATGAAAGTAGATTCATCAAGGTTCATTTACATAATTTATTCACTATTTAATTCCATTCCTACAATTTTTAGTGATTTTTCAAAACCACACCACTGCTGCTGTCAGCATCTGTTTTCAAGGTAAACTTTACCTATTTCGTGGTTTCCATGGACCAACTAGAGTTTTGTCATACATAGGTCCACATATAATCATATTTAGCCATTCCAATGGCTGATCATTTGCCCAACACTTCCATTATAGTCCATAGTCACATCATGAAACCATACATATATACATAAACACAAATGGTCTAATGCCATACTCCACTTTTACGAGCCATTTTTGCATGGCTGTACACACATACATCACAAAACGTACTTGAAAAAAAACAGCAAAGGGTAGTCCTATACATGCCATATCCAGAGTTCAACTAAAAGAGTACCAAAAGGGCTTTGATAGTGTGGATGACTTGACTTGATGATCCCGAATCCGATAGCTAACGAGCAAAATCTATAAAACAGAGAGCCAAAGCAACGGGGTAAGCATTTTAATGCTTAGTAAGTCTCAAGTAATGAAATCAGTTTTGACTAAAGTATTACATTCACATAGCTAAATGAATCACTTTAGTAATACACATTCTCATAATCATACTTACTTCACACTTCATCAACATATACACACACAAGGTATCAACCTATCTAAGAGCCGAAAGTTCGTTAGTCGATTGAGCGAATACTATTTCAAACGAATCGACTTTTCCGATGCACATGCAAACATACCTTATCGTTTGGGTTTTTCGAGCATATTAATTGAATTTATTGCAGCACAAAACGCTCACCTTCAAACCAAGTTTCTTCAGAATTTAGCCAGATATAACCACAAGCACAATTGCCTTCGGGTCTTAACCCGGGTATAGCAACTCGCACAAATGCCTTCGGGTCTTAGCCCGGATATAACAACTCGCACAAATGCCTTCGGGTCTTAACTCGGATATAGCAACTCGCACAAATGCCTTCGGGTCTTAACCCGGATATAATCACTCGCACAAATGCCTTCGGGTCTTAACCCGGATATCATTCAATTGCTCACGCACACATATATCAAAAATCACGACACGTCCATATTTCATTTTCGTTACTAAGGCTCAAACACAAAACATTTATCAAACCTTTCCAATTTCGGCTCAATAGCCACACACAAAGAGCATGATTTCAATTGACTTTACAACGTAGTCCCTACGCACATTCGGCTATCCGCCATAATATGACAAATCATTTCAATATAATACAAGTAGGATCATTACTCGAAGACTTACCTCGGACGTGGTCGAGCGATTTCGACGGCTATTCGACTACTTTTTCCTTCCCTTTATCGGATTTAGCTTCCCTTTGCTCTTAAGCTTAATTTAACAAATAAATTGATTTAATCATTTGAGCATCGAAAGAGGAATTCAAGGTACTTAGCCCACATATTTTCATTAGACATTAAAGTCACATATGTACGGAAATCATGAATCAAACTCAACACATTAGTTAGTACTCTCCTTAGCCGAATTTTCTAAGCCAAGAATAGGCATCAATATGCTTGCCTCTAACCGAATGCATGCACACCAATCCCCTCATGTGGCGAATATGCATGTCCATGTTGAGGCCAATTATACACTTAATACCACACATAAACGGCATACATTTTACTAACTAACGCATTCCATATTGTAACTCAATACGCATCAATCATTTACTTCATAACTGAAACATCATCATATGAAAATATATACCTTGAGATAGTATATATGTCATACCAATACATCATGTGCAAACATATATATATATATATATGCTAGAGCCGAATCTCAAAGTTGATTATAACTAAACATGAACATAAATCCAAAACACAAATCTTACCTACCATGCAATAAGCATAAATTATACTTATGGATGTACCATGGCCGAATACATCACAACACCATACCATTTCAATTTTGGTCATGGTTAAACAAAGAACTTAATGTCACACTCAAAAATGCTAAAAAGAAAGTCCAAGAGCCATCAATCCACCATCACATGTATCATTAGCAAGCTTCATACTTAACATGCAATGGCATTAACACAAAATTAACCTTGGCCGAATACCATCCCCATGACATAGCAAGGATTTGAACCATGGGCTAATAAGAACATCAAGTTAGCAACCAAAAACATGCATGAATCTCATGGCACAACATCAAACATACCTTAATCTTGATACAAGTATGGCCAAACCTCTTCCTAATCCTCTTCCAAACCAAACATGAAGCAAGAATTCCCTCCTCCTTCCTTAGAATTTTCGGCCAAGAGAGAATGAAAAGGATGAACAATTTTTTTTCTTTTCTTTTCTTCAACTCACGGCAATGGGGGGAATCACACACCTTCTTTCTCTTTTTTTTTTTTCATTTCTTTATTACCCATAACCATTAATTTATTTTTTTCCTCCCATGATGCACCAACATAACATGTCTATGACATGTTTTGCCCATAATCCCTTGTCATGGCCGACCACTAGCTATTAGGGGAATTTGACATGCAAGTCCTCCCCTTTGATTACATGCACTATTAGGTCCTTATAGATTAGCCTATCACATTTCAAAAGTGTCACACAAGTCCTAATAACTGAATTCACATGCAATCGACTAAATCGAAGCTTGAAATTTTCACACATTCATAAATACATATTCTAGATAATAAATATTACGTTCAAACATTTCGGTGACTCGGTTTAGCAGTCCCGAAACCACTTCCCTACTAGGGTCAATTTTGGGCTGTCACAAAAAGTGATGTGGCATCAACACGGTATGGAAGAGGCCACGTGGGAGTTTGAAGATACTATTAGACAACAATATCTGAACGTATTCAACGGTAAGATTTTCGGGGACAAAAATCCCTAAGGGGGGAGAATTATAACAGTCTGATTTTGACCCTAGTTGGAATACTGGTTTCAAGACCACAAATCCGAGTCAAAAAATATTTAAATATTATTTTCTTTGCTTATTATATATGAATTAGTATGTGTGAAAGTCTCGTATGAAAATTTCAATGTTTGTGTGCTTAATTTTGAAAAATGACCTAATCGCGTAAAATGTTAAAGTGGCCTTCTAACTGTTAAAGTGCCTATTTGATTTGGCTTTATAGTTGTGAGTTCCTTATGTGGTTATTTGACCATTGAAAGTTTGAATGGACATAAATAACCATCCATTAACTGAATTTGTAATGGATTATTAAAGGTTAAAATTGTAAAAGAATTATTAGTGTTAATTAAAATAAAAAAAGGCATGAAAATCAAGTCATTTGTTTTCATCTTCAAACGAAACTAAAAATAAAAGAAAAGAAAAAAAGTTAGCTACGGTTCGGCCATGCTAAAACTCAATTGAAGATTCGTTTTTATTCCGTTTTTAATAATTTCTACATTTTTTCTAATCGTTGCTTTGTATAATATCAAGCCCATGTCTCAATTTTTGATTTTGTTGATGATTTTGAGTTATGCCATTGAAGAAACTAAGAGTTTTGTGAAGTTAGTTGTTGATAAATCGAAAATATAATTTGGGTTAATATCTTTTGTCTTTGGATTTTTGATGATTTTGAGTAAAATGGGCTAAATTGTGAAATTTTTAATTTGAAGGACTAAAATTTGAAATAAATGAGTGCTATGAATACTTGACCAAGCATGAGTATGTGCAAATTATGTGTATTTTGTGATTTTGTTAAATAGGGACTAAAGTGTCAAAATGTGAAATATGAGGGCTAGTTTGCAAAATGCACTAAATATGTGTTTATGGATTGTTTTGAATGAATTTGTGATTGAATAAGTTAAATTTGAATTTATATAGATCAAGAGTTAAAGAAAACGGAATTAGATCGGGGAAAGTCGAAAGTTGTCGAGTAACCGATTCCATCTATTCGAATCCGTACGAGGTAAGTCGATATACAAATAAGCTTGTTTGAATTGAATTATTATTATTCATTTGATATTGAATTGGGATGAATGAATGTTCAAGTAAAATGCATGCTATCCGAGAAAGTATCGACAAGGTTCCAATGTCTGAAAAGCCCCGTATGAACTTAGGAATAGTTAGGATACATATGTCATGACATAGGATCTGATATGTGTTTTTGTCTAAGACCACGTCTGCCACGTTGGCATCAACTTCTGTTTTACATGTAAGACCATGTCTAAGACATCGGCATCGTATCTGATTTTGTGTAAGACCTTGTCTGGGATAGTGGCATCGATGTTTTATTACATGTAAGACCACATCTGGGTCATTGGCATTTTATATGTTCTCTGAGATACCTGCATATCCTTATGTTTCTGAACAGTTCAAACAGGCATTCCAAAAAATGAATGACTTGTGAAATACATATCCGATTCAGGTACGCTCGAAATGAGTATCATATTTGATAGTGAAAAGTAAGTATGTATTATTTAATGAACAAAAGATGATATGTGGTAAAAGCATGAGAAATTATGCTATATGTGTCATGGAAATTGGATGATATGAAATGTATGTGAATATGGAAGTTGTAATAGTTTATGACTTGAAGTATATGTAATTTGATAATGAATTAATGTTTAATGTGTTAAGTTTATTTGTATATGGCTAACTAAGCTTTTATAAGCTTACTTTGTTTGTCTTTTAACTGTATCCGTAGCTACTGGATGCTCGGGGATCATTGTGGATCATCACTGCACTATCGAACTTCATTTTGGTACATTTTGGAAATATAAATAATGGAGTATGGCATGTATAGACTAGAAGTACTTTGAATATGTTTTGAAATGTGTATATATCTAGCCATGTGATTCGGCTTGATTATGGATATGTTTACGAATGAGTTATGGTATAAGTTATATGATGAAGTTATGTTTATGACATGTTCTTGTTTGGAAAAAATAAATGGTCAATCTGGCAAGTATTTGGTAAGTTCATAGTATGAGATTGAGTGGTATGTATTAAGGTTTGTAAACCATATGTTTTGAGATGTTTTTTTCTTATGTTTTGGCATAAAATAGTAAGGTTATTAAGCATGGAATTGGTTGGCAATGATATAACATGAATGATTAATGTTTTGGTTGTGAATTGGTTAAGAAATGTTGTGATTTTGGTTACTTGTAGGTTTGATTTAAATGGGTGGCAAATTGGCTTTTTTAATGGCTTATTTTTTTCCACACGGGTAGAGACACGGGCGTGTGTCTCTGCCGTGTGCGACAACGGTCATGTTGTACGGCTGTGTGTCCCCTGGTGTACCCTACAATTGTAAGTCAGGCTCCAGCACGGCTAAGGCACACGAGCGTGTCTTGTAGCCGTGTGAGCAAGTCAGTATGTATGCCCTGTTTTGACACGGCTTAGACTCACGGGCGTGTCTAATGTCGTGTGAGGCACACGGCCTGTTCACACGGGCGTGTGACCTATACTACTTTGAGAAATGTTTAAGTTTTGGAAAAATTTTGTATGAGCTCGGTTTAGTTCCGACCCTTTTATGATGTATGTTTAAGGTCTCGATGACCTGAATAAGGGACATTATGCTGATGTTTGATCTTTGATGCTATGATGCTTGGAAAATGAATGTTAAATGTTTCGATTTGTTCGTTAATGCCTTTAACCCTAGTTCGACGATGGATACGGGTTAGGGGTGTTACATTTTGCTTGTATCAGAAGTATGGTTTAGTCGGTTCTAGGACTACCATAGCGTATGTGAGGCTAGCTATACATGCCATATTTATGAACTGCGATAGTGTGGTGAATCCTGACATTGAAATGTGATTTTATATAGCTAATGGATCCCGAACAAGTCGTAGCTGATGATGCCAAAAACAATGCGCCTGTTCTCGCGTAAAGGATAGCACCATCCGATTCTAGACCAGCTACAAGTAGCCGTGATGGTGAGGCTAGACAAGCCTTCTATCAGATGATGAATGATTGGTTTAGCTAATAGATTAGAACCAATCCAGCTGTTCAACAACCTCCACCCTAGTTAATTCGCCACAAGCTCCTGTTACGCCATTAGTGAATCCGGTTCAGATAAGTAAGCCTCTAGTAGATAAGATTAGAAAGTATGGGGCCGAAGAGTTCCGAGCTACAACAAATGATGATGTTGAAAGGGCTGAGTTTTGGTTAGAGAACACGATAAGAGTATTTGATGAATTATCTTTGAATCCTGAAGAATGCATAAAATGTGCCGTTTCACTTTTTAGAGATACGACGTACCATTGGTGGAAAACTTTAATATCTGTGGTTCCGAGTGAGCGGGTTACCTGGGATTTCATTCAAGCTGGATTTCAAAAGAAGTACATGAGTCAGAGATTTATCGACCAAAAACGTAAAGAGTTTCTCGAGCTTAAACAAGACCGTATGTTTGTCACAGAATACGAGTGGGAATTTGTAAGACTGAGTCAGTATGCTCGTGCATGTGTATCTACAGAAGCAATAATGTGTAAAATATTTGAAGATGGTTTGAATGAGGATATCCATTTGCTAGTTGGGATTCTTGAAATTAAAGAAATTGTTGTGCTTGTTGAACGAGCATGTAAAGCTGAAGATCTTGGGAAAGAGGAAAGAAAAGCTGATTTTGAAGCTAAAGATGTGCGAAAGAGATCATTCGGGAAATCATTTCAGTCTGCATCAAAGAAATTCTGAGATGATAATAGTCGTTCCAAGGCTAATGTGGGACATTTAAATAGAGATCGTACAAGATCGCATTCGAGCTTCAAAGTTCCAGCTGCATCTGTTGCTAGTGTTTGAAATGCTAAGTCCAATCGCCTTGAATGCAAGCATTGTGGTAAAAGATATCCCAGTAATTGTAGAATATATGATCGGGCTTGTCTCAGATGTGGATCGCTAGACCATTTTATTCATGATTGCCCTGAATCTGTCGATTAAGAAAGTGTACAAAATTCGAAACCGAGTGGCAATGCTTCTCATGCTAGACCTCCCAGAAATACTGGAAATGTAAGTGGAAGTCAGAGAGGGAAAAAAGATATACCTATTAGATTCGAGGCTCATGTATCTACCAGAGCCTATGCTATTCGAGCTCATGAGGATGCTTTGTCGTTAGATGTGATTATTGGTACATTTACTCTTTATGATACTTCTATGATTGCTTTGATAGATCCTAGATCAACACATTCGTATATATCCATGAACTTAGTGAACAATAAGACTTTGCCTGTAGAGTCTACTGAATTTGTAATTAGAGTTTCGAACCACCTAGGCAGATGTGTTTTGGTTAATAAAGTCTGGAAGAATTGTCCATTAATGTTTCGAGACATTTGATTTCCAGCTAATCTAATGTTGTTACCTTTAGATGAATTTGATATAATTTTGGGTGTGGATTGGTTAACTTTGCATGATACTGTTGTGAACTACAAATGAAAAACTATTGATTTGAGATGCAAGAGTGATGAAATAGTCAGAATTGAATCTAGTTATTTGAATGGATTGCCTACTGTAGTATCTTAGATGAAAGCTTTGAATATTGTGAGAAAAGGTTGTGAAGCCTATTTTCCTTATGTGATTGATTCAAGAATGTCAGAAAAGAAAGTTGAATATGTGCCTGTTGTATGTGTGTTACCAGATGTGTTTCTTGAAGAATTTCTGGGTTTAACTCCGGTTAGAGAAGTAGAATTTGGCATTGAGTTGATACCTGGTACTACTCTGATTTTGATAGCTCTGTATAGAATGGCTCTGACCAAATTAAAAGAATTAAAGTCTCAATTACAAGAATTAACCGATAGAGGGTTTGCTAGATCGAGTTTCTCACTTTGGAGTGCTCGGGTTGTATTCGTGAAATAGAAAGATGGTACGATGAGAATGTGTATCGATTATCGTCAGTTGAACAAAGTGACTATTAAGAATAAGTATCCTCTTCCCTGAATTGACGATCTGTTTGATCAATTGAAAGGAGCTTCTCTGTTTTCGAAGATAGATTGGAGATCAGGCTATTATCAGTTGCGAGTGAAAGATTCATACATTCTGAAAAGTGCTTTCAAAACGAGGTACAACCACAATGAATTCCTAGTTATGCCTTTTGGATTGACTAACGCACCTGCTATTTTATGGATTTTATGAACAGAATTTTCAGACGGTATTTAGATCAATTTGTTGTTGTATTCATTGATGACATATTGATTTATTCACGTGATGAATCTGAACATACTGAGCATTTGAGATTAGTGCTACAGAGTCTACAAGATAAACAATTATATGCAAAGCTCAGTAAATGTAAAATCTGGTTACGAGAAATTGGTTTTCTGGGTCATATTGTATCAGCATCTAGTATTCGAGTTGATCCAAGCAAGATTTCGGCTATTCTAGATTGGAAACCTCCGAGGAATGTTTCTGAAGCCCGTAGTTTTCTGGGACTTGGCAGTTATTACAGAAGGTTAGTAAAAGGCTTTTCTATGATTGCAACTCCATTACCAAAGCTACTTCAAAAATATGTGAAGTTTGAATGGTCTGAAAAGTGTCAGAACAGTTTCGATTAGTTGAAAACTTTGTTGACTAAAGCTCCGGTATTGGTACAACCAGAATTAGGTAAATAATTTGTGATCTATAGTGATGCTTCATTGATTGAACTGGGATATGTTTTGATGCAAGAAGGAAAAGTCATTGCTTATGCTTCGAGACAGTTAAAGTCGCACGAAAAGAACTATCCGATACACGATCTTGAGTTAGCTGCGATTGTGTTTGCTCTAAAGATTTAGCTTCATTACCTGCTCAGTGAGAGATGTCACTATATTCTGATCTTAAGAGTTTGAAGTATCTGATGACTCAGAAAGATTTGAATCTACTACAGAGAAGGTGGCTTGAATTGCTTAAAGACTATGAACTTGTGATGGATTATCATCCAAGAAAAGCAAATGTTGTTGCTGATGCCTTGAGTTAAAAGTCGTTGTTTGCTTTGCATGCAATGAATGCTCATTTGGTTGTGTCCAAAGATGTTTCAGTTTTAGCTGAACTAAAAGTAAGACCTTTGTTCTTACAGCAGAGTATCTAAGCTCAAAAGATTGATAATGAGATCTTAGTTAAACGAGCTCAGTGTAATGTAGAGTCTAATTCAGAATTTAGAGTTGATAAAGATTATTGTCTGAGATCCCGAGATAGAATTTGTGTTTCGAGAAATCTAGAGTTAATTTAGATGATTTTGAATGAAGCTCACAGCAGTCGGTTATCTATTCACTCGGGCAGTACGAAAATGTATAATGATCTAAAACAACTTTATTGGTGGCAAGCTATGAATTGAGATATTTCTGACTTTGTTTCAAAATGTTTAGTCTATCAGCAAATAAAGGCCGAGCATCATGTACCTTCTGGGTTGCTTCAATCGATCATGATACCTGAGTGGAAATGGGACAAAGTCACAATGGATTTTGAATCTGGTCTACCGTTGACACCGAGCAATAAATATGCACTCTGGGTTATTGTGGATAGATTGACTAAATCGGCTCACTTTGTTCTGGTTCGTATCGATTATTCGCTTGACAAGCTTGCTAGTTACATATCTCTCAGATTCTGAGATTACATGGTGTGCCTCTTTCTACTGTTTCGGATAGAGATCCGAGGTTTACATCGCGGTTTTGAAAGAAACTACAAGATGCGCTAGGTACTAAATTACATTTTAGCACTGGTTTCCATCCGCAAACAGATGGTCAGTCTGAACGAATCATTCAAATACTTGAGGATATGTGGAGATGCTGTATTCTCGAGTTTGAAGGTACGTGGGATCAGTATTTTCCTTTGATTGAATTTGCTTATAATAATAGTTTTCAGTCGAGCACTAAAATGGCACCATACGAAGCTTTATATGGTTGCAAATGCCGTACACCTTTTGAATTGGACTGAGCTCAGTGAAAATAAGATTCACGGAATTGATTTGATAAAAGAAACTGAACAGAAAGTGAAAGTGATCCGAGATAGCTTAAAAGCAGCTTCTGATCATCAGAAATCTTATGCGGATCTGGAAAGAAAAGACATTAAGTTTGACATTGGTGACAAATTATTTTTAAAGGTATCTCCGTGGAAGAAATTATTTTGGTTCGGTAGAAAAGGCAAATTGAGTCCGAGGTCTATTGGGTCGTATGAGATTATTGTGCGTATTAGGCCGATAGCATATAGATTATTGCTGCCACCAGGGTTAGAAAAGATTCATGATGTGTTTCACGTATCGATGCTTCGACATTACAAATTCGACCCTTCGCATGTGAGTCCTCCGTCTGAGATTGAAATTCAGTCTAATATGGCTTACAAAGAAAAGCCGAGCCATATCTTAGCTCGTGAGGTTAAAGAGCTGCGAAATAAGAAAATTCTGTTAGTAAAAGTGATGTGGCATCGACACGGTATGGAAGAGGCCACGTGGGAGTTTGAAGATACTATTAGACAACAATATCCTAACCTATTCAGCGGTAAGATTTTTGGGGACAAATATCCCTAAGGGGGGAGAATTGTAATAGTCTGATTTTGACCCTAGTCGGAATAATGGTTTCGGGACCACACATCCAAGTCAGAAAAGTATTTAAATATTATTTTCTTTGCTTATGATATATGAATTAGTATGTGTGAAAGTCTCGTCTGAAAATTTCAATGTTTGTGTGCTTAATTTCAAAAAAGGATCTTATCACGTAAAATGTTAAGGTGGCCTTCTAATTGTTAAAGTGCCTATTTGATTTGGCTTTATAATTGTGAGTTCCTTATGTGGTTATTTGACCATTGAAAGTTTGAATGGACATAAATAACCATTCATTAAGTGAATTTGTAATGGATTATTAAAGGTTAAAATTGTAAAAGAATTATTAGTGTTAATTAAAATAAAACAAAGGCATGAAAATCAAGTCATTTGTGTTCATCTTCAACCGAAAATAAAAATAAAATAAAAGAAAAAGATTTAGCTAGGGTTTGGCCATACTAAAGCTTAATTGAAGGTTCGTTTTTGTTCCGTTTTTAATAATTTCTACGTTTTTGTAATCGTTGCTTTGTATAATATCAAGCCCATGTCTCAATTTTTTATTTTGTTGATGATTTTGAGTTATGCCATTGATGAAACTAAGAGTTTTGTGAAGTTAGTTGTTGATAAATAGAAAATATAATTTGGGTTAATATCTTTTGTCTTTGGATTTTTGATGATTTTGAGTAAAATGGGCTAAATTGTGAAATTTTTAATTTGAAGGACTAAAATTTGAAATAAATGAAATGTGGGGACTTGTATAAGTGCTATGAATATTCGGCCAAGCATGAGTATGTGCAAATTTTGTGTATTTTATGATTTTGTTAAATAGGGACTAAAGTGTCAAAATGTGAAAATGTAAGGGCTAGTTTGAAAAATGCCCTAAATATGTGTTTATGGATTGTTTTGAATGAATTTGTGATTGAATAAGTTAAATTCGAATTTGTATAGATCAAGAGTTAAAGAAAACGAAATTAGATCGGGGAAAGTCAAAAGTTGTCGAGTAACCAATTCCATCTATCTGAATCTGTACGAGGTAAGTCGATATATAAATAAGCTTGTTTGAATTGAACTATTATTATTCATTTGATATTGAATTGGGATGAATGAATGTTCGAGCTAAATGTATGCTATCCGAGAAAGTATCGACAAGGTTCCTACATCTAAAAAGCCTCGTACGAACCTTAGGAATAGTTAGGATACATATGTCATGACATAGGATCTGATGTGTGATTTTGTGTAAGACCACATCTGCGACGTTGGGATCAACTTCTGTTTTACGTGTAAGACCATGTCTGGGACATCAGCATCGTATCTGATTTCATGTAAGACCCTGTCTGGAACAATGGCATTAATGTTTGATTACATGTAAGACCACATCTAGGATGTTGGCATTGTATATGTTCTCTGAGCTATCTGCATATCCTTATGTTTCTGAACGGTTCAAACTGGTATTCCAAAAAATGAATGACTTGTGAAATAGATATCTGATTCAGGTACATTTGAAATGAGTGTCATATTTGATAGTGAAAGGTAAGTATGTATTCTTTAATGAACAAAAGATGATATGTGGTAAAACCATGAGAAATTATGCTATATGTGTCATGGAAATTGAATGATATGAAATGTATGTGAATATGGAAGTTGTAATAGTTTATGACTTGAAGTATATGTAATTTGATAATGAATTAATGTTTAATGTGATAAGTTTATTTGTATATGGCTTACTAAGCTTTTATAAGCTTACTTTGTGTGTCTTTTAACTGTATTACAGATATTGTAGCTACTGGAAGCTCGGGGATCATTGTGGATCATCACTGCACTATCAAACTTCATTTTGGTACATTTTGGAAATGTAAATATTGGAGTATGACATGTATAGGATAGAAGTACTTTGAATATGTTTTGAAGTGTGTATATATCTAGCCATGTGATTTGGCTTGATTATAGATATGTTTACGAATGAGTTGTGGTATAAGTTATATGATGAAGTTATGTTTATGACATGTTCTTGTTTGGCCAAAATAAATGGTCAATCTGGAAAATATTTGGTAAATTCATAGTATGAGATTGAGTGGTATGTATTAAGGTTTATAAACCATATGTTTTGAGATGTTTTTTTTCTTATGTTTTGGCATAAAATAGTAAGGTTATTAAGCATGGAATTGGTTGGCAATGATATAACATGAATGGTTAATGTTTTGGTTGTGAATTGGTTAAGAAATGTTGTGATTTTGGTTCCTTGTAGTTTTGATTTAAATGGGTAGCAAATTGGCTTTTCTAATGGCTTATTTTTTGTCCACACGGGCAGAGACACGGGCGTGTGTCTCAGCTGTGTGTGACACACGGTCATGTTGTACGGCCGCGTGTCCCTTGGGGTACCCTACAATTGTAAGTCAGGCTCGAGCATGGCCAAGGCACACGGGCTTGTGGCTAGCCATGTGACTCAAGTCAATGTCGACCACGGCTAAGACACACGGGCGTGTCTTGTAGCTGTGTGAGCAAGTCAGTATGTATGCCCTGTTTAGACACGGCCTAGACTTACGGGCATGTCTAATCCCGTGTGAGGCATACGTCCTATTCATACGGGCGTGTGACCTGTATTACTTTGAGAAATGTTTAAGTTTTGGAAAAAATTTTGTATGAGCTCGGTTTAGTCCTGACCCTTTTATAATGTATGTTTAAGGTCTCGAGGACCTAAATAAAGGACATTATGCTGATGTTTGATCTTTGATGCTATGATATTTGCGAAATGAATGTTAAATGTTTCGATTTATCCGGTAATGCCTTAACCCTAGTCCGGCAACGGATATGGGTTAGGGGTGTTACAAAGATCAAATTAAGATCAAATTGTAAAATTTTCAAAATACCTAGTTGATGCCGCAAATTTGGGGGTTCCTCATTGTGACATAACTCGATAAATTGGTCTCTTTAAGACGGCAATGGCTCAACTTCGCGTGTGACATCCCGAATTAAGGCCTAGTCAGAACAGTGGTTTCAAAACCACAAATCCAAGATAGAAATAATTATTTTATGACTATTATGAAGTCCATGATGTGTATGCATGCTTGTGTGAAAATTTCATGAAGAAATTCTATGCATAAAATGTCTAATTGTACTTTAGAGACCAAATTGAATAAGATGCAAAACATGCATTCTAGAAGCTTTTAGCATGAAATTTCTTCAGATTATAAATTAGGAGGTCCTAATTAGCAATTTGAACAATTTCTATAATTTTGGACAAAAATGGACATGCATAGGAAAAATTTGAAAGAAAGGCCTTAAGGACAGTTTGGTCATTTAGTAATTAAAAGAATAAAAAGGGAAAATCAAAGAAAAAATGTGCTCATCTTCTCCAAGTACTAGCCGAAATTTCCAATAGCCGCAGGTAAGGTTTTGTTCAACATTTCAAGCTTGATTGTAAGTTAATCCTAGCCTTGTTTTTAATGTTCTTTGCATTTTTGAAGTCCTTGAAGCATGATCTATCCATTTCTACCTATAATTTGAGCTAGGGTTCATGTATGAAATTTGACCCATGTGTGACATGTATGTATTTTGATAATTGATGGAGGAATATGAATGTTTGGTGTGTGATAAACATCTTTTACTAGGTGATTTTTACTGAAAACACCTAAAAAGGACTTGTTTGTAAAAGTGTAAAAGTGGGTAGTAAAAATGTGAAGTAAAGAAAAATGTGGGCTGATATGAGCATGGTATAGTTTCGACTAGGCTTGGGTAACCAACAAAATGCATACATTTCATTTTACAAGCCTAGGGACTAAATTGTAAATAAGTGAAAAGTTAGGGGTAAAAAGGTCATTTTACCAAAGCATGAATTATGAATTGATTTGAATAATGTGATTAATAAACAAGTTAAATTTGGAATTATAGATCAAGAAAAACAAGATTCGGGTCTTGATCGAGGAAAGAATAAAGTTTTCGAAGAATAGACTCGATTATCATCATTTTGTACCGAGGTAAGTTTATATGCAAATAATATGATGTTGTAGCATGTTTTTAATGTTTTGGTGTTATGCGATAGATGTTTTCTTGTTGCTATTAGTTATATCCTTATTGGTCATTATGAAAGCATAAATGATATTATGGTCGTTACATATGACATTGCGAGCAAGTATGGCAAAGTACGCCATGTGCAAGTGAGGAAAATCCCGTTTGAACCTTACGACTAGTCTAGGATACAAGTGATATGTCACTAGGAATTAAGAAATACAAACTCATTGGGTTGGTCTGGGTTCGTGATGTGTATATGGCATCCAAGCTCGTTGAGTTGGTTCGAGTTCATAATGGATGCTATACATGTAATTGGGTTCCGAGCAATGGTTTTGTGTGTCCTATCGGTGGCTAGGTAATCCTTGATTGGGTTGGATACCTGACAGCTTGTGTGAGTAGCCCGTGTAGTTACACCTTAATCAATAGCTTGTATGAGCAAGCCCGTGAGTAGCTCCATTACGAGCATTACATGTTATGAGGTAGCTTTGGCTACGTATGTATATGTGCCACTTATGTACAAGTTTTCGCGTATCCAATAGTATTTCGAGTGTTCAACAGGTAATGTAATGGGTGTGATGAAAGTCCCGAGGAGGGCATGTTAAAGAGGAATGGTTATATGATATACTATGATGAGTACAGGTATGTATGTTAAATCCATGAATAATGCCTTAATAAAGAATGAATTGTGATGACAATTTATACGTGTACATATTATAAGTAAGTCAAAAGGTTTAAATGATGAAAAATCCTTATGTATATGTTACTATGTCTTTGCATGCTAATTACTTACTATCATTGCATATTATTTGCGTGTGGACTTACTAAGCTTTATTGCTTACCCCCCTCTGTAACACCCCGTATTTGAGACCGTCGCCGGGGTCGGACACGAGGGGTTAACAGACTTCGTTCACTTAATTTCACCGTTCATAAAAAAAATTTCCAGACAGCTGGCTAACTGTGTCACTGTCACCTTAAAAATCATATCTTGAGTTCTACAACTTGAAAATCAGTTTTGTGATTTTTCCCTAAAACTAGACTCATATATCCATCTACAAATTTGTTTCTAGAATTTTTCGTTGGGCCAATTAGTACAGTTTATTAGTTAAAGTCTCCCCTGTTCCAGGGTGCGACTACACTGACCTTCCTGCATTACGACCTGGATATCTCCCTGTACAGGGCTTCAATACTGATGTAGTTTGTTTCTATAGAAACTAGACTCAAAAAGGAATCTATACATATATTGAATGACTTCTAAATGTCTCGGGTTAATTTATAATGAACTTTCAAATTCGGAACAGGGAATCCAAAAACCGTTCTGGCCCTGTTTCACGAAAACCCAAATATCTCTTAACATACAACTCATATGACCGTTTCGTTTCTTCCATATGAAAATAGATTCATCAAGGTTCCTTTACATAATTTATTCACTATTTAATTCCATTCCTACTATTTTTAGTGATTTTTCACATCCACATCGCTGCTGCTGTCAGCATCTGCCTTTAAGGTAGACTTTACCTATTTCATAGTTTCCATGATTCAATTAGCCCTTTTTGCATACATAGCACAAGGTATAATCATGATTAACCATTCCAATGGCTAATCGTTTCCAACATTTCCATACCTCTTAGTGATCAACATACAAACGATTATAGTGCTATGCTAAAAACATATATAAGCCATTTTCGCATGGCTATCCAAAGTTTTACATACCAAAGTTCAAACAAACATAATAGCCTATACATGCCGAAATGTTCTCTTAGACCATCTAAGAAGAAGATACCAAAAAGTTGCTAGTCGGTGTGATGACTTCGATGACGGCCCCGTATGCGCAAAAAGTCGAGTCCAAGAAACCTAAAATGGGTGACAAGCAAACACCGAGTGAGTATATAACTCAGTAAGTCATAAGCAATGCACTACCATCCATTAATAACATTATCACAAGAGGAAACAAAATGGAACGAGGCTAATTACTCCATCCAAACCGAACTATACCATAGTTCCTTAGACCTTTCGATTCAATCTCATACCAAGTTACACATTCACATTCCATATACTAATCAATAGGATATTTGAGGCATTTTTATACATCGTTTTGTTTTCGTTACAATCATACAACTACATGACCTTTCACTTATTCCACGATAATTCTTATGTACGTGACTTCAATTAAAATTGTCACATAGGTTCAAAACTTACCAAGCTCAACTCCAAATATAAACATAGCGCCTATTAGCCATGAACTCAAGGTACTCACCCGATCCGCTGTCCGTGATCAACTCAATAATGTCGCACACTCAGTGTCAATAGTGATTCAAAAGCATATAGTGAGTCCACACACTTAGTGCTATATAATCAACTCACACACTTAGTGCTATATAATCAAACTCGCACACTTAGTGCTGTACAAATTTTAAACCCGCACACTTAGTGCCAATCTCATGATCATAAATGTTTATACCCGCACACTTAGTGCCGAAATCAACAACTCAATACATCTCACCTCTTTTCTTTTCGTTCACTACTTTCATCACCACATACATACATGTATATAAATTTATCATTCCTTTCGGCATAATTACATAGACATTATGTCTATTTAAATCAATACAAAATATATGCTTAGTGACTTACTTTGTGTTGGGTAAAATAGTTCCAAGTCGGCTACTCGATGACCTTCGTCTTTCCCTTGCTTGATTCTCCTTCTTTAACTCCTTGAGCTTAATCAATAAATCAACTAGTTTAACCATCTTGCTAAACATTCACAATTCAATTACACATGCATATGTATGTTTGTATATTCGGCAACCATCCTCACTAATTACCCATTTAGTCGATTATACACATAATTAAAGGTAACATCACGAACGGGCATACTTATGTATATTTATACATATATATATACACTTCTAAATGGGCATCACAACTAGATTTAACACCACCTTCATACTCAATTAGATGGCCGAATGTATGTATATATATACAATGTCAACTATAACATCTTTTAAACACCTAATTTCATCTCATGAACACTTAATCAAATTTTCCTAATCTAGCATATATTTTCACATCTAATTGTATCATCATGTAAATTCACATATAACTACATTTCTTAAGTTCTACATCTTAATGCCCATTATAGCCACTCCCATGGTCTAAATCTAACAATCGGAAACACCTACCTTTTTACTATGTTTGCCGAATACTCATTCTCTTCTTAGTCCTAAATTCGGCACTTCCAACAAATTAGCTTAACAATTCCAACTTTCATACTAACATCCCAAGCAACTTAACACATCCATATAACTAACATGTTAATAGCTTCAAGGTATCAACTAAAATTTTTAAGCTTCTTTGTCAAATCCCAATTCTCCAACAACCCCAAATCCAACCATGGGATAGGTAGAATTCAAACTAACAACTAAAACATGCATGAATCTCATGGACAACATCAAACATACCTTGGTCTAGCAACTACCATGGCTGATTTTCTCAAGCTCTTCCCCCCCTTCTTCTTAGGACATTCGGCCAAGCAAAGAAAATGAAAGGATGGACACTTTTTTTTTCTTTTCTTTGTTGTCATCATATCCCTTTTTCATTATTTTATTCTTTCTAACATAACCACTAACTAAACATGTTTGCAACATGTTTCCACTCATAGCATGGCCGGCTATCATGCTTAACTTTTGGGTAAATTGACATGCAAACCCATCATTTTCACATTATGCATTAATAGCCCACTTTACATTTGCCTAGCACATTTCTAGATTTTCTTACATAAGTCCTATTTGATAAAATTCACTTACAATTAACAAAATCCAAACATGAAATTTTCACACATGTATATGTACATATAATGAGCATCAACTATAACGGTCAATTATTTTTATGTCTCGGTTTAATGGTCCCGAAACCACTTTCCGACTAGGGTCAATTTAGGGCTGTCACAACTCTCCCCCACTTAAGAAATTTTCATCCCCGAAAATCTTACCGGTAAATAGGTTTGGGTATCGTTCTTTCATAGAGTTCTCAGGTTCCCAAGTAGCTTCTTCCATTCCGTGTTTGAGCCATAACACTTTCACTAACGGAACCCTTTTTGTTTCGCAACTCTTTCACTTCACGATCTAGAATACGGATCGATTCTTCTTCATAACTCATATCGGCTTGAATTTCAATCTCGGAGGGGTTTATTACATGCGAAGGATCGGATCGGTAACGTCGAAGCATCGAAACATGAAAAACGTTATGAATCCTTTCAAGTTCAGGGGCCAAGATCAATCTATACGCAACTGGACCAATTCGTTCGGAGATTTCGTACGGCCCAATGAACCTCGGACTTAGCTTGCCCTTACGGCCAAATCTGAGTATCTTTTTCCAAGGTGAGACCTTAAGAAACACTTTGTCTCCCACCTGATACTTGATATCCTTTCATTTTAAATCCATACGATTTACGACGATTCGGGTCGCCTTGAGACTTTCACGAATTATTTTACTTTTCATTCAGCATCTTTAATCAAATCCACTCGAAAATTTTACTTTCACCGAGCTCGGTCCAAAACAACAGCGTACGGCATTTTCGACCGTACAAAGCCTCGTAAGGTGCCATCTTAATACTTGATTGAAAGCTATTGTTGTAAGCGAATTCGATCAAAGGCAAATATCTTTCCCATGAACCACAAAACTCGAGGATGCAACATCTCAACATATCCTCAAGTATCTAAATTATCCGCTCGGATTGACCATCGGTTTGGGGGTGAAAAGCGGTGCTAAAATGCAACTTGGTACCCAAGGCTTCTTGAAATTTCTTCCAAAATTGTGAGGTGAATCTCGGATCTCTATCCAACACAATAGAAATCAGTACCTCGTGTAATCTCACGATCTGAGAAACATACAATTCAGCTAGTTTATCCAATGAAAAATCCGTACGTACAGGGATAAAATAAGCCGACTTAGTCAGTCTATCAACAACAACCCAAATCGCATCTTTCTTGCTTGTCGACAATGGCAACCCAGACACAAAATCCATCGTGACTCGATCCCATTTCCATTCAGGTATCATGATCGTTGGAGTAAACCCGTAGGCACTTGATGTTCCGCCTTTACTTGCTGACATATTAAACACTTCGAAACAAAATCGGAAATGTCTCGTTTCATACCATGCCACCAAAATTGACGTCTCAGATCGTTGTACATTTTCGTACTCCCCGGGTGAATTGACATTCGGCTACAATGAGCTTCGTTCAGAATCATTGAAATGAGTTCTGAATTTCTTGGAACACACAACCGACTTCTAAACCTCAAACAATCGTCATCATCAATTTGAAACTCTGATTCCATATTCGGAACACATTCAGCCCGTTTTGCAACCAATTCATCATCGACTTTACGAGCTTCACGAATTTGATTAATCAACAATGGTTTGGCCTTTAATTCGCCACTAGTACATTGTCGGATAGAATGCACAAGTGTACATTCATCGTCAGAAGGCAAACAAGCGGTGATTTACGACTTAAGGCATCCGCAACCACATTAGCCTTTCCGGGTGATAGTCAATGACAAGCTCATAATCTTTTAACAACTCGAGCCAACGTCTGCATCGCAGATTTAAGTCTCTTTGAGTCATCAAATATTTGAGACTTTTGTGATCCCAAAATACATGGCACTTCTCACCAAATAAGTAATGTCGCCATATTTTCAAAGCGAATACGATGGCGACTAATTCGAGATCATGGGTCGGATAATTTTTCTCATGTGGCTTTAATTGTCTCGATGCATAGGCCACAACTCGACCTTCTTGCATCAATCGCAACCCAACCCAAGTAGGGAGGCATCATTATAAATGACAAATTCCTTGCACGATTCGGCTGCACTAGAATTGAGCTTCATCAAATAAGTTTTGAGTTGATCAAAACTTTTCGACATCTTTCCGTCCATTCGAACTTAACATCTTTTGAAGTAGCTTCATCATTGGTGTGGCTATCATTGAGAAACCTTTACAAACCGTCGGTAGTGTAAGCAAGTCCCAAAAACTCGAACCTCGTAATATTTCTCCGAGGCTTCCAGTTAAGTATGGCTGAAATTTTGCTCGGTCAACTCGAATACCGTCGCGGATACCACATGACCCAAGAAGCTAACCTCTCTTAACCGAACTCACACTTCTTGAACTTAGCATATAACCGCTTATCCTGTAAAATTTGCAACACTAATCTCGGTGCTCAAAGATGTTCGGTCTCATCTCTTGAATAGACTAAGATGTCATCAATGAACACAACTACGAACCGGTCCAAATCTTCGCTGAAGATCCGATTCATCAAATCCATAAATACCGCAGGGCATTAGTGAGCCCAAACGGCATCACTAAGAACTCGTAGTGGCCGTATCTCGATTCGAAAGCGGTTTGGGTATATCCGAATCTCGAATCCAAGAATCGATAATAACCCGATCTCGGATCTATCTTTGAAAACACCGAGGCTCCCTTTAGTTGATCAAAAAATCATCAATACGCTGTAGCGGATATTTATTCTTTATTGTCACCTTATTCGGTGACGATAATCGATGCACAACCTCATGGTTCCGTCCTTCTTTTCACAAACAATCTTGGTGCACCCAAGGTGAGAAACTTGGTCGAGCGAAACCTCTATCCGTCAATTCTTGCAACTGAGCTTTTAACTCTTTTAACTCAATTGGTGCCATATGATACGGAGCTATCGAAATCGACGTAGTCCCAGGTACAAGCTCAATGCCAAACTCTACCTCCGAGCAGGTGGTAAACCCGTAATTCTTGGGAAAACGTCCGGTATTCACAAACCACCGCACAGATTCGGGTTTCTTTTTAACTCTTTGTCATCAAGTACATATGCAAGGTATGCTTCGCACCCTTTTCTTACATATTTCGAGCCAACATTGATGATATTACGGTGGCAACCCTTTTAAGTCCGTAGACTCAACTCGGATTATCTCGTTATTTGCGCACCTTAAATCAATGGTTTTTCTTTTGCAACTCACCATCTGCGTCATATACGGTCAACCGGTCCATACCAAGAATAACATAAAATTCATCAAATGGTAAAAGCATCAAATCGGTAAAAATAGGATTCTCGGATCATTAGAGGCATCTCTTACACACTTTGTCAACAAGCGCATATTGACCCAAAGGATTTGACACTCGAATTACGAACTCGATGAGACTCAATAGGCGAGTCTTCTTGGATGCTAAAGTCTCACATACATAAGAATGAGTAGAGCGTGGTCGATTAATACAATTACATTAGTGTCAAAAGAGTGAAAGTACCGGTGATAACATCGGGGAGGATGCTTCCTCTCGTGCACGGATGGCATATGCCCTAGCAGAGTCTGGTCTCGGATCGAAGCAGTGTATCGAGGCCCCTCTCGACTACCACCCCTACCTCCTGAAATTCTCGGTGGTCTACCTCTAGCTATCATTCCACTAGGTCTTGCACCTTGCATCTTATTCTTCTCATCAAACTCCGTGCAATCTCTAATGAAGTGGTCCTTCGAACCGCATCCGTAGCAGGCCCTGTTAGTAGACTTACCCCAACATTCACCTATGTGTCGTCTTCCACATTGGGGGCATTCAGGTTTCTTTTGGCGATTATTGCCCACACTAGCTACCGAAGTAGCTCGGGAGTCCGTCGATGGTCGTGCTCTAATGGAAATTCCCGCAGTCGTCCTCGATTTAATAGTGTCCTCTCTGAACTTCTTTGCAGCCGAGAACGGAGCTTTACCCATCGATCTTTTACGATAGTCTCTAGCTTCAAATTTAGCCTTCTTCTTCTCCTTTCCAAGTTCTTCCGCCTTGCAGGCTCGTTCAACTAGTGTTACGAATTCTTTTATCTCCAAAATACCCACTAGTAGCTTTAAATCTTCATTCAATCCTTATTCAAATCTCTTGCACATAGCAACCTCATCAACCACACACTCCCGGGCATACCGACTGAGTCTTACGAACTCATGTTCGTATTCAGATACTGTCATATGGCCTTGCTTGAGTTCCAAGAATTCCTTACGCTTTTGATCGATGAACCGTTGACTAATATATTTCTTTCGAAATTCCGCTTGGAAGAAATCCCAAGTAACTCGTTCGTTTGGGACTATGGAAATCAAGGTCCTCCACCAGTAGTAGGCTGAGTCTCGCAACAAGGATATAGCACACTTTAAACATTCATCGGGTGTGCATGACAGTTCATCAAACACCCGAATGGTGTTATCAAGCCAGAACTCGGCCTTTTCGGCATCATCAGTAACTATGGCCTTGAACTCCTCGGCTCCGCGCTTCCTAATCAAGTCTACAGGTGGCCTACTCAGCCTCACAGGATTAGTAACTGATGGCATTACAGGCTCTTGGGGTGAATTATTCAAATTCGGGAATTGTTGGACAGCCGGATTGGTTCGGGCATATTGCGCGACCCACTCATTCATCATGGTAAAGAAGGCTTGTTTAGCCCCCTCACCTTGATTATTCGCAGATGACTGAGGTTCATCAAGCGGCGTCCCTTGTGCAGGAGCAGCCGCTACACTTTCAACGTCATCCGCTAAGGTTCTCTCTACACCGGGATCCATTTACTAATCAAACAAAAATTTTAACCGTCAGAAGTCATCACACATTTAAACATTAACATTAAGGAATGTATAGCTAGACTCATACGCGCTATGGTAGTCCTAGAATCGACTAAACCATAGCTCTAATACCAATTAAATTATAACACCCCGTATCCGAGACCGTCGCTGAGGTCGGACACGAGGGGTTAACAGACTTTCTTCACTTAATTTCACCGTTCATAAAAAAAAATTTCCAGACAGCTGGCTAACTGTGTCACTGTCACCTTAAAAATCATATCCTGAGTTCTACAACTCGAAAATCAGTTTCCTGATTTTTCCCTAAAACTAGACTCATATATCCATCTACAAATTTTTTCTAGACTATTTGGTCGGGCCAATTAGTACAGTTTATTAGTTAAAGTCTCCCCTGTTCTAGGGTACGACTACACTGACCTTCCTGCATTACGACCTGGATATCTCCCTGTACAGGGCTTCAATACTGATGCCGTTTCTTTCTATAGAAACTAGACTCAAAAAGGAATCTATACATATATGGCATGACTTCTAAATGTCTCGGGTTAATTTATAATGAACTTTCAAAGTCGGAACAGGGAATCCAGAAACCGTTCTGGCCCTGTTTCACGAAAACCCAAATATCTCTTAACATACAACGTATATGACCTTTTCGTTTCTTCCATATGAAAATAGATTCATCAAGGTTCCTTTAAATAATTTATTCACTATTTAATTCCATTCCTATTATTTTTAGTGATTTTTCACATCCACATCGCTCTTCTTTGTCAAGATTCGCCTTTAAGGTAGACTTTACCTATTTCATAGTTTCCATGATTCAATTAGCCCTTTTTGCATACATAGCACAAGGTATAATCATTATTAACCATTCCAATGGCTAATCGTTTCCAACATTTCCATACCTCTTAGTGATCAACATACAAACGATTATAGTGCTATGCTAAAAATGTATATAAGCCATTTTCGCATGGCTATCCAAAGTTTTACATACCAAAGTTCAAACAAACATAATAGCCTATACATGCCGAAATGTTCTCTTAGACCATCTAAGAAGAAGATACCAAAAGTTGTTAGTCGGTGTGATTACTTCGATGACGGCCCCGTATGCGCAAAAAGTCGAGTCCAAGAAACCTAAAATGGGTGACAAGCAAACACCGAGTGAGTATATAACTCAGTAAGTCATAAGCAATGCACTACTATCCATTAATAACATTATCACAAGAGGAAACAAAATGGAACGAGGCTAATTACTCCATCCAAACCGAACTATACCATAGTTCCTTAGACCTTTCATTCAATCTCATACCAAGTTACACATTCACATTCCATATACTAATCAATAGGATATTTGAGGCATTTTTATACATCGTTTTGTTTTCGTTACAATCATACAACTACATGACCTTTCACTTATTCCACAATAATTCTTATGTACGTGACTTCAATTAAAATTGTCACATAGGTTCAAAACTTACCAAGCTCAACTCCAAATATAAACATAGCGCCTATTAGCCATGAACTCAAGGTACTCACCCGATCCGCTGTCCGTGATCAACTCAATAATGTCACACACTCAGTGTCAATAGTGATTCAAAAGCATATAGTGAGTCCGCACACTTAGTGCTATATAATCAACTCGCACACTTAGTGCTATATAATCAACTCACACACTTAGTGCTATATAATCAAACTCGCACACTTAGTGCTGTACAAATTTTAAACCCGCACACTTAGTGCCAATCTCATGATCATAAATGTTTATACCCGCACACTTAGTGCCGAAATCAACAACTCAATACATCTCACCTCTTTTCTTTTCGTTCACTACTTTCATCACCACATACATACATGTATATAAATTTATCATTCCTTTCAGCATAATTACATAGACGTTATGTCTATTTAAATCAATACAAAATATATGCTTAGTGACTTACTTTGTGTTGGGTAAAATAGTTCCAAGTCGGCTACTCGATGACCTTCGTCTTTCCCTTGCTTGATTCTCCTTCTTTAACTCCTTGAGCTTAATCAATAAATCAACTAGTTTAACCATCTTGCTAAACATTCACAATTCAATTACACATGCATATGTATGTTTGTATATTCGGCAACCATCCTCACTAATTACCCATTTAGTCGATTATACACATAATTAAAGGTAACATCACGAACGGGCATACTTATGTATATTTATACATATATATATATATACACTTCTAAATGGGCATCACAACTAGATTTAACACCACCTTCATACTCAATTAGATGGCCGAATGTATGTATATATATACAATGTCAACTATAACATCTTTTAAACACCTAATTTCATCTCATGAACACTTAATCAAATTTTCCTAATCTAGCATATATTTTCACATCTAATTGTATTATCATGTAAATTCACATATAACTACATTTCTTAAGTTCTACATCTTAATGCCCGTTATAGCCACTCCCATGGTCTAAATCTAACAATCGGCAACACCTACCTTTTTACTATGTTTGCCGAATACTCATTCTCTTCTTAGTCCTAAATTCGGCACTTCCAACAAATTAGCTTAACAATTCCAACTTTCATGCTAACATCCCAAGCAACTTAACACATCCATATAACTAACATGTTAATAGCTTCAAGGTATCAACTAAAATTTTTAAGCTTCTTTGTCAAATCCCAATTCTCCAACAACCCAAAATCCAACCATGGGATAGGTAGAATTCAAACTAACAACTAAAACATGCATGAATCTCATGGACAACATCAAACATACCTTGGTCTAGCAACTACCATGGCTGATTTTCTCAAGCTCTTCCCCCTTCTTCTTAGGACATTCGCCAAGCAAAGAAAATGAAAGGATGGACACTTTTTTTCTTTTCTTTGTTTTCATCATATCCCTTTTCATTATTTTATTCTTTCTAACATAACCACTAACTAAACATGTTTGCAACATGTTTCCACTCATAGCATGGCCGGCCATCATGCTTAACTTTTGGGTAAATTGACATGCAAACCCATCATTTTCACATTATGCATTAATAGCCCACTTTACATTTGCCTAGCACATTTCTAGATTTTCTCACATAAGTCCTATTTGATAAAATTCACTTACAATTAACAAAATCCAAACATGAAATTTTCACACATGTATATGTACATATTGTGACAGCCCAGAATTGACCCTAGTCGGGATGTGGTTTCGGGACCACAAAACCGAGGCATAAAAATAATTTAAAATTTATTTTGATGCCTATGATATGTGTTAGTTTGTGTGTGACATTTCTGATGTTTCGATTTAGAGTTATAAAGGTGAATTTCACTAGAAAGGACCTAGTAGTAAACTTTGAAAGTGTGATGGGGAAATGTGTGATGACTTGTTGATAATGCATGCAAAATAAGGATTTGCATGTCAAATCCCCAACATGTAGTGGCCGGCCATGACAAGGGTGTATGGGTTAAACATGTCATGAAACATGTTTTGTTGATGCATTAGGGAGAAATGATAAAATAAAGAGTATGGGTAAGTAAAGAATGAAAAAAAAATGTGTGTGAGTGTGGTATCTTCTCCCCATTGCCGTGAGTTGTAGAGGAGGAAAGGAAAAAATTTTGTTCATCCATTTTTCTCTTCTTTGGCCGAAAATACTAAGGAAAAAGGAAGGATTTTTGCTTCATGCTTGGTTTAGAAGAGAACTAGAAGGAGATTCGGCTATAATTGCATCAAGATTAAGGTATGTTTGAGGTTGTGTCATGAGGTTCATGCTTGTTTTGGTTGCTAACTTGATGTGCATGTTAGCCATGGTTCAAATCCTTGTTATGCCATGAAAATGGTATTTGGCCAAGGTTGATATTGTGTTAAAGCCATTGCATGCTAAATGTGAAGCTTGTTGATGATGCATGTAATGATGGATTGACTACTCTTGAAATTTCTTTTAGTATTCTTGAGTAGGACATTGAATTCTTTGTTTAACCATGACCAAAGTTAAAAGGGTATGGTTGTGATGTATTCGACCATGGTGCATTCATGAGCATGATTTATGCTTGTTACTTGATTGGTAAAATTTGTGTTTGGATGGGTATGAACCCCTTGAGATTGACCATGCACCTATATGTATATATATGTTTGCACATGATGTGTTGGAATGACATATATACTACCTCAAAGTATGTATTTTCATGTGATTGTGTTTTGATTATGAAGCAAATGATAGATGTGTATTGAGCTACAATATGTAAAGCATTAGCTAGTAAAATGTGTGCCATGCATGTGTGGTATTAAACATGTAATTGGCCTCAACATCAACATGCATAATCGGCCCATGAATGAGTACCTAAGAGGTTGTGTTGTTCGCCATGAGTAAGCATGTTGAAGGCTTTGTGTGTTGAGTCGATTCATGAATTCGTACTTATGTGACTTTAATGTCTAGTGAATATATGTGGGCTAAGTGCCTTGAGTTCCTCTTTTTGATACTCAAATGATTGAATCAATTTATTTGCTAAATTAAGCTCAAGAGCAAAGAGGGACCAAATCCGATAAAGGGAAGGAAAAAGTAGTCGAATAGCCATCGGAATCATTCGACAACATCCGAGGTAAGTTTTCGAGTATCGAAACTTAGATTTTGATTCGATTGAATGAAGTAATAAGCAATCGAATTTGTGCCTTTGTATGTGGCCATTGAGCCGAAATGATATTTTGCTAAGTGAATTGTGCATAAAAGTTGTGTTATGAAATTGAAACAAAGATGTGTATGAATGTTCGAGTGATATCCGGGCTAAGCCCGAAGGCAATTGTGCAAATTGTGATATCCGGGCTAAGCCCGAAGGCAATTGTGCGAGTTATGATATCCGGGCTAAGCCCGAAGGCAATTGTGCAAATTGTGATATCCGGGTTAAGTCCCGAAGGCCTTTGTGCGGGTTACCATAACCGGGCTATGTCCCGAAGGCGTTTGAACGAGTAGCTATATCCGGATAAACTCCGAAGGTATGTGATTCGAGAACTTTGAACTTGCTGGAAAATTTTCAGTTAATGCACTTGTGAAATTCCCAACAACAAGGTATGTTTTGTGTGTGCTTCGCACACTATGAGTAAGTGCGTATGAATATTCGCTCTAATGATAAATGAGCTATCGGCATTAACTAGGCCGTTATTTGTGTATGAATATAAGAGTTGGGATTGTGAAGTAAGCATGCCTTTGAGAATTTGTGCATATGAATTATTGTTTAGCTACTTGAATGCTATGCTTTGGTTGTGTGTATATTATGGCTCGAAACTTACTAAGCATAAATTGCTTACTCCGTTTGTTTGTTTCTCTGTTTATAGATTTTGCTCGTTAGCGATCGGATTCGGGATCACAGAAGTTGAAGTCAACCACACTATCAAAGCCCCTTTTTGGTACTCCTTTAGTTGAGTTCGGATATGGCATGTATAGGACTACCCTCGGTTGTCTTTAAGTACTTGTGTTGTATATGTGTACGGCCATGCGAAAATGGTTCGTAATAGTGGAGTATGGAATTAGACCATTTGTGGTTTGTAATTATATATGGTTTCATGATGTGATTATGGATTGGAATGGGAGTGTTGGTCACATGATCAGCCATTGGAATGGCTAAATATGATCATATGTGGACCCATGTATGGCAAGACCATAGTTGGCCCATGGAGACTACAAATTAGGTAAAGCCTACCTTAAAAACAGATGCTGCCAGCTGCAGTGACGTGGTTTTGAAAAATCACCAAAATTTTTAGGAATGGTATTAAATGGTGAATAAATTATGAAATCGAACCTTGACGAGTCTATTTTCATATGAAAGTAACGAAACGATCATATGAATAGTATACAGAGAGATATTAAAATTCTCGTGAGACAGGGCCAGAACGGTTTCTGGGTCCCCTGTCGCGACTTTTAAAATTTACCATAAATTATCCAGAATGAATTAGAAGTCATACCTTATATGTGCAGATTCTTTTTTTAGTCTAGTTTCATTAGAAACAAACGGCATCAGTATTGAAACCCTGTACAGAGAGATATTCAAGTTGTAACGCGCGAAGGTCAGTGTAGTCGACCCCTGTAACATGGGCGACTTTAACTAATGAACTGTACCAATTGGCCCAACCAAAAATTCTAGAAATAAATCCATGGATGGATATATGAGTCTAAATTCAGGTAAAATTTATGGAATCAGTTTCCGAGTTGTGAAACTCGAGATATGCTTTTTAAGGCGACAGCGACGCAGTTTTCCAGCTTGCCTGGGAATGTCAAATTGGTCGGTGCCATAAGTGGTTTTGGCTTGTTAACCCCCCGTGTCCGACACCGGCAACGGTCTCGGGTTCGGGGTGTTACACATATAATGAGCATCAACTATAACGGTCAATTATTTTTATGTCTCGGTTTAGTGGTCCCGAAACCACTTTCCGACTAGGGTCAATTTAGGGCTGTCACACCCTCTCTTTCCATCCTATATAGTTCCGCCAAGCTAGCTCAGGGATTGAAAGTTGTCGGAGCATTCGATCACACTATCAAAAGATTATTGGGTATAGTGAATTTGCTATTTTGAGTATGACAAGTATAGGGACTTGGTTATTTTGTGATATGTTTCATACAAATTTGGCCAAGTTGTAAAGGCCTCTAATATTGATGATTCATTTTGTAATGACCATGTAATATGGCTTATATTTGATTATTGGGTTGTAATCTAGACACCCATGCATGCATGTGTTAATGCCTTGATGATGTGATATGTTATTTCTTGGTGAATGTATGATGAAGTATGGATTAGATGCTAAAAGATAAGGAATAACTTAATGGCTTAAGATGACTATAGTCATGAATGTATAATTTGAAGTTATGGCAACAAATTTGGTTGTGCATGTAGTTGGTGTGGAATGCGTCCAAATAGTGTGACTAATTGAATATGAAATAGGATGACATTATAAAGATGTGAGAGTGCCACAATGTTGAATATTTGAGTGTCCAAATATGTCATGTTGCATGCCATGAAATATGTTTGAGTGTATGAATGATTGAGCGTGACAATTGGCTTGGAAAATAGCCTTTAAATGGTCCACACAGGTAGACACACGGGCATATGTCTAGACCGTGTGTGACACAGGGTCTGCCCCACGGGCGTATTGAATGACCGTATGTCCCCTGCACCTAAATTTTGCAAGTTAGTATGCCCAATAGTAGCCACAGAGCTAAGACACAGGCGTGTGTCTTTGCCATGTGAGAGACACGGCCTACCAACATAGGCATGTGCTTTGGCCGTGTGAAGTTTGCACCATTTTATGACAAATCCATTTATTTTTAATTGACCAGACGGTCTGGCCACACGGGCATGTGATACGGCTGTGTGACCCTAAATTGGTGCTGATGTCATAGTGAGAGAGTTACACGGCTGGAGGACACAGGCATGTCGATAGCCCACGGGCGTGTGGCTCTGTGTTAAAGAAATTTTCCCAAACATTTCTAAAGTTCTCGATTTAGTCCCTGACCACCCCCAAAGTAGGTTTTGGGCCTCATAAGCTCGTATGAAGGACAATATGCTTTCGTTTTAATGTTTTTAAATTGAATAAAATTTTATGGCCCGATTTTATGAAATTGTGTATGTTTAAGTCCGGTAATGCCTCATATCCTATCTTGGCTTCGGGTATGTAAGGGGTGTTACATCGCAACATGACCACCTATTTGCAAATGGTCTAAAATAATACCAATTTCCATTTACCTAAACAAAACAAAAGAAATTCCCATTCTCTTTTCCAGCCAAAACACATCTCCAATAGGTTCAATTCTAAACATTAATACATTATCTATATATTTGCATTTCCAACACAACAATTCCATAATTTCTATTCAACATGTAAGGTAATTTTATGATTCAACCATTTAGAAATATTCGACATGTATACTTATTCAAATGGCCATTGTAACATCCCAATTTTGGGCCTCGTCAGGATAGTGGTTTTGAGACCACAAATTTGAAGTAGAAATAATTATTTTATGAATGTGTTGAGGTCTATGATATGTTTGCATGATTGTATGAAAGTTTTGTTAAGAAATTTTTTGGATAGAGTGTCCAATTTGATTTTTAGGACTAAATTGTAAAAGTTGCAAAATATGTGATTCTAGAAGCTTTAAGCATGAAATAGCTATGAATTATTAATTAGAGGTCCTTAAATAGCAATCTGACCAATTTCTATTTTTATGGACAAAAATGGGTATGAATAGGTAAAATTTGGAAGTTTAGTAAAAAGGGCATTTTGGTAATTTGGTTAATAAAAAATTAAAAGGGAAAATGAAGTAACAATCATGTCTATCTTCTCCATCAAGTGCCGAAATTTCTAAGGAGCCATAGCTAGCGTTTCTTCGCTTTTCAGGCTTGATAATAAGTGCATCCTAGCCCTGTTTTTTCTTTACATTTTTGAAGTTGTTATCAACCGATCTAGCCATTTCTACCATTTATTTGAGCTAGGGTTGATGTCTAGGATTTGACCCATGTGTGACATGCATGTATTTTGATGTTTCGTGGTAGATTATGAAAGTTTGATGTGTGATCAACATCTTTTACTAAGTGATTTTTGATGAAAACACCTAAAAAGGGCTTATTTGTAAAAGTGGTAAAAATGGGTAGTAGAAATGTGATTTGATGAAAAATGTGGGCTGGTATAAGCATGATATAGGTTTGGCTAGGCTTGGGTAACAAAGAAAATGAGTACATTTCATTTTACGAGCCTAAGGACTAATTTGTAAATATGTGAAAGTTTAGAGGCAAAATTGTAATTTTGACAAAGTATGGGTTTTAGATTTATTTGAACAATGTGATAATTAAATGAGCTAAATTATCTATTAAAGATCAAGAAAAATAGAGTCCGGACCTAGATTGGGGAAAGAACAAGGTTGTGGACTAAATCGAATTAATTAGCCATATTTTGTACCGAGGTAAGTTCATATGTAAATAATGCAATATAATGATCATATTTTTAAGGCATTGATATTGTATGAATTGTATAATTGATTCGATGAATACAGTCGACAAGTTCGATAAGAGAGAGAAAATCCTGTTTGAACCTTAAGAATAGAATAAGATACGAGTGACATGTCACTAGGACCCCATGTGATATATATATGATTATGTGATCCGGGTGCTGGTCATGTACGTCCTACTGGTGGCTAGGTAGTCCGGCATGTGTTGCGGATACCTGACAGCTTGTGTGAGCGGCCCGTGTAGCTATGTCTTGACCGTCAGCTTGTGTGAGTAGACCCGTGGTTAGCTCGAGAGCGAGCCTTTATGTGATATGAAATATGAGCTAGCTTTAGCTACATATGTGGCACTTGTGTGCAAAGACCATCCATGTATTCGTTTAGTATTCCAAGTCTTCAACGGGTATGCCAAAAATGAGAAAGAGTATGTTAAGTCATGAGTTGGTATAGGTATGTACAAAAAACTCTTAAGAATGAGCTTGATTAGTGATGAGCTTTTGGTAAGATTAAGATTGATAAAGTTATGCTTATGAAACTATGATGATAAATATGTGATTTATGTTAAGTTAAATTGTATGATAATCATGTTAAATATTGCTTAATATTGTTTATTATTTCATATGAACTTACTAAGCCTTATGCTTACTCCCCTTCCTTTCCATTTTCTTATAGTATCACTAAGCTAGCTCGGGAATCGAAGGACGTCGGAGCTCAATTCACACTATCAAATTAATCTTTTGGTATTCATGATTTTACATTTTGTGTATGGCATGTATAGGGGATTTGGTCTTCTTCTTTTTTTGTTTACATGTCATATTGATTTGACCAAGTGTGTTGGCTTGTAATGGTAATTGATTCATTTTGTAAATGTCCATATGGTATTGGCTAATATTGGTTAAGTATATATATACATGTGATGATGCCTTTCATGGATGTGGTTGTTGCATAGATTGTGATGATAAGTATAAGATGTTGTATGTGACAGAAAATAGCATGAATTTGATGTGTGGATGTATTAGTTATGGCTGAATTGGTAGTGTGTATGTGACGTCCCTAATTTGACCCTAGTCGGGAAGTGGTGTCGGGACTGTTAAACCGAGTCTTAAAAGTAATTAGAAGTTATATTCTATGTTTATGATGTTAGCAAATGCATGTGTGAAAGTTGCATGCATTAATTTGATCATTTCCATGTGAATTTATTTAGATGGACTTATATGAAACATTGTTGAAAGGTGATAGGCCAATCTTCAAAGGTCTAATAGTACATGCATGCAAAAGAATGGTTTTGCATGTCAATTTACCCAAAGAGAGGAAGTGGCCGGCCATGGTGATGAATATGGGCAAAAGAAAACATGTCTTAAACATGTTTTGCTAGTGGTGGATGTTAGAAATAATAAAATAAGAGTATGGAAAAAAAAATTAATGTTAGTAGGATGAGAAACAAAAAAAAAGTGTTCATCTTTCTCCATAGCCCTTGGCCGAATATCCTAAAGAAAGAAAAAGAAAAAAATTTGTTCATCTATTTTCACTTCTTGGCCGAAAATACTAAGGAAAAAGGGGGAGGATTTTTGCTTCATGCTTGGTTTAGAAGAGATCTAGGAGATTTGGCTAAATTTGCATCAAGATTAAGGTATGTATGAGGTTGTGTTAGGAGTTTCATGCATGTTTTGGTTGCTAACTTGATGTGCATGTTAGCCATGGCTCAAATCCTTGTTATGCCATGGAAATGGTATTTGGCCAAAGTTGTTATGGTGATAAAGCCATTGCATGCTAAGTGTGAAGCTTGATGATGATGCATGCAATGATGGATTGTCTACTCTTGAGTAAGATTTTGAGTTTTCTTTTGTTTAACCATGATTGAAGTTGAAGAGGGCATGATTGTCATATTCGCCATGATGCATTCATGAGCATGGTTCATGCTTCTTGCATGTTAGTTAAAATTTGTGTTTTGGATGGCTATGGACACCTTGAAATTGGCCATGCTCATATATGTATATATATGTTTGCACATGATGTTTTGGTTATGAAGGAAGTGATGAATATGTTTGTTTAAAGAAGAAGATGTTGAAGAATAATTGTAAAATTGCAAGCACATTCGCCTAGCACACATATGAGTGCTTGATGCTATATTATAAGTTTTGAGCTACAATATGCAAAGCATTAACTAGTAAAATGCATGCTGTTTTGTGAGGTATTAAGTGCATAATTGGCCTCAACATGTACATGAATATTCGGCCTTGGGTAGCCTATTGAAGGCCTTAGCTTTTCCTTGATGCTCGAATAAATTGTATTGAATTGCTTGATGTAGTATAAAATGTGCATGACCATTGTGTATTCAAGCTAAAGGGTGGCCATATGACCATTTAAACTCCTTGTCATATTCGGCCATAAGCTAGCACAATGAGGTTTTAATAAATTGAATTTGTTTGAATTAGCTCAAGAGCTTAGAGGGCCACAATTGGACAAGGGGAAGGAGAAAGTGATCGAATAGCCGTAAAAGCCGTTCGACAACATCCGAGGTAAGTCCTCAAGAAGTGACCTTAATTGAATTATGTGGAATGAAATATGGATGTATTGATTATTGATTTATGTGTGTATGAGTATTGAATGATACCGGGCTAAGTCCCGGCGATTATGCTAATGATTATAATTGTGTTTGAGCCTTAGTAACGAAAATGAAATATGTATGTCCAATGATTATTGATGTATGTGTGCATGAGAAATTGAATGATATCCGGGCTAAGCCCCGAAGACAATTATGCTGGAAATTATATCCGGGTTAAGACCCGAAGGCAATTGTGCTAGTGGCTATATCCGGGCTAAGACCCGAAGGCATTAAATGCGAGTCATTCTATCCGGGCTAAGACCAAGGCATTTGTGCACATGGTTATATCCGGTTATATTCGAAGAATCTTGGGCTGGAGGTGAGTGTTGGTTGCTGTAATAAATTCAATTAGTACACTCGAAAAGCCCAAAGAATAAGGTACGTTTATATGTGCATTGGAAAGTCGACATGTTTGAGCAACATTCGCTCAATCGACTAATGAATTTCAGTTATTGAATTGATTGATACTTTGTGAAAGTATATAATGATGAAGTGTGAAGTAAGAATGTGTATTAATGAAATGATGCATTTGGCTATGTGAATGTATTGCTGTAATTAGAGTTGATTATCTTCCTTGAGACTTACTAAGCATAAAAATGCTTACCACATTACTTTGGCTCTCTGTTTTATAGATTTCGCTCGATAGCAATCGGATTCGGGATCAATAAAGTCAAAGTCATCCACACTATCAACGCCTCTATTTTGGTATAAATTTTGGTTGAACTTTGAAATGGCATGTATAGGACTACCCTTGTTGGTTTAAAAATGTGGTGATGTATATGTATACGGCCATGCGAAAATGGCTCGTAAAAGGAAGCATGAACTTAGACTATTTTTGGTTTGTATGTATATATATGGTGTCATGATGTGATTATGGATTGGAAATGGGAATGTTGGTCACATGATCAGCCATTGGTATGGTTAAAATGATCATATATGAACCTATGTATGGCAAGACTAGTTGGTTCATGGAGACTACAAAATAGGTAAGACCTACCTTAAAAACAGAAGCTGCCAGCTGCAGTGACGTGAATGTGAAAAATCACCAAAATTTGTAGGAATGGTATTAAATAGTGAATAAGCTATGTAAATGAACCTTGATGAGTCTATTTTCATATGGAAGAAACGAAATGGTCATAGGAGTTACAGGTTAAGAGATATGAAAGCTATTGTGAGACAGGGCCAGAACGGTTTCTGGGACCCCTGTCGCAACTTTAAAAATTTACTATAAATTATCCAGAAAGAATTAGGAGTCATGCCTTATATGTACAGATTCCATTTTGAGTCTAGTTTCATTAGAAACAAATGACACCAGTACTAAAGCCCTGTACAGAGAGATATTCAAGTTATAGCGCGCGAAGGTCAGAGCAGTCAATCCCTGTAACATGGGCGACTTTAACTAATAAACTGTACCAATTGGCCCAACCAAAAATTCTAGAAATAAATCCATGGATGGATATATGAGTCTAAATTCAGGGAAAATTTACGAAACCAGTTTCCGAGTTTTGAAACTCGAGATATGATTTTTAAGGCGACGGTGATGCAGTTTTCCAGCCTGACTGGAAATGTCAAATTGGTGGCAAAACATGTGAACTTGGCTTGTTAACCCCTCGTGTCCGACACCGGCGATGGTCTCGGGTTCGGGGTGTTACAGTGTATATGCTTGATTTGGTGTTGTTTGATGTTGTGTAGGTTGGTGCAAGTAAGGGTGGCAAAAAGGCTTGGTAAAAACCTTATTTTTGTCCACACTGGTAGACACACAGACGTACGTCTAGGCCATGTGTGACACAAAGCTTACCCTATAGGTGTGTGATCTAACCGTCTGTCCCCTGTATTTTAAAAATTTAGCTTCAAATTAGCCACAGAGGCAGAGACGCGGCCGTGTGTCTCAGTCGTGTGAAGGACACGGCCCAGGGACATGGGTGTGTGCCCAGGGCGTGTGAAGTTTGCACCTATTTTTAGAAAAAAATTATGAAAATTAAATTGCCCACACGGCCTACCCACATGGGCGTGTGACTTGGCCGTGTGACCCTAGTTTGTTGATGATGTCATAAATAGAGAGTTACAAGGGCTGAGAACACGGGTGTGTCCCAAGCCACACGGGCGTGTGTGACCACACGGCCAACCTACACAGGCGTGTGACCCTCCAAAGCATGAAAATTTTCTAAGTGTTGGGAAATTTTCTAAAGTTCTCGGTTTAGTCCCGAACCACTCCCAATGTATGCTTTGGGCCTTGTAGGCTCGTGTAAGGGATGATACGGATGTTTTTGAAAACTTTCAAATTTGGGTGGAAATTCATGTCTTAGTTTTGAATGTTTGGTTGAGTTTAAGTCTGGTAATGCCTTATATCCTGTTCCGGCGTCGGATACAGGTAAGGGGTGTTACAGCCATAAACAAAGTAACATTTCATGCCTTTCTAAATTTATGACAAACTCAATTACACAATCTAAACATTTGACCATTTCGAAAATACCAATTCTAGCTTCAAAAAAAGACATGATCACATATAGTGCCAAAACCAACTCAACCTTGGTACATGACATATATTTAACAAAATAGAATTGTACAGACATTGCTGAGTCAAGGATCACAAATTGGATGCTAGAATCACCTCTCGGAACTTCGAGTTCCACCAATACCTGTGCACAGAATAAACAAATCATACGCTAAGTGATAATGCTCAGTGGTACTTTCATGATTCAAGATAACATAGTATAAGCATTAGTAATATGTTCAAGACAAACACATGCATATATGTACTCAATGTCCAAACCATTCATATTTTAAAATGTCAAATATTCCCATCACCTTTCATTACATGTAAGTTTACTTATAACAATCCCAAGGCAACTTATTCAACATTGTAACATACATGACCAACTTCATTTACTTATCAATTTCCAATCCTTGTACTAAATTCATATTAAATACTAAGCATGAATCAAACATACATATATATATTAAGAGCAAACTTACTAATTATATATTAAATCAACATCATTTACCTTTTTAACTTACTATTCAAACCCCTTTTCTGGAGTCGATAGATTCATTCACATTCATCCTGGCCCCCAGGGCTCTTTTTTAATTGATTCACACATATATATGCACAATTGATTCCATAGCAGAATACTATTTCGTATGATATCATATACCAAGTCAAGATCTAATACCAATTTAACATATCTCATTTCAATACCACATTACCATATTCTATCTTCAATCTATAGATTACCGTACTTATACAATATTCATTTCAAATTATTTTCAAGATTTCAATTTTCAATTAATATATATCACTCGATGAAATTATAGTAAAATAAACTCGGATACACGGGTAAACTATGTTGCTCACACAAGCTAAAATTACATTAGGGCTGCTCACACAAGTTGACTTATATTACGTTACCCGTCCGGGCTAAACCTAAGTTACATATAACCCAAGAACCCACAACAAATGTTAAACCTCGTTATAACATGAAAAATCCCTAATTAAGCGCGTGTATAACCTTATTGACATGACAATTGTAAGGCCTAGAAGTTTTGGCATTGCAAGTGAGAGTTCACCAATGCTTCGGTGAACTAAGGAGCTGACCAAAAGAGAATCAGTAAGGAAATATTTCAGTAATGCATTATACGCTAAAAGATGTGGTAAGGGAGTTCGCTAGATTCTTTGAAAGTTGTGTTTGCCAATCTATTCGGTGAACTGGTGGTTCGTCAGCTAACTTGTGACCTAAGGTTCTCAAGTCTGTTTGGTGAACTGGGTGATCGCCAGTCAAATTGGGAACTGGGGTTTTGCCAGTCAAAGTCAAAGTCAGACTCAAATTAGGAAATAAAGGTATGGTGTATCTAGGAATACTTTTCATGCAAGTAACACATTTCCTAAGTCAAGTAGGGTATCCTAAGATTTCCGGTACACTTAGGCCTATAAATACAACCCTTATTCCATAAGAATTCTCTCATTGATATTCTGTTGTCAAGTCTCTATTCTGGATCAAGTTCGTAGCAGCCAAGGTAAGCCTTTGTCCTGTTAGGGTTGATTTCCCAGAAAGATCGTTTCGCTTGCATGTGTGAATTCTATAAACTGGTTTGTTTAAGTAATATGTGCATTTATGTATGTTGCAATGTAATACCCCTAACTGGTATCCGTCATCAGAATAGGGTTACGAAGCATTACCATACAATCTAAACATTTAACATGCAGTGCAAACATTGAAATAAACATAATATATTCCATTCAGTCACATACATATCATCCCTAAATCGAGCCCTCGAAGCACTAAAAATATTTTAGAAACAATTCGAGACTAAATTGGAAACATTTGGAAATTTTAGGAAAGAGAGAGAAAATTTGGACTGCAAAGGTCACACAGCCTGTAACATCTCGAAATAAGGCCTAAATGGAATAGTGGTTGTGAAACCACAAATCTGAGATAGAAAAGTTTATTTCGATTAATTTTTATGATTTACCGAGTGATTAGATGCATGTGTTAGAGTATTGATAAGAAATTTTATAGATTGCATGTTTAATTTGCCTATTAGGGCTTATTTGCAGAAATTGCTGTAACAGCCCGATTTAGGGCCTAAATGGAACAATGGTTTTAGAGCCATGAATTCAAAGTCAAAAAATTTATTTCGATTAAGTTTTAAGGTTTATTTATTGATTAAAATATTGTGTAAAAATATCGTTAAGTAATTTTACTGATAAAGTGCTTAATTGGACTTTTAGGACTAAATTGAAAAAGTTGCAAAATATATGTTCTAATTCATAAGTACTAGATTGAAATGGGGGTTTAAAGAGGAGGTCCTTAAATGGTAATTAGACCATTATATTTCGTTTGGACAAAAATGGGCATGAATAGGACAAAATTTTAAAGAAAGGCCTTAAGGGCATTTTAGTAATTTGGTAATTAAATGAAATAAAAAGGGAAAATAAAGCCAAAATTGACTCATCTTTTCATGGAGGCCGAAATTAGCATGGGGGAAGCCATGGCTAGGGTTTTCAAGCTTTCGAAGCTCAATATAAGTCCGTTCTAGCCCCGTTTTTCAAGTGCTTTACGATTTTGGAATCTCGGTAACTTGATTAAGCTTATTCTAGCAATAATTTAAGCTAGGGTTCATATTTAGAAAAATACCCATAGGTGAAATGTGTTTATTTTGATGTTTTATGGTAGAATATGAAGGCTGAAATTATGTTAAACAACTTTTGCTTAGCGGTTTTAAGCAAAAATGAGTAAAATGGCTTAATCGGTAAAAGTTGTTATTGTTCATAACTATGTGTTAGAGTGAGAATTTGACGTTGCCATAGAAGGGAAAAATGATCAAAATTTCATAAAACATAAGAATAAGGGATGAAGTTTAATTCCCGAGCCTAGGGGTAAAAGTGTAAATATGCAAAAGTTTAGGGGCAAAATTGTAATTTTTCCAAAGTTTGAGTTAAGGACTGTTTTGAATATTGCATTAATTAAATAAGTAAAATATGATATTTTAGATCACGGAAAATGAGATTTGAATCTAGAATGGGAGAAAAATCGAAAATCGGGAAAGTTGGTAAAATGACCGTTTTAGTATCGAGGTAAGTTCATATTTATAATAAGCATTAATTTATGCATGTTTCAATGTAAAATTGATATATTTACTATGATTGCCGAGGTGTTGAAAGTAAGTATAATTATGATGATTTAAATGTTCAATATTAATTCGACATGGAAATGAGAAAGTATGTAAGTTTGTATGTAAATAATACATTATCTTTATTATGTTTTTGTATTTCAGCATATTTTATGTATTATAGCTAATTTTTGAATCATAATTGACTATTGAAAGTATGGAATCAAGTATTAGAAAGAGAGAGAATAAAATAAAAGAGGGGGTGAGTTTTCACAAATTCAGTGTGTACAACCCTCGATGAAGAACAACCAGTCAAAGACAAATCATCAAACATGTAATGCAATTCATCCAAATTATCCATCTGCTACACACTAGCTCCGTCCCCCATCACATCATGTGGGGATATAAATATCAACCCACCCAGCCTACACACCAATGGTAGCCCAGTTGCTGAACTACCTTCATTTACATATTGGGCTTTAAAAGCCGTCGGTGGATCCATGATTGTCAAGCAACCATACGAATCCTCATATACTTCCTCCGTTCCATAATTCCCAACCCATATGCAACCTAAGCAGAACATCATATGTATGCATGTCACATCCACAAAACTTACATTCAACAGAGGGGTCGTGGGCAAGGTAGTGGTGGCAATGGTAATGGACGAGGACGTGGGGCACCTAGCAGAGGTGCTGGACATGCTGAAGCCCGACAGCCGGCGTTGGTTTATGCTACACGACGTCGTGAGGAGGGTGACGCTCCTGATGTTATAGCTAGTACGTTCTTCATTCATAGCATGCCTTACACTGCTTTGATTGATGTGGGTTCCACTCACTCGTATGTTGCTTGTGATGTATCTGGGGCTTTGGATGTGCTTCCTAAGGAGATTGTGAGTAGGGTATCGGTGATAAGCCCATTAGGACATTCGGTTAAGGTAGATAAACTTTTTAGGGCAGTACCGTTAGTGGCACAAGATAAAATCTTTGAAGGAGATTTGATGGAGCTGCCATTTGGGGATTTTGATCTTATCTTGGGAATAGACTGGTTAGCTAAGCATAAGGCGACGTTGGATTGTGCTGCAAAGAGGATGGTACTATGAACTGCTGAAGATGAGGGGATAATGGTCATAGGGGAATGAAGGGATTATTTGTCCAATGTTGTTTCGGCTTTAAGAGCCGATAAGTTGATTCGGAAAGGTTGTGAGGCGTACTTGGCCCTTGTAAGTCAAACTAGACTTGAGGAGATAACGGTAGAGTCGATTAGAACTATTAAGGAATTTCAGGATGTATTCCCAGATGAACTTCCTTGATTACCCCCAAGCAGAGAAGTCGAGTTTGGAATCGACTTATTACCTCGAACAGCTCCTGTCTCCATTGTGCCTTATAGGATGGCACCAAAGGAATTGGTGGAATTGAAGGCTCAGATTCAAGAACTGCCGGATAGAGGGTTTATAAGACCAAGTGTTTCCCCGTGGGGTGCACCGATACTGTTCGTAAAGAAGAAAGATGGGACTATGCGAATGTGTATTGATTATCGGCAGTTGAGTAAACTGACAATCAAGAATAAGTATCCGTTACCAAGAATCAATGATCTGTTCGACAAATTAAAAGGAGCCTCGGTATTTTCTAAGATCGACCTTCAGTCAAGGTATCATTAATTAAGAGTTAAAGAGGGGGATATTTATAAGACAGCGTTCAGGACTCGATACGGTCATTACGAGTTTCTGGTAATGCCTTTTGATCTAACTAATGCACCGGCGGCATTTATGGATTTGATGAATCGGGTGTTCCAACCATACTTGGATCGGTTCGTAGTCATTTTTATTGACGATATCTTGGTGTATTCGGAAACGGAAGAGAAGCATGATGAGCATCTTCGTGTAGTGCTGCAAGTGTTAAGAGAAAGGCAACTTTATGCAAAGTTTAGTAAGTGCGAGTTTTGGCTGAAAGAAGTTACCTTATTGGGACATGTTGTGTCTGTCGAGGGGATCAAGGTGGACCCTCGAAAGATTGAAGCAATTTTCGAATGGAAGCCACCGAGGTCGGTAACAGAGATCCAAAGTTTTCTGGGGTTGGCAGGTTATTATCGGAGATTCGTGGAAGGATTTTACGTGTTGGCGACAGATAATCGAAACTTATAAGGAAGGGAGCACCTTTTGTTTGGACAACTAAGCAGGAAGAGGCTTTTGAGAAGTTGAAGAAGGTTTTGACTGAGCGCCAAGATTGATTCAGCCAGAGTCTGGTAAGGATTTCACTGTGTACAGCGATACGTCACATGTAGGTTTGGGCTGCGTGTTGATGCAAGAGGGTAAAGTGGTCGCTTATGCTTCACAACAGCTTAAGCCGCACGAGGTGAACTACCCAACGCATGACTTGGAATTGGCAGCGGTAATCTTTGCACTTAAGATATGGAGGCATTACCTGTATGGGGAGAAATGCATTATCTATACGGATCACAAGAGTCTTAAGTACTTGCTGACTCAAAAGGAGCTGAATCTTAGGCAGCGAAGGTGGATAGAGTTGTTAAAGGACTATGACTGTTCGATTGAGTACCATCCAGGTAAGGCGAATGTCGTGGCTGATGCGCTAAGTCGAAGGGCTGTGGCAGAATTAAAAGCGATGTTTGTTCGTCTAAGTTTGTATGACGACGGAAGTTTATTGGCGGAGTTGCAAGTAAGACCGACTTGGGTAGAAGAGATTAAGAAGCAATAGTTGGAGGACGAGTCGTTGGTTTCTCGGTTTCAGCAAGTTGAGAAGGGGGAGAATCCGGACTTTGGGTTAAATAGTGAGGGAGTTCTTTTTTTTCGATGAAGAATTTGTATGCCGAAAGACTCCTACTTGAGATTGATGATTTTGAAAGAGGCACATAATGGACCTTATGCTATGCATCTAGGAGGGAGTAAGTTGTATCGAGACTTGCGAGAGCAATATTGGTGGCCTGGGCTTAAACGAGAAGTGACCGAATTTGTAGGGAGATGTTTGACATGTCAACAAGTGAAGGTCGAGCATCAACTACCTTTGGGATTGTTACAGCCGGTAAAGATACCACTTTGGAAGTGGGAAAGGGTAACTATGGACTTTGTAAGTGGGTTGCCGTTGACACCTTCTAAGAAGGATTCGATTTGGGTGATTGTGGATAGACTCACGAAATCTGCTAATTTCATACTGTTGAACCGATTACTCACTTGAAGTTGGCCACATTGTATGTGGCGAAATAATCTGATTGCATGGTGTGCAAAGCATCAATAATTTCAGCATCGAGACCCAAGGTTTACATCTCGGTTTTGGCGAAGTTGCATGAGGCATTGGGAACGCGATTGGATTTCAGTACGGCCTTTCACCCTCAGTCGGATGGGCAGTCAGAGAGGGTTATTCAGATCTTAGAGGATATGTTGAGGGGTTGTGCTATTGAGTTTAGGGGCAGCTGGGAGGACCATTTGCCATTGGTGGAGTTCGTATATAACAACAGTTACCAAGCAAGTATTCAGATGGCTCCATATGAGGCACTATATGGGCGAAGGTGTCGTTCGCCTACATGTTGGGTAGAATTGGGGGAAAGGCAAATACTTGGGCCAGAGTTGGTAGCAGATACTGAACACAAGATTAAGGTGATCAGGAATCGGTTAAAGGAGGTGGTGAATCGACAAAAGTCTTATGCCGATCTGAAGCGTAAGGATATTGAATATGCAGTAGGGGACATGGTCTTTTTGAAAGTTTCGCCTTGGAAGAAGATATTGAGATTTGGTAAGAAGGGTAAGTTGAGCCCACGGTTTATTGGGCCTTACCAAATCATTAAGCGGATAGGACCACTGGCATATCAGCTAGAGTTACCTCCAGAGTTGGATCGTATTCACGACATTTTCCATGTGTCCATGCTAAGGCGATATCATTCTGACCCAACTCATATCGTGCCAGTTGCAGAAATCGAGGTACGGTCAGATTTGACCTTTGAAGAGGAACCTGTGCAAATACTTGATCACAATGTCAAGGTGTTGAGAAGGAGGTCAGTCCCATTAGTGAAGGTACTTTAGAGGAACCATGGCAAGGAAGAAGCTACTTGGGAGACCGAAGAGGCAATGCGTCAGCAGTACCCTCAACTGTTTGGATCAGGTAAATTTCGAGACCGAAATTTCTTTAAGGAGGGTAGAGTTGTAACATCCTGATTTTCGGTTTTTTTACGATTCTTGATATTTTAAGTAAGTTTCTAAAATTTGGTATGTGATTATGGAATTCATAATTTGGGTATGTAAATGGGCTTATGGGAAGCCCATGAGTTGGCCAAAACTCGGTAGAATTTTTAAATTTTGGACTTAGGAGTTAGGGGTTCTGGCTAGGTGCCCTTATATAAAATTGTGGGTAAAATGTATCACAAAAAGAGCTTTAGTAAAATGGAAAAGGTGACGCCACTAAGCTCCTAAAAAGGTGGCGTGTGGAGCATAAGGGAAGACAGGGATCGAATCCTGTGTTGGCAAATAAGAGTATTTATTTTATGTGCGGGAAGGGTAAGTGTTGGAACCCAAGTGGATTCGTAAGAGGAGAGTTGGATCAAGTCAAATGCATAGATTAAGGAGGATAAGGGAGAGATTTTAGGATTTGATATGGAGATAGAGTTGGCGAATAAGGGAGATTGGAGAGGGATTTTCGGAGAGGGGTTTTAGTTAGGGATTTTCGCACTTAGGTATTGGTGTGCCGTTTTCTCCCTGAGGTTAGTCTTCTTCTCTCTTTTCTTTTGCAGCCGAACCTACCATCTCTTCTTCCATCTTTTCTTCCTTCTCTTTCTTTCAAACGAGCCCATTATTTCCTTCATTCACCCATTATTTCTTTCCTTTATCTCTACTTACTGAAATACCATAAAAAGTGAAATCGGTGAAGCTAGGGGTGCCTATTCTTTGTGACCAGCAACCTTTTCTTTCCTTTTCAATTGTTGGCGTTCAATTCCTTTACCTTTTACGCATCCGGATTCAAGAGGAGAAAGACGTGGTAAGTGCCCAAACTCTAAACGATTCCTAGAGTAATGTTGGCCAAAAGTCAAACCCTATAATTTAGGGAGATGGCGAATATGGGTATAGGCTTTATGGGGTCTTCTTTTAATATTTTTTGTGGTTTATTTAGTGGAGGAGCAGCAAGGTGTAGTGTCGACTTGGGGTAGCTTGGATCTCCGGAGTGGCTAGACCTAGTCATCAATCGCGACAAAGGTAAGATTCCTAAGGCCATTATGGATGGTGGCCGAATGTGTAAGTATTAGTATTAGATGATTTTTGGTTCGGTTCAATTATGGGAAGCTGATTATTAATGATGGATTATAGGAGAAATCATGTAGGAGATCTCGTCAAGGAATATCGCCAAACAGGTGTGTAACGAACCCTTTTTCATAAGCTTAAAGCGATAAGTGCCGAAAAGCCGAAATGCCGAAATTCTGGCATTTCGAGGACTCGTGAGCAAGCGAATGCTCATTAGTTAGTTAGATTCATTGAGATGATGATCAGGAACATTGGAAATGGTAAGAACGTGATTTTTGGCATTCACGGTAAGTTGGGCCTCGAGGGGCTGCAATAGGGCCCAATAGGCTTTCGGGCCCATTTGGGAAAAATTGGTAGAAAACGGAAATCTGTTAAATTGCATGTTAAAACTCTTAATACTGTTATGGATATAGGCTAAATGGGCCTAGATGACAAAATTGGCTAAGTAGGGCCCATTAGGGGTTTTAGGCCCAATAACTCGATTTCGCTAAAAATGGGCCAGAATCACTGTTTGCACCCATATTGTTAGTAACCGTTAATGAACATGGAAACCCTAATTTTTAGTAAAATTACAAGATTACCCTTATAACATGAAAATGACTGTTTTGCCCCTAGGTAAAAATGACCATTATACCCCTAGGGTTTATGTATGAATCTAATACATGGGATTTTGATAAGCATGGTATGTATGATATGCACTTGACATGTATGATATGCACTTGACATGTATGATATGCACATGACATGTATGATATGCACATGATATGTATGATATGCACATGATGTAATCATAAATGCATTAGGTTAGGCTTTTATATGAATGGAGGAAGTGAAAAAGGGCTTATGCCCCAGCTATTGAAGGGCTTTTTCCCCAGTTATTAAAAGAGGCTAGGCCTCCAGTTATATGATAAAGCAGCTATGCTGCCAGTGGAGAGTTATGGCGAGGTGGGTTGAGTTAATCCCCACATGGTGTGTTGGTTGGTACGGGTGGAGAATAGCGGATGGCGGGTTGAGTAGTCTCCCCAAATGGGCTTGCATTCTTTCATTGACATTATATGTGATATTGAAATGGGCCTATGGGCCATACCGTTTACAGTAAAGGTGTGACAGCCCTAAAGTGACCCTAGTCGGAAAGCGGTTTCGGGACCGATAAACCGAGTCACCAAATTATTTGAATATGATATTTATTGTCTAAAATATGTGATTATGAATGTGTGAAAGTTTTAAGCTTCGATTTAGTAAATTGCATGTGAATTTAATCAATAGGACTTATGTGTGACACTTTTGAAATGTGATAGGTTAATCTATAAGGATATATTAGTGCATGTAATCAAAGGGTGGACTTGCATGTCAATTTCCCCATTTAATTACTAGTGGCCACCATGACAAAGGGTGATGGGCAAAACATGTCATAAAACATGTTGTGCTAATGGTTTATGTGAGAAAGGATAAAATAATAATGGGAAGGTAAATGATGACAAAAAAATGTGTGTGGTTGCCCCCTCTATTGCCGTGAATAGAAGAAAGAAAAGAAAAAAAAAGAAGAGAAAAGCTCTCATGTTGTTCTTGGCGAATAGGAGAAAGAAAAAGAAGGAAAAAGAGCTTTGAGGAAATCAACTATGGTGGTTTGATAGACTAAGGTATGTTTGATGATGTTCCATGAGATGCATGCATGTTTTAGTTGTCGACTTGAGTTTTAGCTAGCCCATGGTTCAAATCTTTGCTATGTCATGGAGATGGTATTCGGCTAAGGTGGATTGGTGTTGATGTCATTTACATGCTAAAAATGAAGCTTTGTAATGATGCATGTGATGGTGGATTGATGACTCTTGAATCTTCTTTTTAGCATTTTTGAGTGAGACATTAAGTTCTTTGTTTAACCATGACCAAAATTGAAATGGTATGGTGTTGTGATGCATTCGCCATGGTAGAAAGTAGAGGAGAAATATGGTTGTTATTCACGTTATTTGGATGAGAAATGGTAGTAAGGTGAAGAGCAAATGTTAATGTTTGATTTACTAGTGTGTATATGTGTATTAGCCGAGTTTTGAATTTGAAACAAAATGGTATGTAGTCAATACAAGAAACCATATTTGTAGGAAGTATTAAGCATATAATCGGCCTCAACCTAAACATGTATATTCGGCTACATGAAATAGATTTGTGTTGCATGTGTTCGGTTAGAGGCAAGCATATTGATGCTTTTATCTTGGCTTAGATAATCGGCTAAAAGAGAGTGTGGGCTAAAATGTTGAGTTTGATTCATGATTCCATATATATGTGACTCTAATGCCTAATGTATATATGGGCTAAGTACCTTGAGGTCCTCTTTTGATGTTCAAATGAATTGTGTTAAATTGCTTAATGTGATTAAAAATGCGCATGACCATTGTGTATTTGAGCTAAAGGGTGGCCATATGACCTATTAAACTCCTTGTCATATTCGGCCATAAGCTAGCATAATGAGACTTTAATAAGTTAAATTTATTTGAATTAGCTCAAGAGCTTAGAGGACCACAGTTGGATAAGGGAAAGGAAAAAGTTATCGAATAGCCGCCGAAATCATTCGACCACATCCGAGGTAAGTTTTCGAGTAATGGAACTTAGATTATGATTTGTTTAGATCATGTTTTAAGCAAATAAAAATCATGCTCTTTGTATGTGGCTATTAAGCCGAAATTGCAAGTGTGATAAGTGTCTTGTGTTTGAGGTAATGAAAATGAAATACGGATGTGTCATGATTTATTGATAAATGTGCATGGTTATTCGAATGATGTCCGGGCTAAGTCCCGAAGGCTTTGTGCTAAGTGACTTTATCCGGACTAAGATCCGAAGGCATTTGTGCGAGTTACTAAATCCAGACTAAGATCCGAAGGCATTTGTGCGAGTTAGTAAATCCGGGTTAAGTCCCGAAGGCATTTGTGCGAGTTACTATAACCGGGCTATGTCCTGAAGGCATTTGAACGAGTAGCTATATCCGGTTAAATTCCGAAGGTAAGTGATTCGGGAATGAGCGATCTTGCTGTAAAAATTTCAGTTAATACGCTTGTAAAATCCCAACAATGAGGTATGTTTCGTATGTGCATTGGAATAGTTGATTCCTTGAATAATATTCGCTCGATGAGTAATGAGCTTCCGGTATTTGGCTAAAACGATCCCTTATGTATGAATATAGGGGTTGGAATGTGAAGTAGGAATGATTTGAGAATATGTATATATGGAATTATCCGTTTAGTTATATGAATGCTATACTTGATTGTGCTTAAATTCTTTGCTCAAAACTTACTAAGCATTTAATGCTTACTCCGCTTATTTAATTCTCTGTTTTATAGATTTTGGTTCTTCGATATCGGACTCGGGATTTTGAAGTCAAGTCGCCCACACTATCAAAGCTTCTTTTGGTATACTTTTGGTTGAACTTTGAAATGGCATGTATAGGAATACCCTTTTGTTATTGGTCATGTACCCTTGGTTTTGTGTAAATTTGGATAGCCATGCGAAAATGGCTTAAATATACTTTGATCATAGCATTATAATCGTTTTGTATGTTGTCCGTCGAGAGGTATGGAAATGTTGGTAACGGTTAGCCATGGGAATGGTTATTCATGATCACTTTTGGTATACGTATGACAAACTCTAGTTGATCCATGGAGGATCATGAAATAGGTAAAGTTTACCTTAAAAATAGATGCTGGCAGCAGCAGTGATGTGGATGTGAAAAATCACTAAAAATATTAGGAATGGAATTAAATAGTGAATAAATTATGTAATCGAACCTTGATGAATCTATTTTCATAGGAAAGTAATGAAACTTTCATATGAACAGTATATTATGAGATGTTAAAGTTTTCGTGAGATAGAGCCAGAACGGTTTCTGGATCCCCTGATCTGACTTTGGAAATTCATTATAAATTAACCAGAGATAGTTAGAAGTCATGCCATATATGTATGGATTCCTTTTTGAGTCTAGTTTCTATAGAAATAAACGGCATCAGTATTGAAGCCCTGTACAGGGAGATGTCCAAGTCGTAATGCATGAAGGTCAGTGTAGTCTCACCCTGTAACAGGGGAGAATTTAACTAATAAACTGTACTAATTGGCTTGAACAAAAATTCTAGAAAAAAATCTGTAGATGGACATATGAGTGTAGTTTCAGGGAAAATTTACGAAACTGATTTTTGAGTTTTGGAACTCAAGATATGATTTTTAAGGTGACAGTGACGCAGTTAGCCAACTGCTTGGAAATTTTTAAAATGGACTGTGAATGCAAGTGATTTAAGTCTGCAAACCCCTCGTGTCCGACTCCGGCAACGATCTCGGGTACGGGGTGTTACAATTAAATTGGTATCAGAGCTACGGTTTAGTTGATTCTAGGACTACCGTAATACGTTTGGGTGTAGCTATACATGCCATTTTGTGATTATTTGATAGTGTGGTGATTTCTGACATTGCAAATGTGTTTATTTATAGTAATGGATCCTGATCCCAACCGAGCGGTAGCTGATGATCTTGAGAGTGTAGCCCCTGCTCCCGTACAAGGGACAGCGCCAGCGGACTCTCAACCTATTGCTAGTAATCCGAATGATGAGGCTAGGCAAGCTTTTTATAGCGTGATGAATGATTGGTTCAACCAATACATTCGAACTAATACGGCTGTTCCACAACCTCCATTCCCGACTAATGCCACCCCTGCACCTACAATGTGACATCCCTAATTTGACCCTAGTCGGGAAGTGGTGTCGGGACCATTAAACCGAGTCTTATAAGTAATTAAAAGTTATATTCTATGTTTATGATGTTAGCAAATGCATGTGTGAAAGTTGCATGCATTAATTTGATCATTTCTATGTGAATTTATTAAGATGGACTTATATGAAACATTGTTGAAAGGTGATAGGCCAATCTTCAATGGTCTAATAGTATATGCATGCAAAAGAATGGTTTTGCATGTCAATTTACCCAAAGAGAAGGAAGTGGCGGCCATGGTGATGAAGATGGGCAAAAGAAAACATGTCTTAAACATGTTTTGCTAGTGGTGGATGTTAGAAATAATAAAATAAGAGCATGGGTAAAGAAATGAAAAAAAATGAGTGTGGATGCTTTCCCCCTTGTGCCGTACATGAGAGAAACAAAACAAAGAAAAAAAATTTTGTTCATCTATTTTCACTCTCCTTTTGGCCAAAAATACTAAGGATAAGGAAGGAGTTTTGCTTCATACTTGGTTTGGAAGAGGATTAGGAAGAGGTTGGCTATACTTGCATCAAGAGTAAGGTATCTTTGAGGTTGTGCCATGAGATTCATGCATGTTTTGGTTGCTAGATTGATGTTCTTGTTAGCCCATGGTTCAAATCTTTGTTATGTCATGGGAATGAAATTCGCCCAAGTGAATATGGTGATAAAGCCATTGCATGCTAAGTGTGAAGCTTGATGATAATGCATGCAAAGATGGATTGTCTACTCTTGAAATTTCTTTGTAGCCATCTTGAGTAAGACTTTGAGTTTTCTTTTTGTTTAACCATGATTGAAGTTGAAAGGGCATGATTGTGATGTATTCGCCATGATGCATTCATGAGCATGGTTCATGCTTCTTGCATGATAGTTAAAATTTGTGTTTTGGATGGCTATGGGCACCTTGAAATTGACCATGCACATATATGTATATATATGTTTGCACATGATGTTTTGGTTATGAAGTAAGTGATGAATATGTTTGTTTAAAGAAGAAAATGTTGAAGAATGTTTGTGAAATTGCAAGTATAATCGGCCATATGAGTGCTTGATGCTATATTATAAGTATTGAGCCACAATATGTAAAACATTAACTAGTAAAATGCATGCTGTTTTTTGTGTGGTATTAAGTGGATAATTGGCCTCAAATTGGACATGTATATTCGACCTTAGGTAGCCTATTGATGGCCTTAGCTTTTCCTTGATGCTTAAATGAATTGTATTGAATTGCTTGATGTAGTATAAAATGTGCATGACCATTGTGTATTCAAGCTAAAGGGTGGCCATATGACCATTTAAACTCCTTGTCATATTCGGCCATAATCTAGCATAATGAGGTTTTAATAAATTAAATTTGTTTGAATTAGCTCAAGAGCTTAGAGGGCCACAATTGGACAAGGGGAAGGAAAAAGTGATCGAATAGTCGTAAAAGCCGTTCGACAACATCCGAGGTAAGTCCTCAAGAAGTGACCCTACTTGAATTATGTGAAATGAAATATGGATGTGTAATGATTATCGATTTATCGTGTATGAGTATTTGAATGATACCGGGCTAAGTCCCCCGGCGATTATGCTAGTGATTACCTTTGTGTTTGAGCCTTAGTAACGAAAATGAAACATGAATGTCTAATGATTATTGATGTATGTGTGCATGAGCAATTGAATGATATCCGGCTAAGTCCCAAGACATTTATGCTGGAAATTATATCCGGTTAAGACCAAGGCAATTGTGCTAAGCGGCTACATCGGGCTAAGACCAAGGCATTCGTGCAAGTCGTTCTATCGGGCTAAGACCAAGGCATTCGTGCACGTGGTTATATCCGGTTGTATTCAAGAAGCTTGGGCTGGAGGTGAGTGTTGGTTGCTGTAATAAATTCAATTAGTACGCTCGAAAAGCCCAAAGAATAAGGTATGTTTATATGTGCATTGGAAAAGTCGACATGTTTGAGCAACATTCGCTCAATCGACTAACGAATATCAACTATTGAAGTGGTTGATACCTTGTGAAAGTATATAATGATGAAGTGTGAAGTAAGAATGATTATGTGAATGTGTATTAATGAAATGATGCATTTGGCTATGTGAATGTATTGCTTTAATTAAAGCTGATTTTATTCCTTGAGACTTACTAAGTATAAAAATGCTTACCCCGTTGCTTTGGCTCTCTGTTTTATAGATTTTGCTCGATAGCAAACGGATTCGGGATCATTAAAGTCGAAGTCATCTACACTATCAAAGCCTCCATTTTGGTATAATTTTTGGTTGAACTTTAAAATGGCATGTATAGGACTACCCCTTGTCGGTTCAATTGTGTTGTGATGTATATGTGTACGGCCATGCGAAAATGGCTCGTAGAAGTCAAGTACGAACTTAGACCATTTGTGATTTGTATATATATATATATGGTTTCATGATGTAATTATGGATTGGAAATGGGAGTGTTGGTCACATGATCAGCCATTGGAATGGCTAAAATGGTCATAGGTGAACCTATGTATGGCAAGACTAGTTGGATCATGGAGACTACAAATAGATAAGACCTACCTTGAAAACAGATGCTGGCAGCAGCAGTGAAGTGGTTTTGAAAAATCACCAAAATTTTTAGGAATGGTATTAAATAGTGAATAAGTTATGTAAATGAACCTTGATGAGTCTACTTTCATATGGAAGAAACGAAACGGTCATAGGAGTTACATGTTAAGAGATATTAATGCTATTGTGAGACAGGGCCAGAACGGTTTCTGGGTCCCCTATCCCAACTTTAAAAATTTACTATAAATTATCCAGAAAGAATCAGGAGTCATGCCTTATATGTACAGATTCCATTTTGAGTCTAGTTTCATTAGAAACAAACGGCACCAGTATTAAAGCCCTGTACAGAGAGATATTCAAGTTGTAACGCGCAAAGGTCAGAGCAGTCGATCTCTGTAACATGGGTGACTTTAACTAATAAACTGTACCAATTGGCCCGACCAAAAATTCTAAAAATAAATCCATGGATGGATATATGAGTCTAAATTCAGGAAAATTTACGAAAACAGTTTCGAGTTTGAAACTCGAGATATGATTTTAAGGCTGAAAGGACGCAGCTTTTCCACCGACCGAAATGTCAAATTGCTAGGCGAAACATGTGGATTTGGCTTGTTAACCTCGTGTCCGACACCGGCGATGGTCTCGGGTTCGGGATGTTACAATTTTGTTGGTATCAGAGCCACGGTTTAGTCGATTCTAGGACTACCGTGATGTATTTGGGGTCTAGCTATACATGACATTAAATGATGAATCGATAGTGTGGTGATTTCTGACAATTTGACTTTGTGTTGTTTATAGTAATGGATCCCGATCCCAACCGAAGCGATAGTGATGATGTGGAGAGTGTGGCGCTGCTCGCGCAAGGGACAATCTGGGCGGACTCTCAACCTATAACCGACAATCCGAATGATGAGGCTAGGCAAGCCTTTTATAGTGTGATGAATGAATGGTTTAACCAATACATTCGAACTAACACTACTGTTCCACAACCTCCATTCCCGACAAATGCAACCCAAGACCTACAATACCTCCCAGAATCGACCAAATAAGGTCAAGTAAGCCCCAATCGATAGGATTCGAAAACATGGGGCCCTTGAATTCAAAGCTACGGATGATGATGATGCCGAGCGAGCTGAATTTTGGTTGGACAACACTATCTGGGTGCTCGATGAGCTATCTTGTACACCGATGAGTGCCTAAAGTGTACCATCTCCTTGCTACGTGATTCCGCCTACTATTGGTGGAGTACTCGACTTGTGGTGCCTAGAGAGCAAGTGACTTGGGAATTCTTTCAAACCGAGTTAGAAAAAAGTATATCGATCGAGATTCATCGACCAAAAGCGAAGGAATTTCTTGATCTTAAGCAAGGTTCTATGTCGATTCTGACTACGAACGAAAATTTGTGAGGCTTAGCCAGATGCGTGCGAGAATGCATTTCGTCCAAAGCTATTATGTAAACGCTTCGAGGATGGGCTGAATGATGATATAAGGATGTTCGTTGGCATTCTCGAAATACGAGTCTGTAGTACTTGTTGAGCGAGCTTGTAAAGCCGAAGAGCTTAGAAAGGAGAAACAAAAAGTGATGTGGGAACTGGAGAATTCGAAAGAGGTCCTCGGAAAGTCTCTTCAACAGCATCGAAGAGATTTCGAGATGATGTGAGCGGTCTAGAGGCGCCGGGCTTTTCTAGACGAGGACACGATCGACCCCTGTGACCACACGAGTCACTTGATCGCTTGATGGTGGAAATGATCTCCAGAGAGGGCGAGTGTCGCATTGTGGCAAATGGCATTCGGGAGCTGTTGGTTCCGTGATCGCTCTGCTATAAGTGTGGATCGGCCGACCACTTTATGAAGGATTGCCCGAGGGTGCTTGAACAAAATGTAAGTCAAAGTGGAAACCGGGTGCTACCATCTTTGCCGAGGTAGGCCACCTAGAAATATGGGCAATGTCGTTGGCGGTCGCCGAGAGGATCTAGAGATGCTACCATCGATCCGAGGCTCGTGCTCTGCTAGAACTTATGCCATACGCCGCACGCGAGGATCTGCCTCTCCGGATGTCATTCTGGGGTACTTTCACTCTTTTCAATACTAATGTGATTGCTTTGATTGACCCCGGTTCTACTCATTCTTATATATGTGAAGCCTTAGCATCCAAAGAAGACTTTGCCTATTAAGTCTCTTGAGTTTGTAATTCGGTGTCAAACCCTTGGGTCATTACGTGCTTGTCAACAAAGTGTGCAAGAAAAGTCCCTAGTGTTCCGAGGTTCTTGTTTTCCGGCGGACTTGATGCTTTTGCCGTTCGATGAATTCGACGTTATTCTTGGTTTGGATTGGTTGACCATGCACGATGCGGTTGTAAATTGCAAAAGCAAGACTATCGATTTGAGGTCTGCGAATAATGAGATAATTCGGGTTGAGTCTACGGACTTAAAGGGTTGCCACCGTAATATCGGCAATGTTGGCGGAAATATGTAAGAAAAGGGTGCGGCGTACCTTGCGTCGTGCTTTCGATGACAAGGAATCGAAAAGAAACCCGAATCTGCGTCGTGGTTTGTGAATACCGGATGTTTTCCACGAAGAATTGCGGGTTTACCACTGTTCGGAAATAGATTTTGGCATCGAATTGGTACCGGTACCACTCCAATTCGATAGCTCCGTATCGTATGGCACCAACGAATTAAAGGAGTTGAAAGCTCAGTTGCAAGAATTGGTGGATAGAGGTTTTGCTCGCCCGAGTTGTTCGCCTTGGGGTGCGCCAGTGTTGTTTGTGAAAAAGAAGGATGGAACCATGAGGCTGTGCATCGACTATCGTCAGCTTAATAAAGCAACGATAAAGAACAAATATCCGTTACCACGTATCGATGACTTGTTCGATCAACTGAAGGGAGCCTCAGTGTTCTCGAAAATAGATTTGAGATCGGGCTATTATCAATTGCGAATCCGAGATTGGACGTACCCAAGACCGCCTTGAGCGAGATATGGTCACTATGAGTTCCTAGTGATGCCGTTTGGGCTTACTAATGCCCTGCGGTATTTATGGATTTAATGAATCGGATCTTGGACCATATTTGGATCGATTCGTAGTCGTGTTCATTGATGACATCTTGGTCTATTCAAGGAATGAGACCGAACATCTTTGAACACCGAGGTTAGTCTTTGCAAATTTTACGAGATAAGCAATTATATGCTAAGTTAAAGCAAGTGTGAGTTACGGTTAGAGAGGTTAGCTTCTTAGGTCATGTGGTATCTCAGATCGGGTATTGGAGTCGACCGAATAAAATTTCAGCCATACTTAATTGGAAGCCTCAGAAATATTCTTGAGGTTCGAGCTTTTGGGGCTTGCGGTTATTACCGACGATTTGTAAAGGTTTCTCAACGATAGCCACGCCGATGACGGCTACTCCAAAAGGATGTTAAGTTGAATGGACGGAGAAATGTCGAAAAGTTTCGATCAACTGAAAACTTATTTGGTGAAGCCCCAATTCTAATGCAACCCGAATCCAAGCAAAGAGTTTGTCATCTATAGTGACGCCTCCCTACTTGGGTTAGGTTGTGTATTGATGCAAGAAGGTCGAGTTGTGGCCTGTGCGTCGAGGCAATTAAAGCCACATGAGAAAAATTATCCGACCCATGATCTCAAATTGGCGCCATCGTATTCGCCTTAAAGATTTGGCGACATTACTTATTTGGTGAGAGGTGCCATGTGTACTCGGATCACAAAAGTCTCAAATATTTGATGACCCAAAGAGACTTAAATCTGCGACAAAGATGTTGGCTCGAGCTGTTAAAGGATTATGAGTTGGTCATTGACTATCACCGGGAAAGGCGAATGTGGTTGCGGATGCCTTGAGTCGTAAATCATTATTCGCTTACGAGTGATGAATGTGCACTTATGCATTCGATCCGACGGTGTGTTAGTAGCTGAATTGAAAGCCAAACCATTATTGATACATCAAATTCGAGAAGCTCGAGAAAGTCGACGACGAGTTGGTCGCAAAACGGGTGAGTGTGTTCGAACAAGGACTCGAGTTTCAAATCGATGATGACGATTGTTTGAGGTTCAAAAGTCGTCTGTGTGTTCCAAAGAATTGAACTCATTTCGATAATTCGAATGAAGCCCATTGTAGCGAATGGCAATCCACCCGGGAGTACGAAGATGTATAACGATTTGAAACGTCGGTTTTGGTGGCATGGTATGAAACGAGACATCTCCGACTTTGTTTGAGATGTTTAATATGTCAACAAGTGAAAGCGGAACATCAAGTGCCTTGAGGATTACTTGACCAATCACGATACCCGAGTGGAAATGGGATCAAGTCACAATAGACTTTGTATCCGGACCGCCATTGTCGAGTAAGAAGGATGCGGTTTGAGTCGTGGTAGATAGATTGACTAAGTCGGCTCACTTTGTCCCCGTCGACGCACGGATTTTTCAATGGACAAATTAGCCGAATTGTACGTTCTCGATTGTGAGATTACACGGGTGCCTATTTCCATCGTGTTGGATAGAGATCCGAGATTTACCTCGCGATTTTGGAAAAAGTTGCAAGAAGCTTTGGGTACCAAGTTGCATTTCAAAGACCGCCTTTCACCCCAAACCGATGGTCAATCCGGCGGATAATTCGGATACTTGAGGATATGTTGAGATGTTGCGTCCTCGAGTTTAGCGGTTCATGGGAGCGGTATTTGCCGTTGATTGAATTCGCCACAACAACGACTTTCAATCAAGTATTAAGATGGCACCTACGAGGCTTTGTACGGTCGTAAATGCCGTACACCATTGTTTTGGACCGAGCTCGGTGAAAGCAAGATTTTCGGTGGATTTGATTAGAGATGCTGAGCAGAAAGTGAAAGTAATCCGTGAAAGTCGAAGATAGCCTCCGATCGTCGAAGTCGACGCGGATCTGAAGCGTAAGTATATCGAGTATCGTGGGTGATAAAGTGTTTCTCAAGGTATCGCCTTGGAAAAAGATGCTCGATTCTACCGTAAGGGCAAGTTGAGCCCGAGGTTCATTGGGCCATATGAGATATCCGAGCGAGTCGGTCCGGTGGCATATCGTTTGATTTTGCCCCGAACTCGAAAAGGTTCACGATGTCTTTCATGTTTCGATGCTTGACGCTATAGATCCGATCCATCGCACGTGATTAGTCCATCGAAATTGAAATTCAAGCTAATATGAGTTATGAGGAAGAACCGATTCGTATCCTATCACGGAAGTGAAAGAGTTCTGAAACAAGCGGGTTCCGCTAGTGAAAGTGTTATGGCTCAAGCACGGGATAGAAGAAGCTACTTGGGAGACCGAGAACTCTATGAAAGAGCGATATCCAAACCTATTTACCGGTAAGATTTTCGGGGACGAAAATTTCTTAAGTGGGGGAGAGTTGTGACATCCCTAATTTGACCCTAGTCGAGAAGTGGTGTCGGGACCATTAAACCGAGTCTTATAAGTAATTAAAAGTTATATTCTATGTTTATGATGTTAGCAAATGCATGTGTGAAAGTTGCATGCATTAATTTGATCATTTCTATGTGAATTTATTAAGATGGACTTATATGAAACATTGTTGAAAGGTGATAGGCCAATCTTCAATGGTCTAATAGTATATGCATGCAAAAGAATGGTTTTGCATGTCAATTTACCCAAAGAGAAGGAAGTGGCCGGCCATGGTGATGAAGATGGGCAAAAGAAAACATGTCTTAAACATGTTTTGCTAGTGGTGGATGTTAGAAATAATAAAATAAGAGCATGGGTAAAGAAATGAAAAAAAAATGAGTGTGGATGCTTTCTCCCCCCCTTGTGCCGTACATGAGAGAAACAAAAACAAAGAAAAAATTTTTTTTTGTTCATCTATTTTCACTCTCCTTTTGGCCGAAAATACTAAGGATAAGGAAGGAGTTTTGCTTCATACTTGGTTTGGAAGAGGATTAGGAAGAGGTTGGCTATACTTGCATCAAGAGTAAGGTATGTTTGAGGTTGTGCCATGAGATTCATGCATGTTTTTGGTTGCTAGATTGATGTTCTTGTTAGCCCATGGTTCAAATCTTTGTTATGTCATGGGAATGAAATTCGCCCAAGTGAATATGGTGATAAATCCATTGCATGCTAAGTGTGAAGCTTGATGATGATGCATGCAAAGATGGATTGTCTACTCTTGAAATTTCTTTGTAGCCATCTTGAGTAAGACTTTGAGTTTTCTTTTTTGTTTAACCATGATTGAAGTTGAAAGGGGCATGATTGTGATGTATTCGCCATGATGCATTCATGAGCATGGTTCATGCTTCTTGCATGATAGTTAAAATTTGTGTTTTGGATGGCTATGGGCACCTTGAAATTGACCATGCACATATATGTATATATATGTTTGCACATGATGTTTTGGTTATGAAGTAAGTGATGAATATGTTTGTTTAAAGAAGAAAATGTTGAAGAATGTTTGTGAAATTGCAAGTATAATCGGCCATATGAGTGCTTGATGCTATATTATAAGTATTGAGCCACAATATGTAAAACATTAACTAGTAAAATGCATGCTGTTTTTTTGTGTGGTATTAAGTGGATAATTGGCCTCAAATTGGACATGTATATTCGGCCTTAGGTAGCCTATTGATGGCCTTAGCTTTTCCTTGATGCTTGAATGAATTGTATTGAATTGCTTGATGTAGTATAAAATGTGCATGACCATTGTGTATTCAAGCTAAAGGGTGGCCATATGACCATTTAAACTCCTTGTCATATTCGGCCATAAGCTAGCATAATGAGGTTTTAATAAATTAAATTTGTTTGAATTAGCTCAAGAGCTTAGAGGGCCACAATTGGACAAGGGGAAGGAAAAAGTGATCGAATAGCCGTAAAAGCCGTTCGACAACATCCGAGGTAAGTCCTCAAGAAGTGACCCTACTTGAATTATGTGAAATGAAATATGGATGTGTAATGATTATCGATTTATGTGTGTATGAGTATTTGAATGATACCGGGCTAAGTCCCGAAGGCGATTATGCTAGTGATTACCTTTGTGTTTGAGCCTTAGTAACGAAAATGAAACATGAATGTCTAATGATTATTGATGTATGTGTGCATGAGCAATTGAATGATATCCGGGCTAAGTCCCGAAGACATTTATGCTGGAAATTATATCCGGTTAAGACCAAGGCAATTGTGCTAAGCGGCTACATCCGGGCTAAGACCAAGGCATTCGTGCAAGTCGTTCTATCCGGCTAAGACTCGAAGGCATTCGTGCACGTGGTTATATCCGGTTGTATTCAAGAAGCTTGGGCTGGAGGTGAGTGTTGGTTCTGTAATAAATTCAATTAATGCGCTCGAAAAGCCCAAAGAATAAGGTATGTTTATATGTACATTGGAAAAGTCGACATGTTTGAGCAACATTCGCTCAATCGACTAACGAATATCAACTATTGAAGTGGTTGATACCTTGTGAAAGTATATAATGATGAAGTGTGAAGTAAGAATGATTATGTGAATGTGTATTAATGAAATGATGCATTTGGCTATGTGAATGTATTGCTTTAATTAAAGCTGATTTTATTCCTTGAGACTTACTAAGTATAAAATGCTTACCCGTTGCTTTGGCTCTCTGTTTTATAGATTTTGCTCGATAGCAAGCGGATTCGGGATCATTAAAGTCGAAGTCATCTACACTATCAAAGCCTCCATTTTGGTATAATTTTTGGTTGAACTTTGAAATGGCATGTATAGGACTACCCTTGTCGGTTCAATTGTGTTGTGATGTATATGTGTACGGCCATGCGAAAATGGCTCGTAGAAGTCAAGTACTGAACTTAGACCATTTGTGATTTGTATATATATATATATGGTTTCATGATGTAATTATGGATTGGAAATGGGTGTGTTGGTCACATGATCACCATTGGAATGGCTAAAATAGTCATAGGTGAACCTATGTATGGCAAGACTAGTTGGATCATGGAGACTACAAATAGATAAGACCTACCTTGAAAAGCAGATCTTTGCAAAGAAGAAGTGAAGTGGTTTTGAAAAATCACCAAAATTTTTAGGAATGGTATTAAATAGTGAATAAGTTATGTAAATGAACCTTGATGAGTCTACTTTCATATGGAAGAAACGAAAGCGGTCATAGGAGTTACATGTTAAGAGATATTAATGCCTTATATGTACAGATTCCATTTTGAGTCTAGTTTCATTAGAAACAAACGGCACGATATTAAAGCCCCATGCAGAGAGATATTCAAGTTGTAACGCGCAAAGGTCGAAGCGATCGATCTACGTAACATGGGTGACTTTAACTAATAAACTGTACCAATTGGCTGACCAAAAATTCTAGAAATAAATCCATGGATGGATATATGAGTCTAAATTCAGGAAAATTTACAAAAGCAGTTTCGAGTTTTGAAACTCGAGATATGATTTTTAAGGCGACAATGACGCAGTTTTCAAAACCGACCGAAATGTCAAATTGATGGGCTGAAACATGTGGATTTGGCTTGTTAACCCTCGTGTCCGAACACCGCGATGGTCTCGGGTTCGGGTGGTACATACAATACCTCCAACAATCGAACAAATAAGGTCAAATAAGCCCCAGTTGATGAGAATCCGAAAACACGGACTCTTGAATTTAAGGCTACGGATAGCGATGATGCCGAGAAAGTGAATTTTGGTTGGACAACACTATTCGGTACTCGATGAGCTATCTTGCACACCGATGAGTGCACGAAGTGTACTATCTCCTTGCTGCGTGATTACGCCTACTATTGGTGGAATACGTTGACTTGTGTTGCCCAGAGAGCAAGTAACTTGGGAGTTCTTCCAAACCGAGTTTGAAAGAAGTATATCGATCGAGATTCATTGACCAAAAGCGAAAGGAATTTCTTGAACTCAAACAAGGTTCCATGTCGGTTCACTGACTATGAGCGAAAATTTGTGAGGCTTAGCCGATCACGCGAGAATGCATTTCTTGAGGCCGTGATGTGTAAGCGTTTGAGGATGGATGAATGATGATATAAAGGCGTGTGTTGGCATTTTAGAAATCCGAGAATTTGTGGTACTCATCGAGCAAGCTTGCAAAGCCGAGGAGCTCGAGATGGAGAAAAGAAAAGGCGATATGGGAGCAAAGGAGTTTCAGTAAGAGGTCTTGGGAGGCCCTTTCAACGATCATCGAAGAAATTTAGAGATGATTTAGGCGATCTAGAGACACTTGGGCTTATCTAGACGAGATCGCGATCGACCCCGTGAGTGCACGAGTCACTTGATCGCCGATGTTGGAAATGATCGTCGAGACAGAATGGAGTGTCAGTATTGTGGTAAATGGCACTCGGGGAGTTGTAGATTCCATGACCGCTCCTGTTACAAGTGCGGGTCAGTTGACCACTTCATTAAAGATTGCCCGAGGTTGTGCGAGCAGAATGCAAATCGAGTGGGAAACGGGTGCTACCAACGCCGAGGTAGACCATCTAGAAATACGGGCAATGATAGTGGTGGTCAGAGAGGATCTAGGGATTCTACAACCAGATCTGAGGCTCGTGCTTCTGCTAGGGTTTATGCTATACGTGCACGCGAGGATGCTTCCTCGCCAGATGTTATTACCGGTACTTTTACTCTCTTTGATACTAATGTGATTGCTTTGATTGACCACGGTTCTACTCATTCTTATATATGTGAAACCTTAGCATCCGAGAAGACTTTACCTATTGAGTCTCATCGAGTTCGTAATTCGGTGTCAAATCCCTTGGGTCGTTCGTGCTTGTCGACAAAATGTGTAAGAAATGTCCCCTAGTAATTCGAGGTTCCTGTTTTCCGGCAGACTTGATGGTTTTGCCGTTTGATGAATTTGATGTTATTCTTGGTTTGGATTGGTTGAACGTGCATGATGCGGTTGTGAATTACAAAAGCAAGACTATTGATTTGAGGTGCGCAAGTAACGAGATAATCCGAGTTGAGTCTATGGACTTAAAGGGGTTGCCAGCTGTAATATCATCAATGTTGGCTTAGAAATATGTAAGAAAGGGGTGCGAAGCATACCTTGCGTATGTACTTGATGACAAAGAATTAGAAAAGAAACCCGAATTTGTGTCGGTGGTTTGTGAATACCCGGATGTTTTTCCCGAAGAATTACCGGGTTTACCACCTGTTCAGGAGGTAGAGTTTAGTATTGAGCTTGTACCTAGGACTACGCCAATTTCGATAGCTCCGTATCGTATGGCACCAACCGAGTTAAAAGAGTTGAAAGCTCAGTTGCAAGAGTTGACGGATAGAGGTTTCACTCGACCAAGTTTCTCACCTTGGGGTGCACCAGTATTGTTTGTGAAAAAGAATGACGAAACCATGAGGTTGTGCATTGACTATCGTCAGCTGAATAAAGTGACGATAAAGAATAAATATCCGTTACCGCGTATTGATGATTTGTTTGATCAACTAAAGGGAGCCTCAGTGTTTTCAAAGATAGATTTGAGATCGGGTTATTACTAGTAGCGCCTTCGAGATTTGGATATACCCAAAACTGCTTTCAGAACGAGATACGGCCACTACGAGTTCTTAGTGATGCCGTTTGGGCTCACTAATACCCTACGGTATTTATGGATTTGATGAATCGAATCTTGAGACGAGATTTGGACCGGTTCGTAGTTGTGTTCATTGATGACATCTTGGTCTATTCAAGAGATGAGACCGAACATCTTGAGCACCGAGATTAGTGTTGCAAATTTTACGGGATAAGCGGTTATATGCTAAGTTCGATGAAGTGTGAGTTACGGTTAAGAGGTTAGCTTCTTGGGTCATGTGGTATCTGCGCATCGGGTATTCGAGTTGATCCGAGCAAAATTTCAGCCATACTTAAGCGAAAGCCTCCAGAAATATTCTTGAGGTTCGAGCTTTTTGGGACTTTGGTTACTATCGACGGCTTGTAAAAGGTTTCTCGATGATAGCCACACCCATGACGGCTACTTCAAAAGATGTTAAGTTCGAATGGACGGAAAAATGTCGAAAAGTTTTGATCAATGAAAACTTATTTGGTGAAGCTCAATTTTAGTGCAGCCGAATCGGGCAAAAAGTTTGTCATTTATAGTGACGCCTCCTACTTGGGTTAGGTTGCGTATTGATGCAAGAAGGCCGAGTTGTGGCCTATCGTCGAGACAATTAAAGCCACATGAGAAAAATTATCCGACCCATGATCTCGAATTAGGCGCCATCGTATTCGCCTTGAAAATATGGCGACATTACTTATTTGGTGAGAAGTGCCATGTATTTTCGGATCACAAAAGTCTCAAATATTTGATGACTCAAAGAGACTTAAATCTGCGACAAAGACGTTGGCTTGAGTTGTTGAAAGATTATGAGCTTGTCATTGATTATCACGGGAAAGGCTAATGTGGTTGCGGACGCCTTAAGCCGAAATCACCGCTTGTTTGCTTCTGAGCGATGAATGTACACTTATGCATTCTACCCGACAATGTGTTAGTAGTGAATTAAAGGCCAAACCATTATTGATTCATCAAATTCGTGAAGCTCAGAAAGTCGACGATGAATTGGTTGCAAAATGGGCTGAATGTGTTCCGAATATGGAATCCAAATTTCAAATTGATGATGATGATTGTTTGAGGTTCAGAAGTCGGTTGTGTGTTCCAAGAAATTCAGAACTCGTTTCGATGATTCTGAATGAAGCTCATTGTAGCCGAATGTCCATTCACCCGGGGAGTATGAAAATGTACAACGATCTGAGACGCCAGTTTTGGTGGCATGGTATGAAACGAGACATTTCGATTTTGTTTGAAGTGTTTAATATGTCGACAAGTAAAGGCGGAACATCAAGTGCCTACTGGGTTTACTCCACCAATCATGATACCTGAATGGAAATGGGATCGAGTCACGATGGATTTTGTATCTGGGTTGCCAGTATCGGCAAGTAAGAAAGATGCGATTTGGGTTGTTGTGGATAGACTGACTAAGTCGGCTCACTTTATCCCCATACGTACGGATTTTTCATTGGATAAACTAGCTGAATTGTATATTTCTCAGATTGTGAGATTACACGGGGTACCTATTTCTATCGTGTGGGATAGAGATCCGAGATTCACCTCGCGATTTTGGAAGAAATTGCAAGAAGCTTTGGGTACCAAGCTGAATTTTAGTACCGCTTTTCATCCACAAACCGATGGTCAATCCGAGCGGATAATTCAGATACTTGAGGATATGTTGAGGTGTTGCATCCTCGAGTTTAGTGGTTCATGGGAACGGTATTTACCTTTGATTGAATTCGCCACAACAAGAGTTTTCAATCAAGTATTAAGATGGCACCTTACGAGGCCTTATGCAGGCGTAAATGCCGTACACCATTGTTTTGGACCGAGCTCGGTGAAAGTAAAATTTTCGAGTGGATTTGATTAAAGATCTGAGAGAAAGTAAGAATAATTTGTGAAAGTCTGAAGGCAGCATCAGATCGTCAGAAGTCGCATGTGGATTTAAAACGAAGAGATATTGAGTATCAGGTGGGAGACAAAGTGTTTCTTAAGGTCTCACCTTGGAAAAAGATACTCAGATTTGGCCGTAAGGGCAAGTTGAGTCCGAGATTCATTGGGCCGTACGAAATCTCCGAACGAGTTGGTCCAGCTGCGTAGAGATTGATTTTGCCCCCTGAACTTGAAAAGATTCACAACGTCTTTCATGTTTCGATGCTTCAACGTTATAGATCTGATCCGTCACACGTGATTAATCCATCAGAAGTTGAAATTCAATCCGACTTGAGTTATGAAGAAGAACCGATTCGTATCCTAGCTCGTGAAGTGAAAGAGTTGCGAAACAAAGGGGTTCCGTTAGTAAAAGTGTTATGGCTCAAACACGGAATCGAAGAAGCTACTTGGGAAACCGAGAACTCTATGAAAGAACGATACCCAAACCTATTTACCGGTAAGATTTTCGGGGACGAAAATTTCTTAAGTGGGGGAGAGTTGTGACAGCCCTAAAGTGACCCTAGTCGGAAAGCGGTTTCGGGACCGCTAAACCGAGTCACCAAATTATTTGAATATGATATTTATTGTCTAAAATATGTGATTATGAATGTGTGAAAGTTTTAAGCTTCGATTTAGTAAATTGCATGTGAATTTAGTCAATAGGACTTATGTGTGACACTTTTGAAATGTGATAGGTTAATCTATAAGGATTTATTAGTGCATGTAATCAAAGGGGTGGACTTGCATGTCAATTTCCCCCATTTAATTACTAGTGGCTGGCCATGACAAAGGGTGATGGGCAAAACATGTCATAAAACATGTTGTGCTAATGGTTTATGTGAGAAAGGATAAAATAATAATGGGAAGGTAAATGATGACAAAAAAAATGTGTGTGGTTGCCCCCCTCCATTGCCGTGAATAGAAGAAAGAAAAAGAAAAAAAAAAGAAGAGAAAAGCTCTCATGTTGTTCTTGGCCGAATAGGAGAAAGAAAAAGAAGGAAAAAGAGCTTTGAGGAAATCGGCTATGGTGGTTTGATAGACTAAGGTATGTTTGATGATGTTCCATGAGATGCATGCATGTTTTAGTTGTTAGCTTGAGTTCTAGCTAGCCCATGGTTCAAATCTTTGCTATGTCATGGAGATGGTATTGGCTAAGGTGGATTGGTGTTGATGTCATTTACATGCTAAAAATGAAGCTTTGTAATGATGCATGTGATGGTGGATTGATGACTCTTGAATCTTCTTTTTAGCATTTTTGAGTGAGACATTAAGTTCTTTGTTTAACCATGACCAAAATTGAAATGGTATGGTATTGTGATGCATTCGGCCATGGTAGAAAGTAGAGGAGAAATATGGTTGTTATTCACGTTATTTGGATGAGAAATGGTAGTAAGGTGAAGAGCAAATGTTAATGTTTTATTTACTAGTGTGTATATGTGTATTAGTCGAGTTTTGAATTTGAAACAAAATGGTATGTAGTCAATACAAGCAACCATATTTGTAGGAAGTATTAAGCATATAATCGGCCTCAACCTAGACATGTATATTCGGCTACATGAAATAGATTTGTGTTGCATGTGTTCGGTTAGAGGCAAGCATATTGATGCTTTTATCTTGGCTTAGATAATCGGCTAAAAGAGAGTGTGCGCTAAAATGTTGAGTTTGATTCATGATTCCATATATATGTAACTCTAATGCCTAATGTATATATGGGCTAAGTACCTTGAGGTCCTCTTTTGATGTTCAAATGAATTGTGTTAAATTGCTTAATGTGATTAAAAATGCACATGACCATTGTGTATTTGAGCTAAAAGGTGGCCATATGACCTATTAAACTCCTTGTCATATACGGCCATAAGCTAGCATAATGAGACTTTAATAAGTTAAATTTGTTTGAATTAACTCAAGAGCTTAGAGGACCACAGTTGGATAAGGGAAAGGAAAAAGTTATCGAATAGCTTGAAATCGTTCGACCACATCCGAGGTAAGTTTTGAGTAATGGAACTTAGATTATGATTTGTTTAGATCATGTTTTAAGCAAATCAAAATCATGCTCTTTGTATGTGGCTATTAGTCGAAATTGCAAGTGTGATAAGTGTCTTGTGTTTGAGCTTTGATAATGAAAATGAAATACGGATGTGTCATGATTTATTGATAAATGTGCATGGTTATTGAATGATGTTGGGCTAAGTCCCGAAGGCTTTGTGCTAAGTGACTATATCCGGACTAAGATCCGAAGGCATTTGTGCGAGTTACTAAATCCGGACTAAGATCCGAAGGCATTTGTGCGAAGTTACTAATTCCGGGTTAAGTCCGAAGGCATTTGTGCGAGTTACTATAACCGGGCTATGTCCCGAAGGCATTTGAACGAGTAGCTATATCCGGTTAAATTCCGAAGGTACGTGATTCGGGAATGAGCGATCTTGCTGTAAAAATTTCAGTTAATACGCTTGTAAAATCCCAACAATGAGGTATGTTTCGTATGTGCATTGGAATAGTTGATTCCCTTCGAATAATATTCGCTCAGTTGAGTAATGAGCTTCCGGTATTTGGCTAAAACGATCCCTTATGTATGAATATAGGGGTTGGAATGTGAAGTAGGAATGATTTGAGAATATGTATATATGGAATTATCCGTTTAGTTATATGAATGCTATACTTCAGTTGTGTTAAATTCTTTGCTCAAAACTTACTAAGCATTTAATGCTTACTCCATTTATTTAATTCTCTGTTTTATAGATTTTGGTTCTTCAGCTATCGGACTCGGGATTTTTGAAGTCAAAGTCGCCCACACTATCAAAGCTTCTTTTGGTATACTTTTGGTTGAACTTTGAAATGGCATGTATAGGAATACCCTTTTGTTGTTGGTCATGTACCCTTCGGTTTTGTGTAAATTTGGATAGCCATGCGAAAATGGCTTAAATATACTTTGATCATAGCATTATAATCGTTTTGTATGTTGTCCGTCAAGAGGTATGGAAATGTTGGTAATGGTTAGCCATGGGAATGGTTATTCATGATCACTTTTGGTATACGTATGACAAACTCTAGTTGATCCATGGAGGATCATGAAATAGGTAAAGTTTACCTTAAAAATAGATGCTGGCAGCAGCAGTGATGTGGATGTGAAAAATCACTAAAAATAGTAGGAATGGAATTAAATAGTGAATATATTATGTAATATAACCTTGATGAATCTATTTTCATAGGAAAGTAACAAAACATTCATATGAACAGTATATTATGAGATGTTAAAGTTTTCGTGAGACAGGGCTAGAACGGTTTCTGGATCCCTTGATCTGACTTTGGAAATTCATTTTAAATTAACCAGAGACATTTAGAAGTCATGCCATATATGTATGGATTCCTTTTTGAGTCTAGTTTCTATAGAGACAAACGTCATTAGTACTGAAGCCCTGTACATGGAGATATCCAAGTCGTAATACATGAAGGTCAGTGTAGTAGCACCCTGTAACAGGGGAAACTTTAACTAATAAACTGTACTAATTGGCCTGACCAAAAATTCTAGAAAAAAATCTGTAGATGGACATATAAGTCTAGTTTCAGGGAAAAATTACGAAACTGATTTTATAGTTTTGGAACTCAAGATATGATTTTTAAGGTGACAGTGACTCAGTTAGCCAACTGCTTGGAAATTTTTAAAATGGACTGTGAAAGCAAGTGATTTAAGTCTGCAAACCCCTCGTGTCCGACTCCGGAAACAGTCTCGGGTACGGGGTGTTACAAAAGGCTTCGGCCCAGTAATATGAAATATGAAAAGGCTTCGACCCATTGTTATGAAATATGAAATATGAAAAGGGCTATGGCCCAGTACATGTTGAGATTGGATTTCGGCTTAGGCCCAACAAGTCGTTATTGTTTTGGGCTCGAAGGGCTTGTTGCTGCTGAGTTTCCAAACTCACCCCCCTTTCCTTAACCTTGCAGGTGAGCCTTGATGTGGGGACTTGGGCCGGAGCGGATTCAGAGTAGCCACGGTGATCGCCTTTGGACTTTTAAATAAGCGTTGGTTTTCCTTAAATTTCCTTTAATTGTTATTTATTTTTGGGTTGTAATAAGGCCATTTTAACTTTCCTTTTATTTCTTTTCAGGATTATTTTAATTTTAATAACTTTAAACCTGGTTGATAATTATTCAAATGGGCTGGACTTAGGATGTGTTTTCAAAACGATACTTGTTTACAAAATAGCTCAACGCCACGATTAATCGATTTATCAAAGACGTCCACTTAAACAAATTTAAACTCGATATAACAAAGTGTGGCTATGGTTGTGGGCATGTCTAGGATTGGATCCAATCAAAGAGCTTGGTACTTAAGCAGCCTTCATGGCTCACCTCCTCTGTCTCGGATACCTACCTGGTGCCCAGCTTCCATACACTTTGTTAACTCAACAAAATATATGGTTTTTAAAACACTAAGACGGAACGTGGGTTTTCAACTCCAATGTGGCACGTCCGATTCGGCCATAACATCTGGGCTGGGTTTGGGGTGTTACAATAAATGTTAAACCAAAAACACATGACTCAACCAACAAACTAAAACTTCTAACCCCAAAGTTTGGGGTGTGACACAATGGGTGATAATACAAGTACAGTTCCACAAGAAAGAAGTTCTTTAAACTATTCGCTAAATCTTAAGCTCTAAGGTCACATGCGAGGGTTTATGCATATAGGTTATTATCTAAAGAGGCACATTGCACAAGTCGAGTTAAAAAGACGCAGGTGTCTAGATAATATGGTAAGTCAATAACGGGTTCAACATGGAACAAAGGACTCATAGTAAAAAAAAATCTCTCAATTTGGAAAAATGTGTGCAATTCTTCCAAAGCTAGTCGAAGAATTTGAATATCCGTTTGTGAGGCTATCTTTCGATTAGTCAAACCAACAAGGTAGAGTAAAAGGCTAGGATGAATGTTGAAGAAGTCAAGTATCAAATAGAGGTTGTTAGAAAGAATACAAGTTCATCCAAAATCTACCGACAATTCATTCAATAAGAATGTATAAGCATCAACCATGCCAATTAAATTGTGAAAGCTGACATTAAACTCAAGGAGTTTAGTTACATACATTAATTCTTATTACTTGTAATATCGAGGGTTATTATTTAATAATTTATGTATGGAATCTCAATAAGTTCACTTGAACTTATGAGTGGTTTGTCTTGAATGCAAGACCAAAGGTTGTTATAGAAAGTGTGGGAAAGGACCAAGCTAAACCTCACAGAATTCATATGGGTTTATTCGAAGAGGTACCGTGCATAAAGAGAGGCGCCCTTAGAGGCTACGCCTCCGGGATTGAAAATAAAAATAAGCAAAATCCAATTTGTCAAAATTATGTGTATAGGAACATTCAATAGATGGGTATGTTGTAAAGAACATTTTTCTTCTTAGTTAGTCAATCGAATGATAAGAGATTTCAAATGATGTGCATTTATGGAAATGTTTGGGTTAGTTACTTAATTGGGTTAAATTTGCATGTGAACGTAGCATTAAGTCTGGCAGAGAATTAAATAAATTAGAAATATGTTGTTAAATAACTCAGTTTAATTGTGACATTTGGTACCCAGACTTGGCGGTCGAGTCAGGTATAAGGTGTTACATGTGATATTTTTATGGTACATTTTCATTATTTAGATTCTTAAAATGTTTGTTTCTTGTTGGTTATGGCATGGAAGGTTAGGCCATGCTAGCATATGTGTTATTTCCAAGCTTATTAAAAATTATCTTTTAACACCTCTTACCCGATTCGATAACAAACCTAGATAAGAGATGTTTTATCGCACCCCAGAGTGCGTGCGTTGGGGCTTAAGAAAGTGCAATTGAAATTTTGAGTGAAGTGCGGTGTCTGCAAGTGTACAGGTCAAATTGTAATAGTAAAGTTTACAACAAAACACCGGGAAGTATTCTGAGGATCATACCGAATAGAGGTTTGTTTAAACTATAAGTCTAAATTGTAACAGCCTGATTTTCAGTGGTATCGAAAACTGTGGTTTTGGGACCCGAATTTTGATGAGTGAGTCAGTAATTATTATTTAATATTTACAAGTCAAATTTATTGATATAGTAAATTTTGATCTAATAGATTTTTCCTAATGAACAGTTAATTAATGTATGAGTGGTTTGACCTAAAAGTTAGTGGTTTTGGAAAATAAGGTATCAAGACCTTGATACCATAAATCGAGCTCATAAATATTATTATTGAATATTTAAAATTTATTATATCGGTGAATTGAAGTTTGGTCTAGAAATTTTAGTGATTTGATAATTAATTAAGGTACAAGGACTAAATTGTAAAAATTCTAAAAGTTAATTGTTATTGATTTTATTTTGTTAAAAGGTTACAATATTAAACTTTTAGGTATTTTTATGGAAATTAAGCCATTTTAAAAGATGGTGGATAACCATGTGTTATGACTTAGTAAAATTATATGTTGAATTAAATCTTTATTTTTATATGTAAACATAAGAAAACAAAAGATCATCACTTTCAATTTTACTCTTCTCCTCATCGTCCACCCTAAAGAACACAAAGAATCCATTATTTCTATTTCAAGCTTTTTTTTCCCTTGCATATAAGTTAACCTAAGTCCGTTTTTAGTAAAAATTACGTTTTTGAGATCATTGTAGCTTGGTTTAGTTAACTTGAGTAATAAATCGTAAAATTGTTGAAGTTTAGAAAAGTTTTCCTTGTTGTTATTTGAAGTTTTTGATAGTTAAATGGTAGATTTGTAAGCTTGGAAATTATTATGGACTAATTTGCAAAGTGAAATTGGTTAGTTTTGAACATATGCACTAAAATGAAAATAATTCAAAATTAGCATGAAATTTTGTAATTCCAATTTTAGAGAGCTATACAGGGATGGAATAGAAATTAGATTCTAAAATGAAGCTTGAATTTGAAAGATGTAGCTATTTTGATTTTAGGGACTAGATTAAATAAAATGTAAAACTTTAGGGAACCTTTGTAAAATGGAATTAAAATGTCAAATGCATATATCTGGATGTTATAAAGTATTTGGAGTTGATAACTTCAAATGAATTGTCACATAGATCGAGAATTGAATCAATTGAAAGATAATAAATGAAAAAGAAAATTTTGAGCATTAGTCCTTGACATTTTGTTTGTAGTTGTTGTTGTCTAGTAAGTTCACATGGGACTTACTTTGTTAATTCATAATATGGTTGTAATACTTTATTTTGCTTTTTAATTCAAATTTTTAGATATTTATATTGTTTCGGCATCAAATGGATTAATTCGATAAAATTTGAAAGAGTATGGTAAATATAATATGAATATTGTAAAGAAATGTTGCTGTATGTTTGCACTCTGATGCCGCTAATTGCACTTTTGTGCCCCTGTTTGCACTCTGATGCCCCTGTTTGCACTCTGATGCCCTTGTTTGCACTCAGGTGCCACTGATTGCACTTTGGTGCCCGTGTTTGCACTCGGGTGTCCCTAATTACACTTTTGTGCCCCTGTTTGCACTTGGGTGCTTCTGTATGCACTTTGGTGCCTTTGTTTGCATTTTTGTTTTCACTGTTTAACACTACAGTGCTCCCTGATGAGGTGTAATTACCTAGGTATCGGAATTTATTTACTAATATTCATCAGACTATTAAATTAATAGAAAAAGAGAAATGTCTACCAAATTGTTATGAGAATACATTCAAATGATATATGATGATTAAATGATATGAATGGTAGATATATATTACTTGATATAATGTGTTATATATAAATGCAAAATTATATGTGGGATTTCCCCTATTACTTTGAAATACTATGTCAGGTTAAAGATATCATGTGTTCTGAATGGATACATACATTGAGTGAATAGAATAATATTAAAGGTATATTGTTGACGACTCTGTTGTATGGTACTAGGTCGACATAACAATTAAATGTTGGATTATTATATGATTTAAATTGTAATGCCCCAAAATTTAAGCATTTAAATCTGTATGTTATGTTGCGTTCATGCTTGCTTGCTTTAGTGGTTAAGTGCCTGAGAAGTGTGGGAAGTCCTGGGTTCAAGCTTGGGCTTTAGCAAAATTTTTGTTGAAGTTGAATAAAACCCTGGGTTCTGGATAGTGGGTTTTTAAATAAGTGTGGGGATATCAAGTCATAACAAGCTTGCTGGTCCAAGGGATAATGGCATGTTACTAATGCTAAGGGACTTGAGTTCGAGTCCTACTACTCGCAAGGGGTGTCTTTTTGCTGCTGTACCGTGTAGGAAGTTGAGTATCAGTAGAACTCTTAAGCTAATGGGCGGTTGGAGTGTTTGAGGGGGAGAGGAGTGTGTGGCTGAATTTTAGGAGGAGTTTGAAAAGGGTTTGAATTGGTTAGTTGAGGGGCTAGAGGAGAGATTTGGGGAGATATTCGAAGAGTGGATCAAGGAGTAGGGGAGTGGTGGTACCGAAGTAGGATTCTCCTCAACCATTCAGCTTGTTGTGGATTCTCATTAGGCAAATTCGGTCATAGACTCTTAGGCCAAAATTGTGTGGTTTTTGCTCTCCTTTTTGCTCATTTTCTTTCTTTGGGTTGAGGTTTTGTTTGGTAGCCAAATTCTGAGTGTGACCATTCAAGTATTTTTCTTCTTCTGAATTCTTTTTGGTTTTTCCTTCCCTTTCGACCATTTCTCTACTATTAGCCGAATCTCTTTTCATGTACTATTCTACCTAACATACTCATCCTTGTACTCTTAACCGAATACCATTTTTCCCTCTCAATCGGTTTTGTGCTGTCATCATCCTCTTTGAAGCAGAGGCCAAAAATCTCTTTCTCTTCTCTCTTATTTCCTTCGTCTTTTATCAAGTGTCTCTTCTTGTATTGTAAAAACCGAATACACTTCCTCTCATATCGTTCTTTCGGTTCTCTTCTCTTTGCACTTTTGTGTTGGTTAGTCGAATATCTCATCTCAAGTTCAAATGCCCAGTTATTGTTTTCTTCCCTCTTTCTGTTGTGATAATCTATTTTACCTAACACCCTTCTATGTTACAATTTTTGCTAGAAAAGTGGTTGTGTCAGCCTTGCTTCTGTCAAATCTTGGTTTTTGACTTTTGTTGGGTGTGGGTCGAATTGTTTTTCTCCTTTTCTGGCTTAGCGCATTGGATAAGTTACTATAGACTTGGTTCAATTGCTTGCATGTAGGGTAATAGTTAACAAGTTGCGATTGGGGTGCAGGTGGTCTTTAAGGATTGTGAGCGACTTCTTGCAACATTTTGAGTGTGATCGATCAAGGCGATAGTAGGTAATCTCTTGAACAATTTTTGGTTAGGGTTTCTTTCAACTCGTTTGTTGGGTATTTAACCGAAGCTTTTGTTATAATAGGTTGGAGTGCACATGGGCTAATTCATGTTTTCGCAACTAGGTGTTTAACCACACTGCTAAAACGTAGATCGACAAAAGCCGGAAAAGTATGACTATTGACACTACACGAGCGTGCACTAGCTCGTGTGGTAACCCGAATGCATGAAACATTGGCGTTTGATCGTAGAAGCCTCCATGATCGATTTCATGGGCTTAGGCCGTTTTGGGCCACGTTGGGCTAAAATATGCCAGGTGGGCCCTACGGGCTCGTAGGCCCCATATGGGTAAACCAATCGGACGAGTGCAGATTAGTGGGCTAGGCTGTTAGCTTAAACGGCCAAGGTCATTTTTGGGCTTTGTGGGTAACACGGGCGTGTGGGCCCACATGGGCCATATTATGGGCTTTGGGCCCATTTTCACTATTTTACTGTTAAGGTTGCACAGGTCACCCTAGACGACTATGGACCTACTGTTGGGTCGGTAAGTATACCTAGACCCCAATTTCATGAAATGACCGTTATACCCCTATGAGGTAAATGACTGATATACCCCTTTTATATGTATGACTGTAACCGAGCATGACATGATTTGTATTCACGTATGATATTATGACATGATATATTGCATGGGGTTGGGTTATTATATTTGAAGGAACTATACTGTACTGGCAGCTTTGCTGCAACCATTGTTTAGTGCCGCAATCGGTGCTATATTTTGGAGTGTAGGGATGGGTGGGTCAATTATCCCCACATGGAGTGTAGGGCTGGACGGAGTGGAGTGTAGAGGATGGATGGGTAGGATTTCTGATTGCATTACTGTTACTGTTACTGTAATGGGCTAAGACCCACACTGATATTGATACTGTAATGGGCTATGGCCCTAACTGATACTAGACTGTCACTGAAATGGGCTCAAGTTCGAACCGTATTTGCCTACTATTTGACTGACTATTGTTAAGGGATTACATACTGAGTTTACTTAAACTCACCCTTCTGCTTTTCTGTGCAAGTAACCCTTAGACGGATCGGTGCTGCGAGAGACTCGATGGTGACCACACAACTTTTTTTGCTTCCTTTAATCTTTTAATTTAGAAGTAATTTAATTTGGGTTTTTGTTTTGTAATAAGGCCTTTTAAAGTTTTTATTTTGGGATTTATTTACTTTGAATCATATCTGCTAGAAGTAGGCTGCGATTTTTCAAAGAGATAAATGCATTTCAAAACACCACGTTATTGCAACACATTTCAAAAAGCTTCCGCAACAATCATAGTCTTTTTAAAGTGCAATAACAATCTAATATAATTAACACTGTGCTAAACCAACTAGAGTTTAACAATGAGCAAGTTATTCTAAATTTTTGGTAAAGATCACGACAAGGTTTTTGGTATAGAACTATGTTTTTGAAATTCACTTCAATGTGACATCGCGAATTCGGCCATAACGCCTAGGCCGGGTTTGGGGTGTTATAGAAATGACTAATGAGCTCACCTTGATAATGTGAAATGTTGAAATAGGTTGTTAAGTTCAATTAATTATTTTAATATGTTTAATTATGAATTGTGGTAAGTTTACTTTTTAAAATCCTATGAACTTACTAAGCAGTTGAAATGCTTACTTTGTTTTTTTTTTTTTGTCCTGTTAAATTCTAGGTTGATATTAAAGCATACATAAGATAATATAAGGCTCGAAAAAATTTATTTTTGGTGATTATGCATTGAATTGATTATGATTGTATAATTCATGTTTAATTTGAATGCTAATTATCTAATTATGAAGAAATTTCATGTTTATTTGAAATAATTGATGTGAATTAAATGTGTTTTATTTAGGCTTTAACAGTAGAACTTCAAAGCTCAGTTTGGCAACTGAACTGGGTAAGGAGTGTTATACTTAGTGGTATTAGAACTACAATTTAATTAATTCTAGGACTGAATGTAGTGAGTGTTAAGTCTAGAAATACATTCCACAATAACTAGTGATAGTGTGATGCAAATTGATCTAATTTGACTTTTTTTCTTTACATATAATATGTCGGTCAACTATAATCATACTATACTTGATGATGTTGATATTAACGTTTTTGCTTCTGACTAGGAAGCAAGATATAGTATCTCTATTTTGCAAATGTCTAAAAATGAAGTGAAAAATATCTTCTTTTAAATAATGAACTAGTGGCTCTTAGAGGTTATGAGAGCTAATCTTGTGGCTCCGCAACCTCCTCCCTTGATTGTGCTTCCTACGGCACCCCCTAGTCCTCAATATTCGGTAAACGTTCACAAACTTAAGATTGATAAGATTTGAAAGTGTGGGGCTGATAAATTTTGAGGTAAAACAGAAGATGATCCGGCCAGAGTTGCATATTGGTTAGAAAATACTCAACAATTTTTTTTTGATGAAATGTTAGTCCACCTGAAAATAGTCTGAGGTGTGTTGTGTCACTTCTGAAAGATGAAGCTTATCAATAGAGGAAAAATTTGAAAGCAGTTGTTCTTATAGATCGAATAAATTGGGATTTCATCCAATCAAAATTCAAAAAGAAATATATTAGCAAATTGTACTTGAAAAAAAGTTTCTGGAATTAAAATGGCGAAACCGATTCATGGCTGAGTAGAAAAGAGAATTTTTCTGACTTAGTAAGTATGCTCGATAGATTGTCTCAACAAAATTCGAGATGTGTGCCCTTTTCCAGTGGGGATTGAATGAAAATACTTGAAATCTAGTAGGAGCTCTGGAATTAAAAGAGTTTGTGAATATATTTAAACGAGCAAGAAGGTGGACGATATATATACAATAAGAAGAACCAAATTGAACTGAAATCCCGAGACCCTCGTAAACAAAAATTAACCAAATCATTTCTGACTCGTCCACTGAAAAAGTCGAGGGATATCCCAGTCATTTCATTTCCCCATTAGAATTTTAAGAGAGAGATAAGTCGAGACCTAGTAATATAAGATAAAGAACTATACCAGTAACTAGTGTTGGAAGGGTTCGTCGTAGGAGTACACTAGTTTTCCATCATTGTGAACAAACTCACAAAGTTGAATATTGATTTAAGAGTGGATCTTGTATCTTGTGTGATCCTAAAGAACACTGGATGCAAGATTGTCCAAATAGGGCAGATCGAAGTGAACAATAGAGTACAAAACCTATAGCAACTCCACCAAGAGGTAAATGATTAGGAAATCATATTAATAATAGAATTAGTCAAAGAAGAAGTAGAGGCATAATTATAAGATCTGAAACTCGTGCATCTATAAGAACTTAAGTTTACAAGCCAGAAAAGAGACTATAGATCCTTGTAACTACTGGTACATTTTTCTCCTTTCGATATAATTGTATCTATTTTGATTGATCCTAATTTAGCACGTTCTTATACTTGCACTTCTTTAATAATTGAAAAGAGTATTTCAGTAAAGTCGTTTGAATATAATGTTAAAATAACGGAACTATTGGGTCATTGTGTTATAAATATTAAATTGGCTTCTATGCATTAACTAAAATATAGGGCTGTAAATCTTTTACCGATTTGATATTACTAGTATTCAATGAATTTGATTCCACTCTTGATATAGATTGATTTTTTGAGCTTGATATAGAGGTTAACCATAAATGGAAACAAATTGTATTGAGATGCTAGAGTAGTGAAGAAATTAATGTTAAAGTTAATGGAACTTACTGAATAATCAATATTATACTCGTAATATCAGTTCGAGAACTTATTAGGAAAGGATATGAAGCATGTCTAATAACCTTTTACAACTTAGAATATTGAGATGAAAGACAGAATGAGAATCGCCAATTAGTAAAATTCATTGATGTATTTTCCGAAGAATTTTCAGGCTTATCATTTGTGAGAAAAGCTGAATAATGATACTGAAATGAAACCCAAATGATAAGCCTCAAAATCAAAATCAAAATCAAAATCAAAATCAAAATCAATGTTTGAAAATATGGTAAGAAAGATCTTCAAATTTGAAAGGAGGACTGTTTTGTAAAAAGGTTTAAATTAGGAGTGGGTTTAAAGAAATTATACCAAAGTTTTAAAAATACCCTATTTTCCCCTCCATCTACATTAAACTCACAATAGTTGTAACATCCCAAAATTTAACTCAATAAAAATTTATAAAAATATCAAAAATAGGGAATTGACCTGATGGTTAGTCATTAAATATGGAAGCATGAAAGTTAGTTGGAGATCCAAAGTCCAAGTCACATCTCTTGCAAAATAAATTATTTTTGCAAAATTCCTTTGTTTTTTAATATGTTGTCGTCCAAGCCTAGTAAACCTAGGTATAAGTATTAATTTCTCACAAATAATCAGCCTTTAATCCTCCTCCTCATTGCCCTAGTCATTCCTCTCCTCCTTTCCCTCTCTTTGATTTTAATAATTTTTTCATTTCCTCCATTCTTGTCGTCGCCTACACCTCCCCTTTTACCATCTCTTTCTTCTTATTTTTGCATCAAGATTGTGCACCATGTCCTTTATTATATTGCTTTCATTTTTCCTCAACTAAATCATCCCCAAATCTAAAACTCCAAGATTGATCCCAAACATTGTCAAGAAAGTGTCATTTTCGTTTCTCTTAGCTAGCTTGGGTAAGATGTCTTCTTTTTTCAATTTATTTATTAATCATGCTAAATAAAAGCCTAAATTTCTAGGTATTGAACTTAGGGGATTTTAATTATTTTAAATATCTTTTTCCATCTTTTTAATGGACCTTTAAATCATTTTTAAATCGGCCCCAATTTTGGCCACCACGAGTGGTGGTGCGTGCGCCTAGGTGCAAGAAGGGGGCTATTTTGTTTCTTGGTTCTTGCCCATATTTTTCTAGACTTAATTTGAGTGCTTGAAACCTTCTAATCAGTCTCTAAACCCATGTCAATTAGGTAAAAACGTTCTTGATCGATATTCCATTTGGAACTCACAAATTGGGAAGCGTAAGTGCAATTAAGCGTAAATTAGTTTGTTGTTTTGGCATAGTTGTTTGGTAAAGGTTATGGATTGATTAGATAAAGGAATTTAATCATTATTAGCTACTAAATTTCAAGTACATTATTGAATTAGGTGCTGACCCGAAGGTTTCAAATCAACAGTAAAGCCAAAGAACGATAGCACGTACAATTTGCATCAAAATAGTGTAAGAAATCTAACTAGTTTGTATTCGTAAAATAGTTATAATTTCAAAGATTAGTTTGAATCCATAAGTGGGTATTTGGAAGGCTAGTTTAAACATAAATTGATTGAATTTATACTGAATTTTGGTTTAGGTTTGTATAAGAATTTATTAAAGAATTTTGGAAGATTCGCTAGTGTACTGTGAGGAAGTGAGAAATAAGGTGTGGGTCCTAAACTCATAAAATGATAAATGTCATGTTATATTTGATAAATTAGATTGCTGATTGGCTTGGCTTAATAGCCAAAATATTAGTTTTGGGAGTGGCAAAACTGGGTACATTTTGAGCCTTAAAAGATTGATGTGTTGGCAAAATTGCTAGTTTGACAGTATGAAAGTGCGATTGAGATTATTATGCATAATTATATTATGTGATATGAGAATGTTTGATTGAGCGGTATGAATTATTGAGATGTTAGGTTTTTGCATGATTTAAATGCATGAAATATTTTCTATGATGTATATTCATGAGGTTGTTATTTATGCATAATGAAATTCGTAAAGTATGTGAAATTGAATGATATTGATAGATGCCATCTTAATGGTAATTTGAATAATGGTAATTTGAATGTTGGAACACTATTTCTTTTTACCGAAAGTATGTGATTATTGAGGACATGTTGAACATCACAAATAAATATGAAAAGTATTGAAATATGAATATGTATGAGTTTGTGTGACATATTGCATATGCATTGGGTTGGATATTTTGTGGTTGACGGAGGAGTTCCATGGAGTACCGGTGGTATATTAAGTCCGCTTATATTTGCAGTCAGTGCAATGCATTTGGAGTACCGAGGGGATTGGAAATTTTATCGCATATTATATGTTATTGGCGATTGTATTGTACTATTTGATATTTGACAGATTTTCTGCATTATTGATTATTGGTGGTTTTACCACATCAGGCTATGCTCGTATTTGTTTGAGTTTGGCAGACGGGTTCTGGGGAACTCGTAGTGTGTAGCTGATGGTTTGGGTTGGATCTCACACGTGCATTTTTCATGATCATGTGCATTTGAAATTAATACTGATAATATTTGATTGTGCTATTGGTATCTCTATGAAATTGCATGTATGAATGCTTAATACTTGCTTGTTTAGTCTCACACTGAGCTTGTTAAGCTCACCCCATTACCTTAACTTCTTAGGTAATGATCGAACTTAGTATTAGAATTGGCATGCAGATGTATGGAGGACTTTAGACTTCACTTCGTCATATAATTTTAGTTTACTTATATTTTAAGTTATTTTATTATTATTATTCAGTTTTGGATTGTAAAGTTTCTTTAAACTGTGGTTTAGGACTGTTTGAGACTTTTGGGGTTTTTCATGCATGCATGACACTCATACTTGGTATAGATACACTGTTTATATATATATTGAAATGGACTATGCATGATATATGGATAAGTTAATAATTTGACTAGTAGCAGTACGTTTCCGCTGCTAAGAAGATAAAATGATTTTTCAAAGGCAATGCCGTCAGTAAGGTTTCATAAAATTCACTCAATTCACTAATTTAACCTAAGTATGGTTGGACTAAGTAAATGGACATTTTCCAAAGTTAACAATAGAAACCTCGGTTTTAAAAAATAGGGTACTTGCAGGTTTTAAACTATCGATAAAGCAAGTCCAACATAAAAGTGTCCAATATGGCCTTCACCATTCAGCCATAACGTCTAGGTCAGGTTTGAGAGGTTACATTTAGTGGTATTAGGGCCCTAGTTCAAAACCTTGGACTGAGTTTTTAAATCTTTTTAAGTCTTCATGCATGCATTCATGAAAAGGGAAAATTTTAGGGGAAAACAAACCACAGTGTATTTGGAAAATACTGCCTACAAGAAATGACAAAGTCTAAAAGTCTAATGCCAAGTCCATAGAAACAATACTAAAATTGTATTAAGATTATAGAGACTATTGCATAAAACTTAATGAAAGAATTATAAAAGTAAGTGCGTAAAAGACTGAGCAAAGTACTAAAAGCTCTTACTTCAAAATTGTAGATTCATAAAACACAGAAATGAGCGCACGTGGAATGATAAATCATGGTAGAAGTGGCCATATAGGGTGACCTCTGAAGGCTTCAGTTGAGTCAATTGGATCATTAGGGCTAGAATAGGATAATGAACATAATAAGGTTAATAGTGTATCCATTACTGAGGGTGGGAATATTAATGATGATTATGTTCAGAACTATCCAGTAACTCAGGCTTTATTTAGGGTCTTGAATAGGGTTGCTGGGGTTCCAACAAGAGGTGTTGGTTGTGGGACGATTGCTAGAGGCTCCGCTCTAGTGGTGCAAAATTGTTTAAGGGTATTACTAGAAATACTCCTACAGTGGTTGAGTATTGGATGGAAGCCATTGAATGAATTTTGGTGGATTTGGACTGCACTCCTAAGTAGAAACTTAAGGGTGTCGTGATGCTATTAAGGGATTAGGCATATCAATGGCGGCAATTAGTTGTTAGAGGTATGCTGCCAGAGCATATTGATTGGGCTTAGTTTTAAGAGGCATTTCAGTGTAAGTATATGGGCCCTCACTATGTGCAGGCTCGATGGTTGGAATTTATTGAGCTTAAACAAGGAGATAATATAGTTTCTGAGTATGAAGCAAAATTTCTACGGTTGAGCCACTATGCACCTAGTATGGTGGTGTTTAAGCAGGAAAAGAGTTTTCATTTTCAAGAGAGTCTAAGGTATGACCTCAAAGTTCAGGTAGCTGCACACCAAGAGCGTGTGTTTGAGGCTTTGGTCGAGAAGACCAAGACTATTGAGGAGATTAAGCGTGTGGTGAATGAAAAGAAATGGAACTACAGAGATCAGCCCAAAACATAAATGGGCCCTACTGGCCCAAACCCACGACCTATTAAGCGGGCCAAAAAAGCTAGACCACCACAGTATAGGAAAGTAGTAAACCCTAGAGAATGGAAGATTCAGGTTTGCTAGTATTATCAGAGGCACTATCCAGGAAAGTGTTGGTGGAGGATGGGTGCTTGTTTTATATGTGGTTCGATAGAGCATAAGATTAAGGATTGTCCTCGTCGTTAGAATCAGGTGCAAGCTCTGGCTCAGAATCAAGGCCCAACTAGGGGTCAAAATCAAAGAGATAATCAAGGTGCTCAGAGGGGCAATAATCATAATCAAAATGGGAATGGTAATTAGGGTGAAAGAGTACCACTCAAGGTGCTAATCAAGTTGAGGTAAGACAACCTACTTTGGTTTACGTGGCTAGGCACCAAGAAGATAAAGATGCAACTGATGTTATAGCAGGTACCTTCACTATTTACGTGATACCTTATTTTGCTATGATTGATATAGGATCTACCCATTCGTATGTTGCTTGTAATGTGGCTATCAAATTGGGAATTGGGATAGAGGAAACCGATAACTTTGTAACTATAGTTAGTCCCTTAGGATCCTCCACACTTGTGAATAGAATTTATAAAAGATGGCCTTTAGAGGTTTAAGAAGAGGTGTTTCTTGTTGATTTGATGGAGCTTCCTCTCAATCAATTTGATTTAATTTTGGGAATGGACTAGTTGGTTGAGCATTAAGTTCAATTAGACTGTTCATTGAAGAGGGGGTGACTTTGGTGGCTGAGTCTACGAAAGAATTTATTATGGTGGAGGAATGTCGAAATTATCTATCCAATGTGATCTCTACTTTAATAGCATAAACGATGGGGCAAAAAGGGTGCGAAGCATTTGTGGCTTATGTCCAAGATGCAAGCATAGCTGATCCTTTAGTTGAAAGTATTTGTACAATAAAAGAATTTGTGAATATATTTCTCAAGGACCTACCAGGGTTACTGGAACAACGGAAATGTGCAAGTGTACACAATCGCAACAAGTAATAAAGTGACAAGTAAATGTCGAGTTATCGTACCCACAGGGACTGTGAAAAGAATTATTTATGAATGCTATTTAAAACACTTTGGTGAAGAAAAATATTTTGTTTGAAGAGGGTGATTAAAAACTAAGATTTTAAACTAAGTAAACTAAACAAATAAATCTCAAATGCACGATTTCAAAATATGATTTTAATCAAGATGACATAATTGTGTTAGATTGATTACATTTCTTAACTTAGAATTATTAAACTCATATTTATATTGTTACAAATAAATTCATGGCAACTCGGTAATTTTCTAACTTATGAACATACTCACCTAAAAAAATCCATTCATCTCTTGACTATATCCTTATGTCAATTCTTCGGATTAAACAAATCTTTAATAGGCAAATATGTTATTGCACAATCATACGTACTAAATCGAAATAATCTCTTGTACATATCCCTATGACAATTCAAATGATTAATTAAATATAATAAGCACATAAAAGACTACGTGAGGTAACAAAGTATCCCTACCTCGAAACAGTTTCATCACAATAATTTTGCAAGTTATGCAAGGCAAATATATCGTCAGATATCGTTGCTAATTTAACCCTTAGCTACCTTAGATGATTAAAAATGCACTGATTAAGTACTGTGTTCATTAATTAAAATTTTAATCCGTTTAAATAATTAATTCGTTAGCTACCTCACAGTATGCAAGAATAACTTAGTAATGATTTTACTTAATCAAGCATCTTACCAAGGCCTATAACAACATAAACACAATTTTAACAATTTTAGCAAACAAAATGAAATCAACCTAACATGAATTAAATTCAAGCTAAATTGATTAAATTAATCATTCCAACAACATAAATATTCATAGATATGTTCATCACAACAACAACAAAAATTAAAGAGATAGGGAACAAGAATCAAATACGGTGTTTTCCCGTGGCTTAACTAGTTTGCTCCATTCTTCTTTTTCCGTTGTCCTCGTCGACCAAGGCTTCTATGCATACTTAATTGCTGCTCCAAATTGCTGGTGAATGCCCCTTTTCCAAGAGGAGAAATAGGCGAGAGAGCAAGGGAATTTGGAATGGAAAAGAAGAGAGAAAGTGGAGAGAAGAGAGAAAAGATGTGAATGCTTGAGATGTGTTTTCAAATGACTAGCCTAACAGTGTTTTTATAGCTGAAGAGGGCTGCTAAATTAGCTAAAATTATCAGCCAAAGAGCCCTCTCTTGGTCGGCCACATATGTGGCAAGGTTGATAGTTTCAACTTTGCTAATTTAGGCTTAGGGCAAATATATAAGGCCACCAATTGTGGAAGGGTTTGTTTGCAACTTGAACAAGTCTTCAAGGGCCTCTTCGCAATCTAAATAATCAGCCAATAAGCTGGTTTGGGTCAGCATATGGACGGTTTTGGGCTGTCCACTTCTTGGTCGGTTCGGCTCAATTGGACCATTTTTTCATAATTAATTAATAATAATTTATTTAATCCAAATTAAATTGGATATAAATTAAAAATAATTATATCATGAATTAATACACATAATTGGACCGACTTAGGCTGAAAATTAGTTTGCCTTGATACTTCAAATTGCTCTCGATTTTGAACTTTTAGCAGTGTTTGCCGAGCTAATTTTCTCCCTTTGTGCAAATCTGTCGAAAATAATAAAAATTAATCAAAATTTATTATAAAATTAATTAAAATTAATAATTTTAATAATCTAAGTACAAAATAATTATTTTATAATATTTATATATTTTTGACAATAATTTTACCAAAACTATGTGAATTTGAGTTAAAAAGGGTATGAAAAAGTGTGCATATTTTTGTGTTTCCACTCCCCGCAAAATTAATTCATTACTCGTCCCAAGTAATGCACAAATTGAAAAAAATTTCTCGGAAACACTTTTGAAAAACTCATTCAGAACAACATTCTTTCCAAAATTACGAATTAGGTCTACTTATGCTTAAGAACAAGAATTTTGATATTTATGCTACTTATGTATACATATCATTCAAATTAATATCAATAACTACTATGATAGCAAAAATAGACTAAATGCTTTCTTAATTAAAACATGTATATCCCTACCAATTTGATTTTATTCCCTTATTCAGGAGTAAGCTGCAATCTTTAAGTTTAACTTATGCCTTCATATGTTGAACATAATAATTTCTCTCCACTAATGAAGGTAGCATAGAAACTTGAATCAATAGGTCTTTACAAAGGTTGTAACGTGGCTCTGCTAGGGGTAGGTAAAAGATATATAAATTTAGGCTAAAAACCCTAGACTCAGCTTCAATCGGACCTTCAAAACGTTTACCTTCAATACACCAACTTACTTTGCTTTCACATGCTCTTTTGTACATCTATTTTCTTTTAAGTATGTATGCTCTCTCTTTTTTTTCTTTTTCTTTTTGAGCATTTGATACTTCTTTTCAACTCCCCCAAACTTATTTTCAAAGAATATTCTGCATAATACTAAGTCTATTGTTTGGGACAATTTAAAGATAATTAAGAGAACCGTGATGGCAAATATTGCAAAGGTTCAAAGAAAATTAGGCCATATAGTCTCAAAGTTGGGTTTCAAAAGATAAAATTTCATTAAGGTCGGCTTGAAAGGCTCAAACGGTCCAAATAAAAGTTACCTAAATCATTTTTAACATTCCATGCTTCCTAGGATTTCGCCTCAAGAAACTACTAAGTCAATTCTAGAGACTTAAACTTTCATTCATACCTAACTTTCCTAAGACACTAAAAAATTTTATGATATGATCTGCATACTTTATTAAAAATACATTTATGTCATTATTAAGCTAACATAACAATTTATCGAAATAACTGAACTTTATTGATACTGAAGTTTAGCATACTTAATAAAATTTCAAATTTATTGAACAAAATATATCCTAATCATAATTAAAAGGAAAAAATTTATTCTGAGTGGAAACAAATTCAATTTTTCGGTCCCCCTACTTAAAATGAACAATGTCCTCATTGTTTAAAGTGAATAGATACTATAAACCAGGTAGGATACTAGAAAAGAGGAGATGAGTCAATTTGACTGCTTAAGTACCAAGCTCTTTCTAAATCCAATCCTAGACATGTATATATCTATTGTCACACTTTATACTTCGCGACTTGTTCAATTTTATTAATGATTTCCATCTCTTGTTTTATTATGCAAAATTAAAAATTCCTATTTAAACTTAATCCTAAGATAACTTAAAAACAAAAATAAATAAAGTCAAGATCCCTCCTTTTTATTTATTTGCAGATTCTTCTAAATTCAACTCGTCTTTTGCTCCATCATCTTTTTTTTTTGCATGAATCGCTTCGCTCCCTCTTTGATAGTGGACTCCATGGTTCAAATATGAAATCTAGAAACTTAGGCACAAAAATAAATGGGTCATTATATATTTTTGTAAAAGCGCTTCTTATGAAATCATCTCTTAGTTTTGAATATCTCTAATAAGCTTGTTGTTGCCATTGCATATGTTGCATTAAGTCCATCAATTTTCATAGCTCATCTCGGAGATCTAGACGAGGCGATTGGGTTCTGAACATTGAAGTTGCGACATCAGGTTCGACTTCTAGTTCCATTGGTTCTGCCTTATCAGGGATTTCAGCTGATTGCATTAGTTCGATCTCTGTGGGATCTTCTTCTTCTTCTTTGGGATCCTCACTTTCTTCAACTTATTACTGTAGAAAAGAGTCTCCAGCTATTCGATAGAGGTCCCAATTTGTGATTGTCCCCTGGCTATAACCTATCTTCTTTATGTTTGTAAGAATTTTAGCTTTCAAGCACAAAATTGTTATTGTAAAAGGAAAGTAAGCCAGGTCAGAATGTCTAGCAGCACAATTCCGCATCTCTCTCAAGATGATTTTTCCCACATCAATGGTTTTTCTAAAATCAAGTATAATAAGACCATTCGCTCTAATTAAATCGTAGTGCCATGTGAACTAGGCTTAAGGCTGAATCAGATGAAATAGAACCATACCTTCGCAAGTGGTGTCAAATATTCTCTTCAACAAGTGTGAATTCCTTGTTTTGACACAGTCCACTTGGAATTTGGAATTGTAAGTTCCTCAAGAATTTCTTGCAATTTTTCAGGCTCAATATCACTTATCAAGGAAGAATATTCGTCATTTCCAAAATCAGGTAATTCAAAGATTTCATTCATAGCATTTGAGGTTTTTGGTACCTTGATTCCGCCGACAAATACTTCCATCAACTCTCTTGATGTTAAATTCGCATAAAATTCACGAACTAACTCCTCATCCACACTAGGTCTTTTCTTACAAAACAACTCCCAATTGAGAGTTTTAGTAACCTGACGAATACGCACCATAAAATCAATATAATTGCTTTCTTTCAATGTGAAGCCTTTCTCTGGATGTATCTGTTGATTCTTGAAAATACTTTCGTATCTCACTTTGGCTTCTTCACAGTGGAATCTGTTTCGTGATTCGTCAATTTGGATAGAGGCACGAGTTCTCTTGTGAGGCATGATTAACCTGAATATAAGATGGAAACAAATATTTTCTCAAAAATTTAATTAGTATAAAATATTAATATTTCAATAAATTGAAAAATTAAATGATTAAATAAAATTTAAAATTTAAGAGAAAAATTTGTCTTACCACATTTTTATAAAAATTAAGAACTCCTAAAATAATTATGAATCAAAAGATGGCAAATTAAAAGAAGTTGGAAGGTTTTCGACTAAAGAGGTTGGTTTGGTGCAAGGTCAGTGTGTCGCCCGGGTGTGCGAGGCAGCAACGCGCAACAAGGGTTAGATGAAAGCAATAACGCGCGTGGGCTAGGTTGGATGTGAAGGGAAGCGTGCAGATCCTCGTCGAGTAGGTCTGGAGTGAGCGCGCGCGGCAGCTGGGAACAGGTGCGGGATGAAGGCCTAGGCAGCTGGAGCTGGAGTAGCACAAGGCGCTCAATGCAGCGCATGATGGGACAGGTGTGCTGGCTAAATGGATGCTAGATAGCTAGGCAAAGTTGGCTAGGAGGCTGTGGCACTTAGGGATTTTGGTGTTTGGAAGGAATGATGTATGAATGAAAAAAAAATTAACAAAGATGGGTGGATTTTATAGTGAGAGGAGTAGGAATTAGAGTAGAATTCTTAGAGAAATTTAATAATTAAAATTCTAAGTTCTAATTCTACTCAAAGTCAATAACAATTAATAATTAATATAATGCATATTAAATTATTATTTGCTATTAATTTATTAAGATAAAAACTTATCAAATAAAATATGATTGAATTAAAACTAATCCTAGCTCTATGTAAAGTTGATAATAATTAATAGATATTATAATAGATATAATTATTATTAATAATTATCATCTTTTTATTAAACTAAAACATTTATTCTAGAAGCCTTTTATAAATATTTACAAAAGAGACAACTAATTTTTAATATTTACAAAAGAATAACCACATTTTGAAAATTATTTAATTAAGTACCTAGGCTCAAAGAAAATCAAATTGATTTGCAATTTAAAACTTGGATCAAAATTGACCCTTTTATTTGAACTACAAATTTATTTTGCCATTTAGGGGATAATTTCTCAGAAGATTATGTTAAAATCAGTTCCCAAAAAAGATTGGAAGGGTCACAAACGGTCCTACTTAAGTTTCAATCTCCTAGATAAAATTTATTTAAACATACTAATCCCGAAAATATACCTTAAAACATTTATTTAAAAGGAAAAAAAAAAGGGAAATTAAATATTTGATAAAATGAACAAGATTTGATCCCGTTCAATTTTATCTCCCCAATAATGTTTCAAGTGTTGAGCATTAACTCGAAAATTACCTCCCTTGCCTTGAAGTTCAACAACTCCGTGTGGATAGACTCAATGAATCATAAATGGACCGGACCAACGTGATTTTAACTTACCTGGAAAGAACCTTAATTTGGAATTAAATAACAAGACTTGCTCTGTAACACCCCTTACCCGTGTCCGTCACCAAAAGAGGGTATGAGGCATTGCCAGACATAAAGGCAAGCAATCATACAAAATCAGGTCATAAAAATGCGTACAAATTAAAATCATTCATAAATATGCGTATCATCTCTTATAGGAGCCCACAGGGCCTAAAACATACATTAGGTGTGGATCAAGACTAAAGCACGAACTTTCAGAACCTTTGCAGCACTTAGAAAAACTTCTTGTTTTGGAGGGTTACACGCTCGTATGGCTTGGGACACGTCCGTATAGCTTGGGACACGCCCGTGTCCTTAACCCGTGTAACTCTCTGTTTATGATGTCATCAACTAAATAGGGTCACACAACCAAGTCACACGCCCATGTACTTAGGCCATGTGGCGAATTAAATCCCAAAAATTAAGTGCAGACTTCACACGGCCTGGGCACACGCCCATGTCCTGGGGTTGTGTCCTTCACACGGCTGATACACATGGCCATGTCTCTGCCTGTGTGTTTACTACTGAGCATTCTATTTTACCTAATTAAAGTGCAGGGGACACACGGCCGGATCACATGCCCATGGGGTAGACCGTGTGTCACACAAGGCCTAGACACACGTCCGTGTGCCTACCTATATGGACAACTTTGAGGCTATTTTCCAAGCCTTTTGTCACCCTTAATAACACATGCACACTTACACATCTCAATGACATCCTACATAGCATAATTGAGCACTTACACATTCATAAATAAGGCTCATGCATATCAACTTCTTGTCAACTTATACTTGCTTAAGAATTCATATTTTATTTAGACCAAGCTTACTAAATTCAAATGCAATATCAAATATCAAATTTATTTCCATTACATACATTCATGCCTTAGTTGTTATTATGCCGTTTACTCACACTTCCATCATCAAACATCCATGATCATATCCACAATTCATCCATGCCAAATGAACTTAATCACAACATGAGTGACCATAGCACATGCATGCATATATGAATAGGATTACACCCCCATAATTAATATGAGCCATATCTCATGGCCATATACAGAATGAATTATCAAATCATTAAAAGCCAACACATTTGGCTAACACAATATGACATATCACAAAAAGTCCAAGCCCCTATACATGCCATACTTAAAATACTTAAATTCAATATACCCGAAAGATTAGTTTGATACTGTAAATTGAGCTCTGACGTCCTTTGATCCTTGAGCTAGCTTGGCAATACTATAAGAAATGGAAAGGAAAGGGGAGTAAGCATAAAGCTTAGTAAGTTTGCATGTAAATAATTAACAATATTAATCATGCATTATTATATACCTAACACAATAATATTTATCACAATGCCATAAAGTATCATAGATACATTTTAAGCCATGCCATTTACATAACGTACAATAAACTCATGATCATAATTCATTCATTCACTTCTTTCGAGGTCTCATCGATTCATAATCTCAATGGTTATGAACTTTGTGTACGTAGTTGTACCCTTTCAACATGATCATACCTTGTCATCTCTTTGATATGATCGTTGGATTACCTGTTGAAACACTTGGAATACTAAAGGATACTCGGAAACTCTTATACACATGGTAGGATGCCAATGCCATATCTCGGATATGGTCTTACATGGGATCACATATCGATGCCAATGTCATGTCCCAGACATGGTCTTACATGGGATCGTAGATCGATGCCAACAGCCCAGCTATGGTCTTATACAAAATTACATATCGATGCCAAAGCCATGTCCCAGACATGGTCTTACATGGGATCACACATAACCCTAATGTCATGACATTTGTATCCTAACTATTCCAAAGGTACAACTGGGGTTTCCAGATATCAAACTTCGTCGAATCGTCATCGAGTCATCATTAATTAAATCCATGAAGACAATTACACAATTCATGCAACATTAAAGCATTAAAAACATAATAATGTAATGTTGCATTATTTACACACGAACTTACCTCGGAACCAATATATGGCTAACTATTCAATTTAGTCCACAACCTTGTTCTTTCCTCGATTTAGGTCCGGACTCTGTTTTTATTGATCTATAATATCAAATTTCACTTATTCAATTATCACATTGTTCAAATCAGTCCATAAATCATATTTTGGAAAAATTACAATTTTGCCCTTAAAATTCCACATAATTACAAATTAGCCCCTAGGCTCGTAAAATGAAATGTGTTCATTTTCTTTGTTACCAAGCCTAGCCGAACTTATAGCATGCTCATAGCAGCCCACATTTCTCATTATAACATGCATCTTACTACTTATTTTGCATCTTTTACAAATAGGTCCTTTTCATGCATTTCCATCAAGAAATCACTTAGTAAAAGATGTTAAACACAAATCAAACTTTCATATTCCTCCACTAAACATCAAAATACATGCATGTCACACATGGGTCAAATTTTAAACATGAACCCTACTTCAAAATATGGCTAGAAATAGGTAAATTAGGTTACGAGGGTTTCAAAAATGTAAAGAGCATTAAAAACAGGGCTCGGATGCAGTTATTATTGAGCTTGAAAGTTGAAAAAAAACCCTAGCTATGGCTCCTTGAGATTTTCGGCCAAGGTAGGATAAGATGGACACAATTTTTGACTTATTTTCACTTTTTGTTCTTTTATTAACCAAATGACAAAAATTCCCTTAAGGCTTTTCTTCCAAATTTCTCTTCTTCATGCTCATTTTTGTCCATTAAAATAAAAATTGGAAAAATTACTATTTAAGGACCTCTAATTAATAATCCATGGCAATTTCATGCTTAAAGCTTCTAGAACTCACATTTTGCAACTTTTGCAATTTAGTCCTAAATGTCAAATTGGACTCTTTATCAATAAAATCTCCTCATGAAATTTTCACACAAGCATGCAATCATATCATAGACCTCATAATAATCATAAAATAATTATTTCTACTTTGGATTTGTAGTCTAGAAGCCACTGTTCTGACTAGGCCCTAATTCGAGATGTTATATGCTAACCTGCTTCAAATTCTCGAACTCGAATGTGCTTGTCATGCCATTTCTTGAGTCTCTCCTTAAGTAATTTGGCATTCTCGTATGAAGACATTCAGAATTCTTCTAACTCATTAAGTTGAAGCATTTGTTTCTCTTTAACAATTTTAAGATCCAAGTTGAGTCGTTGGAGAGCCTAGTAAGTTTTGTGTTCTAACTCCAAAGGCAAATGACAGGCTTTCCCAAAGACCAACCTATAGGGTGACATCCCTAAAGGTATCTTGTATGCTATCCTGTAAGCCCATAAAGCATCATCCAATCTTTTGGACTAATCTCATTGGTTCGGGCAAACTACCTTCTCAAGTATGCCTTTGATCTCTTTGTTTGCCAGTTCAGCTTGCCTATTCGTCTGCGGATGGTAAGCTATGGCAACCTTGTGCTTCACTCCATGTTTTTCAAGTAACCATTTCAACCACTTGTTCACAAAATAGGACCCTTTCATCACTGATGATGGTTGTTGGGGTTCCAAACCTTATTAACACATGCTTCTGCAAAAGCTTCATCACAACCTTAGCATCATTTGTCAGATATGCCTTGGCTTTAACCCATTTAGACACATAGTCTACTACTACCAATATGTACTTGTGACCAGAAGACGGAGGCAAAGGACTGAGAAAGTTAATACCCCAAACATCAAACAATTCCACCTCAATTGGTGACATTTCCAAGATCACAACTCTTTACGAAAGCAAATGCATCTTTAAATAGTGTTGGCAAAAAGAATTTGACTTGTAATACTTTGGCCACAGTACGTGTACCTTTAAAGTGTCCTCACTCAGAGTTGAGTGACAATGATATAAAATCTTATGTACTTCATCTTCTGCCGCACACCTCCTGATCATTTGATCTGAACATTTTTTAAACATGGTTCTTCCCAGAAATAATACTTCACATCGTGAAGAAACTTTTTACTTTGATGATATGTCTTATCAATCGGCATCAAACCACAAGCTAAATAGTTAGCAACATCAGTAAACCAGGGTATTATGGACATGATTTACCTTCAGTATGTGTTCATCTAGAAATGTTTCCTGAATGGGTATAAGTTGAGATTTCCCTTCTTGCGGCTCCAATCTGGACAAGTGGTCTGCTACTTGGTTTTCTACTCTCTTTCGATCTTAAATTTTTAAATCGAACTCTTGAAGTAAAAGTATCCATCGGATCAATCTCAGCTTAGCGTCTTTCTTGGCAAGCAAATACTTAATCTTCGAGTGGTTCGTATAAACAGTCACCTTGGTACCTACAAGATAGAATCGAAACTTGTCAAAAGTAAACACAATAGCAAGTAACTCTATCTCTGTTATCATATAATTCAGTTGAGCTCCCGTCAGAGTTTGACTTGCATAGTAGATGGGATGAAAAACTTTGTTCCTTCGCTGGCCCATGACAGCTCTTATCACGAAGTCACTTGCATCACACATCAGTTTAAATGGAAAATCCCAGTCTGATGTGACGATTATAGGTGCCATAACTAGTCAACTCTTCAAATATTTAAAATCTCTTAAGCACCCTTGATCAAATTTGAATGTCACGTCTTTCTCCAATAATTTTCATAAGGGTTTCACAATTTTGGAGAAGTCTTTGATAATTCTTCGATAGAAACCGATATGGCCTAAAAAGCTCCTAACACCCTTTACAGATGTTGGAGGTGGGAGTTTCTTGATAACATCTACCTTTGCTTTATCTACCTTGATTCCATGTCTCATTATCCGATACCCTAGAACAATACCCTCATGTACCATGAAATGGCACTTTTCCCAGTTGAGTACAAGTTTTGTTTCTTCGCATCACCTTAGTACCTTGGCTAGATTGGCTAGGCAATCATCATATGTATCTCCAAATACTAAAAAATATCCATAAAGACTTCCAAGTATTTTTCAACCATGTCAGTAAAAATCAACATCATACATCTTTGAAATGTAGTAGGTGCATTACATAAACCAAATGGCATGCATCTAAATGCAAATGTACCGTACGGGCAGGTGAATGTTGTCTTGTGTTGATCTTCCGGTGCTACTGTAATCTGATTATAAGCCGAGTATCTATAAAAAAAATTGCAATAGTCTCGCCCCGTGAGTTTATCTAGCATCTGATCCAAAAACAGCAAAGGAAAGTGATCTTTCCTAGTCACCTTGTTCAGCTTCCGGTAATCGATACAAATTCTCCATCTCGTAACCGTTCCAGTCGGTATCAACTCATTATTCTTATTTTTAATGACCGTGATACCTCATTTCTTCGGTACGCACTGGACCAGACTTACCTATGAACTATCTGAGATGGAGTAAATTATACCAGCATCTAATCACTTGATGATTTCTTTCTTGACTATGTCCTTCATGATGGGGTTTAGTCTTCGTTGTCCATCAATTGCCCCTTTTTTTCCATCTTCTAGGATAATCTTGTGCATGCATACAGATGGACTAATTCCACGGATATTGGCTATGGTTCATCTGATAGCCTTCTTGAATTGTTTTAATACAAGGATGAGTTTTTCTTCTTTCTCATTGGTTAATTCTGCTAAAATAATCACATTCAAAGTAGAAGCGTTAGCTAAATAAACATATTTTAAATGTAAAGGAAGTACCTTGAGTTCTAATTTAAGTGGCTCCTCGGTTGACGCTTTTGGTTAGGCATAATTTTTATTCTCTAACTCCAAAGATTCAAAGCGAGATTGTGGATTAAATCCCCTTTGATTAGCTTCTAGAAAAGCTAAATATTCATCCCTATTCATCCGCCTCTTCATCATTTTGAGAGTCTAATGTCAAAATTTGTTCTAATGGATCTTCAACATAGTTGAGTTCCTTCTCCACAATTAAATCCTCTAAATCGAACACTGCAGAACAATCATCAATTGTGTCAGGAAATCATAGCCTTAAAAATGTTAAATGTTACTTGATCATCCTGAACACACAT